>NC_092142.1:84501328-85172828 GCF_043159975.1 Macaca nemestrina | reverse complement strand
GGCATGGTGGCACATGCCTGTAATCCCAGCTACTCGGGAGGCTGAGGCAGGAGAATCGCTTGAACCCGGGAGTCGGAGGTTGCAATGACCAGAGATTGCTCCATTGCACTCCAGCCTGGGCGACAGAGTGAGACTCCATCAAAAAAAAAAAAAAAAAAAAAAAAAAAAAAGAAAAGAAAAATTTACTATTTTCACCATTTTTAACTACAATTTTGTGGCATTAAGTACATTCACATTGTTGTGCAACCATCACCATTATTCATCGCAATAGCTTTTTCATCTTCCCAAACTGAAACTCAACACTCATTAACCACACCAGTTATTTTTAACAGAGAGAATTCAGTATAAATATGTTTTAAAATCTAGTGATTAGAAGACTGAAAAGAGGCAAAAGGTAACTTTAAGATACTGCAGAGGCAAGAATTACACATGGACTCAGCTACCACCTCCAGGGCTATGAGGACAAAGGGAAGATGTTGAGATTAGGAGAATTTGGGAGCTTGGAGGAGGGGTCCTATGGAGCTAAGACCCAGACCCCCGAGGAAACAAAGCTAAGCAGCTGATGCTGGTGTCTCTGAGGGGTGGGGCGGGGGGTGCAGCATGGATTGGGGAAGAGTTCTCAGAAAGTGGAACCAGCTGCTTCTGACAGGGTGAAGCCCATTGATGCTGGGATGCTGATGGAACAGGAAGGAATTTGGCTCTCCTGCCTTCTCCTGCGTTGCCCTCTAGCGCCCCCTATTTGTGTAACCAAACAGGGAGCAGCTGGCAATGGCGAAGTGGGGTTGCCCAGCCCCACTGGAGCATCACTACCCAAAGAACAGAAGGGCAGTGTATGAGGGCCCGGGGACTGCCGAAACAAAATACCATGACCTGGGTGACTCACAGCAACAGAAACGTATTCCCCCACATTCCAGAGGCCAGATGTCCAAAGTCAATGTGTCAGCTCCCTCTGAGTGCTCTAGGGGAGAATCCTTCCTGCCTCTTCCAGCTCCTGGTGGCTCCAGGCTGCCCTTGTCCCTGGCTGCAGTGCTCCAATCTCTGTCTCCATCCTCTTGTGGCCTCTCCCCTGTGCATCTCCTCTTCTTTTAAGGACTCCAGTATTCCCCAATACTGAATTGGGGCCCATTCTAATTCCCACTGCAGATGGTCCTGGAGCTGAGAGACAAGAGCTATATAACCAGCACAGGCATTGTTCTGAAACTCAGGTGATAGGGCTCACGTCCACTTATACAAGACACTCAGGACTTTCAGTGCCTCTGTTTCCCCATCTGTAAAATAGGGGATTGGATTAGCAAACAGGTGAAGATCGACTACGTGCAAGGCTCCACGCCACATGTGCCAAATATGAGAGCAAGACCCAGTTCCTGCTCTCCAGGTGCTTTGGGTGAACAATGGCAGCTCAGAGCAGGCGGCGCAGGTGATCTCAGGGGAAGGGAGCTTGGGGAAGGTCCTCAGCATGTGGGCATTCCAGGATGCCTGGGCGAAAACCCCTGTTTGTTTGACCTAGTGGAGGACAAGAGCCGCCCAGGTGGGTGTGAATGGATGTGTGGATTTGTAGGATCACCATGCCTTTCCCAAAGCTTTTTGATGGAATTGAGGGATCCCAGACGGGGCACAGAACTCGCAGGCACAGTGCGTGAAGTGCTTTTCAAAGGACAGGCTGCAGCTTCCATATTCATCTGACTGAGAGTAATGTAAACTGCCTCCCTCACTGGAGTTACAGTTTATTTGTACAGTTTGGGACATTTCTGTAAACATTTGACCCATTTGGAAATCCAATCCAAAAGGAAAGCAAATGAGGGCTTTTATATTGTGCAATGGAATTCACGATCGACGGTGGCAACATTTTACCGATTGCAATGTATTGAATGCTGCATTCAAGAAGCAAGATAAAGAAAGGAATTTTTAAACATCTCAAAACTCACGGAGAAAAAAAATGCGTGGATTCATGAAGAGTAAAGAGGTGTGAGACTAAACGTCCCCCACAGGTGGGGGAACGGGGTTCTCTTTACCATCACAGCCCCCCGAAGACAACACAGGGCTCAATAATTCTTGGATGGATGGGAAGCCCCAGAGACAGAGTCCGGGACCTTCATGGGAGTCAGAGTCAGGGGCACCCAGGTGAGCAGGTCCCCAGATGAGAAACACAGCTCTGCGTCATTTCAAAACATGAATGAATCCTCTAGCAGTTGTGCCTCCTGCTTTTCTTGTCCCCTGAATCAGGCTGTCACTATGCCAGGGACCTTGTTAAGGAAAAGAAATGCAACTTTCAAATAAAATAAGTAATTGCTACCAACTTATGTTTTTTTAAAGAAATACATAAATTTTTATAAAGCAGGACTTGCTACAGCTAATATATGGAGAGACAGAAAAAGAAAAGGAGAGGGAGGAAGATACAGAGGAGGGAGAGAGGGGATGGGAGGGAGGGAGCAGTCACACTCTAAGCATATGCATAACAGATTACTGGTTTTAAAATGATTATGATTGTGTTGTTACGATTTGGAGGGATTGGAGATACACTGCAAAGAGCAGAAAATTATAAGTGGAGAAAAATGAACACATCAGCTAGTTCTTTACTTAAGAATTCAGGAGTGATCTTCCAAATCCTTAACTCCTGATATGGATGGCTTGGACTCTCGGCACTCTGCTGGTTGCTGACCAGGTGGGCAGACCGTGTCCATGATGCCAGTGCCATGCTTGCCAGGCGGGTCCCTGTCCTGCTTAGTGTAAGGTGTTACAGAGCACCATGAGCCACTGCACTGGCAGTTTTGAGCCTGGCCCATTGAGAACCCCTGAGAATTCTGTTAAAATTGCAGACTCTGGGGTCCTTCCCCCAGAGTTTCCAATTCTCTGGGGCTAGGGCAGGGCTCATAAATCTCCGTATTTACCAAGGCCCCAGATGCTGCCTTGGACCACAGAGGCAGGGTGGGACCTCATGGGAACAGAGACACTACCCGGCTTGCTCTCTGCACGGTACCTGGCGCACACTTCTAGAAACACAGCACATACCTGTAAAATGACTCAAGACTTCTGAGAAGTGAATGTGAGGTTTGTTCTCAGTTGGGGTCCCAATAGGAAGGAGATGAAGGAAGGATGAGTTTGCCGAGAGACTTACCATACAGGTGGAGATTGGTGTAAGGGAGGCCTGAGGGGTGGAGCGGGAAGCTGGGGCCAGTAGCATTGTAGCTGTTACCACTCCTAGCTGCTGGGGTCAAGGGAAGGGAGGGGAGCAGGACTCAGAAGGAGAGAGAATCATGGAGAAGTGGCCACTATGAGAGAAGTAGTGGCCTTTAATTGAGGAACATGCCAGCCTGAGGTGATCTCCCAAGGAGGACCTCCAGGAGGGAGAAGAGTAAATACTCCCAATGCCAACCCCCCTGTCCTGCCTCCCACAGATCCTCTGTGCTCCCCAGTGGCTGAGCTCAACCGGAAGCAGAGGGGAGAGGACCCAAAGGCTTGCTCCATGACCCCAGGGCAGAGAGAGGATGGAAAATGGAGGGATGGCCTGGGAGGCCCATGAAAGGGCACATCCTGTATGTCTTCCTAAGTCCACATTGCATCTACCCCCTGATGCTCATCGCCACTGCCACCATTGGCCTCATCACCACTGCCATCGCTAGTCTCAGTGCTTCATTGCTTTGTGCCTGATTTATCGGCATAACTTCTAGCCTGGTCTCCTTCCACAGCCTCACTTCCTTTCAGTTCACCTTCCGGAGGCCAAGAGACCAAGATTTCTAACACCCACACCCAGGCATGGCACCATGTTAGTCCCTTTTCAGGCTGCTGATAAAGACATACCAGAGACTGGGTAATTTATAGAGAAAAAGAGGTGTAATGGACTCACAGTTCCACGTGGCTGGGGAGGCCTCACAATCATGGTGGAAGGTGAAAGGCACGTCTTACATGGCGGCAGACAAGAGAGAACGAGAGCCAAGTGAAAGGGGGAACCCTTTGTAAAATTGTCAGATCTCGTGAGATTTATTCACTACCATGAGAACAGTATGGGGGAAACCGCCCTCAAGATTCAATTATCTCCCACCAGGTCCCTCCTACGACACGTGGGAATTATAGGAGCTACAATTCAATATGAGATTTGGGTGGGGACACAGCAAAACCATATCAGGCACCAACCTTCAAAAGCCCTCCAGGGCTCCCCTCAACTCCTGACTGGCCCTTTCAGCCTCCTGCCAACTGTGTGGACATCACCCTGGGAAACTGGGAATTCCTCCGAGACTCCTGGTCGTTTGCCACCTTTGCACGCACGCTCCTTCTGGCTGGACCCCCTTCCCTGGTCTTGAAGGGTTCCTATGCTTCCTTGAGGATTCTGCCTTGGTGTCACCTCCTCCAGTAGTGTCCCTTGACCTCTTCATCTGCATCAACCCCCTTCCTCTGGGCACCCACAGAATCTCATGGCCGATGATCTCACATAAATGAGGTTTGTGCAGTGTAGTGGCCGTGTGTTGGCTTGTGTGTGGGTATGGACATCGACATTCATGCTGGGGCATAAAGGGAGGTTCCTCTTTTCTAAATGCCAGGGAGAAATGAAACCCACTCAAATTTGTAGCATCTGCAGTCCCAGGTCCTTCAAATATGTCATTAGTGTTATTATCACTGATAATAAATATTCTTCATGTGCCTACTAGGAGACAGGACTGGTGCACACTGGCTGGCTTGGGGGCCCAGGTGGGCACCTTGCAGGGGGCATTGGCCAGGCCCAGCTCTACTCACAAGGACTGTTTAATCAGTTGCGTAGATGGTGTCAGTAAATGCATCGTCCTTCAGCTGGGTCCCCCTCTGCCCAACCCCAGAGCCGTTAACCCTGGAACACACAATGGCCTGCGTGGCTGCCAGAGGCCCCCATTAGCTGGCTGGTGGCTGGAGATGGGGGAGGGGAGGCAATTGAGTGTCCTCAGCCTTGGGATCTGTATCCCAGACCCCCACACGGGCAGCGGGACACACAGATTGGGTTTGGACTGCGTCCTGATTTGGACCACAGTGAAGCCTCTATTCTTCTCAGGCTGCAAACCAGCCCATTCCGGGGCATTCACATTTCACTTGGGTTTGCGGTCACATCCAAGTTGTTCAATTTCACCGAAATCAGCAGCACTCGGGGTGTCGATCTCAGCCCTGTGGGTTCAGTGACCATCAGTGCCAATTACGTGAAATGCCAGTTGCCACGCAATTCTACCTTCGCACAGGCCAGCCAAAGAAAAAACTTTGTTCCTAAAGTTAATTAAAACCAAACCGAGACCACATGGCTCCTTTTGGGGGACCTGACCCCAGCTGCTTTCCCATCTCCGTTTCCTTCTCGTGGTGTCGTAGCTGATCCCACCCAGTGCTCATTTTGATTTTTGCACAATTCACCTTTGTTGGGATCTAGGTTCAATTTGTTTGAGTAGTTGGTTGAACCAACAGCCCACTTGGATATTTGCATTTAATAGGCAAATTGAATCATACATCTGCTAGACTAAGCGTCTCTGCTGTGGGGATTTTCACCTTTGCAGAGGCACGTGTAAGTTCCAGGATTATGAAATATCAAGTTATATTAACCAGGACAAAGGGAGGAGGGAGGATGGAGAGACGCAGTCCGTGGGATATTGGGTTACTTTCAAGGCCAGTTGATTTCTACAGACTGTCTGAGCTTCCTGCATGTCGGTGGAGATAAAATTGATTGTGAATCAATTGACCAGAAGTTTCTCCTGTGAGATTCTGAGCTTGGCTCATTCCCTGGTGTACCTTTGATTTTCTGTTGAGCAAAGCCTTGGTTAACCAGAACAATAATTAGTCGTTAAGAGCACAACATGCATTTCGGAAACATCCCTGATGGTTGATAGAGTTTAATCTTACCATTCTGGGCTATAATTTTTTAAAATGTTTTCAAAGTATCTTCTTAAAATTTTATTGATTTATTTTTAAAGCAGCTTTATTGAGATATAAATTCAGATACCATGCAAGTCACTCATTTAAAGCATGACATTTAATGACCCGCAGTATGTTACGTCATTCACTTTCTAAAAATTGTGGTAAAATGTGTATAACATAAAACTTAATATTGTAACCATTTTTAAGTGTACCATTTGGTGATGTTAATTACCTTCACAATATTGTGCAGCCATCACCACCATCTATCTCTAAAACTTTTACCTCACCCCAAATAGACATAATGTTTCTACCATTTAGCCTCCCCACAGAGTGTGAGAGTACCCAGGTGAAAAGTGGAGCAATACTGCCAAGTTTCCTAAAGGAGTTACCTCCCAGGTGGCTCATGGGTTCCTGGAAGGTTCCAGGTCTTGCACTTGAGCTCCGTGAGGAAGGGAATTTGGCACAGTGCTGCCAAGATCTGCAACGGTGCTTGGCACATGTAGGTGTACAGTGCATATGAGTGAGAATCGTTGTTGGGAATATCTTAAAATTGGAGTGGCTGTGTTGGAACAGCTGTGGTGAGGTGTGAAGGGTGCCCGCTCCCTCCCAAGGGGCTCTGTGGCAGGACAGGAGCCTGCGGGGGATTGTCAGCCATGGAGGCATTGGGTCTCTGTGAGGCTATGGGGGGCTGATGGGAACTGGGTCCATCTCGTATGTTCTGGGAACTCCTGGGGCTCTGAGCCAGCTGCCCCCTACCTGCTTTCCCCATCCCATGCAACAGCCATGTGGTTTACATCTGCCACGACACTTGATGATGTGTTTCTAAGATGTCTTCCAAAATAAGTAGAAAGAGAGGTTATTGCCCCATTTCACAGATGAAGTAACTGAGGCCCCCAGGCAATCTCAGGGCGCAACGAGAACGCTGAGGCTGGTGTCTAGCCAGTGACCCTTGGGACTGAAGAAGAAGAGCCTGCCTTTTCTCCTTCCATCAATCACCAAGGTTACAAATAGTCACCCAAATGTCCTGAAGCCCTCGCCTGTGGCCTGTTTGGAATCAGTATGTTTCCAGACGGTGTGGCGGTTTTACCTGAAACATGGCTGCATACCCTGTGACTCTCCTCCCTTCTGTAGGTGGCTGCTGATCTCCTTCCCTGTGGACATTGACTTGCTCCGGTGCATACAATGAGGTAGAAATGAGCCAGTGTGGTTTCCAGGATGGAGTATGAATGAGATGCAGCTCCCGCCTCGCCCTCTCTGTCTTGGGTGCCCACCCTTAGAGCCCAGTCACCATGTGCAGGAACCAGGCCCCACAAGAGGCCATGTGTTAGTCCTCTGGCCACAGCCCCTGCTGTGGTCCTGGTGGCACTTGTGTGTAAGTGCACAGCTCTCTGGGGGACCCAGCCCCAGCCTTTGAGCCTGCCCAGTGGATGCCGCTGGTAGAGGAGCAAGTAAAGTAAACGTCAGTCTTGTAAGCTTTGGGCTGGTCTGCTATGCAGGGGTGGATACTAGGAGTGGTGATATCACCGCTTGTGATGTATGAGTTCCAGGTTCCTCCTGGGGCTCCCTTCAACTTCCCTTCAAACCCTTTCTGCCAAGCTTCTGTCTGTCTGTCCTCCTTCTGGTATTTTATGGATTTAATGAAGAAAACTTAATCATCATTTGCCACACGTAGGACAAAACTTTACCCCTCATATATTAAATGGGGGATGATAATGCGCTGTTTCTCAGAGGAAATTAAAAATACATAGCAGAAGTGTCCACTTTTCAGTATACCTATGGACACCACCATGGTAGACAGACCCATAGACGGACCCAGGACCCCACATCCTGGTGTGCACACCCTGTGGGATCCCCTTCCCTGAGAGCAGCCAGGGCCTGTGACTGCTTCTGACCCAGGGTCTGGCAAAGGTGACAGACGTGAACGGTTCCATACACACGGTTACGGGTTGGCTCTGCCTAAGGCTGTGGCCCTCACTCGGCTGGAATCCACTCCCCTTGCTGGCTGTGAAGGAGCAAGTGGCGACACTGCTGAGCCCTGTGTGGCGGGGAACTGTAGTTGACCTCTAGCTGTGGAAGGCAGCCTCCAGCTGATGGCTAACAAATGAAACAAAACAAAACAAAGCACTCCAAAACTGCAGCTTTCAGTCCAACAGCCCTACAGACCTGAATTCTTCCAAAAGCCCGAGCAAGCAAGAAACTGGATCTTTCCACACTCAAGCATTCAGATGAGACCAGCCCCAGCCAACACGTTAATCAAAGCTTTGCAGAGGCCCCAGCTGAGCTGGGCCCAGACTCCTGACTCACAGACACTGTGAGGTCATTGAGTGTTTTTGCAAGCTGCTATGTGTATTGAAATGTGTCATACAGCAGAGACCACCTTAATCCACATCGTCACCATGCCATGCCCAGCAGCTGTACAGGTCTCCTCTCTAGCCTCCTGGCCTCCACCCACCTGCAGCCCCCTCAGCCTTTTCTCAACCCTTCATTGCAGTGACCCTGTAAAAATGTAGGCTCTGGCAGTGACAAGATAATTGTCATCAGGCTCATGGCTCACCGTCTACCTCCAGCTGCCCCTCTGGTCATGTCTCCTGCTCCTCCCCCTCCCTCCCAATGACAACTCCAGCCATGTGGGCCTTCTGTCTATTCCCCAAGCTCATCAAGCTCACTTATGCTTGGCACTAGCCATTCCCTCTTTCTGGAATGTTCTTCCCCCAAATCTCCACATGGCCGGCTCCTACTTGGTTGGAATGGCCCCTGCAGCCCACCCCTCTCCACCTACTCCCCTACTCATCTCCTTTCATTTTCATCTCGGCTCCCAGCACGACCTGGCATGCCTGGCCTTTTTTGTTTATTTTCTGTCCCCCACCCCAGTTACACGGTGCGCTTCCTGAGTTAGGAACTCTGTCCTATTTGCACCTGCAGCCCTGAGGGTTAGGACACTCCTTGGCACATGGTAGGAGCTCAGCTAGTATTTGTGGACTGTTCTGAAGTCCCTAGTGAGCCAGTGGTGGATGAAGTTATTGCACATCACCCCCATAACGTCTCTGCCCTGTGCCAGCTGCCTTCCTCACAGCCGCCTTCCTTCCCCAGTGGGGAACACGATTCCATGGGCGGATGCTTGGGGCATTTTTATTTTAACAAAGAAACCAATGCAATGACTGCCTCTGTGGGAAGTTTCGGCTTTCCAGAGGCCCGGTAAGGGAGTGATTTATTTTGTGGCTGGGCTGTAAATCTCTCACCAGAGGGTGCCTCTGAAGCTCAGGGGCGGCCAGCTCCACTCAAGGACAGTGACAATTCATAAGTCTGTGGCTCCAACAGTGACAAGATAATTGTCTCCAAGCTCGTGGCTCTGGCTCCTCCTGTTTTCCTCCAGCCTGGCTGCCTGGAGCCTCTGGGTGATGGAGAGAGGCACATCTCTCAGGGCTGGTGCCAGTCACTGGACAGAAAGCTGCCTGCCAGGCAGCAGAATTAGAACATCTGTTAAATGAATTTCAGGGACAGTGGGCAGGGCAGCAGCCAAGTTATTCGGCAGTGGGCATCAGGTCCAGGTGGGCCATGGTGCCCTTACGGTTTTCGAGAAAGATGAGAATCCTGAAACACCAGGCACTCGCCTGCCATCCCCAGCCCAGCAGGCAGTGGCTGCAGAAGGCTGGTTCGGTGGGGCTCCCACTCCCAGCCAGGTGCACTCTGAGCCGTGCCTCCCCAGGAACCCGGGGCTCCCTAGGGTCTGGGAAAGTGGAAAAACCACTGACTCAGCTCACGGTTCAGCAGGGGATGGTCTGCACATGCCCACAAAAGCTGGGCGCAAAACCCACTGTGAGAGGGTTAACACAGGAGATGCAGCTGCCAGGGCCCCACCTGCCCTTCCGTGTGTTCTCTGCGCTCCTCACTGGGCATGGTGATGAGTCTGCTTCCCTAGAAGCAGAGGCTATGTCTAGTAATAACAATAGAATTATAATAATAGAAGCAACACTGATATTTTTGCACTTTACATCTTAACCCCCACAGCCTGCCCTATTCAGATGCACGCAGGTGCCCACTGTCCACCTGCCAAGGCAGTGCCCTCGGCACCTACACGGGAATCAGTGGCCCACTCCTCCCCTTGGGGAGCTGAGCTTGGAAATTAGAGAGAGGGGCATGGGCCGAACAATTGCACAAATATCAGACCCCACCCCAAGGCAAGCACTGGGAAGGAAAGTCCTGCCCCTGGGATGTGACTTTCAAGCTCATTTTGTGGATGAGGGGTCTGAGGCCCAGACAGATGATCCTGGGCAGGGAAAGCAGACAAGGGGGGGAAGTGTGGACGCCAAATCCAGGGATTCCTGAATGGATCCCCAAACCTTGTCCTCAGGATGGGTCGCACAAAGGGCTCAGTGAAGGGCGGTTGGAAGGACAGTGAGCTGCTGAGTCCCACACTGTCATTGGGATTGAAACCGCACATGGATTGGAAGAGCTTCTCTTCCCCATGTGATTCTCCCAAGGAACTGCAGCTGCCCATGTAGCAGGCGCTTGGTGAGGATGGCATGTCCCCAACACCGTGCCAGGCAGGCTTGCGGTATGGTGCTCGGTGAGGATGGCATGTCCCCAACACCGTGCCAGGCAGGCTTGCGGGATGGTGCTCGGTGAGGATGGCATGTCCCCAACACCGTGCCAGGCAGACTTGCGGGATGGTGCTCGGTGAGGATGGCATGTCCTCAACACTGTGCCAGGCAGGTTTGTGAGATGTGATGGGGCTCTGGGCTGCAGGGGTCTGGAGACTGGGGTTGTAAAGAGAGGCATCATCCAGGAAAGCACTGGAGAAGTGAAGCAGCATTTGGAACCCATGTCTAGTCTATCGCTTGGAGGGCCACACTCTGGGCGGAGATAGAGGCAGGTCCCACGAGGAAGAGGGGAGAGTGTGCCTGGAGGCCACCTCCATGCTGGTTCGGCCAGGCACCCTGCTGGTCTCCTGCCAGCACGTCTCTCTCCTGCACACACGTGTGCAGGCAGTGAAGGCTCAGCAACAGCAGACCTCCTTCTGGGGTTGGGGGCAAGGGTGGTTGGACACACCCCCTAATCACATGGGAGCGCCCAGGGTGGTTTCCTGACTGTGCAAGATACAGGAAAGTGTGTCAGAGCATGGGTGAGTGTGAGAGCGTGTGAGGGTGTCTGAATGTGTGGGTGTGAATGTGGATGTCAGAGTGTGGATGTGAGAGTGTGTGAGGGTGTCTGAGTGTGTGAGTGTGTGTCAGAGTGTAGGTGTGAGAGCATGTGAGGGTGTCTGAATGTGTGGGTGTGAGTGTGGATGTCAGAGTGTGGGTGTGAGAGTGTGTGAGGGTGTCTGAGTGTGTGAGTGTGTGTCAGAGTGTAGGTGTGAGAGCATGTGAGGGTGTCTGAGTGTGTGGCTGTATGTGTCAGAGTGTGGGTGAGTGTGAGCATGAGGGGGGTGTGTGTCTGAATATGTGTGTGCATCAGAGCATGGGTGAGTGTGAGAGCCTGTGAGGGTGTTTGTGTGTGTCTGTGTCAGTGTGGGTGTCAGCGTGGGTGAGTATGAGAGCATGTGAGGATGTCTGAGTGTATGTGTGTCTGAGTGTGTGGTTGTGTGTGTGTCAGAGTGTGGGTGTGAGCATGAGGGGATGTGTGTCTGTGTGTGTCAGAGCATGGGTGTGAGAGCCTGGAGGGTGTCTGTGTGTGTGTGTGTGTAAGTGTAGGTGTCGGCGTGGGTGAGTGTGAGACCGTGTGAGGGTGTCTAAGTGTATGCGCAAGAGCGTGCACTTGTGTGAAAGTGTGGGTGAGTGTGCACAAGTGTGTGTGTGTGAGATAAAAGATGTTACAGATTTGCTCGATGCACTCCTGTGCCCTGGGACTGCTCCCTTCTGGACATGCCATCAGTTAGCCAGGGAATTTCTGGAATACCAAGAACAATGTCAGGACACTTCCAGAAGGAAGCTCCTTCCTGTCAGAGGGAAGAAAACAGCCCCGGAGCTGGGAGGGGATCTGGCTGCAGAAATACAATTCTGTGCCTCACCCTGGCTCCCGGAGCACAGCGGTTCCCAGTCGCTCCACGAGAAAAATAGGGCTGTGCCGCCGGCGACCTGTGATGAGGACAATAGCAGTTCTCCTTTTACATTCAGAGAGATCATACAACTCCTTAAATATCATAAATGTCTTTTATCTTTCCTATTTTTTTCTCTTCTCATCCTCACAATGATACCCAGGGAGCGGGCTAGATGGGGGAAATGATCCTCATATTTTGCTGCAGAATTTAAAATGACTTGTCCAGTGCCACGGTTAGTGGAGATGCCGGAGGTGGGTAAGATCCCAGGGGTTTGCTACTCTACCTAGGACCTCCCCTGAGGCGCAGCAATGGGAATGAGACGGAATTTCCTATTAAAAGTATGAGATGCACACCAGTGGGTCATGCAACTCTGGAAAATAATTATCTCCTTCTGCTTCTTACCCTCTTCACATCCTTTCCATGTGACCACTGTCCTTGCCGCTTTTACTTGTTGCTTCATTGTATTAGTTCTGCCCTTGTTTATTCCAAATATTTGCATCCTTGTTTGAGGTAGAAATTTGGGAAAATGCTTTGTGATCAATGTTCACCCCCACCTCTCAGCTACCTTCCATCGGGACTATTTGGAAGAAATCTGGGCAGCTTGGCCATTTGGATGGCTCATCTGTAAGTCCCCAAAACCAAGATGCACGGGATCTTCCCTCTGCCTTCAGAGGCTTGAGGTCCACAAGAGGCAGCTGTATGGGAGAAGCGGTTGGCGATTTATTTATTGCCATCCTTGGGGTTTTACTGGGGTCTCCATAAAATCTGCTTGTTGAGTCAGAAAGGTTTATAGTCTGGGTTCTGTTTGGGGATTTTTAGATTCTGCATGTTTAGTTTGTCATTTTGAGAAAAGCCGCAAGTTTTGTTTTGTTTCGTTTTGTTTTAAAGAAAGGAATTTCAGGATTGGTGGAGAAGCTGAAGAGAAGCCTACATCCTACAAAAGGGAAGAAAACATTCTCTGGGGCATTTTCAAGGACATAGAAGCTACAAAGATTCGGGACGATGCATCTGGTACATTTTTTCAATCTTTAATTATAAATTTTTAAATCTCTGTCACTCTTTCTGCGTGTCCCACACACACTTGAAATAGCTACAGTGAGATTTTTTTAAAAAGCTTCAGGGGAAAATAAAAGTCATTGCCATAAAGTTTCCAAAGAATTCATAGTCCTCATACTTAGACACAATTAAAACATACTTGCCAAGGTAAGAAGCAAATGTTTGTATTTATACAGAATGGCACATATGTCTTATAAAAGCATGCCTTGCTTCTTTCATAAAGAATGTAAATTTTAAAACAAATATTTTTGCCTCTGTTCAATTTCTCTTAAAAGATTTAGAAAGAAATCAAAGGTGTCTTTTTGACATGAATAATATGCAATCATCAATTTCTCTCCAGCAGGCATTTGGGTGTGTGTGTGTGTGTGTGTGTGTGTGTGTGTGTGTGTGTATCATAAGTAAGCATTCTAATATAGTTTATTCTCTTTGCCTACTTTGTTGCAAATTCTAAAAGTACCTAGGAGTCACATAGAAAAGCCCATCTTGTTTCTTTCAAACCTCCTTTAAATATTCCTTCTGCATGAATTTTGCTTTCAATTATTTCAATTATTTTCAGGCAAATGTCACTCAAGAAATATCTATTTACATATTTATGCATATAAAATGTACAAAGTCATCTTAGGTACCAAGTTTTTGCAGTAGAGCACACTGGCAGTAATATGCATTACTAGGTTTATTATGAATTCAGACAGAACACAAATTAAACTGTGTTAAAATAGTTTTCATAGGAGCTCAAACTTAGACACAATACAAACCAAACTAAATTAAAAGAATCTGTATAATAGCTAAAATCTAATAAGTAATTTTAATAGGGTTTATAGATTCTCATTCAGGGTCTTAGGAATAAAACATCCTTTATTTGGGCAATGAAGTAATTGGTTCATTAAATAAAAACTACAAAATATGCAGTTCCCTTCACGTTGACAAAATGTGAGAGGGGCATTAACTGATCACAAAGAACACGTTCACTCTCCAACAACAGCAAACATTTCAAACAATCCCCAGAATAAATTACAGCAGGCTGCCTTCCAGGGAGGACGGCTGTCCCCAGGCCTGGGGACCGATTAACCATCCCAAGCCGCATCCACTTAACCGCTGGAAAGGAAAATCTCCTTCCAGCACCTTCCCAAGAGAAGGGAAGAAGGAGCTGGATTCCTCTCTGCCTAGTGACTTGGCTGCTTTCACAGGGGAGACACTGCTTCCCTTCACGTACGGGAAGGCCGGCACTTTCAATGGAAAGGGGGAAATTCACTGGACCCTTCGGTTATCTCAACATCAGGAATTTTAAAATCCACCTAAGGCAGAAAATGTATCTTGCAAGTGGCTTATTTTTTATGCCTTAAATCTAGACTTCAGGTGTCATAGATGCAATCCGAAATCTGTCTGCATTTTTGTCAAGAAATACTTAGTTTTTAAGGTCTTCATTCATGAACTCATTAGTCCTCTCTCCCAGGCGCAGTGAGAAGGGGCAGCTCTCCGTGTGGTTTTGTTCAAGAGATGAGGGGTGCTTGCTCCGGGGCCCCAAACAGGTGAAGTGAGGCGAGGCTGTGCCCTCCCCACACACCCCTGCCTGCCATATACAAATAGGATGGGACAGTCCCGGTCACATCTTGGTCCTGGCACCAGTATTAGAGGCACTTTTTCACTCTCAAATGTGTGAGGACTTAGATGATAAATTAAATGGTGACCTTACATATAAATAAATGCATCAATATACATTCTCCTGTTAACATGAGGAAAGCAATCTGTGCTACATCCATGTGTGGATTTGTTCAGACTCCTAAGCCCTGGGACACAAAACCCTGCCCAGCCTCCCGATTGCAGTGAGCACAGCGTGCCTGGGCTCCCACAGGGATGGCATGGTTTGCATCTGGTATTGCCTGGAACTTCCTGCAAATAGATTGTGTGTGCACATATGTGTGTGTTTGTAGGGGGTCCTCAGGAGACATGGGGTACCAAGGTGGAGCAGCGTAGACAAACCAGGGAGCAGAGAGAAAGAAAAGGGGAGGAGCCGTAATGACAGAGAAGCCCAAACCTGTCAGAGCTTTAAACAATTCAAAGTGTTCAATTTGCAGTGAAGAGGACAGAAAGTCTCCCTCTGCGCCTGACTTCTGCGCAGGACTTCTGAGGACAGCTGCTTAGCAAGTCCCAAACGAAAGATAAAGAAGGAAGGCGAGAACCATTACTTTTTTTTCTCCCAGCGTTATTGAGGAATGACTGACAAATAAAACGTACCTATTTAAGGTGTACACTTGATGTTTTGATATACATGTGCCTGGTGAAATAATTACCACAACCAAGCTAATTTACATACCCATCACCTCATACAGTTACCATTTTCTTTTCTTTGTGGTGAACACACTTGAGATCTGTCCTCTTAGCAAACTGCAAGAATACACTACAGTATTATTAACCAGAGTCACATTGTTGTACATTAGTTCTTCAGAAATTATTCCTCTTGCATAACTGAAACCGTAACATCCTCCCATTCCCCATCCCCAGCCTCTAGCAACTGCCATTCTACTCTCTGCTTCCGTGAGTCCCACTTCTTAGACAGCTCCTCAGGTCCACACACAGTTTTGGATTCCACACGCATCTCTGAATAAGGAAGGGCAGTGTATTCTTGAAGTTAAGCTCCAGGTAGGGGCAACAGAGAGGAACAGTAACTGTATTAGGTCCTAAAGTGCGGAATGAGGGTCTTGTTTAGGGGTTGGGCGTGACAGAGACCCTCTGGTTCGAACCAGGAACATTTTTTCTATCATCTGGTTGGGGCTGGGGAGGAGACAGTCCCAATGCCTGGGAGCCAACAGGGAGCTGCGGGGGGCTGGAGCTCGCGGGCTGGGGCCCTGCCACTGTCTCAGACCAGCTGTGGCCAGGTACCCAATCCTCAGGCGGCTGGGCCTGCCGCTTCCCTCTTGCCCCACCTCCCCCCAGATGTGGGTGGCCTGGGGGCGGGGGGGGGATCTGCACACCAGGCCACCCAAGGAGAGGGCTGCTCCTCCTGTGTGAGCCATTTTTCTGTTCTTAATGGACACAAAGCTGGCAGGGATCATTTGTAAGGTCGAGTTATGATCAAATTCCCAGGCCGGGACAGGTATGGACCACCAGGGTCTCCACTATGCTTCCACTGGCTCCTGGGAGCCCTGGGGTGAAGGCAGCCTGTGCCCAGCAACATGGGACTCACTTGACCCTGATAACTCACTTATTACAGCCGGGAAGTACACGGCGTAAAAGCTAAACCCCGTAAGTTGCCTTAGAACCGTTAGGGACCACCACCCAGGGCCTCAACGAAATCAAATTGCCAAGGAGGCCTGGCAGGCTCAGTTAAACCAATGGCCTCCCACACAAGTTTATGGGATCAAAATCGGCACAGGATCACCCCTCAAGGCCCACCCGGCATAGCCTCAGAAGAAGGGAGTGGGAGGGGGGAAGATTCCTGGACTCCTTCTCAGTTCACCCAGTCCCTCCTCCTCTGACGCTCCCATGAGGACCACAGTTCCTGGGTCAGCCCTTCACCAGAGCCCTGTTCAGCAACCCCCCGCCTGCGTGTGTGTGTCATGGGGCTGCAGGATGAGAGTGACTGAGAAGAATGCCTTCAAGGAAGGAGAACACGCAAGAGCTGGAAAGTTGTTTAATTTTTAAAAATATGCATAATGCCTTCGCCCACCAGCACAGCTAAAATTAAACGCTGGCAAGGATGTGAGCAGCCGCTCCTGGGAGTGTGAATCCCCCTTTTGGAAAGAGATTTGGCAGCATCTTCTCATGCCGGACATCATGCCTGCTGGATGACCCAGCAATTCCGCTCCTGGGGACACACACAACAGGAAGGCCAGCACGTGTGCACCAAGCATGTGTAAGCATGCCTTTGTCACGCAGCCCTCAGCCGGGCCTTCCAACCGCCCCAGCAAGAGGAGAGACATATGCGGATCAGTTTGTTGACGCAGCAGAATACTATAAAGCAGCGAAGATGAACCAATGCCAAAAATGCCACAGCTCTCCCATGCTGGGGACCTACAGAGATGCCCTGCCTGATCCCAGCACATCACAGGCCAACCAGGCTCTCAGGAGCCAGGAAAGCAATCGCTCTTGGGGAAGTGGGATTGTGATAGGGAGAGGGCTTCTAGGGTGCTGGTACCACTTTCCTTCTGGGTGTGGGTGGAGAGTTACCTAGGAGTGTTCACTTTGTCGTCATGCACTGAGCTGCACACTTTGGATGAGAGCCATTTTCTGTCTGTGCTTTACACAGAACAAAACGATTTAATGAAAATGATCTGAAAATATAATCATGCACTGGACGAGAGTAGCGAAAGGGGTGCATTGGATCTGCGGGTGCGAGGTCAGATCTGCATCTAGCCTGCTGGGTAACCATAGCAACACATCGGCCTCTGTGCTTCCCCCTCCACAAAATGAGGGCCACAGAAGGTTCCCCTTTTGTGAGAATGTGAACTCCTTTGAAACACTCTGTATTCCCGCCCAGAAAAATACACACATGCATGACATTTTGCGTGCACATTCTCGGTGGGGGCTCACAGGCCTCCCTAAAGTTCACCCCCAGGGATGCCCAATCAGATCCCAGGTGAAGGAGCTCTGGAGGGGGTGGCTATAGGGTGCTCACCTTAAGAAGTGGGTTCTAGAGCCTGACAGCCCTGGGGCTGAGTCCTGGCTCAACACTTTCCAATCATGGGGTCTTTCTTGGACAAGCAGTTTGATGTTCAGGCCTCAGTTTCCTCATCTGTAGAATGGGGAGAATAAGGTCCAGGAAGTGGAGGGGAGCTTTGTAGAGGTAAGGCATGGCCAGCCCTTGGCACAGAGCCTGTCACACAGTAAGCATGCTGGAAATATCAACAGCTGTTCTGAGGTGGCCTCCGAGCCTCCTTCCAGCCCTGACGTCCCAGTATCTATTATGTATGAAAAATTCCACCCTGAAATTAGAATTGAGTAACACGAGTCTGCGTGTGTCCTTCGTGTCAAGGTCAGATTTCCTCAGAGAGACGTGGTTTTGGCACTTGGACTCTCTGGAAACCAAAGTTAGCTTGCAAACGAGATGTCACATGTGTCCAGCGATGGCGTCTTGGGCCTTTTGTGTGCAAAGAAGTTTCCAGAAGGACATCCGCTCCAGCCCAGAAACCACTGGATAGCCCTTCGTGGTCTTGGGCTGCGTGACTCTGGTTTTATTAGTAATCAACTGTGATCCAGAAGACTGCTTGGGGCCTTGGCCAGAGTCGCCTTCATGCGGTTGGGAGACGCCGTGGCACATGCCTGGAGTCTCCAAGGGGCTGGGAAGGATGCAGTTCCCAGTGGCAGCCGTGGCTCTTCCACGGTCCTGGCTTATCTCCTGGCATGCCAGTAAAACAGAAATGTTTGCAGCAATAATGAAATAGGTCCCCAGAGTAAATATGCTGCTCCCTTCATTATTAGAAAAACTGTTCGCCTGAGGGGGCATTGGCCTGGGATTAGGAAGCTCCCAGCAGGAGACATGTGGCTGAGAAGGAGGGAGAAGGAAGCCCGGGGAGGCTGCCCATCCACAGGCCCGCGTTTGAGGGCATTGCTCCACGTGTCAGAGCCAGGCCGCACGCCATCATCACGGGGTGTCACTGTTACTCCACTAACACCTGTGCTTTGAGCCCCACCACTGGGGGTGTGCTGTTTTAAAGAAAAGGCCATATCTACTCCAAGCTTCCCACCATCAAAGGGCACAAAAGCCCTCCCGAGCCTTCATGGTGAAGACTGTCTGTGCTTAGCATTCCTAACATCAAGAGCCACAGGCAGTCTTTGTTGAGGGCTCACTATCCACAGAATTGCACTAACGCCCACAGCACCTTGTAATAAAACAGTTTTATGCCCATTTTGCAAAGGAGGAAACTGAGGCATAAGGAAACCAAGTGTGTTGACCACAGTCACCACTAGTGAATGATGGAGCTGGGATTCAAGTCCAGGCAGGTGACCCAGAACCCATGCCCCTCCCCACTGTGTCACAACCCCTCTGTGGTGTGGGTATGGTCTCATTTTCTCCATTTTCTCCTGGACAGAAAGGGTGCATAGGGTGACTAGGAAGTTCATCAGAAAATAACACGGAGCCCTGTCTAACCATGAGCACACAGCAGCCCAATCCCAGCTGAGGAACATTCTGAAAACACCTGAGTGGCCTCCTTCACACCGTCAAGGTCATCAGAAACAAGGGGAGGCCGACAGGCTCCCAGCACAAAGGAGATGAAGGAAGCCTGACGGCTAATGCCATGTGGGCTCCTGGACAGGATCCTGGGGCAGAAAGAGGACATTATTAAAAAGAGAGAAAATCTGGAAAAAGTATGGACTTTAATTAATAATGAAATAATAACATATCAATATGGGTTCATTAATTGTAGTCAATATAATTGATTTGTTAAATGTACTAGACTAATGTAAGAAGTTAGTAATAACCAGAGAAACTGGGTGTGAGGTATAGGGGGACTCTCTGTACTATCTTCTCAATTTTTCTCTAAATCTAAGTGTGTTTTTAAAAAGTAAAATCTGTTAAAAAGAACAAGTTGGCAGAAAAGATGGATAGAGAGAGGAAGTGATATGGTTTGGCTCTGTGTCCCCACCCAAATCTCATCTCAAATTGTAATCCCCTTCATTTCCACGTGTCGAGGGAGGGATATGGTGGGAGGTGACTAGATCATGGGGGCAGTTTCCCCCATGCTGTTCTCACGATAGTGAATGAGTTCACATGAGACCTGATGGTTTTATAAGTGTTTGACAGTTCCTCCTTCACTTTCTCTTTCTCACCTGCCAGCATGTAAGACATGCTTGCTTCCCCTTCCGCCATGCTTGTCAGTTTCCTGAGGCCTCCTCAGCCTCTTTATAGCAATGTGAGAATGAACTAATATGGGAGGGAGGGAGGGAGAGAGGGAGGGAAGGAAGGAAGGAAGGGAGGGAGGGAGGGAGGGAGGGAGGGAGGGAGGGAAGGAGGAAGGAAGGAAGGAAGGAAGGAAGGAAGGAAGGAAGGAAGGAAGGAAGGAAGGAAGGAATTATACAAGAATCACAGGACTGTGACAGTTGCAGAATCTTGGTGTGGATACATGTGTACTTTTTGTATAATTTTTCTGTATGTTTGAAATATTTTGTAATACAATGTTGGGAAGATAAAAAGGTATCAGAGGCTAAGGGCAGTATTCAAGTCTCACCCAAACCAAGTTTCCTTATTCCTTTGTGTGTGGGCGCATCCTCCCCGGAGGAGGAAAAGCACTACTCGCTAATCACGAAAGCTTCATCAGCAGCACACAACAGCAGGACATGGCATCTCTAGAGTGTACGATGTGGCCCCTGACACCAGGATCCTTTTTTCTTCCCAAGTGGATCCAAATCTTGACAGGGCCAGCATCCAAGTCTCTGAATGCTGAGGAAACAGGGCTAAAGAACAGGCACGGAGGGTGTAAATCATCCTTCCCTCCTCACAAGCCACAGTCAGTGCCACTCAGGGCATCACAGCATGTTACAGACACGAGCTTTGCGCTCGGCACCCCCTGGGCCACAGAAGGGGAAGAATCTCACACCCCAGGACCAAAGAACCTGTCAAGATTCGGCAAAAGCCCTGCAAAGAGAAAAACACACATCTGGTGGCAGGAGGAGGGCGTGCAGGCGGGACGGGCATGCTGCCGCTCCCAAAGCCCCTCCTCTGGCTGATTGAGGACGGGACGCACAAACAACCCCAAATGCTTCCAATCTGGTCCTCGAGGAGAAAGGATATTTGTGGTAACGGAGAAATTTGCCACCCAGCGATGTTGCTTTGGTGTCATGTTTCTGCGGTCACAAGTTATTCATCCAAAATTGGTCTCTGCTAAGAAACAACAAGAAAAAATGTCCATGCAACAAAATGGGATTTGAAGTGATCTTCCATGCTGGGGTTGATATTGGGGAAATGAAGAGAAAAAACAAAAGCAGAAGAAAAGAGAGAATAGTATATTGGACTGAAGTCCTTCTGCCTCACTCCACCTTCCGACGTGGGGAACCAGGCCTCCTCCCGCAGAGTCAGGATGGGCTTCCTGCCTGCCAGGGAAGGTCTACGCTCTGCGACGCAGATGCTGGGATGTGCTCTCAAAGGGCCAATGGCCAAGGCACACCCAAGTGGGGATCCCAATTCAGAATGCGTGGTACACAGTTAGAGTTCCCGTAAGACAGCGGCACCGGATTTCAGGCTCCCGTGAGCCACCTTCCTTGCCCTCCTCTTGCCTGTTGGAGGAATATTTTCTCAGTCAGCCTCTGGGTCGGTCGCTGGAAAATAGTTTATCCATGCAGCAGCAGCAGCCCACTAGGACACAGCACGTAGGGCATCTGTCTGAGGTCCCCCTGCCCACAAGCACGCCCCAGCTCTCCATCTGCAGGACCGGTGGCTGGGCCAGCCACCCCAGGCCCAGGGAGGCTGCAGCATTTCACAAGCTCATCAACTTCAGCCCCACAGCACCAGCCACTCCCCGGTTCTCAGAGATGCTCAGAGATGCTCAGGGTCAGACCAGGGTAGAGTCCTGGCCCTGCCGTGTGAGAGGTCAAGTTGCTTGGATCTCGCTGAGCCTTAGGACCTCAATGTACAAAACGACAATGGCGATGACGCCCACCCCGCGGGGTTCTGGGAAGCCAACCATTCAAAGTGCTTCACCTGCCACTGGACCAAGGCGAGTGCTCAAAATATGTTCCCATAATTATCAGGTGGACACAGCACACAGCTTGGGTCTAATCCCTCTCCCCGGATCTGGGCCTCACTTGCCTGCAGCTAAGCAGTAAAGGAGCTGAGATTGGAAAGCAGGGAGTCTGGGCTCCTACGGGAGTGGTGAGAAAGGGTGGCATGATGGGAAGGTTGGGTCACCCACCACAGATAGAGCCAAAAATGCCTAGAGTGTGCCCACCCCCGTCCATCCCTCCCCCATTGCAGGTGCAGGTGGAGAAGGAACCCTAGACGCTGCTCATCCCAATCAGGCCCTTTCCAGGCCTGTCCCATTCCAACCAGGCATCAGATGTGACATTGATTATCATCTACTTAATAAATGAGGCCCCCCTTTCAATGCACTTGGTGAGCTCACAGGCCACAGGTGGGCAATCCACAGAACCCCTTCCCTCCCCTCCTCCCCTTTCCCCCGATATCAAGTGCTGCTGTGGGTTTTTGTGCTAATGAGCATTACAATGTGGTCAGCTTTTCATCTTATCGTTTCTTCTGATGACTGGAGATTTACCTCATGGAGAAGAGAGTGGAATACTGAGGGTGGGTGCCCCAGCTCTCTAAAGCCCTGCTCTGCACTGATGGCCGAAGGTGGGCTGGAAACCAACTGGTTCGGCTGGAGTAAAGGAAGCAACTCGTGGACAAGGGTTCCCTTGGGGGTGGGTCCTTTGGAGAAGGGCCCACAAGGTGTAGAAAGAGCACAGTCCCCAGTCACTGACGAACACCACGTGCCCTGGGAAGACACCTCTCAACACACCAGCCCTGGGGCTTACCCTCCCCCAGGAGAGACTGACAAGTGCTGAAGCTGTCAAAGAATCACAGACAGAGTCAAAGGGCCAAGATATCAGGGGCCTCAGATGATAATGGAGTTGGATTCCTGGAACGAGTCTATCCCAATACCACTTATTGTTTCACCAATCCATTCATTTATTCAAAGAATTACTCATTCAGAATATAAAAGCATTCCATTTTGGTTCCAGAAGAAGAATTATTCATGCATGCAACAAACATTCCACAGGGTCTCCTCTGGACCAACCTTGGTTCTGAGATAGCAGGTACTGAAATACTGCTGAATCCTCAAAGCCAGACCAGCCAGTGCCTGGCACCTGATGGGAATATGATTTCAACGAACAGGTGGGTGGATGGATAGATGGATGATGGATGGATGGATGGATGGATGGATGGATGGACAAATGGGTGGATAGGTGGATGAATAAATGGGTGCATGTGTGGTGGTGGGTGGGTGGATGACCTTCACCTCCTCATAGAAAGTAATCTTTGCTGTGTTCACATAAAATCCACACAACAATCTCTCTCTCTTTCTCTCTCTCTCTCTGAAAAGAAAAGAAAAGATCACCCAGAGATACAGACCCAGCCTCTCATTCTCTTATATTGTTTATGTCCAACATTTATTGGGCCCTTGCCTTGTGCTCCATATGGTGCTGAGTCCTGGGAGCTGGGGTTAGAGACAACTAAGATGACAGACTTTGCTCCAAGAAGGGATTCTTGGCTCTCAGCCCCATGGAGAAAGTCTTCTTATCACCTTTCTGCACAGGTAAGGAAACCGAGATGCAAAAAAGTTAAGAAACTGAGTTAAGGCCACTGCATCAGCTGCCTCAAAGCCCCTGTGTCTGTTCTGGCTGGCACTCTGAGATCCCACTGCTGACAAGAATGGAGTAAGAGAAAAAAGAGGTGATGTGCAATTCTGTGAAGGGCTCTTACCAGTCAGGGATTCAAATGCTGAAGGAAGGTGAGGGCTGGAAAGTCCAGGGAAGGCTTGAAGGAGAAAGAGAGAGGCAGGTAGTGGGAATGAGGTGGGGTGCTGTAAGCTCTAAAGGTCAGAGAGGATGAAAGGGAGTGACCCTTGGTCAGAGCAGAGGCTAAGCCACCTTCAAATGCAATTGGCCCTAGCATCAGTTCTACATTCCCCTCCCCTCCCCCTTATCCTTACCACCATTACCACCACCACCACCACCACCACCACCAACATCATCATCATCAACAACACCAATAACAACACCATCACCACCAACAGCAACAACACAACAACACTGTCACTACCAGCAACAATACTAACATCAATAATACCAACAACATCACCATCACCAACATTGCCATCAACACCAATACAACACCATCATCAACACCAATACAACCCCATCACCAACACCAATAACAACATATCACCCTCAACACCAACAACACCATCACTATCAATGACATCACCAGCACCAACATTGCCATTATCAACACCAATAACAACATTATCATCACCAACAGCAACAACATAACAACACTATCATTAACAGCAACAACAATAATGCCAACATCAATACCAACAACATCACCGTCACCAACACCAACACACCAACAACACTATCACTACAATACCAACACCAACACCAACAGCAAAACCAACACCATCACCGTCACTACCAACACACCAACAATACCAACACTAACACACCAACACCAACACCATCACCACCAACAGCAACACTAATGGCAACAGCAACAATAACACTCATAATAGCTAAATAGATTTGACACCGACCATGTGTAGAGCACTAAGCTGAGAGTTTTAAGTGCATTATTTTGTTTGACTCTCCTGAAGGAGAACCATGAGAGAGGCACTGCTATGACAGACACCCCCATTTTGGAGATGAGGAACTGAGGACTAGAACTCTTGAAAAGCTTGTCCAGTCGCTCCTGGCTAGACCTGAGAAAGGCCTTGAACACAGACACTGGACTCTGAAATCAGTGCCTTCGACAGCCCCTCCCCATGACTTTCTGTTCTGAGCCATCTCTAGAAATGGGTCACGTTTGTTGTGTGCCCACAATGTGCAATGTGCAGGGTGTCCTGAAGGTGTCCCACATGCAGAAAGTCATTCAATCCTTTTCCTTCCCCCAGGGCAGGGCCTGTGACCTTCCCGGTTGGGTCCAAAAGGACAGGCTCCTCAGGGAGACTGAGAATAGCAACTCTGATTTCCCAGGAACAGAGTGGAGGGTCTGGGCTTTGGTCCCGACACCCTGATTTGCCACTGCTCCGTGCCACCTCCTCCCCTGTACCTTACTCCTGGGTCTCACTCTAGCTTTACCCTCTCTGAACCTCAGTTTTCTCATCTGCGAAACAAACAGATTCACGAAGAGCTGTGGTTCTCACTAAAGGGTAATTTTGCCCCCAGGGACATTCAGTGGTGTCATCACCACGAGGTGGGTGCTACTGGCCCCTGGTGAGCGGAGGCCAGGGGTGCTGCCCAACATCCCACAACACACAGGACAGCCCCAGATTCTCCATCAGCAGTGCCCAGGTGAGAAGCCCTGGCCTAGAGGATCCCAAGCTCCCAGAAACTGTAACTAAACCCCCAACGCTTGTCAGAAAACAAATTATCTGTCAAAATCCCTAAAAGGAAAGAAAAAAAAAATCCTTTTCTCTGCTTTCCCAACTCCAGCCCAGTCTCACACACATGAACCTCTGCAAAGATGGAGCCACGGAGGCTTGAGCACGGTTGTGTTCCAGACAGAAAAGCGACTTAATTCTCCAGAATGGACCCCGATTTTATACTATTTAATATCTGCATACGATTCCAGACCCTTTCTTACTGCTGTTCGGTGCAAGACAGCCATTTCCTTCTTTTTCTTTCTTTCTTTTTTTTTTTTTCTGCTCCCTGCTGCCCTCAGATTGAAGTTCCGTGAACTCTGGCGTCGGTTGTAAGAACGTCTTTATAAAGGGTTGCACGAGATTTCTTACTATATCGGAGTTCCTGAGGATGATGTATCACGTTACTAATTCCCTTAATTGCATGTCTGGGCTAAAAACAGACTCTCTTAGTTTTTCTAAGAAGTTACATTCTTAATGACATTAAAACACGATGGTAAATGAAGCTAAATGCTAACTGATGTATTTAAATCATGAATCAGTCTATAGAGTGTTTACCTAAACTTGTTTATCCTTCTTGGTCACTCATTTTGTAGGTTTTGCCAAAACTGAGAGAGGAACAGCGGTGTCAGATTCGGTATCTGGAAATGGCTCAAGAATTTTTGTTTTCTTTCGATTTTTTAGCCCCAGACTCAGTGGATGCTGCAATCATGCAGTAATCAAAGAATTAGAAAAAGCAAGAGGCTGGAGGCTGATTCATTTCCCTGGATTTTTGCAGGGTGGGGAGGACAGAGAAGCTGCAGGGAGAGATGAAGTTCTTTCCTTAAGGATGAAAAGCTCTTAACCTTGCATGTTTGGCTTCTTCTATTCAATTTTTTTAAAAGCAAAGATAGGGAGGTATGTGATTAATAGCAAGAGACAGAATTTAAGGACCACAAGGTGCCAGGTGTTCTAAACGTGCTATGTATTTTAGCTCACAGAACCCTCCCCGCAAAGCCGAGAAGCAGGAAGCAGCAACCCTCCCAGATGAAGAAGCGAAGGAAAGGGAAGAAAAGTTAAGTAACTTGTCCAAGCTGACAGAGCTTGTGAGAGGAGGCACTGGGATTCAAATCCCTGCAGGGGGAGGCCGGCAGCCCCGACTTTAGCCGCCATGCCTCCCGCCTGAGACGCTAGCCGCGAAGGTTCCAGAAGGAGACTGCGCTCCAGGAATAGAAACAGCGCATGACTGTGACCTGTCTGCAAAAATCTTTATCACTTGTAAATCCTTTTCCACCTGATAAGTTATCGCATTGGCTCATGATTTTTTTTTTTTTTCATTCTAAGTGAGTTCAAAACACTATTTTGGTTTGTCTCAGTTTCTTCCTCTCTCTCTCTCTCATATAAAGGTATCCACATGTCATTTGTTGATAATCTAATTTTTGAATAGACAATTCATTGTCAAAACCATCAAACAGCATACTACATGTCTGCATTTGACTCGATATACATTTTACCTGAAAGGAAAGCCCATAAACAAACACTAAACTCTAGCTAATGATCCACATACAGAAGTGCTTGGGAGGATGGGCTCTGAGATCTGCAGCTTACTTCAAAAAGCATCAAAAGCTTACATCCTGAGACGGACATACGGATGGATGGAGGGATAGGTGTGTGATAAACCAAGTAGAGCAACATGGCAATTACAGAAACTGGATGATAGGTACATCGGTGCTCACTGTACAATTCTTCATGTTGCTAATTTCTTCATGTTGCTAATTTTCACTAACATGTTCAAAAATTCAGAATACAGACACTTGATAGAAATTCCAAAGACACAAGTTAAATGTAAGTCTTCCTCCACTTCATCCCATCTGTCAGTCTTTCGGGTTCCCTAACAATAGCAATCCCTAGTACCTGCGGCTCTGGCGTATCATTCCAGGGATATTCTATGACTGTTTCAACACATAGATGATTTAATTTCAATGATGATAATGATAACTAATGATTATGCAGCACCTGCTACATGCCAAACACTGTCCTAACTGTTTAACACACATTGATTTATGAAATCTCTTCAACAGCCCTATGGCATGGAGGCTGTTACTACCCCATTTTACAAAGGAGTAAAGTGAGGCCCAGAGAGAACAGTTAAATCATTTCCCCAGCTTCACTCAACTCATCCATGGTAAGTTGATGGTACACGCGCCCTTCCACAATGCAAAGGTCTCCACCTTGCCACGTGTCACTCTGACTGTTCCAGGTGCAAATTTTGCATCCACCTCTTTACTTCTAATGGCCGTATCACTTTGCGTTGGATGGTTACACCGTCATTTATTTGACTCATCTCCTATGCACAAGCATCTAGTTTATCTCCAAACTTTTGCTACTGAAAACAATGCTGCAACGAATAAGCTCATGCATGCTTCTGAGCGTGCGTGCACACTGTAATATGAGATGAATTCCCAGAAGTGGAGTGGCTGAGTCCAAGAGTAAATGCATTTTTCGCTTTGATAGTATCGCCAAATGTCTTTCCAAAGGGGTTGTGCTGGATCCCACTGCAGCTAGCAATGTGTGAGAGCACCAATCCCACCACCCACTCCAGCACACATATTGACGTCGGTTAGTCCAATACTAGCACAGGCAGCCAGCCCTCCTGGGGTGATGCAGTGGGCAAAGTGTGCAATCAGCTCTGAGGTATTGAGGAAACTGTCTCGTTGTGGTTGGGATTCAAGTTTTCTTCCATAAATGGGACAGAGCATCTTTTTTTTTTTTTCTTTTCTTTTTTTTTTTTTTTTTTGAGACAGTGTCTCACTCTGTCGCCCAGGTTGGAGTGCAGTGGCACGATCTCGGTTGGCTGCAAGCTCCACCTCCCAGGTTCATGCCATTCTCCTGCCTCAGCCTCCCAAGTAGCTGGGACTACAGGCGCCTGCCACCACACCCGGCTAATTTTTTTATATTTTCAGTAGAGACGGGGTTTCACTGTGTTAGCCAGGATGATCTCGATCTCCTGACCTTGTGATCCACCCGCCTCGGCCTCCCAAAGTGCTGGGATTACAGGCATGAGCCACTACTCCCAGCCATATCTTTTTATATGTCTGAATTCATTTCAACTGCTGTTCCTTCGACTAGACCATTTTCTTACAAATTGCGGGTTTAAGGGCTAGACAAGCAGGTTTATTCCTCTCTCCCAATGTTCTAACTGAAGGTAGGCTGGAAAATTATCTTCTCTAGGAAGAAATGTACTACCACTCTGAAGGATGAAAGAAAGCAAGCTGAAAAAGGAGAGAGTGAGAGCGTGAAGAAAGAAGACAAAACTGAAGTTGGGTCATGGAAACCAGAAGAGATCCTGTGGCCACACTGTGCACTTGAATCTCATTATGGTCAAACCCTGTTGCAACATTTCCCAAAAGACCAAGAAGGGGAAAACTCTGGAAGCTAGGGAAGGGAAAGTACTGACAGCAAGTGCCTGAGTGTGTGAGCGTGTTTGTGTGTGTATGAGTGTGTGTGTGTGTGTGTGTGTGTGTGTGTGTGTGTGTGTGTGTATCTTAGACTTGGACTACAAAATTTAGAGAAAAAAAAGTAAGAAAGAAAAGAAAGAAAAAATACAACACTTAGACATTCCATACATAGAGGTCACATATGAAGGGACAACGAAAGGGTGTCTTAGAAGAATTTGGGGTCTTTGCAGGTGTGCCCCCCAGAACGCCGCATCAGTCTGTATCTGTGTTCTCGTCTCTGAAGAAATCATGTGGTTCTTCTGGTGCCCTCTGAGGAATTTACTGGTATTTATGAAAAGAACATGGCTTAGTTGCGTCTCTTCTGATCTAACCCATTTGGAACGTAACTTAGGACAGTCCTGCGCATCTTCTTGCGAAACTGTTCCATCGTCCTCCCATAGGAAGTCGTACAGTTCTTAGAGATGTTTGGGCAACTCGTTAATCCGCCTCATCAGGGAGGGAGGGCACAAGGCCTGGGGTAGAAAAGGCCAGCCTCGTTTTTTTTTTTATTGTGATGAAATTGCAAACTTACATCCTGAGACTAAAATTAAGTGGAGGAAAGGTTTGCCCGTCGTGGGTGGTCTTCCTCGGGCCCTTTAGAAGGAGGGATCGGATGGAGCAGGAGAGCACATTTAGCAACATTTCCAATAGGGTAATGACAGCAATCATGATAGCTGTCCCCCTTGGGAAGGAGAAATCACAAAAACCTACACAGTGACAAAAATAAACAAGCGTGTAACGCCAGCAGAGAAGGCCTGGCTGGCTCTGAACTTGGAGAACATCAAAGTGAAGCCAGTTATCAGGCTGTCCAGGCTCCAGGCTCCAGGCTCCTTCGCGTCCTGCTCAATGCTTTTATCAGCCGTTTGGACTTTGGAGGAGCCCAGAGGACACTCGCTGAGCACAGCTGTGGGGAACAGACGTGCTGGACTACAGAGTCTGAAAGGAAAGGATGCTCAGGCTGTGGCTGATAAAAGGGGGCACAGGAGAAAATTTCACAGGGATGAACAACCCTCCTCCATTTAGATTCCAAAAATTCCAACCCATGAAAAGAGCAGAGAACGCCCAGACTGAAGTCAGGCAGAACTGGGAAGGAATCCATACCTGCACGTCCTCTGGGCAGCACAGGGTGGGAGGCCCCGGAGCCCTGGCTTCCTCACCTGCGGAAAGGATGAGACTTGCCCAGCATTCACCCAGTGGGTGCCAGGCATAGTTTTAGGCACTGGGAATAAATGGGTGAAGAAACAGAATTTTTAAATTTCTAAAGAAATCAGATTTTTAAAAATCCTGTGGTGATGGAAATGTTCTATACCGTGATTGTGGAGGATGATACAGGAGCCTACACATGTAATAAATTGCATAGAAACACACACACATGCACACACACACATCCCCCCCCCCCGTAGGTAAAAAACAATAAACTGAGTAAAACGGGTGGATTTAGTCAACGTCGTTATCTTGGTTGTACCATTGTATAGTTCTACAAAATGTTGCAATTGGGGGAAACTAAATGACGGCTGCACTGTATCTCTCGTATTATGTCTTAGAACCGCCTGGGACTCTACAATGACCTCAATACAAATTTCAATTAAAACAACAAATAAATGCATCAAAACCTCTGCCATCCTGGAGCCCACATTCTGGTGGGGAACTTCCAAGGTAGACTCCAACAAGATGGCAAGTGTGGGGCCCCCACTTCACATCTCGTGTCGGGGGACAGTGGGAGATCAATAATGGCCATTATTAGCTACTTCGTGTCAGTCAGGGGCCTGCTCAACTGGAAGTAAATGGCGGTTCAAACTGGGCTTTAAACTGAAGCTGGCACGATAAGGCAATCTTCCCAAAGGTGTGGCCCAGGTTGATGGAATGCCAGGAGGGGTAGCTATGCAGAGGAGGAAACCCCAGGGGTAGGTGGGGCGGGGCAGGGCTGAAGGGGCAACCCAGCAGGTAACTTGTGAAACAGAAATGTATTCTCCCACAGGTCTGGAAGCAGGACTCTGAAATCAAGGTGTGGGCAGGGCTGTGCTCCCTGTGGGGCTTCAGGGGAGAATCCTTCCTGCCTCTTCCAGCTTCCCGAGGTTCCAGGTGTTCCCTGGCTTGTGGCTTCATCCCTCCAATCTCTGCCTCTGTCTCCACATGGCTGCCTTCTCCGTGTCTCTCTGTGTCTGTGTTTGCTCCTCTTCTGTCTCTCTTGAGAGCACCTGTCATTGGATTTAGGGCCCACGCTAATCCAGGATGATCACATCGCAGATCTTTAATTACATCTACGCAGGCCCTTTTCCCCAAATCAAGTCACATTCACAGGTCCCAGGCTGGGCCATGGATGTGTCTTTTGCAGGAGCACCTTTCAATCCCCCACAGATGGTTCCAGGTGGTCCAGAGCCTGACAGGGCAGGAGAGCCTAGGGTATGGGTCTGGGGGGGGAGAGAGAGGCACCGGGGGACCCAGAAGGCAGCACTGGCACAGTCAGTCCCAGGAAAACAGTGATGATGACGATTATGACAACAGCCCGAGATGAAACACCTGGGCTCCAGCAGAGGCCAGCCTCGTCCCTCGACTCTCATTCCCTGAGAGGTGTGTCGCCACCTGCTTGGGTTCCCACTGTGGCCGGTTTTGATTCTCTGCCCAGTATTTGCTCCTTTAGATTGATTACCTCGTGTTATATAACCTGAGTGGCTACTAGCAGCAATCTGCAGTCTGCAACATCCAGAAAGCCTCTGTCAGCTTCAGGTATCAGAGTCAGCAGCCTGGGCCTACGGGAGGAAGAGCTTTCCCAGGCAGGACCCATGACATAATCTGGGAGTCCAGGGCTAGCTGAAAATGCAAGGCGCTTTGCTCAACTGTTACCCATTTTAGGATGGTGTCCACGGGGCATTAAACCCAGCACAGGCCTTTCTGAGTGCGGGCCCCCGAGTGCCCGTGTAGGCCACGTGTCTGTGGAGCTGGACTCATTCCCAGGTTACAGTGAGGCAGGCAGATCCAAGCCACACAGATGGGGCCGCTGAGTCCAGGCAACATGGGCGGGGGGGGTGGCCTCAGTCAAATGACATTCGTTTTTGATGAGGATTATGGGGTTGGCAGAAACAAGATGGTGAATGTGTCTCTGCGGGGGAAGGCTTGGCTCAAGCTGCAGGCTGACTTCTGATCCCCAGATGAAAATGAGTGAGTGTACATCCAGCTCTCGGCACACTTCAGGAAGGGAAGAATGGGCAGCGGGAGATCCCTCAGACGGGACGGGCTGGTGGCGGCCAGTCCCTCTGCTGTAGCCACGAGGAGCCCTGGGTGTCCTTCGATCCTGCAAGCCGGGGCTTAGCCCTCCTGCCAACCCTGCTCTGAGGCTCCTCCCTGCCCCAGCAGGCTGTAGGGTCAGAACCCAGCACACATATCCCAGGGCAGACTCCTCACCCTTGGCCTGCACTCTGTTTTCCAGCCAGAGTCTCTGAGAGCTTCCATCCTGCATCCCAGCCACCACATGTGCTTAGCAGAGCCAGTGACTGGGGTCTGAGCGTCCCCTCTCTGTGGGAGGAAGCTGAGCATAGCAGGTAAGCAAGCACATGCTGGTGGGAGCTGGACTGCCTGGGTTCAAATCCCAGCTCCGCCACTTGCCGATCAGGGGGTGCTGGTCTGCAGTGGGCTCTCTACTTTCCCTGAGCCTCGAGTTCCCCAGTTGCAAAATGGGGATATGGCCCCACCAGGGATGCTGTGAGTGCCACTGCATTTCGGGCATTCAGAACTGTGCCTGGGGTACCCACTGGTCCTTCTTATTGAAAGGTTGAGACATATGGAAGGTGAAATGGGGCCTTTACTCAAATGTTCCTGTCCATTCGGCAACGTCCTCGCAGTTGGCTGAATGATGCCCCTTCTGCCAGACATCCATGTTCCGAGCCACAGAACCCGTGAATATGTTGCCTGATGTGGCCAAGGGGACTTTGCAGGTGGGACTCAGTTAAGGACTTTGAGAGGGGAGAGTATCCCAGATGATCCGGGTGTGTCCAAGGTAATCTCAGGGTGCTTACTGGCGGCAGAGGGAGATGTGGCAATGGAAGCTGTTCAGAGACACCAGCTCTGAAGATGGAGGAGGCGCCAAGAGCTGAGGAATGTGGGTGGCCTTTGGAAGCCGGAGAAGGCAAGGAACAGATTCTCCTCTGGAACCTCCAGAAGGAACCAGCCCTCCAGACACCTTGATTCTAGCCGAGGGAGGCGCATGTCAGACTTCGGACCCCCAGAGCTGTAAGAGAGTGAGTCTGTGTTGTTTTAAGGCACTAAGCTTGCGGTCATTTGTCATGGCAGCCTAGGAAACTAATGAACTCATAAAGTGGAAGAAGGTTTCCCAATCTTGCTTAACCATAATTAACTGCTGATTGTTGGTCACCTACCAGGGCCAGGCCGCAGAGGACCTTACAGAGGTTATCTCACTCCATTGCCCCAACGGCCCCAGGACACGGGTGCTATAATCAGCATGTGCAGCCGAGCAAACAGCCTTTGCGAGGCCACGCAGCCTGCCTGAGGCCACCCAGCCATGAGAGGCAAGGGAGCAATTCGAATCCAGGACCCTGTGGCTCCCAAGTCTATGCTCTTTCCACTTTACCAAGCTCCTTCGGTTTCAGGGGATCAGACAGGACCCACTGAGCAAAGCACCCCAACATGCCAGGCCGACCATGGCTTTCCTTGCTTTTCAAACCCACGTGGAAAGGAAATCCAATCTGTCTGTTCCTGACTCATTTACACACAGTTCATCGAAATGTTCTTCAGCGCGAGTCATCTGAAACCCAAAACGCCTAATGAGCTATTTTTCCTTTGAACCAGGAAGCCAATCCTGCCAGCTCCGGACAGAACTGAAACTTGGAAAGGTCCAAATTCTGTTCCCAAATTAGAAGTGAGGAAGTTCGCTGAGATCTCTACACGGCAGAGTGTAATTAGGACCAGGCTATCTGTCTCCAGTGGGGTCAGGGCCTGGGGCCGGCCCTGGAGCAGGCAGAGCTTCAGGAAGACCATGGCTGGCTCTTCTCCACAACCCCTCCCTGCAGCGGACAACTGGGAGAGGCGTGGAGGGGTGTGCTGGCGTCACAAACAAAATAGGAATAATAGATGACGACTACAGGACACCTGCTCTGGCCAGCACAATCCTTAAGAACTTTACGTGAACTGCACGTCGGCTTCCTCATTATCCCATTTTACAGATGAGGAAACTGAAGTCACACACAGATTGATTAAAAGACTTGCCCAAGATGACACAGCCGGAAACCCTGGGCCGGGGTCCTCCAACTGCCGGGCACACTGAGCTCCCCAGAGCACTTGTCAAAGTGCAGCTTCTGACTCAGCAGGTCTGGGGCAGGGCCTGAGACTCTGCATTTCCCACGGGCTCCCAGGGCACACCTGTGCTGCTGGTGTGGGGACCTTACTTCCCAGGCAACAGGTTAGGGCAGAGCTTTTCCACCCAGGCTGCTCTTTAGAATCCCCAGGGATAATACAAAAGAACAAACAAAACAACAGCTCTGATGGCCAGGACTCTGCCAGACCAATGTAGTCAAAGTGTCTGGGGTGGGGAGCAGACATGCATGTTTTAAAGCTACCCAGGTGATTCTGACCTGCACCCTGGGAAGAATCGCCGTTCCAGGTCAACAAGCCCAGGTCTTTTCCTCCACGTAGAAGCATTCACTCCCGCAGAGAGCCGCCTCTCCTTAGCAAGGAGCCAGCTGAGCTGGCATGTCCAGGAAGCATTTGCAGGCCGCACCATGCATGCCTGCAGTGGAGCTCAGGCCATGCGCCTCTGTGCCTCTGGTCCTTGCCTATGAAATGGGGAGAACAAGGCAGGGAGCTAATAGGGCCATTGGGAGGAGTAAGGAGTTAATCTAAGTGAAATTCTTCAAAGGACACCTGGCTCATGGCAAGCCTGTCAGTGTCAGCTGTTCTAGCCACTGGGTATTAACTGGGCACTCCCCTGCTAACACGGCCCCGGCACTCCATAAGAATCTGCAACTGCTTGTGAATGAATGAGGCCCGGGTTCAAGAAGCAATGAATGAATGGATTCATGAATGAAGGGTAGCCATCTGAGGCAGGACGCATCCCTGGGCTCCTTCCTGGCTCCCCATTTGGACATCTCCCTAACAGCAGGAATCAGCTTGAGCCTTTGCCTAAACTAAACAGCCCCCTCTCCTGAGCCCCACCCTCACGCAAATCCACACTCACTCCCACAGCCCCAGCACACATATGTGTTTATTTTCTTTGCCGTTCACACTTCTCCTTTTACGGTCCCTTCCACTCTGATCCTAAAGGCTTGTCTGATTTTGTACAGAGCTCAAAGCATAGCACTGAAGACACACACCTGGTCTTCCTGCGGTAGGTCAGTGGGTGAAATGGAGAGGCTGTCCAACACGGAGCATCCTAGGGGATATTTCCCGAGTGTCCACCATGCTGGGAGCCATGGAGAGGCACAAAAAAGGAAAAGGTGTGTATGAAGTTCACTCTGCAAGGAGGCAGCAATGTGGTGTAGAGGAAGGAGCCGTGGTCTGTGTGGTGTAGGGGGAGGAGCCACGGTCTGTGTGGTGTAAGGGAGAGGGCCACAGTCTGTGTGGTATGGAGGAAGGGGCCATGGTCTGTGTAGTGTAGGGGAAGGGGCCATCGTCTGTGTAGTGTATAGGAAGGAGCCATGGTCTGTGTGGTGTAGGTGAAGGGGCCACAGTCTGTGTGGTGGGGGAGGGTCCACGGTCTGTGTGGTGGGGGAGGGGCCACGGTCTGTGTGGTGTGGAGGAGGGAGCCATGGTCTGTGTGGTATGGAGGAAGGAACCATGGTCTGTGTGGTGTAGGGGAAGGAGCCACGGTCTGTGTGATGTGAAGAAGGGGCCACAATCTGTGTGGTATTGAGGAAGTAGCCACAGTCTGTGTAGTGTGGAGGAAGGAGCTACAGTCTGTGGTGTAAGGGAAGGGGCCACGGTCTGTGTGGTGTGGGGGAAGGGGTCACAGTATCTGTGGTGTGGAGAAAGGGACCACGGTCTGTGTGGTGTTGGGGAATGAGCCATGGTCTATGTGGTGTGAGGAAGCGGCCATGGTCTGTTTAGTGTGGAGGAAGGAGCCATGGTCTGTGTGGTGTGGAGGAAGGAGCCATGGTCTGTGTGGTGTAGGGGAAGGGGCCATGATCTATGTGGTGTGGAGGAAGAAGCTATGGTCTATATGGTGGTGTAGAAGAAGGAGGTGTGGTCTATATAGTGTAGAGAAAGGAGACCATGGCCTACATGGTAGAAAAGTAGGATCAAATGATCTAGGGCTGCACTATCTGGGCTGAAAACCTGGGTACCATCATTCACTAAGCGTGTAAGCGTAGTTCACATGTGTGTTAGTTACATGCTATAAAAGTGCCTGGCACAAAGCTGATTTCTCAGTCACCCAATAGCTCACACCTCTGTCCAGGCCATTATCACGGGACATTTACTTGGTTATATATTTGTCTGCTCTTCTAAATAAAAGCAATGCATATTCTTATTGTTGAAACCTGTCACACATCTTAACTATACACAGATAGATTCTTAAGTTAATCCCTCCCCCAAATGTGTAACATTTTAAAGATATGGAAACAGAAAAGATAACATCAAGGACCTAACTAATCTCCACCTTTGCACACTGTCTCATCTCAGGAAGTCACTGTCTGGGGCCAGCTAAGGAGCCGTACTATGCAGAAACCATACCCAGGACTTCAGGCTGAACCCAAACCCTCCTTGCCCAGCCCAGGAAAAACGTAGTGGCTGCCAAACAAAATAGGAAGTCCCACCCCAGGAAGTTCCACCCCAGGAAGTCCCGGCACAGGAAGTCCCACCCTTAGAGGTGGGCCTTTCCCTGTAGGCCTATGCTGTCCAATATGGCAGCTCCTCTCCCCACGTGGCTGCTGAGGGCTTGAGATGTGCCTGATTTGAACTGTGAGATGTGCTGTAAATGTAAAACACCTAACCAATTTTGAACAATTATCAAATCACAATTTAAAAAAGAATTTAAATATATCAATAATTTGTATGTTAATTATAGGTTCAGGTGATACATTTTGGATATATTTGCTTAAAATATTTAAAAAGTTAACTTCTGTTTTTTTTTGATCTCACAACAATCCTGCGCAGTTAACATCTCCTCACCATTTTCTTGGACAGACGTGAGACGGGCCCCAGGCCACAGCTTGTTGGGAATTGGATAGTCCAGAACCTGGCCTCTGTAGGTGGTTTCACTGTCATCCTTGAAAGTCCATCTTCCTGGACTCCTCTCCAGGGCTCCTTGCATTTTAAAACTGGGGCTGCCAAGGCCTTAAGGCGCACCTAGCTTTTGCATCCTCTGAGTATCTGGACTTCTAGAGGGAACACCTGGCTGTGATCCCATAAGCCTGAGGGAGCTGCAGGACAACTGGGAAAGCAGAAGCAGACTGCCTTCCCTACCCCACAGCCCTCCTGCCCTGAGCCTTCCCTCCCAACCTCCCGCTGCCCTGTGGTCCCCCATCCCTCCAAGCCCCTCACTGTGCAGGCCCCTTGTCCTGAGCCCTCTGCTCCTCTTCACTGCCCAGGAAGAGCAGGGCTCCGTGGAAGTGAAGAGGCTGCCATGTCACTTCGGTTGAGTGCTGTTTCCATTAGGGCAACTGTTGACAGGAACGTGTCACATCAGAAGATGGATGCTGGTTTTGTCCCATGAGTCCTAAGACCTCAGTGCCAGAGGTGGCCCTGAAAGGCCTTTTTTCAGTAAATTACTGCGTTTATTTAGTCATTGAAGGGTTGTGTACAGACTCCGCCTGGCTGAGGAGGTGGCTGCAGCCACTTACTCCTGGACGGCTATTGATTCTGGGTGAGGCTGTCCCTGGACTCACTACACTTTCCACCAGAGGCAACGTCAGAGCCAACCTGGCTCAAATCCCCCACCTTTTGGCATTTCCTTAAGCATTAGAAGCTCATTTTGCTATTCTTTTCAGTCTTCATTAGATATAACTTCATTGGCACATTTCGACTTAGTTACAGCAGCTTGGTGTGCTAAAGACAACACCACCATGGAGGTCTGTAAGCTCCCAAATCAGGGAACCACTCACAGCCCCCTTACACCCTTGCACTTTCTGAGTGAGACCTGAAAGCCATTTTTTGCAGAGTGCCCGCTATGTTCCTAGTGCTGTGCTAAGGAAAGCCCTTCAACTAGGATTTAGTAGGCCCCATTTAGAAACTGAGATGAGGAGAGGCGGAGAGACCCCCAGGAATGGCGGCATCAGAACTTGGAGGGGGACTGTAGTTCCATGACCCTGTGTAGGCTGCTGATTACATAATTAGTAGGATTCACCACCGTTTCCTGCAGGGCCACACATTGATTTTCACATTGATCGTCAGGGCTTCACCTCTCGAGAGATGCTATTAAAATAAGCCTAGGCTGGAGTAACTGGAACCCTCCCACACTGCTGGGGGGAATGCAAGATGGTGCAGCCGCTGTGGAAAACACCTGGCTGATCCTCAAAAAGTGAAGCCTAGAACGACCATTGAAAACAGGTACTCATGCACAACTGTACACAAATATTCTTAGCAGCCTAGCCATGACAGCCAAAAAGTAGAAATAACTCAGTGTCTATCAGTTGTGAATGGATAGACAAAATATGGTCTATCCACATGATGGAATATTATTCAGCAATAAAAGGAAAGTAATTCTGATACATGCTATAACATGAACAAAGCGATTATGTGAAGTAAAAGAAGCCAGACACAAAAACATTCCATATTTTATGATTCCATTCATATGAAATGTCTGGAATAGACGAATCTGTGGAGACAGAGTAGGAGAGCTGGGGGCTGGGGAGAGGTGGGAGAATGAGGGATGGCATCTCATGAGCTCAGGGTTTCCTTCTGGGGTAATGGAAATGTCTTGGAACTCGACAGAGGTGGTGATTGCACACAGTGTGAATGTACTAAATGCCACTGAACTGTTCACTTTAAAATGGTTGATGTTATGGTAATGTTAATTTCACCTCAATAAATAAAATATTAGAAATGAGCCTGGAGCTGCAGAAAGCCAGAGGCCCGGGGTCGTGGGTTAAGACCCTGAGACTGCAGATTCCCTATGTGATATGGGGCAGGAGGGCTCAGCACCACCTACCGGCCATTCTTGTGTTGTCTTCATTTTTTCACAGAGTAGGACCCTTGTCTCTTCCTCCCAATGTGGCCCAGGGACAGTTTAGACAAATCAGCGCAGCGGGCGGGCACTGAGCCTCTGATTTTGGGCAAAACCACCAACTTCACAAACATCCAACCCACTGAAGCCAAGAGCTCCTCAGCCCCTCCTGAGACCATGTGGGCTCTGCAGACAACTCCCCAGGCCCCAGAAGGTTCTCCGCTGCAACAGAGAGGAGCTCTCCTTATCCTAAGTTTCTTTCAACCGCATCAGGAGAGTTTGTAAGCCATTTCCCCATGTGCAAGTCTCAGCAGAGGGCATCTCTCATGCCTCTTCTCCTGCCTCCCAGTGCCCCCTGCAGCAAATTCTCAACAGGCAGCAAAGACTGATAACTGTCCAGAGAGGTGGTCCCAGCACCCATGCCTGAACTCTCCAGAGGGAATTGCATGCTTGTATAGAAAGATCGCCAGTTTCTCCTGCGTTTTTATAAAACCCAGTAGTTTCTCTCCCACTGCCTTGTTAATGAATTTGGGACTCCCTTTGTGGACCGGGTTCAAGACGAAGGTGTTAAAAAGTGAAGCTGGGTGACTGGAAAGCCCTACTTTTTAAATCCCCCCCACCGCACCCCCACACACAAAGCGTTGTTAAAGTCATAATCCTTGGCGTTGCCAAAGGCGTAGAGAGATGAGTGGCTGCCTGCCTTGCTTATATGGAGTGACCTTACAGCCTCTCTAAGGATGATGTGGAAGTTCCTGCCAGGAGCTTGGAACCTTGATGTGAAACTTCCATGTGTCACTCCTTTCATGTGAACACCTGTATCTGCAACTTATAGAAAGAAATCGACAGGCAGGTTCACACAGATTTATGTGTAAGAATTTACATTTGCATCATTAGTTATAAAGGGGAATATTTGGCAACAATCTAAGTGCCCGACAATAGGAGATGGCTGAAATAAGCATGACATGAGCTACCAGGGAGACACCAAGCTGATGTCCTCACTGTGCTTTTGTCTTGGCTTTTCTGCTCGTGGGCAGAATCACCTTCCTTCTCTGGACTTTATCTTCCTCATTTTTTACAACAGAAATATATCCCCAGGTTCTAGGGGCTAAGTGGCCTTGGTTTTTCCAGAACTGCTAGGGGCCTCATATATATATATATATATGTATTTCTTAAATAATAAAGAAAAGGAAACCTTGCATAAAAGAGGTTCTAAAATTATATATAAAATAATTCAAACTGTGTTTAAAATGTACATAGGGAGAAACAGACAGAGAAATAAAATATAGCAAAATGCATAAAGCAGTTAATCCCAGGATGGCAGGGTCATATTGATTAATAAATTACTCCTTAAACATTTTTATTTTTAAAAAACTTTCTATAATGAATATTTTGTTTTGTAAGAAACATGATACCTTTACAATTGAAAGAAACATGTTTGTTTTTAAACCTCTGCCCCTTGTAAACTAAAACAGTTATAAAGGAAAATGGTACACCTTAGATAATCGCACCTCACACTTTCTAGGTTGAAACATCGCATGTGGAGATGCATCATTCCAGGAGGCATGAGTGGGTTGTGGAAAATGGTCTTGGTCTCATTTTGTGGGTCAGGAGACCAGGTTCTAGGGGCCAAGCAGCCTTGGTTTTACTAGAACTGCTTCAGGTCTCACCTGGGAAATGGGGATGAAATGTCTCCCTTGAGGCTGTGATGTCACCAGGGTCATGGCTGTGGGTATTGCCCAAGCTCTGGGGAGAAGCCATGCACTTGGGCACAGCAGAGAATGGACAGCAGCCCCTGCCCATCCTGGGTGGCACAGGTTCGCTGGTTGGTCCACCTGGAAGGAGGAGAGCCCTGGGCTCTGGGTCCCACCCTTCCCTCACCTGGCCAATTACAGCCGTGCCTGGGCCAGCTTGTGGCCACCTTCAGCTGAGTGAGTGCCTGATGAGCGCTCTGGCACTGACCTCCTCTCTCTGGGCCTTGGTTTTTCCCACTGTAAAGTGAGAAGATCTCTAGGTCAGTGTTTCCGAAACCTCATCATTCAAGTTCTGCTAACCTGTCAACATTTTTGCTGCATCTCTTTGCTATCCTGTGCTTATCTACTTAATTTTCTTTAAGTAAATTCACTTTAATTTTTAGTTTTTTAATTTATTTATAAACATAGGTGATACCCATTATCCTTTGATTTTTTTTTTTTTTTTTTTTTTTTTTTTTTTTTTTTTTTTTTGAGGCAGGGTCTTGCTCTGCTGCCTAGTCTGGAGTGCAGAGGCGTGATCATGGCTCACTGCCTCCACCTCCCAGGCTCAAGCAATCCTCCTCCCTCAACCTCCTGAGTAACTAGGACTACAGGTGCATGCCACCATGCTTGGCTAATTTTTTGACTTTTTTGTAGAGACGAGGTCCTTCTATGTTGCCCAGATTGGCCTCGAACTCCTGGGCTCAAGCAATCCTCCCATCTCAGCTTCTCAAAGTGTTGGGATTACAGGTGTGAGCCACCGCACCCAGCATCATTTGCTTTTTAAAAAAATTTCATTTAATAAATATTTTTTTTTCAACTTTTTAGACGCAGCAGGTATATGTGCAAGTTTGTTTCCTGGGAATATTGCATAATGCTGAGGTTTAGGGTTTGAATGGTCCTTTCACCCAGGTACTGAGCATCATACTCAAGAGTTAAGTTTCTCAGCCCTTGGCCGCCTCTTTCCCTAGTACACAGTTCCTATTGTTGCCGTCTTTCTGTTCATGAGTACCCCATGTATTTCTTTTTAAAAGGACACTTTCCATGACAATCGTAAATGGGAAAGGAACACCCACCAACATAACCGTACAAATTATATTCAGTGAAAACAAAATAACATTATTGAATTCTAGTGATACTGTAGATTGATGAATTTCCACTCCGAAGGCCTTGGCTTTTATGTTTTGTTTTGTTTTAGAGAGATGCAGGTCTCGCTCTGTTGCCCAGGCTTGTCTTGAACTCCTGGGCTCAAGTGATCCTCTCAGTCCTCCTACCTCAGCCTCCCAAAATACTGGGATTACAGGTGTGAACCACCACAGCTGGCCTGCTTTTTCTTAAAAGGAAAAGGCAGCCCCTGCTAGAAAGGTGTAAGATAGAACAGCATTGAAGGAACACTTTCTCCTTGATGTAATCAGAAAGCTGGCAAGACTGGGAGAAATGATGTACTCGCTTCCGAAGAGATGTATTGACTCCCTGTCCTGTACCTTGTGGAGACGAGCAAGGAAGTGCCATCGGCTTTGACGCCTCGGCTCCCAGCTGTTCTCCTGAATCCCAGCAGGCTTCCCAGGCTGAAGGCCTACTTGGTTTTCATTAGGCCCCAGAACAATGGAGGGTGTTAAGCTGTTTATTATTTCAAGTCAGCAGAATTAGCGAAGACTTCGTGCATGGTACTTAAACCTATGCCACCCTCTAGAAATCCAGCCTCCTTCAAGAGATGCAAATTGTTCTCAAATCTCTTATTAGCAATACTCTTAACTGTTGAAAGATTACAGGCCATTAAGAGGTTTGAGAAAGCACAGAGGCCCCTGAGAGCTGTGACAGAGGGCTGGAGACACCGAGGGGGTTTTCCTGGGCACTTGGGGTGAATGTGTAGCTCACTGTGCAAACGCCGCCAGATGCTGTGTGATGAACACTGGACACCTCACATGGCCTCGTCCTCACCACCACCCTGCCCGTGGGGAGTGTTAAGCCTGTTGTACAGATTTTTCAGTGGAGCTCAGAAAGGCGGAGTTATTCTCTAAGAAAACTCATTCATTCATCCATTTAAAAATATTTACGAAAGCCTCCTATGTCAGCCATGGTTCTGGGCACTGGAGATAGGTCAGTGAAGCTGTTACAATGGGTAGTCAGGTATGAGGTGGGCAGGAGAGGGCTCCCCCACACACATCAGGAGTGTCAGACAACCATCAGCTGATGGTCAGGTGGATGTTACTGTCGCGCTAAAGTAATAATTGGCCACAGCTAGTGCCCGGGAACGGGCCCTCTCCTAGCAGATAGAAAACACCTGAAACTGGTGATCAGCAACTTCTCAGTAAGATCTCAGGAGTTAGAAGTAACACAAGACCGACCGGGCGCGGTGGCTCATACCTGTAATCCCAGCACCTTGGGAGGTTGCGGCGGGTGGATAATGTGGTCAGGAGATTGAGACCATCTCTGGCTAACACAGTGAAACCCCATCTCTACTAAAAATACAAAAAAATTAGCCGGGCGTGGTGGCGGGCACCTGTGGTCCCAGCTACTTGGGAGACTGAGGCAGGGGAATGGTGTGAACCTGGGAGGTGGAGCTTGCAGTGAGCTGAGATTGCGCCACTGCACTCCAACCTGGGGGACAGAGCAAGACTCTGTCTCAAAAAAAAAAAAAAAAAATAATAATAATAATTATGCAAGACCCGGAAGTACGCCAACATAGACCCGGAAGTACACCAACATAGACCCGGAAGTACGCCAACATCGAAAGCTCCAGGTCAAAAAGTCAAGCTGTGCACTTGATCTCTCAAGTCACCCACTTGCCCCTCTTCCAAGGGTACTCTCTTTCCTTCCTTTCATTCTTGCTCTAAAGCTTTCTAATACACTTTTACTCCTGCTTTAAAACTGGCCTTGGTCTCTCCTTGTGCTTTATGCCCCTCCGTCAAATTCTTCCTTCTGAGGAGGCAAGAATTGAGATTGCTGCAGACCTGTCTGGATACGGACTCTCCACCATTAACAGACCCTAACAGGCAAAAACTAGCCGCCTAATGGAACCTGCATTCTCATGGGGGAGGGCATATATCAGAGATTCAGAGTGGGGTCAGATGGTGCAGAAAATACCTACAAAGGCCGGGCGCGGTGGCTCAAGCCTGTAATCCCAGCACTTTGGGAGGCCGAGACGGGTGGATCACGAGGTCAGGAGATCGAGACCATCCTGGCTAACATGGTGAAACCCCGTCTCTACTAAAAAATACAAAAAACTAGCCAGGCGAGGTGGCGGGTGCCTGTAGTCCCAGCTACTCCGGAGGCTGAGGCAGGAGAATGGCATGAACCCGGGAGGCGGAGCTTGCAGTGAGCTGAGATCGCACCACTGCACTCCAGCCTGGGCGACAGAGCGAGACTCCGTCTCAAAAAAAAAAAAAAAAAAAAAACCTGCAAATACGAGGTATAAGGTGGAAGGGACAGGTCCGAACAGCATCGTCTACGCCTCACCTAGCTCTCGGTCCTTTTTCAACATTTCTCCTGAATATGCTCTACACATATTAAACCCACGAGTGGGTTGCATCAAGGCCAGCATCCTAGTGGTGACACTGCACTGTGGTAGGAAAGATGTTACCAACGGGGGAAACTGGATGAAGAGTACAGAGATCTCTCCGTGTTACTCCTCACACCTGCCTAGGAATCTACCATTATCTCAACATAAAACTTTGTTTTTTAATTAAAAAAAAAAAAATCTTTGACCAAAACCAAACTAATAACAATGACTCCCATCTGTCAAGTGCCTGGAGAGGCTGATGGTTAACAAACAGCCCTGGAGCCAGACCACCTGGGTTCAGATCTCAGTTCCACCTGTGGCCTTGGTCGAACGACAGCACTGCCCTGGGCCTCGGGGCTGACATCTGACAAATGGGTTTGTGGTGGTGACCACCTCCTTCGGTTGGTGTGAGGAGGAGATGTTTGTGAGCAAGGACCCCACTTGTGCTGTTTGGTTTTTATCGTTATAACTTTGTGGAGGGTTCTGGAAGGCTCTGTACTGACCTTTTATAAGCCTCGAACATTATCTCAGGCAATCCCCACAGCCACACTTCAGAGGCAGGTTGAGGCCCACTTCACAGTTGAGGAGACAGGGGCACCTAGAGCTCAGGTTGAGCGGTGGGTCTGTGGGACCTGGAGGCTGCTGGCGGAAGGGAGGGGCTGAAGGGCACCTCCTGGATGGGGGTTGCTACATCCCAGTCCTGCCCAGCCCTGGAGAGGCAGGACCCTGCCCTGGCCACACAGGCTGCAGGGATGCTGGCTTTGGGGCCGGGCTCCGTGCAAACCATCATCTCCCCCGAGGAAAAGCACCGAGGCACTGTGTCCTCTGGGGTGTCTGGGATTCAGAGACTCCCCAACGCTTTGCAGAGCTAGGGGCCCATGTGTCCTCCCGCCATCTTAGGGAGAAGCTGGAGCTGCAAGTCCACCTCATTCCCAGAATCCAAAAGACAGAGGGCCTCCCTCACCAGCTGGGGTCCTACATCTTTTCTAAGCCTGCTCCAATTTTTGTTTGGTTGCCGTGTTTTTGGCTCAAGCCTCATGTGTTGTCCCAGCAAAAATTGGTTTGATATTTCCAGAAAGATTTCTTCTCTTCCCCGAGAACAAACAGACCCGAGCTCCACACAATTCACACCCTCAGGGCTCAGGAACCAGAAAGAATAGAGGAGGAAATCGGTGTTGGAGGCCTGGGCGGGTGCACAAGGGAGAGAGATGCAGCGGGCGCCACATCACGGGGCCACCCCACAGCAGGCGCTGCTAATCCAAGCTATGGAAGAGGAAACTCCGGCCTCAGAAAGGAAAAGTGACTCCCAGAGCAGCAGAACTGGCTGGGGTTGTGGCTCTGAGGACACCACTTAAGAAACTCTCTTAAATAATCATCATGTTTTCCAATTTAATAATAATACCCTCCTCTCTCCTCAGCACCACTGCCCTGCAGAGGTCAGGGGCCGAATCTGAGCTCTGGTACTTACTAGCTGTATGCCTTGGGGCAAGTCTTCTGGGCCTCACTTACCCCATCTGTAAAATGGGCACAAAAAATACCTGCCCCATAGGGTAGTGGACACAGTGAAATAGATTCACCGACGTGAGGCTCCTGAAATGGTGCCTGACTCACTAGATATTCTCTCTCTCTCTCTCTCTCTCTCTCCCCCTCTCTCTCCATATATGTATATGTTAGCTGTCATTAAAGAGGTTTGTGATTTACAGAAAAGTAAGTGGGCCAATGTAGCCTTGTAAATACTTATAACAAATAACTGGAATTCATCTTCATTCAAGAAGATTTGAATTCTTCCCAGAAGGCTTTTAAGTTTTCTCTTTGGTTTTGTCTTACTGTGTTTACTAAGGAAGGGAGATCCCCATGCTGATGAAGGGGAGCGTTCCTGAGGTGGCTTTTGGGCCAGTCCTGTGCATGCTCTCGGTTTGGACAGCGAGGCCCTGGGGCTAGGGTAGAGACCAGCACAAGATAGCCGTGTTGCTTTCCTTCAGACCCAACCCACAAACAAAGGGACAGAACAGACGTGGGCATCCTGGAAACCTCTCCCAAAGCTGAGAGCGTTTCTGCTTCACGAAGAACCAGTCCAAAGCGCCCCCACCCAGCTCGCGCCACCTCCCGGGTGTCAAGTAGGCTGCAGTGGTGCTTTCCTCGCAGGCTGCTGTGGCCTTTGGACCAAGGTGAGCCCCCACCCTGGCAGGGCACCCTTAGGGAGCAGGAATTAAAGACAAAGAAACAAAACCTCAGAAGTCTCCAGTTCATTACATGGAAGTGTATTTCCTAAGTTTGAATCTAGAAGTTTAGGCTTGGGGCGGTTCTCAATCCCTGGCTGTGCACAGAATTACCTGGGAGCTGGTAAAAATAAATACATAATAAATAAAGCAGTCACATGCCCTCAGGGTCTTCTAAGTCCCTGGGGGGCATCTGTGTGGTAAAACTCTCTAGGGAATGAGAACTGCTGGGCCTAGGATGGGAGCCTTGGGCTAGGGACAGCAGGAGACAAAGGTCTCTGCAGCAGAAGTGAGCGCCAGTGACAGGAGAATGGGGCAGATCCCTGCCACCTCCCTCAGCCACCCACCCAGCCTCTCCTCGTCCCTACACTTCCCGGAGAGCGCTGCCTGCTTCCCACTCCCCTGACCCCGCCTCATCTTCTCAGCTCCGCCTGGCTATTAACAGCACCAGGACTTCTCCCCTCTCCCCGGGTCTCTAGCCCCAAAGCGTTTTCAACTCCACCTCTTTCTTATCTGCCTGCCCAGAACCCCATCTTCACCTCCTTCATCTCCCTCTTTCTGGTTCCCTTCCTGGTGTCCCAGGCCAGCAACATACTGAGTCCTGCAGCTATGACCTTCCGCATCTCAGCTTCTCTCCTTTGATGCTCAAGAGGTGTAAAGAACAAACAAGCTTCTCTGGGCTCTTATTGATTAATTGAGGCAGCACTCAGGCCCTTCTCAAGCCTGGCCTCCAGCTCTGACCTCCAGGCCCTGGGAGGGGCATTAAACACACGGTCCACCCACCCTGGCTTCAGACCTTCATACCTTCTGTCCTCACTCACTTGCCACTACACCTTCCCCTCTGGCCTCATAAGGGCATTCAAAGTAAATCACAAGTAAATCACGGAAGGAATCCTGAGGCTGTTTTCTTTGGATGTGGATATGGAAATTCGGCTAGAAGTTGGGGGAACCAGAACTTAGCCTGGGGACTGGCGATTCTCTCCAGAGCCCTTGGAGCCACCAGGTGCCAGGCGTGGCTGCTCAACCCCTAGGCTTTCAGTGTCTTTCTTCAGGGCCACTGTCCCTCCGGGCAGTACGCACAGTGGTCACGAGCCTCACTAAGAAGCGGGACTGGGAGACCTCTGGAGGTTAACAGAGCAGAGGTGACATGCAGAATGCACTTGGAATACACCTGGCCCTAGCGAGCGCTCGACAGTGGCCTCAGCCCCTATGCACCGTTCTCTGCGGCGCTTTAAAGTCCGTCCGCAGCGTGATCTCATGTGCTGCCCTCACCGCCGGCCGGTAGGACTTACAGGAAGGAATCAGGCCGAACCTCTGGAGTGGGTCCGGACTGAAGAATAAACTGCTCTTCTATCTGTGTTGTGGGGAGGAGAGGCAATTTCCTGGAGGGCCCTGGGAGAGGTTCAGTGTTAGGAATGAATCTGCAGAATCTGCTGTGTGATTTGGAGATGAGAAGTGACTGGCAGTTGCAGGCAGATCAGTCAGGGGAGGGCTGTTGGGCTGTGTGCCTTGTTGGGTTTGCACATTCTGAGGTTATTTGACAAAGAAAACAATGAAGAAGTGAATAAAAATATCCAGTTGTGTTTTTGAAGCACTTTTATTCTAAGACCACTTTCAGGGATGAAGGAGGAAAGACATAGTTATCTGCTTGCCCCAGCTCTCACAGCCGGACGCTGCGGCTCGGGTAAGATCTTAAGCAGTTTTCTTAAGGTCTGGCTTTGAGCTTCTGCCCAGCTCCATTCCTCTGTGTCAGAAGAGTTTAATGAGTAAGAGGGTGGTCGCTGAGAGATGCAAAGAGTCTCAGGAGAAAACGCATCCCAGAAATAAAGGCAAGCCCATGGTCACACAGAAAATAGGAATAAATGCTCAGTCTCCCGCCTCCCTAACCTCCAAAAAGACCATAAACCCCAGCTCAGAACTGGCTTGCAAGGCATTGACGCATTGCAGGGGGGAAGGCAAATATCTCCTCAGCTAACGAATGTGGGGAAGGGGAGGGATTTTATATTCCAAATGATTTTTTTTTTCTTTTGAACATAGACATCTGGTGTCCTATAAATAAAATTCAAAATGTAAATACTGTAAAGCCCATTAGAGAGTGGTTTTAGGTTTGGTGGGAGCACGGGTCAGTTGCTAACCCACTGCACTGTGGTGGGAAAACATCACCCCACACGTGGGTGTTCTCGGCTCCAGCAAGCCGCCCGCGTCACTGCAACAGCCGGGCTGCACTTCGTCTTATGAATAAACATTAAAACACGGGTCAATTGTCTTATATTTATTATGTTGCACGAACAGTCTTAAATAGCTACCTAAAAACCTTTCTGCTTTCATTTTATACATTGGGGAAAAAAACACCTTGTGAAGGGAGAAGACCGCACTTCTTAAAAGGACCCAAATTCCTGTGCTCACCAATGAAGCCTCGGGACATGCGCTCGGCCAGATTTTAATATCAGGTTTAAAATGCTCTTCCAAAGACATTTTCTGTTTGAAACATATTAAACAAGCTTTATTTAATAATGCTCAATTTGACTTTTCCAATTTAAATATGTGCTCTGATCAGCAACCATTTGATCCCGGTTTCATTCCAGGCTGAAGAATAATTTCTCTTGGTTGTTTTTCTTTGGTTCTGGGTTGATCTTGGGGCCGAGTGGCTGCTCTCGAGTTCCCTACATTTCTCGAGTCTGTACTGTGAGTGGAAAGACACAGGGCCATAAAAAGCCTCTCCCAAAGCTGCTGTATAACGTTTACATTGTGTGTCCTCACATCTGTCTGGCTGAAGACAAAAGATATCATTTAAAAGACTCCTCCTAACTGGATAATTATACGGAGAGATTTTATTTTTTAAAGTAGAGCATCCGAATGCAAAGAAATTCCCCAGGAGGTGTTCTTTTTCTAGATATATTCTGCTGTCTACCCTCTGCTTTTCCCCTATTCGGGGATTTTTATAAGAATTGTTTACACCAAATGGTCATCCATCAGCGGTCAAGGATTTTAAGACAGCAGCAAGAAGAGGGAGAGTTATTTTAACATTTTAGTTCAATGTGTTTTACAAGAGGGAATGCCATTGTAGATCCCACTAACCTTAGGAACATTTCAGATCGATCTTTCAGTTCCCGTCATTACTATTCTGATTTTACTAGCATGCTATTTAAAAAGCAGACCTTGAATTTTGGTTTTATCTTCTCACGCCACCTTCAGAAAATAGCCACCATGAAGCCCGTGACCCTGGTCCCCCTCTCGAGGTATCGTAAAGCCATTCATAACGGCATAAATGCCTGACAACACTCCCGGATACCAGCCCGGGGTAAGTCAGACGGTGGTGAGGGTGGGAGAAACGCTGTCGGTTATCCGTGCACCCTCTCTACAGGGACTGTGATCCCAGCCTGGGAGGAGGGGTCTTTTGCTGTGAAAGGAGCATTTATTAGCGCAGGGCCAGCGCCTGGTTTATGGACCCCGGCCGGGTGGGAGGATGCCACCCCACCCCGCCTGCAGCCTGTGTCCTGGCCTGAAGTGTTTACCGTCAGGGTGATTTACACCATCCAGGTGTTCATTTGGGAAGCATCTCGGCTCTGAGCTGACGCAGCGATTGCAGCGGGTTTGCAGACTGCAGAGTTTTTCTATTCATCAGGGTCCAGGGGCCAAAAAGACAGTTTTCGTAAACGCTGGCCCAAAGCAGCCTCCTCTCCTGTGATTCCACAAAGGAAGGCTGAGTGACCATGTTAGCCAAGCTCCCCGGTGCCCTGTCCTTGTTGGAGAAATGGCCCCTTAGTGCAGTTGCCCTGCTCTCTCACGGATCCTCTCATCAGATCAGTTCCTCCCGGCAGTCCCTGTCCTCCGGGCTTTGGTGGCCGTGTGGATGCTAAGCCGGGCTTTCCTTCTGCTCCTTTAGCACCCTGGGGCTTTCAAAAGGGTCTTGCTCAGCAGATTCTTTTCTTAATGGAATTTGGGGTTCTCAGACGAGCCTGGAGTGATGGCGATTGCTCCATTTCTCCCCAGCCCCACAGATCAGCCTCTGCTGGGTGCTTCCATTTTAAGGGATGCATTTTCCAGGAGCCGCTTTCTCGAGATAACCACTCTATTATTTTTGCTCATTTTTCAGCGCAGGTGATGGTGTTATTGTTTTGTCACTGGGTTTCCACGGGGAGTCCCTGAGACCTATGCCTGGCATAATTTGAATGCTGAATTAAAACATGCCCCCAGACACTAAAAATGGCCTTCTTGTTTGATTAAAAAAAAAAAAAAAAAAAAAATTTAAAATTTGTTTTATCATATCCGTCTCATCTCCATTTAAAGGAGTTTGGACATTTATTAACATATCCATTTTTACACTTGTACTAATCTTTTCTCCAGCCACTTCTGGTACTCTGATGAAAAAACAAGAAAATGTATTTTTTGCCTCATAGAACTCTTTCTACACACACACACACACACACACACACACACACACACACACATGCACACACACACACGAGAGTGAGGGGAGGATTCTTGTAGTGAAGTAAAAGATGATTCTTTGTCTATGTTTAATTTTTGCAAATAATGTTTTGCTAATCCTGAAAGTAACTTTTTTACTGATCCTGAAAATACTGATGCTGAAATTTTAAGAGCTCATTTCATCTTAGCTGGTTTTCTCTGCCTGACGAAATTCTCCCAGAATAGTTTTTTTGCACTCTTGCAAGATGGGTAAACATAAAGCATTTGGTCAAACACAGGTGGGTTAAAAAGGGGGAACCATTTGATCCAGTTTTAGCAAATAATATATTATTCCTTCTGCTTTGAACTCTACATTTAAAATAGTCTTTTACGCCAATGATTTGAATACTAACAAATGCACCTAAAAAGCATCCAAACTTCCCGTCTGTGCTCTTTTCTCCCTGGACTATACATACGTAAACCTCTCCAACAGAGTGAAAATAGCATTGATTTGCCACACTAAACAGGGAAGCCTTTGCACCAGCAACAACTGTTTAAAATTACTGGTCCTGGGATGACGAAAAAAATGGCAGAAATAAAATAAAATTTTTCATTTCCAAGCATCAAGTTGAAGCCCTTTGAAGCGATCATCGGCTCCCTGGGAAATGCTTTTTCTGTGTCACCTGGCACAGCCAAACATTAAAAAGAAACGTGGAAAACATCACACTGACCCAAAGAAAATTGAAAGAAAAGTACTGGAGACCACTTCTCACCCTTGCTATAGACAGAATAAGTATATGCGTTTGTGAACCCCAACTGTTCATCTAAATGTGTTGCTTCAACAGATGTCCACTCGTGGATACAGACACATGAAAATACACGAGACCATGCTCTATTTTAAAGAATTGTGGGCGTGTTGAATACTCAAACCCATCGCACAGCACCAGGGCAGCTAAGAGCACAACTGAATGAAACCACCAGAATCATTTATTTTAACCTCCACTGGAGCTGTCTCCAAAAAGCAGGTGACTATTGAAAGTGCTTTTTTTTTTTTTTTTTTTAATTCTAAATAACAAGAGAGATAAAAATTAATGTCATTCTATGGGGTCTGAACATTAAAAGGTACGAGAGAGTTAGCCAGGGCCTGCTAAATGGCTAAACAGATTAGTAGCCTTACTCTTCAACATATAAACATCTGAAACCCGTTTCCTGTTTAAGAAAAAAAAAAAGTCTAGGTGGATGACCTCGGGCACTTTTTTTTTTATTAACAAATGTGAATTGTACATCATGGTGGAAAAAAAAATGGTCCACACTTGGTGGTCTTTCTACAGTCTGTATATGGGAGACAGAGAAAAAAATACAAAAATAAACGTTACCTTCTCACTTGCAGGGTGGGCAGTGCCATTTCTGCAGCCGTCCAGGGCTCTGGCAAATGTTAAGGCTGTCACTGCAGACAGAATCCCCATGGTCTGTCTGTGTGCCTCGATAGAGTCCGAAGAAAAACATTCCTCGCATTCCTGACGGTTGGTCCTATCTCCAGGCCTTGGACTCGGCCCGCAGGCTCGTGTCACCCCGTCAAACGGCCTAGGCCACGGCTAATCTAAACCCCTGCCCTCCCCAGCCGGCCCTGCGGCAGGGTGAAAACTGGGACCAATTTGCTGCCTAAACCCTGAGGATACAGCAAGTTGATTCTCGACCTTTAAGGACACCAGCTGCAATTTGTTCAGCCGAAAAGAGCTTAGCGGTTCTGGCACATTCTGACAAGATACATTTTATAGGGTTTGTGCTAAAATTTGATATTGGAAGTTGGGATTCCAATTTTATGCCTCCAGTGATAACAATAGCAGCTGGAACCTTTAATAGATGTGTGTATGCCTTCTATCGAAGAGTTACATAATACAGCTATTTATGTCCAACACCTTATAAGGGAAAGATTTCGCCTAAATGCCAATATAACATATAATACTTTTTCATATTTAGATAGGATGAAAAAATCTACTATCAGTGCAGCATATAATTTTTGGTTTGGAGTATTAGATCTGTGGGGGCTTTCGACATTTTAAGTAAGCATCTCCTTGCTTTAATTTACGAATTCATCGAAGGGCCTTTTTACAATATTGTTTCTGTACAAAAGACAAATACCGATACCTGATTATTTGATTTTCCAAGTCCTTCTAATGAATGTACACAAAAGAAGGGCACAATTTCATGTTGTTTGATTTGACTTCTGTAATTCCCAGCATGCCATAAAGCCATTCAGTGATCCCTTATAAACCCAGGCTGCTTTTGTCTCCTGAAAATGGCTGTGGTTTTGGAGAGGAACTGGCTGACCAGAACCTTGATAATTCTGATGAAGGAAGAGATCCGCCGCTCAAGGAAGAAAGCCTTTCCCAGCAAAGAAACAGCAGTGCCCAGTTCAAGGCAGCATCTGCAGCTCGATTTCGGAGGGGCTTAAATCCCCTCCAGCTTCCCTGGTGATACCACAGCAAGCTTTCAGAGGAGGAATCCCACCACCAAATAGACAATGACTCCTGTTTACACCAGACGCTTAGGAGTGACCACGCGTGGGCCTGCGAGACGGGCTTGGCTGGAAAATCCCAGCTTCCCTCTTAGTTTTTCTGCTCAGATGGCAGAATCTAATTGAGATGGGAAGAGAACCCCAATTAGCAAAGCCAGGGGTTCGCCTGCACCCACGCATGTGCCGGTTCTGCCCCTTGCTTCAGTTTTCTTTGATGAATTGGACGGTGTGACCACGGGTTAATGAGAAAGCCCAGTTGGACAGTGGCACGCACGGTCATCTGGATGCTCTCTGCTCCTGCCCTGGCCCCTGAGTCTCCCACCATGGACCACAGCCCCTACTGAGGAACACAGAGGTCATGAGGGCCAAATGCAAACACCACTTCTCCTTGGGACCTGCTGGAACCAGGCGTCACCAACTTAAACTTGGCAAAACGCAAGTTCAATTTCTTTTATTCTGAAGTCACAACTTGAATGTAACAGCTCCTAGGCCAATACGATCTGAAAAAGAACTCACAACAGAGCTGACCCCTTCCCACTGTCTGAAAATTGCTTCAGCCTAAATGGAAGGCAATTTCCTTTTCTTTTATAGCAAGAGAACCGCTAAGCTTCACTTAGTGTTTTCCCCCAGTGTCACCACTAAATACCAGCACTTACAAAAAGATCCCTCGTTGTGTCAACTGCCACTCTGTCTAATATGTTGAATTTTAAGTATGTTGGCTACATGATTATTGTCAGAGAGAATCATGCTCCAGATAAGGACCAGAAAGTGCATCTAAAGACAGAATGAATATTTAGAATAAAACTGCGCTGGTCCAGACGTTTTTGCAGAGACTTAGATTTGAAACAATGGCTGTCTGTGTCCTGTGTCCCGTCCACTCAGTGACACTGATGCTGACTGTCATTATCTACATTTCACATCAGAGGAGATGGAGGGAAAGGAAGATTCAGTTTCACAAGGGGAGAACATAACAGATGAGGCTCGACAGTAAGTAATAATAATTGTATTAATAACCACCTTTATGGAGTTATTGCCAAATGCCAGTAGATTTCTACTCCTGTTATATCATCACATGTGGAAAGACTCATTTGACCCCCACAACAACCCAGGAGGAGGGACTATTATGAGTTTCATTTTGTAGATGAGGAAACTGAGGCAGAGAGCGGCCAGCCCATTGCTGAAGACCAGGCTGCTGGAGAGTGACAAAGTGTTAGAGTCAGGAGCCCAAGCCAGGCCGTCCACTGGAAGAGCTGGAAAAACAGGAGATAAACATCAGCAGTGAGAGCCCAGGTCACACTGCCCAGGATCACACCCTAGACTGCCACCTGGGTGAATGAACCATTCTGAGCCTTAGTTTGCGCTTCTGTAAACTGGGGAGAGCAATGGTCCCTACCTCACGGATTCTGTATTGGGATTGCATAAAATAGGGCCTGAAAAGTGCATGTCCCATTGGACATGCCCAGCAAACATGAAGTGCAGTGCATGTGGTCTGGTTTGGTCGCCCACCAGACCAAAATTCATTCCCCTCACTGACCAGGTCATGATTGCAAGGTTTGCTCCAGGAATCCATCTGAGAACTCTGTCCGTGTTCTCAAATGCCTGGATGGCAAGGTGGCTGAGGGCAGTATCGCGCAGTCGCCAGCAGCCAGGACTCAGCCCGGCTGACCTGTCCCCAGCCAGCAGAAGATGATCCACAGATGCCCACAGGAAAGGGATGCATTACCAGGTCCACCAGCCCTCCCAGGGAGGCCATGTGCAGAGCCCCACAGACAGCTCCAGGCCCCGCCGCCAAGTCTGTGTCCTATATACAATGTCATCTGAGGGTGGCACAGAACACCCGGCTGGCTTGCTGGCCACCCACCAGCCTTTCAGCCACCCTGGCTGCCCTCTGGTTTCTATTGTGTCTGTTAAAAGGCAGACCCCTCTGGATGCTTTCCTCCGCTCTTTTCAAAGTGCCTCCGCCCTCACCCTTCAAACATCAAGTTGATGGTTGTACCATGAGCCGCAGGAACAATAAACAGCCCTGAAGCCACTCCACTCCAGGCCTCGAGGCCCTCCCAACAGCCGGACGCCTGCTCTGCCACGGGGGCTGGGCAACACAAGTGGGGGGCTTGAGAGCTGGTTCAAATCCTGCGTCTGCCCCCTGCGAGCTGTGTTTGCTCAGACAAGTAGCTTGCCCTCTCTGGATCTAGTTTCCCTGTCCGCGAAAGCACAGCACACATGGGCAAAGTGCTGGCTTGCAATTCGCAGTAAATTACGGATTATCAGATCCCTATTTAACTCAGGCAACAAAAAGAAAATACTTGATTGTGTGGAGAGCAATAACTCTTAAAAATGGGGTGGCCACCCCATAATAAGAAAAGCTAGAAAAAAACAAACCACAGGACGCGGTGATTTGGCAGGATGATATACGGAGGAAATTCTGCCATCAGGAAACAGTATTGTCCGTAGGTTTTCTTCCTACCTTCTTCCTTTAATTGCTAAATAAAATCTTCAATCACTGAAAAATTACTGTAATATCAACAAACATGCTGTTCCCAGCGGCACCAGGGAATATACTCTTTAAATATATGGCACTTTAAATATATTCTTATATTTAAAGTATCTACACATTCATAATTAAAATATTAATGTTTTACAAATACAAAAAACTTGAAAAATAGAGTGGCAGGATTGTGGTTGAGTTCTTTTCTGTAATACATCTTTTATTAATGTCTTATGTTTTTTCTTCCTCAACTTTTTCTGTGAATTTCTTTCCATATACACGTAGTTGGAACCTCGGTGTGGCTTTATGTAAGTATTTTAAAGTGGTGAACAATATTCTAACACAAAACCGTCTTCCTCCCTATTCTTGGGCATTCATGTTGTTAAATTGATCTCTGTTCTAGAAATATTTCACCCGTAGAGCTTTTTACCATATTTTGGGTTATTTCATTGGCACCAATTCCCAGTAGTGATAAGAGTCGAAGGCTATCCACATCGGATGATCCTTGATAGACTTCAATGTCACTTATTAAGGAGCCTCCCCTCGAGGACATAAAGAACCTACACTCAGGCAACACCCTATAGGTCAAAGTTCAGGGGAAATGACCCCACGGATGGGTCTTTGCCTCTGACTTGAATCTGCACGAACTTTTACTGGGAAGTGGAGTTTATGAAGATTTTTTTTAATTGTCACAAGTTCTTTGGGGAGAATAGCTTTATGGATGAGATTAGAATTAAGAGAATTGTTTACAGACAATACAGAGAAAACATGTCTGCTAATTAATTAACAACAAACCTTAAAAAAATAAAGGGAAATGCCAAATGGCCATATTAAAATAAAAACAGTCAGTCCCTGAGCAACATCATCTCTTAAAACCCCCGCACGTTCGCGGTTGAGGGAGGCTCATGGAGCCGAAATCACAGACTATGAGGGCTGTGAGGGGCTTTGGAATTCCTCCAGCCCAGCGGCACGCTCGGAGCCCCTGGGGATCTGACGAAAGGGCAGGTTCAGATTCAGCAAGTCTGGATGGGGCTGAGGGTCTCATCACTAACTAGCACCAGGGAGGCCAGAGTCGCTGGTCCCGGAACCACACGGGGTAGCCGGGGTTTAGAACAGAAAGGACACGGATTTCGTCTGTTTGGGGTAGTGGCTTCCTGAAGCCTTGTTTGAGAAGGATTTGCAACAACAGATCTTAACTTTTACTATACTTTAGAATCACCAGGGGAGGGTTTTTAAACACCTCCTACGTAGGTTGCACCCCCAGCTAATTGAATCAGAATATTTGGGAGTGCGACCCCGGTACTGGGATTTCTTCAAAGCTCCCATGTGATCCCAACGTGCAGCTGAGGCTGAAAACTAGTGACTGAGATGATGCTTCTTCGAGCCTGGGCAGGAGGGAGCTGAAGGAGGGACTGGTGATGTCTGCCAGGAGGAAGGCGGTGGCAAACATTGCAAATCTGCCGTCACTGACCTGAGGTTTACATACCCAAAATCTCGACTGTAGTGGAGTTAGGGAGTTGGGACGTCCATCTTCAGAATCTCACCTTCAGACTTCTCTTTTTTCGTTTTTTCTTTTTTCCTTTTCAGACAGGGTCTCACTCTGTCATCCAGACTCTCCACGCAGTGACGTGAGGATCACAGTTCATTGCAGCCTTGAACTCCTGAGCTCAAGAAATCCTCCCACCTCAGCCCCCCAGCTAGCTGGGACCACAGGCATGTCCCACCACACCTGGCTTTTTCCTCCTGGTCTCCAGCAGTCCTCCCACCTTGGCCTCTGAAAGTGCTGGGATTACAGGTCTGAGCCACCGTGCCCAGCCGGACTCCAGTTATAATTCAAGATTGACATGGGCAGGTAGAGGTCCTTATCATATTAAGGTCCCTATCATATTGAGGTCCCTATCAATCATATTGTACTGTTTGGCCAAGAACAGTTAAGCAGGGGCCTGGCATTGAAGTCCTGCCTCAGCAGTCGTGAGAGCCAAGGTTGCTGAAGAAGAAACTGAGAGAGGACTAAGTGACACTTTGAATTTATCCCAAAAGACAGAAGCCAGTCTGGGACGGCTGGAAAATGGGGTGCGTTCAAGTGAGCCCCGCTGTCTGGGATCCCAGAAGGTCACAGGAAGGCTTCAGACCACGGCAGATTGTCCAGAGGACAGGGTTAACCAATACCAGCAGGTCAGGGCATCCATGTCAAGAACACGATTTAGGAATCTGGTGTTTTTCCAAACACACTGAGAGTCAAAACTGGAAGTGTGGCCATCTCTGGGATAGTATTCTGTACAGGGTTTGCTGGGGGGGGGACCCTCTGTGTCCACATATGTGACCATCTTCAAGCTATACATTTAAGGTTTGTGTACTCTGTACCCTATTCCTGTATGTAAGTTGCATTTTAATTTAAACAAGAAAAAAATTAAAAGCCAAGAAAGAGAAATCTACAGTAGTCCCCCCCCATCTGCAGTTTTGCTTTCCAAGGCGGTTTCAGTTACCCTCAGTCAATGGGGTCTGAAAATAGGTGAGCACAGTACAGTAAGACATTGAGAGAGAGTGAGTGAGAGAGAGAGAGAAAGAGAGAGAAAGACAGATTCAGTCACATAACTTTTATGGTGGTATATGGTTATTGTTCTATTTTATTATTATTCATTGTTCTTCCTCTCGTATTGTGCCTCAGTTATCAATTAAACTTTATCGTGGGTACGTACAGGAAAACCCTAGTGTACACAGGGTTCCATACTCTCCACAGTTGCAAGCATCCACTGGGGGTCTTGAACATACCCCTCGAGGATAAAGGGGGACTACTGTTATCTTACAAAGAAAGTGGCTTTTTGAAAAGACATAAAAACAGAAAACAATGAAAGGAAGGGGTAACTAACAGAAGATGAACCAATAAAGCAAATCAACACATGAAATATGATGACTGCAAAATGCAGTCATGATCCTCTGCTCTTTGCTGGCTTTTCTTACATTTTTGGAGGTTTAGTATTGTGTTTCTGTTGAATTTCACAGAGCATGGGGGCCCATCACTGTCTTTTCAGTGCTTGTCTGAATCTGCTGTGGGCTGGATTAAGTGCTGAAGTGGATCAGGTGACACTTACAAGCCTGCAGGGAATATTCCCCCTAAGGAGGGAAGATCTTGGAGGTTTTAAGCAAAAAGAATCCTTGAAGTAGCCCCAGATGGATTATGCCAAGCCCCTAAATAAGGCTCACAAAGATGTGATTAAAAATAAAATCTGTCCTGACTGTAAAGTAGAAATTACATTGAAACTTTTCCTCCTCTCTTTGATATATCAAATATCAAATCTATTTCTCAAAAATGAAAAAAATGTGTATTTTCATTTGGAAGAGGGAACACGGGGTGGGGGTGGAGGGACTGTTTTTCCAGATGAGCTAAACAGAGGCTGCATTTGGAAGAGCCACACAGGTGATGACAGGAAGGCTGAACAGGGAATTGGTTTCACTGAACGTGTCTGTCATCAAAAGAGACTCAGAGTCAAGGAGGGGATGTCAGATGTAGGGAGGTAAGTCCCTGGGATCCTCCCTAGAGAAGCAGGTGCAGCCACCGTGGCCCAGGGCAGCCTGGAGAACTGATGGCCAAGGGCTCAATGATGCTCAGAGAAGGACAGCAAGGGAAATCCATGTTATCACAGGCACACCCCAAAAGCGTCTCTTGTCTCTGCCTGTCTCACTGAAATCTTTCACCACAAAATGCGATCCCTAAAATACACCCTCCCCCAAGAGGAATGGAAATGCTAGAACAGAAATTCACATCAAGGTATAAATGGCTGCAAAACCAGGATTGATGAGGAGCTTTGGGGACCTGAATGGAGGGTGGGGAAGGCCCTCTAAAGCAGGAAGGGTGGGCTCAGGCCAAGTCCTTACCCTCTTCAGAGGTGCAACCCATAAAATAACAGCAGGAGCTCTAGGCCATGTCAACCCTCACTGTTATGGAAGATGTCAACAAGTTCAAGCTTCATTATAATCCACGCATCTTTATAACCCATGCATCTTTATAACCCACGCATCTTTATAACCCACGCATCTTTATAACCCACGCATCTTTGTAATCCACGCATCTTTATAACCCACGCATCTTTATAATCCACACATCTTTATAATCCACGCATCTTTATAACCCATGCATCTTTATAACCCACGCATCTTTATAATCCACGCATCTTTATAATCCATGCATCTTTATAATCCATGCATCTTTATAACCCACGCATCTTTATAATCCACGCATCTTTATAACCCATGCATCTTTATAATCCATGCATCTTTATAACCCATGCATTTTTATAACCCATGCATCTTTATAACCCATGCATCTTTGTAATTTTGGAGCCCTTTTAGCTGGGTGCTGGGGGAGCTCCCAAGTAGGAGAAATAAGCAGTTAACACAAGGCCTATGCAGGTCCACCAGTGAGCCCAGACCCAAAGGGGATTCTGAAAGTGGGAGGCAGACCCTTCTGGACAGTCCTTACTCTCAAGTAATCCAGGACTGTGCATAAATGAACAGCAGCCTGGAATCAGAATCGCTGTAATCAACTGTAACTAGAAATTGCCCGACAAGCCCCTTTTCTCTCCCCATCATCTGCCAGCTAATGGGTATGTCTATTCTAGTTATGCCCCCTAGCACTGGGGGAATAACCACAGCACAGGTTCAGGGACCCGCTGGGCCCACTTTAGGAGAGACCTAAGCTGGAACTCCACAGATCAGTTGGCTTCCATAAGCCCCTGCTTATATTGGTAAACCCAGTGACATTTTAGGTCTCCTAGAATTAGTGTCAGTTCACAGCCAGTGTCTAGGAACCTCCCAAAGCTCTGATTACTGATTTTTCCTCAAAGCAGTTACCCTGGTCAATGGCCATTTTTTCCCCATCCACGCCCCGCCCCCAACTCTGAGCCATTCTTGCAGGGCAGCCCGAGTGCTCTTTCACCAGCAAGCACAAATATGTCATCTTCTTGCTTATTAAAATCCTTCCTAGAGTGTCTGTATGGTTCGTTGCTCCAACCTGGACACTTCTGAGAGTCAAGGGGGATGTTGTCAATAATCACAGTGGAACAATAGTCACAGACTTGGGATGTGCAACCGGCAAATTGGGACGTGTGGTACCCATGTGTTTTACAGGGCTCCGAATGCTGGGTCCTGGCTCCCACGCCAGCCTTCTCCCATCTGTGGAACCCAGACAAGCAGGTCTACCTTCAAGCCGCCTGCCTCTGAGCCACTGCACATGCAGGTTCCTCTCCGTCCGTCTCCCCTCATTATCTGGATGCCTCTGAATTCATCCCTTGGATGCATGCAGAGACCGAGCCCCAGAGTCTCAAGGGCTGTTGTGTTGTGAAATCCCCTTCCCATGGGCCTCTCCACACCTGGTCTGTCATCTCTGCCAGGCGGTGAGGACAGGGCTCCCCACTGCCTCACCACCATGGACCTTCAGCTTTGGCTGTGCCTGGTACGCAGCAAACAGCCATAAATATCTGTTGAATGAAGTGGACTTCCTTACATGCCTCCTGCAGAAAGGAAGAAGTGAGGAGCTACAAGGCTGCTGGGAATTTCTGCAAGTTTCAGCAAACAGTTTAGGCAGCTTCCTGGTGCTAGCATGCTCTGATTTTGAAAGACAGCCATCCAGTGGAGAAAGATGAAGAGTCTGGAACAACGTGCACTGCTGGACCGTCTTCCTGGCTACAAGTGGGACCAGGGATTTTCCCTTCCACTGTTCCATGAGCAGCTGCTGAGAGGGAACGTCATTCTGGGGAACATGGGTCTCTGTGGACACAGCACAGAAATGGGAGTGGGCAGAGTTATCTTAGAGGAACAGAACGACTGCCTTGGTGAGCCCACCAGGTGCCTTTGCCAGAATGACCAAAACAGTGCCCCACTGCAGGCAGACCGGGCTCTCCATTGGGGTGAATAGCTTCAGAGCTGCCCCCACACCCCGCCACTGCCATGCTGCCCTGCATAGTCAGCAAACCACACAACTGTTCCTACAGCCCTGGAGCGTGGGAGCAGAAAGGGTCTAGACCAACGGAAGGCCTCCCTCTCCCCTTTCCTCCCCTAAACCCCTTTGTGGAACCAAATCATAGTGGAACTTTCCAGAAAGCCTGCAATAACGACGCTATTTCTTTGAGGCTGCGGTAGGTGGCTTCTCTTTGTTACCCTATGTCATACCAATGTTATTTCCTTTTATTATAAATAGGAATTTCGCTCAAAGGGGTGCAGCCTAATACCCCCTGGCTGCTTTGTACTTTAATCAGGGCTTTCCTGCCGAAATGTTTATCTTCCAGCAAAGAGGTGCTAATTTTATCTTGCAAAAGTGGATATCTGCTTATGTCCCTTCTACCTTCGAGAAAGATAACCAAAAGCATATTATGTCATCTAAATACAGCATCCTCTGAGATCAAAAGGGGTAATGTACACATCTGCCAGAGTTGATGGAGCGGCCATTGGCAGGCTCTTCCGCCCAGCTTGCGTGTGCTCCATTGATAGACGCACTTGGCCATTTCTATGAAAGAAACTCCCAGGCGCTCTGTTTGTGCCAGTTGATTTCGATGATATTGGGAGGTTTTGAAATGAGAATTCAAAATAGATATGCCCTTCTCACCCCTCTGTGTAAGCCCTCGCCACAGGAAATGGCACAGGTTCAAATGTTCGTATTGGAAGCAACGTGGGACTAGATAAGAAGTACGTTCCTGATGGTGACGTCTTCGTGTTTAAAATCTAGTCAAAATGATGCATAGTCAGACGCCACCTGAGTGTGTCTTCCTTTGACTCGAGTCCTACTTCTAGTTCCAGTTCAGTGTTTTGAACCACATTCTGTTACAAGAGTATGCATGTCAACACAGTACCCACACATGTACACACACCCGTTTGAAGTAAACGCTCGAAAAACTAGACGTGATCTGATGTACATCGCATGCTGAAACATTTTGTACCAGTCTGGTCCAGCTTAACACCTTGTCCTTCGGTACTCAAAGTGTGGTCCCTGGGCCAGTGGCCTCAGAGTCGTCTGAGTTGGAAATGCAGAATCCAGGGCCCCACTGGAGACCTGCACGGTGTCAACCTGTGTTTTAACAAGCTCCCATGGCAGCAAGGTGATGCATATTAGTTTGAGAGTGCTGGTCTATTTCGTTTTTCTAAATGTATTTACTTTTCATAATTTGGCTGCAGCTGACTAAATCGATGTCCCCACTCAGCACTGCTTCACGATCCAGGATTGGACAAACCTACTGCAGGACACTGGAACCAGGATTCCAAGGGCCCTGGGGCGGCTGTGTTGAGAAAAGAAAGCAGCATTTGCCTACAACGCTGCCCTTAGAAGGCACTTTTCCCTTAGGCACTCAGACTTTGAATCAGGAAGGTGACATCCCAGCCCTGGTTCCCCCTTCCCTGGCCCGCTGCTTCCTCCTCTGCCTTCTCTTCAGAAATTCCTCCAAGGCTCCTCTCCTTGGCCTCTTAGGTCTCCAATATGCTCAGAAAAATGAAGACTTTCTATTTAGTGTGGTTTCTGTAAGCTTTGTCACAAATTGAGATTTAAGCTTCCAAGCTTGGTGGGGTTTGCAAAGACTCTCAGAGATCAGAATTTGGGGAGGGGGGTGCTGGCCTGGCGACATGGCTCCCTTACCTGTACCTTGCTGAGGATCTTCTCTTGCCCTGGGTGAATGCATCACCAAGGAGCCTTGGATTCTAGAGGATCTGGCACGAGGCCACTCCGGGGAGACAGAGTATTAAGGAGTGTGAGAGGGACATATCGGATGTTAGGTGAAAAGGCCAACTCTTCCCTCCTCGAATTAGAGTTGAGAATAAAATAAAAATGCCTGAAACATCTTCAGGCACCCTCATATGAAGGCCGATTAGCTCCCTCAGCTCAGGATGGATTTACGAGGATAAAATAAAATTATAAATGGACATAGCTTTGGAAACTGAAAAGCATATTGAACTCGCCTGGATTTAACAGCAGGAAGACTGCTTCCCTTATAGAGTAGATAAATATGTTGTAAAACTCATTATCACTCACATGCTGATTTTTAACTTTTTTTAAATTTCAAAAGTAATCTCTAGCTTGAAAAATAGACAAAAGCACAGAGAAATGATGAAAACCACCTATAAGCTCTACACCAAGAGAAAACTGCTGGCCAATTTGCCATGTACCCCTCAAGATGATGTTCTATGAATTCACACACACACACATGTGTATACATATAATAGTTACCACCTTGTGTTCCTACACATAAATGGCAAAATATTGAACGCATTGTTCAGAAGCTTACTTTTTCTCCCAGCAATATGTCTTAGAGATCTTTCTATGTCTACAATACTTCACAACCTCATTTTTTAAACCAATGCACAATATTCAGTACAGAAACATCATCATTTGTTTTACCATCTTTTTTTTTTTTTTTTTTTTTTTTTTGAGACGGAGTCTCACTCTGTCACCCAGGTTGGAGTGCAGTGGCCCGATCTCGACTCACTACAAGCTGCCTCCTGGGTTCACGCCATTCTCCTGCCTCAGCCTCCTGAGTAGCTGGGACTACAGGCGCCCGCCACCGCGCCCGGCTAATTTGTTTTGTATTTTTAGTAGAGACGGGGTTTCACCATGTTAGCCAAGATGGTCTTGATCTCCTGACCTCGTGATCTGCCCACCCTGGCCTCCCAAAGTGCTGGGATTACAGGCTTGAGCCACCGTGCCCGGCCACCATTTTTATATTGATAGTCATTTCGGTATTTCCAATTGTCACAAATTGGCATTTAAGCACCAAAGCTCGGTGAGGTTTGCAAAGACACCTAGAGATCCACATGAGCAGCAGAGAGTGCTCACATGTTCATGCGTTACTCATGATACTATCATAAACACGTTTCCAGTGAATATCTCAGATCTGCCTCTTTGCGCACATATGGGTATTTCTTTTCCAAAATGGATGTCCGTGTTGAAGGGTTTTTGAGTTTTCAATTAGAATAGGTCTTGTCAAATTGATTCCAAAAATAACATACCAATTTTTGGGCCACCAATAGTGTTACCCTGCTCTCCAGCCTATCCCCAGTGCTGGCTGTGATCAATTCTTTTATTATTACTGATAAAAGAAAAACAATATCTTGGGGTTGTTTTGTTTGTTTGTTCATTTGTTTGAAAGACTGAGTCTTGCTCTGTCTCAGAGACTGGATACAGGAATGCCATCATAGCTCACTGAAGCCTCAAATTCCTGGGTTCAAGGGATCCTCTCACCTCAGCCTCCCAAGTAGCTGGAACTACAGATGTGCATCACCATGCCCAGCTATTTTTTTGGGGGTTTTTTTGGTAGAGATGGAGGTCTCACTTTGATGCCCAGGCTAGTCTCTAACTCCTGGCTTCAAGCAACTCTCCTGCCTCAGCCATCCTCCTGTCTCAGCCTCCCAAAGCTTATCCTTTGATCATTTTTCTCTTTATACATCTATGTGCATGTCTATATCTTTTTACACCTGATTTTTAAGAGGGCTCTGACTATCTTGGATATTATTCCTTTCTCTGTTTCATATTTTGCAAATATTTTTCCCAATTGATTACCTGAATTTTCACTTTGTTTATGGTGTTAATTATTGTATTATTTTTACATAGTTCAATTTGTCATTTATTTCCTTTATTACTTTTGCATTTATCTGATAAGGAAAGTTTTTCTATCTTCAAAGTTGCAAATGTGTTCTTCCACATTTATTCCTAACATTTTTAGAGTTTAGTTTTTTTACTTTCACACTTTTTCCAATTGTCCCAACACTACTGAATGCTAGATATTCTTCAGATGTATTGGAGTGCCTTCTTCACTGTGTAATAAATCCCCCAAAAAGCACCTGTTGATGGACTCTGGTCTATTTCATTGGTCTGTTTATTTCCAGACATTTGGGGATTTCTTTTTCATATACCTTCATGTTGATAGTTTCTAGTTTAATTTAACTGTGGTCAGATTTAAATTTAAATTTAAATGTGGTCAAGTTTAAATTTAAATTTTAAATTTTAAAAACATTAAAAGATTTTTTTAAAATTTATCGAGGCTTATTTTCTGACCTAGAACAGGGGCAGAGAAGGTTTTTCTGGAAAGGGCCAGAGAGCAAATATTTTAGGCTTTGCCAGCCACAGAGTGTCGCTGCTGCATGTTCTTCTTTCTTTAGTTTTGCTGTATTTTGTGCAACCCTTTAAAGATATAAAAATCACTTTTAGGTCACGGTCTGTACAATAAAAAACAGGCCACGGGCCATGGTGGCCTAGAACACGGTCCACCTTGGCCAGCATTCCATGTGCATGTGAACATTTCATGTGCATGTGAAAAGAATGTGCACTCTCTTGTTGTTGGCCAGCGTGTTCTGTAACTGTCAGTCAGATCACGTTGGTTTATAGTGTTGTTCAAGTTTTCTACATGTCATGATCATTTTTGTCTATTTGTTTCATCAATTGTTGGGATAGGAGTATTGGAATCTCCAACTGTAGTTATGGATTCTACTCTTTCTCCTGTTAGCTCTATCAGTTTTTGTTTCATGCATTTTGAAGCTGAAACATTTTGTCATATGACCTCATGAATAATGATTACCATCAAATCAGATTGTTGAATGAGTGACAAAAATGCCACGAATGTCCATGTTATCAGCAATCCTCGCAGTAACATTTTCAGATACTTAGTTGTGGAAACAGCACTTCCCCAGTCTTCAGTTCTTCCAGAAACCAATGGTGAGGTCACTGGTCGGGGCTGTAAGAACCGGCCCTCAGTTTTCCCGTGTGTAAAATGGGCATGGTAAGACCCCACCGTACGCAGGAAAGATTAAATGGGACAATATATACGTGTAAGACTTAGAGTGGCCACTGTCAGAGAGCGTGTTCTCAGTGTACTTCGCTGTTGGTATTGGTGTTAGGATCCGTAACTGCATTATTTCCTAGCAGGGTAGAGGAAAAGAAGAGAAGGCTTTTGCCAGGCACGTGGCCATGGTTGAGCAGGAAGGAAAGGGGCTGACTGAGGACCTCCATCTAACAAGATGAGAAGCAGACCAGGAGCGCGTGGGCAGGCTTCCACCACATGGCATGGACTGTATTCCGACTTCTACAAACTGTTGAGATCACATCCCTCCCACTCACCCTGCCAGGCTCAAAAGCTAAAGCCCACTTACCCAACAATAGCTTCTACGTTCTCCAAGAATTTAAACCCTGGGCTTCAATGAGAATGCTAATAAAAACAGCACAAACCGAGAGGGAGGCACAAGGATGCTGGAGTCCGACGTGGGCACAGGCTGTGACCTAAACACTTGTCAGGCGTTACCAGTTATGCTTGATGGAACAGTACTGCATAATAACCAGCACAACACCTTGGGAACAGAAGAACAATATGCACAGAGGGCGCATGTGCCCAGGGTGAGCTCGAGTCTGCTGGGCAGCTCCACTGCTCTTGGCCTCCCTGACCTGGGTGGCCGTCTCTCGCCGCAGCCTTAGTTCAGCACGTGCTCATGGCCTGGCAAAGAAACCGTGAGCCCCGCCCCCTGTGGTTGCTAACATCCCATTGGCCAAAGAGAGCCACGTGGCTGAGGCCACATGAAGGGGCGGAGCCTGTCATCCCACCCACGTGGGCACTCTCAGTTCAGCAGCAGCAGGCGGAGGGTGGGGAGCTGGAACCAAGGGCATGGTTCACCCTACACCTGTGTACATGGACAATGGCTTCACCTCCGTGGTTCAGCCTGTTGACTGCCATGGGAAAGCAGCTGTGTCTCAGGCAGGGGGCAGTTCTGGTTAGGCGGTACTGCAGCATCAGCAGGTGCTCCAGTGCCCACCCCAGGGACATATTCAGCAAGGCCAACACCCCAGTAGTGCCTGATGCTCACCCCAGTGCAGGCGCCTGGAGAATAGGTGGCTCTTTGTCCCACCAGGCCCGACTCTGCCCATGCTGCATTTCTGGAGTCTCCATGTTCTGTGTATGGGTGTTTCTAGTATATGCGTGAATGTGTGTGTGGTGTGTGTACGTATATATATGTGTGTGTATATATATGCGTGTGATGTGTGTGTGATGTGTGTGTATATATATGCATGTGTGTGATGTATATATATATATATCTGTGGTGTGTGTGATGCATGTGAATGTGTGATGTGTGTACGTATGTGATGTGTATATATATATGCATGTGGTATGTGAGTGTTGGTGCATCATGTAGGTGTGTGTGATGTGTACACATGCAGGTGGTGTGTGAGTGCACGGTTTGTGTGGATGTGTGTGTAATGTGTGTGTGATGTGTATATGTATGCGTGTGACTGTATGTGTGATGTGTATATATATGCATGTGGGGTGTGTGTGGTACATGTGGTGTGAGTGTGATGTGTACGCATATGTGTGTGGTGTGTGTGCGTGCGGTGTGAATGTGTGTGCTTGGCAAACTGAACGCCAACGCAGAGTGAATGGTACTAGCTCAGGGGAAACAACTTAAGCTTCCTAATCAGAAATTGCCAACTCACCTCTCTAAGGGACTTTCCAGTAGAAGAATCCAGTCTGTTCTTGTCCTGCTTGGGGAGCACCTTATAAAAGCCTCCCCTTCACCCCTCGGTGGAGCCCTGAGCCGCCTGCGAGCTGGAGTTGCCTGTTCCATGAATCGCTGTTTGCTCATTTACACTCATTAGAATGTTGATGGGCCCAAGTTTATCTTTCAGTAGGGGTGTGGGTGTGAATATGTGTATGCAGGGAGTAGTGTGTGTGGTGTGTGTCTGTGGTGTGGGTGTGAATGTATGTGTGTGTTGGGAATGAATGTACATATATGTGTGTGCAGGTTGTGAATATGTCTGTGGGGTGGCTGTATATGTGTGTGTGTTTGTGGTGTGAGTGTGAATATGTGTGTGTAGCCAGAAGAAATCTTGCCTTGGTGAAGTCCAGAGCGAGCCTGAGGCTGAAGCAAACCCTAATTGCATGATGCAGACATTTTCCCAATAAAAAACCAATTCAAAGTTCTGGCCTGACACCCAACTGTGAGACTGGAGTTGTCCCTGGAAAGATCTCAGCTCTATCTACGCCTTCTGCAAGATGAAAATACTGCCCCCTTTTTAAGCAGTAGAAGCAGACATTTGCATTAGCCAGAAGTAACACGTACACCCTTTTCTGCTATTGGACAGATTTTTAAAAAATCAATCTTATTGAGGTAAAATTGATTTACAATGATAAGTGCTCATGTTAAATTTTGAAAAATATATGTGCCATGTGACCATAACTCCAACAAAGATGTCTTTTACTTAGTTCATTTATATCACTATGAAAATTCCTTTATGCCCCTTCCCAATCAATCTTCCTCTCCAAGCAACCACAGATCAATTTCTATAGCTACACATTAGCTCAACCTGTCCTAGAACGTCATAGAAATGGAATCACGCCGTAGGTACCCTTTTGCATCTGACTTCCTTCACAAAGAATAATGTTTTAAACTTCAGGGACAGTGTTTTGTATATCAGGAATGTGCTCCTTTTTATTGCTGGGTAGTGTCCCGTGGTACAGATCTACCACAACTTGTGTATCCATTAACCTGCTGGTGGGCTTTTGGGTTGTATCCTGCTTTTGGCTACTGTAAATGAAACTGCTCTGACCATTTGCATATACATCTTTTTGTGAACAAATGTTTTAATTTATCTCGGGAAAAATACCTAAGAGCAAAATTGCTAGGTCATTCAGTAATCGTACATTTAACTTTGTAAGAAATTGCTAAACTGCTTTTCAAAGGGGCTGTGCCATTTTACACTCCCACAGACCCTGTATGAGGGTTGCAGTTGCTCTTCGTCCCCTCCAACACTTGGTAGTTTTAGTTTTTTTAATTTTAGCCATCTGGCAGGTGGATAGTGTTACTATACTGTCATTTTAATGTGCATTTCCTGATGACTAGTGATGTCGAGCATCTTTTTTTTTTTTTGAAACAGGGTCTCACTCTGTCACCCAGGCTGAGGTGCAATGGTGCGATATTGGCATACTGAAACCTCCACCTCCTGGTTCAAGCAATTCTCCTGCCTCAGCCTCCTGAGTAGCTGGGATTACAGGCACACACCACCATGTCTGGCTAATTTTCTTATTCTTAGGAGAGACAGGATTCCACCATGTTGGCCAGGCTGGTCTCAAATCCTGATCTCAAGTGATCCCCCTGCCTCAGCCTCCCAAAGTTCTGGGATTACAGGTGATATTGAGCATCTTATTGTATGCCTAATAGACATTGATGTATCTTCTTTGTGAAGGGTCTGTCCAGAAGTATTGACCATTTGTAAAGTTGGATTGTGTATCTTCCTAATATTGAGTTTTAACAGTTCTTCATGTATTTTGGATACAATTCTCTCTCCAGACATGTGTTTTGTAAATACTTCTTGCAGACTGAGGGACTTGCTTTTTAACTTTTAGTACTATTTTTAAAGTTTTTTTTTGAGAGAGCCTCACTCTGTCACCAGGCTGGAGTGCAGTGGTGCTATCTCAGCTCACTGCAAACTCTGCCTCCTGGGTTCAAGTGATTCTCCTGCCTCAGCCCCCCAGGTAGCTGGAACTACAGGTGCCCACCACCATGCCCAGCTAATTTTGTATTTTTAGTAAAGATGGAGTTTCACCATGTTGGCCAGGATGGTCTCGATCTCTTGACCTCGTGATCCGCCCATCTCAGCCTCCCAAAGTGCTAGTATTACAGGCATGAGAGCACCTGGCCTTTTTAAAGTTTTTAATAATATTTTTAAAGAGAAAACTTAAATTTTGATAAATATCAATTCATCAAAATTTTTTCTGTTTGGTGCTCTGTCAGGTCTAAGAAATCTTTGCCTGTCCCAAATTTGTGGAAATACATTCCTTATGTTTTTCTTCTAGAAATTTCAGTTTTAGTTCTTACATTTAGCTCTTTGAAACATTTTAAATTAATTTATGTATATGGTGTGAGACAGGGGTAAGATATCATTTTTTTTCTATTTGACTATTCAGTTGCTCTTTACCAAGTTGAGGAAATTTCCTTCTAGTTCTTAATGACCAAGTGTTGTATTTTGTCAAATGCTTTTCCTGTGCCACATCACACATTAAAATACTGACAAATGTGAACTGCATGAGTAGTCACCAGGACTACATTGTTGGGAATGGAAACAGGTATCATTCCTTTTGATGGGTTTATTGCCTTGACAGCTAGAGGTTTGCCATAGACAGTGTCGGTTGGTGGCCCAGTAGCCATTTGCAAATCCTCCTTCCTTGCCTTCCAGATAACCGCTTTCCCAACCTCTCTTGCAGCCAGTGGTGAGTATGTGACCCAGTTTGAGCCAATTAGCCATAAGGGAAAGCATGCTATAGGTCTCCTGAAAGAGAATTTTTCTTCCTAGTAATAGGACAGAGGTCACTTTTCTATCTACCTGCCTTTAGAAGTAGTCATAGGAGGATGTGATGCCTAAAGAAACACCTGTCACCTTGCAACTATGCTGGAATGATCAGGAGGACTGTGGACATGCTTCCCAGGGTCCTGACATCACACGAATTAATTCCATCATGGGATGCTGAACTTCAGACTTCTCATTGTGAAAAATAATAAATTGTCTTTATTGTGTGTGCTACATTAGTTAGTATTTTATTATTTATAAATCATATAGTCTTCTCCTCTACGTACCCTCACCCCCCAAAATCCTAGTCCAGTGTAGAATGAACCTTTTCTCGAGCAAATAAGCTAAGTATTTTCATCACCAATCCTTTTCAAACACGAAAATGAGACAGACTGATTCCATAAGCCACAAAGTCATGGGATGGGACCTAAGGAATAAAGTGGAAAGAATGCCCAGCCTGGGGATTACAAGCCTGGGTTCTCATGCTGTCTGCCTCCCCAGCATCCCCAGGCTTCCTTCATTTTCTCAAGGCTTCATGCACCTTTGTGGAGTCTTCTGTCAGCCTGAAACACTCCCCTTTACCTAGACTCTTTTCTTTGTCTGGCTTGTTCTACTCATCCTTCAGTTCTCAGTTTAAAGCTTACCTCCTCAGGGGTCCTTCCAGACCCTCCAGACTCTCTCTTACCATTCTGAATTTTTTCTCACAGCAGTAATCTCAATTGAAAGTAGGTGTGTGATTTGCTGTAATAATCTTCTCCACTGGAACATAAGTCTCTGAGGATAAGGATCAGACCTTTGTGTTGTAGCCCCATGCTCAGCACCTACTGCAGTGCCTGGCACATCAGAGATGTTATGCACATATCTGGGATGGATGGGTGGATGGGTGGGTGGGTGGATGGATGGAGGGGTGGATGGGTGGGTGGGTGGATGAATGGATGGGTGGATGGACAGATGTATAGGTGGATGGGTGGATAGAGGGATGAATAGGTAGACGGATGGGTGGATGGGTGGATAGGTGGATGGATGTGCAGGTAGATGGATGGATAGGTGAAATATTTCAATGGTACCATCACCAACTTGCTGCATACTTAGGCAATTTATTTCCCCTTTCTGGGCTGTAGTTTTCTCATCTGTCATATGTGAGTTTGAACGAGGTGGAATGTAAGAGTCCTTCCATTGCCAACCATTCATCAAATGGAACCCAGATGTTTGAATGTAGTTTTGCTTTTAAAATTGGCCCTTCCCCCATGTATCCATTTATTTCCCTCCACTGCTGATGACCCTGCAGTTGTCCCAGAAATTCATTCCATAAAAGCATCCCATGGAGGACAGCTGGAGCTGGTTGCTTTGACTACTCCAAGATGCAGGGTGCACTGGTTTCCAGGCTCGGGATAGTTTCAGCATCTGCTGATTTCTCCACAATGCCAAGTCCCTAGACCCTTCTCCCACATTAAGGAGGCAGAATTTGTGGTGGGTTGTCAGTAATCCTCAGAGGAGGCTGCACCTTTATTAGCCTGCTTTCCAACACATCTGTTCATCATCAAGCAGATGGCAGATAAGAAGCAAAGTCCTTTTTTTCGATTAAAGATTGCAACGAGTGCAATTGCCTGCAATGCCCATAATGTGGCTTTTACATCTGCATAGTGGGTGCTGCAGTGGCTTAATCCTGAACATCTGTCTTCACATGGAAACCAGTCCTAGAAACTCACAGCATAGACACTTCTGTATGAAATCCTCTTATCATAATTCAAAGTGGAAACAAAGGCTAAGACAAGTTCCATCACTTTTTCATTTTCTTTTTCATCCATTTCCTCAGCGAAGAATCACCAGCTCATCTGCTCTTCCCCTTCTGGTGGTAATCACATTAAGAGATGACCTTTCATTGAGCCCCACTGAGCCAGTAACAGTGCTGAGGACATTTCATTCGTTCTCTCTAATTCTCACAATAATCCTTTGCTGTGCATTCTCATTGTCATTTGATAGATAAGGAAACAGGCTCACAGGCATGCTCAGACTTGCCCAACTTCTGCAGCTAAAGTGGTGAGTCTGAGATTTGAACCCAGATCTGAGCCTCTGAGGCTGAGCCTGTCTACTACTCCAGGTTGCTTATCCAGTAATATTCTGTGGCAGGAGGTAAGATGAAGAGTCAGAAGATGGACTCAGAGCCAAGTGGCCAACTGCTCAGCCACCTCCTTGCCTTCCTGATACCTGCAGGTGAGGCAGGAATGAGCTTTACAGTAGACCTCATCTCTTCACAGCAAGCCCAGTGACCTTCAACTTCAACCCACAGACTTTACCCTGAGATTATCTGCAACAGGGATGATGGCATTTTTTTAATAAATCAAGAGGATCTTTTCTATAAAGGGATTGGCGGCGGGGAGAAAGGGGGTGTGAAAATGAGATATTTAGATCTGCTGCAACATCTTGGGATGGAGGTTAAGAAAATCACCAAGATGCCATAGCAGAGCGTTGATGTGGCTTGGCCTACTGCCATATCCAGCCTTCTTGTCCCATGAGAAAAGCAGCTCCCCATGTCTACCCTCTGTTAGCCACGAATGAGTTACTTGCAGCTGACAGTATTCTTAACTGATACACAATTTCAGCCAGAAACCACTCTTAAACATAACCAATCGCTTCGATGGCTGTCCAAAAGGGAGATCTAAATCTTTAGCTGACATTCAGGACCCCTCATCACACGGCCCCTTCCTAAGTTTGTGAACTTTCCAGTTCATCTCAGGCAAGCCACCCGGTATATTTTGACTCTCCCTTGCAAAACCCTGCAGCAAATTCCAACTAATATATTGTCAAGGGTCAAGGGATCCTTACCAGTGGGAGTAATAGACACTGTCTGTTCTCTAGCCACACTCTCAAATTGTTTTAAAAATCAGAGTTAGTTTCCCCACGTTCTCAGCTCAATAAATACAACTGAATGATGGGAGATGAAGATGAAACAGCCAAGCATTCCATTTGAATCCAGAATCTGTAGCCCAGATCCTCCCAAGTAAGGCATGACTCCCATCACCACATAGCTACCCAACCCTACCATTAGGCAAGGCAAACCCCTACTTACAATCAAAATGAACTTCATGTGTAACCAGGAGGCCACTTGTTTCCAGGAATACCGGGCAGAGCCCTCCTCATCCCCGACCCTGCCCCAGAAGCCTCCTTTCCATCCCCAGCTCCAGTGCCTGTGCTGAGCAGAGGTGCCCTGTGATGTCGGGAACCTAACAGCTCTTTTTCTTAACTGTGTTATTTGCCTACCTCCCGCTATAGGAAAAGTAATCTCTTTCTCCAGACCTTTTCTTCTTATCCGATGTTAGCATTTGCTTTTCCGGATGAGACTCACACTCCCTTCAATGGGACTGTGATAGAGTCAAACCTCAGAGACAACAATTTTATATTTTAAAATGAAAATGCACATAGATTGGGCATAGTACAGAGGAGAGAGGAAACAAACAACCTATATTTGGCTTCAAGGAGTTTAAATTAGTACACCTTGCCCGGAGGGCAAGTGGGGATACATAGCCAGATCCCTTACAGTGTGTAAGTTCACATCTGGTAACATCATCTAAGGGGAAAAAAATGGAGATTACACACAAATGTGTGTAATGAATGAATCACTGTTTTTCTAATGAAGCATTTGGGAACAACTTAGATGTTCAAAAAATACGGAATAATAATCATTAATTGATAAATGAGAAATTGATGAAAAGCAAGAATGCAGTCATTAAGAAACACTTCTGTAAAGAGAACTTAATGCCAGCCGGGCACTGCGGTTCACGCCTATAATCCCAGCACTTTGGGAGGCTGAGGCTGGTGGATCACCTAAGGTCAGGAGTTCGAGACCAGCCTGGCCAACGTGGTGAACGCCGTCTCTACTAAAACTACAAACATTAGCCAGGCATGGTGGTGGGCGCCTGTAATCCCAGCTACTTGGGAGGCTGAGACAGGAGAATGGCTTGAACCTGGGAGACAGATGTTGCAGTGAGCCGAGATCGTGCCATTGCATTCCAGCCTGGGCAACAAGAGTGAAACTCAGTCTCAAAAAAAGAGAAAAGAATAGTCAATGCCAAGAAACTTTCATAACCATTCATATATTCAAATATGAAACAAGGACTAGAATGAGATATGTAACTGGATACCCCTTATGTAATCTAAATATTCAGGTATGCAGAACCAAATATATCTTTTGCAAGAATGCACTCTGTAACAGACACTTCTTGAGTGCTTACTATGTGCAGGAAAGTGTTCTAAATGTTTTGCATGCATCTTACCACAGCCACCCTCTAAGGTAAGGTTCATTGTGACATAAACTGAGGCTCCAAGTCCCACAGCTAATCAATATCAGATCTGAGATTCAAATCCAGGAATCCCAGACCCCAGGCCTTTTAGCTGAATGCTACAAATATAAAGGTTTACATTGAATATATTAGAATGATTGTCAGTAAAGAGAGGGAGTGGGGGATGGAGGTAAAAGGAATAAACAAGCTCACCAGCGAGACGGGGCTTTGCACAGCATGGCAAGACAGCTCTGTATAGGAGGCAGGGAGAAGAAAGAAACGGACGGAGGGAGAAGAGGAAGGGAGGAAGACATACATGAAGATATAGGTATAGATGTGTGTGCATGTGTGTGCAAGTGTGGATGGTCTCACAGTCTTAGCTCAGGCTGCTATAACAAGTATCACAGACTGTGTGGCTTAAACAATAAACATTTATTTCTTAGAATCCTGGAGGGAATTCGAAGATTGTGCCAGCATGGTCAGGTTCTTGATGAAGACTCCCATCCTTATTCACAGAGGGTTCCCTTCTCACTGTGTCCTCACATGGCAGAGAGAAACATCATCTCTCCGTGTCTCTTCTTATAAAGGCATAACCCCATTCAGGAGGTCTGCCCCATGACTTAACCACCTTCCAAAGATCCCACCATCCAACACCATCACATTGGGGGTTAGGATTTCAAGAACGTTTTGGGAGACACGAACATTCAGTCCATAACATTCATACATAGACATATACATATATAAATATACATATATTATATATAATTAAAACTGTATTATATAATTATGCAATATATGTTATATATTCTAATATGTAATAATATACGTAATATATATTCTGTGAAATATGTCATATATTTATACATGTTATATATGAATATATAACTATATATTCATATGATACATACATATATGATTATATAATTATACATTTATATAGTTTTAATATAATAATCTATTTAATGTATTACATAATTATATATTCATGTTATTCATAATTATATAAGTATATATAACGTATTACATATAATATTATATTGTAATAGATAATATATATGTATATATGATCTCTAGCATGGCCTGTGACTTTGCTTCCTAGGAGGGTGTGCTGTGCCTCAGGGCCCATATTCCCACCCACTCACTCACCACCTTACCCTGGTCACAGCTGACTACATCAGGGATTAGCAGTGAACCCAGACGAGAAACATTCCCAGTCTGTGCAGCAATCTCTAACCTCAAAAGGTCATCTGATTCACTCAAGGTCCAGAGAGTTTGGACTTGAGGACATGGAAAGAATCTACGAGTGAGGGTGGAGCTGGAGCGGAGAGAGGGGGCGTGTAGGATTCTGGGAGGCGCTGATGGAACGGTCTGGGGGCTGAGGCCTGTGCCTCCCAACAGCCCTGTGAGGCAGGCTGGCGGAGCAGAAAGAACAGCGGGGTTGTGTGGAAAGTGCAAGAGTCAAACCTCACAGACACACAGGGACCCTTGGGGGAAGGGAGAGAGAGGGAGAAAGACAGGAGAGAAAGAGACAGAAAATGGTGAGAGAGAGACAGAGAAAGAGAGGGGCAGACAGATGGATGACACTAAGCACACTGAGCCTCCCCAGGTAAAGGCATCCTGAAGACAAGCCCATTCATTCCTAACAATAGCCCTCTAAACAATCCAAAAATGTCACATACCACATTATCTACTTCACCATTTGTCCAATGCACTATTATTTTGTGAACCACAAGAAATACAATGTAATGATTTATTAGAAGCCATCGATTATACAATGCACCCTGACTTCAGAGATGTTAAAAAGTTGGAAAATGTGTATCTTAGACTAGATAAATTTCTGAGTATGCAGCTGCTCTCCCCTTACACTCTCCATGTAGACATTACTAATCAATTATGGCACTGTTTCTGGCCAAGTCTACTGCTCAGCACACCATGACTGGCAACCACCAGCTGATCTAAGTGGGCACATGAATGACACCACTGTGTGGCTTCTGGTCTGTGCCTAGGGTTTCTCAAATGAGATTACAAACAAGTCACTCCCTCACTGTGGTGGAGGACCATGGGAGAAATCTCAATTTCCTGTCCTAGAGAAATAAGCCCATAATTTAGGAAGGCCACTTAGAAAATAATTTGAGGGCTGTGTTTCTTTTTAAATAGGCCTCCACCTAATCCGTCTCTTTCCTCCCCAGGGAGATGTCTCAAATGGGTTCTCATGGTTGACTGTCCAGAAATCTTGGGGTTGCTTCTGGAACTCCCTGTACAATGCAGATAATTTTGCCAAGAGAAAATGCTCTAGTATCTGTGTACAAGATGAAATTATGAACACACATACTCGGCCATCCCACCAGACACAGTCTGTCATTTTGGGGTTTGCCATCAAGGGTCATTTGTCTGTTGCTGGCCTTTGCTAGCAAACAAATACTCAGACTTGCCTGAGATTTGAGAAAGGCCTCTGATCACGCATTGCTGGTAAGAAGGTGAAAGGGCACAGCCACTCTAAAAACACTCTGGAGAAATTAAACATGCAGCACCATTCGGCCCTGCAGTTACACTCCTGAGCATTTTGTCCAGAGATGTGAAAGCTTATGTTCACCCAAGAACCTGTACAAGAATGCTTAGAAGAGCTTTATTCCCAATCGCCAACACTGGACACACCCAGATGTCCTTCAGGGAGTGAATGGGCAACTTCTGGGACATCCACACCATGGAACACTGCTCACCAGCAGCGGGGAACAAGCTATGGACACACGCAGCAGCCTGGATGGCTCTCCAGAGCATTGCGCTGGGAGGAGAAAGCCTGTCTCCAAAGGCTGCAAACTCTATGATTCCATTTACAGAACTTTCTTAGTCTTGTTGCCCAGGCTGGAGTGAAGTGATGCTATCACAACTCATTGCAGCCTCGACCTCTCAGGCTCAAGTGATCCTCCCACCTCAGCCTCCCGAATAACTAGGACGACAGACATGCACCACCATGCCTGGCTAATGTTTTTGTTTATTTTTTTGTACAGACGGGGTCTCACTATGTACCCCAGGCTGGTCTCGAACTCCTGGGCTCATGTGATCTGCCCACCTTGGCCTCCCAAAGTGTTGGGATTACAGGTGTGAGCCATGGCACCTGGCCTATAGAACATTCTTGAAGTGACAAAATTATAGAAATTGAGAGCAGATGAGTGGTTGCCAGAGGCTAAGGAGGAGTGAGGATGGGAAGGAAGTGGATATGGCTATAAAAGGCCAAAGAAAGTGGTCCATGGGGTGGTGGACACGCCCTGTATCTTGTCTGTATCGGAATCAGTATCCTGGATGTGGCATTTTTCTGATATTGTACCATAGTATAGGATCATATAGCACTCCACTTTAAGTACTGGGTGGAGTGTGTACGGGATTTCTCTGTTGTATTTTCTATAACTAGTTGTATGTGAATGCACAATTATCTCAAAATAAAAAGTATTTTAAAACAGAGAAAAAAAGTCCCTGGCAGAAAAGGAGACATTGGTGCTCACCAAACACTCCATCTTCCCTCCTCACTTCTCAATCCCTTTCAGCGAGGCAGATGCATGGGACTAGGAGCTCTGGGGTGGGTGGAGACATCCCTTCCCCTGCCTTGGTGACTGAGGGGCCTCGGTGCTGGGTTGGTGCAGCCACAGAAGTACAGAGACTCCCTCTAGGAGGAAGAGGAGCCTGGAAGGCTCTCTGTGAGCAAGACACAAACCTAGGCTGTGCAAAGCCACTGAGATTTGGGGGCATCCATTACTGCAGCACACCCCAGCCTGCCCTGACTCCTCCACCAAGGACAGGCCTTTCTCTTGCTTAGCTTGTGAGTAACATGACCGCCATCTGACACCAGGCTCTGGACACTGCTGGAGTACTGGCATACTCTTGAGAGAGCTGAGCATGTCTGTATCAGGGGACTGTGACCTTCTGGGAGGGGACTCATCCTGAGGGAGGAGAAAGCAGAATGATTCTGGCAATATTTGGTGGTTGAAGCAGAGAGCAGTTCTAAGGACAGCAAGCTCTCTGTCTCTAGAATTCAACCCAGGCCTGGCCCCATGTGTGGGTCCTAGGGAGGTGTAGAAAGAGACCTAGAGGTGAAAATTGAAAGCAGTGTTTTCTTAAACGTTCTAACATTTTGGAGCCCAAACAGTGCTATTGTGGTGTCTCCCAATTGTGCGGGACATAAAGTGGGCAAAGGCCTTTCCCCGGGTCATGCACAGACAGCCAGGGCAGACAAGGATCATGGGAGACACCAGGACAGTTATGGTGGATTTGGGAGTCACTGGCAGTGGACTCATGGCAGCGTCTGACAGAAGAAACCCCCTGGGCTTCCCAGATATTAGTAAGGGAATGGGGAAGTCTTTGTCCAGCTTACAAGTGCTCCTTTAGCAGGGAAAGGACTAATTAAATTTGGACTCTAACTTCCATCAATGCCCATCTGTCTTCACTTAGGATGACCTGGAAGCAGGCGCTGAGACAAGAATTGGGTCCAGGTAGTTTATTTTGGAGGTGATCCCAGGAACCCCAGTGAGGGAGGGAAAGAAGACAAATTAAAGCCAATAAAAGGCACGTGAATGAATGGGGGATGCTGTGAACACCGAAGGCTCAATCACACTGGAGAACCTCTGAGGAACCACACAGAACCTGCTTCGTCCTTCCAGAGGATGGGGAACCGAGGCTCTTGTCCAGACACCTGCTCCTGCCAGGTGAGGGGTGGCCCCAGGAGCATTTGTTCCTCAGCACTTTCAGGTCACACCTTGCTCTGTGGAGCAGGCTCTCAGTCCTCAGGCAGAGAAGGGCCCAGCTCTCTGGGCTCCAAGGACACAGCGTGGGTGCCAACAGCCCTTGGGCCACCCAGGCACACTTATGGAGCATTTTCCTCTTGCGGATTGAGAACACGATGTCATTATTTAATATTAGCACAGTTTAAGACCCACCCTGCTAGGCAAAAGTCACTGAGTCCCCAGGATGAGTAAACTAGCGCAGTTTTTTCAGATTCACCCTTGGGAGAGAACCTAGGGACTAGACAGTGAATCCGAGTCACGGAGAACAAACTCTTGGAGAAGCTAAGAAAAACTCTTGGCTCATAAACTCTCACTCGTCTCATAAACCCCCCCATCCCCTCCCTTCCATGGCAATGTCAAGTCTAGCCCCTCCCCTAAAAGGTACACGAGGTCTTGTTTTTTTATGAGGAACATGCAAGATCAGGGTCATTTTTAACTTTAAAGAGAGTTTTAACCAGATCAAAAATGCTAAAGTGGAAGAAAGATGCTTGTTTTAATTATCTATTACTTCAGGACAAACTGCCCCCCAAAAAAGCGGCTTAAGTAAAAAATACTATTTGTCATGATTGAGTGGGGCGATGAGGTTCAGCTGGACAGTTTTACTCCCTGAGATGTCAGCCGCGTTCTGTGGTCATCTGAAGGTTCATCTTGACTGGACGTCCCTGGTGACTTGCTCACACACTGGCACTCAGTGCTGGCTGTTGGCTGGGAGCTCGGCTGGAGATATCAATAGAAGCACTTCAGGTCCTTTCCATTGCCTCACCGCATGTACTGAGGTTCTCACAACACTGCATCTGAGCTCCAAGAGAGGGTGTTTGTGGAGATGCAACCTGAAGCTGAGCTCTCCTAAGCTCCGGTCTCAGACATCATACAACATCACTTTTGCCATGTCCCATTGGGCAAAGCAAGCTCAATGGGAGATGTGACAAAAATGTCTAGCTGTATTTAACCCATCACTGCCTGCTACACTCTGGGTATGACTATTTATAATTTTCCCATGTCCAAATTACATTCACTCCCACTCCCTGAGGTCCCCATAAGTCCTGTTCCATTAGGATAGCAGACCCAAGCTAGAGGTCAGGATCTTGTCATCTAAACCAGGTCCAGGTGCCGAGGAGGCACTTTGGGTTTCATTGCTTGAGTGTAGCTTCACACTGTGATTCCTTGAGATTCATAAACTGAAAATACAAATCATCTGCCCACACACACCCAGTGTACGACGGAAGGTGGAACCAGGATGTCCACAGTGGATACTGTCATTCAAAGGATGGGATGGAAGCTCATGGTTGCCACTGGTCCAAAGCAATTCTGAAATCTAGCTGGGCCTGTTTTACTAATTCTCCCTGCTCTTGGAGCAGGAAATGTGTCTTGATTTGAGCCCAGTTCTGCTCTCTGGGTGTGGGGCTCTGCAGCTATTGACTCTCCCATTTGAGTCATCCTTCCTTTTCCATAAGAAGTGGCCCATGTTTGTAGCTGAGTAGTTTCCTCAGCCTGCTTCCTCCTAAGAGATTCCTTTTATTTTGGGCTTTCTTTTGGTTGAAGCTAAAAGAGTTCTTTCAAATGAGGGAAGAGATGTTTTATATATTACATTGTAATCTGCTCCATAAGATACAAGATATACTCATAAGTCCGCTTGACACAGAAATTTCCTACTTTGGATTTATGTGAATCTGAGTTGGATGTTATAAGACAATGCATTTAAGAACCTTGAAAGTCCATTGGTCTAGCTTAGAGAGTCTAGGGGCACCACTTAAAATCTTTCTCAGTTCTTACAAAGAGTATTCCAGCTGTGCCCTTGGACTGATCTTGATCTCAAATCCACATTTTACTGACAGCACCTGGATTTGATATTCTCTCCAGGATTTAATTTATTTTCAGAATACTTTGCTGCCTGGGGAGACCATCCTGAGCTCTTCTAGGTCCTTTAAACTCGGTGTGAAAATTGAACAGCTGTTTCTCCAATTCTTCTATGTATTTCTCTCTTCATATGCATCTAAAAGAAGTGAGTTAGGACTTCGAACAATGAAGAAACAGCCTTGGCCAAATCCACAAGTTCATGGGGTACCTTTCCTATTCTCCACATTACCACTGGCAAAGGTTTTATTCATTGTACTGGTAGGTCCTCTTTTCCCCAGTCCCAAGTCGTGACTTCTTCACTGCCTTCATAGCCTCTGCTAATAGTCTCCTCATTGACCTGTAGGTCTTCACCTACCTTCTAATCTCATAGCCAATACCATGGGTTTAAAATTGTTGTTACAGTTGCACCCCACTTCTGGTAACAATTTCTGTTTCATTATCTACCACTGCATTACAAACCACTTTAAAACACAGTGGCTTAAAACAACAACAAGCAGAGTAGCTTGGTTTTCCTCTTGGAAAGTGGCTTGGCTTCTCACTGAATGGCAGGGGCTTTCAAGAGGGAGTGTGCTCAGCCTGTTCAGATGTTTTAAGACCCAGCCTCAGAAATTATGCAGCAATGCTTCCACCACATCCCATGGGTCAAAGGAAGTCTCAGAATGATCCCAAGTCCAAGAACCCACCTTTTAATGAGAGAAACCGCATAGAATTTGGGGCTCTCCACCACAATGCTCATACAGAACCCTCCCAAAGCCACTACCACTGTGAGGAATGACCCTGTCCACCAACTTGAGTCCTTTCTCTCTCTGCACTCGAGATTTTCATGGGAAGCACCAGACTAAAGAAGCCCTCATTGCATCAGCTCTAGCACTATTTGCCCACAGGACCCCAAGCCTTTTTCACTCTGAACCTGCACCGTAGACTTCACCACCTACATCCTGCTGCACCTGCTCTTGTTTAGCAAATTCCCTCCTGTGACTGTGAGTTTCTGCCCTCTCTTCTTTGTGTTCAGTTGACCTCTTACCCCCTACCCCCACCACTGTTGCAGCGTCTCTTAAAACTGTGCATTACTTAGACTTAGTCCCCGATAGGCTATTCTGTCTACTGATTCCTATGTACTTATTTATCTCTTTTTCCTCTCTAATTCTTGGGGGGAAAAAACTCTGAGATTGACCTTGAAAACACAAAACCCTTCACCAGTATTGACGATTTGTCTCCATCAACCAGTTTAGCATTGGAATGACATCCCCAAGGGAGTGTGAAATGGAGTGTATGGAGTGGTGAAACTAAACCATGAGCCTGGGAGCCAGCACTCCGAGGCCTCTTCTTGGCTCTGTGGATCTGTGTGGTCTTGAGGGCCATTCATTTGTGACCCTGGTGCCTCTGTTTCCCAGCAGAAGTATAAATATCAATGTTCTTTCCTGCTTCAGGATTCTGTCATCCAGAAACTAAAATGTTGGACTAAAAATATTTGTTCAAATGTGAAAATGAAGCCACAGGAAGTCATATGCATATAAGACAACTGTATCATCTTCTTCTGTGTGGATGCGTGGTGGAGTTCACAGAGCACTGACACGTAAGAGAAGACTGGAGTTCTAATCCAGCCTGGAGGTTAATATGCGGCTTTTCACAAGTCATTTAGACTTCTTAGCCTCAATTTTCCAGGTGTAAAGAGAATACTGGGCCAGATTAGCAGTTTTCAACCTTGGTGGCACATTAGAGTCATATGACGAGATTTTTAAAAAATTTCAGTGCCCAGACCTCACCACTGCAGACTCAGTAAGTCAGAATTTCTAGGTGTAAGTCCTGAGTGGACTTGGAATTTTTAAAAATTTCTTGAGTGATTTCAGTGTACAGCCAGGAGTAAAAACCCCTGAATTGGGTTCACAGTTTTAAAACTATTTTTAATCAAGATTCTTCTTTTTTTAAATAAAAGTTATATTTAGAGGTCCTGTGTGTGGAGCAAACACCCATGCAGTTGTTCTGTTTGAGCAGGAGAGGAGACCAAAGTTCTGTTCATGTAGCCACAACCAACCCTGGAATCAGCCCAGGAGACCCCTTTCAGTCCCTGGAACCCAAGAGTCCTTCAGGGTAGAGTTAAAAACAGTTGGAGAGTAGACAATCCCGTCGGTCACAGTGGCTCATGCCTGTAATCATAGCACTTTGAGAGGCCGAGGCAGATGGATCACTTGAGGTCAGGAGTTCGAGTCCAGCCTGACCGACATGGCGAAACCCCATCTCTACTAAAACTACAAAAATTAGCCAGGCATGGTGTCGCGTGCCTGTAATCCCAGCTACTCGGGGGGCTGAGGCAGGAGAATCAGTGGAACCTGGGAGGTGGAGGTTGCAGTGAGCCAAGATTGTGCCACTGTACTCCAGCCTGTGGCCTGAGTGACAGAGCAAAGCTCTGTCAAAAAAAAAAAAAAAAAAAAAGAACTAAATGACTAAAATCATGTGATAATAGTCAACATTTGGAGTGTCATATGGATCATAAATATCCCCACAAATCTAACTTCTTGAGGAAACCAGTGTCCACCCTATATCGTGTCTGGTGATGGAACCATGGGGCAAACTTGGCTACAGTCAGAAAACTCAGCCAGCTACTGATTTCCACAGGTGCCCTCACCAGTCATGGGGCTTACCAGGGTCCATTTCTTCCAGAGACCAAGAGAAAAGAGTCCACAGTGCTTCAGTGTGTGTGGCAGAGGGCAAGGAATTGTTTCATCAGAAATACCTCCAGAACACTGCAGCTGATGATGCAGAGGGAAGATTATTTGTGTTACACTGGAAGTGCAGGGAATCAATTTTCACATGCAATGAAGGGGGCACTGTTGTCAAAAAAACGGAACCAATCAGGAAGTCCCAGTTCTAGCCCTGAAGTATTTAAAAGGAACTTCCCTTTGTTCTACAAGCTCAGGGCAACGGGTAATTCTACATGTCGTCTTCACTGAGCCGTGGGGTGCCCAGATTAGATGCTGTTTCTGAGTGTGTCTATGAGGTTGTTTCCAGATGAGATCAGTAGTAGAATCAGTAGACTCCGAAGATTGTCTTCCTCAATGTGGGTGGGCACCATCCAGTATGTTGAGGGCCTGAGTAGAACAAAAAGGTGAAGGGAGGTTGAATTCCCCCTTTTCTTCCTGCCCTCCTGCTGGAGCTGGGACTCTGGTTCAAAATCAAGAAGTCAGCAGTGCCCTGCTCCTTCTGGAGGCACCAGAGGAGAATCTATGTCATTCTCTTCTTATTCAGCTTCCAGTATTCAGCCTCTGGTATTCAGCTTCCGGTATTCAGCTTCCAGTATTGGAGCATTCCTTGGTATTCCTTAGCGTTCCTTGACTTGCAGACATCATCCCAGTCTCCTCTTCCATCTTCACATGGGCTTCTCAGCTGTGTCGGTCCCTGTATGCCCTGTCTCTTTATTAGGCCACCCTCGTTGAATTTAGAATTCACTCTAACCCGGTATGATCTCATATTGATCCTTAACGCATGACATCTGCGAAGATCTATTTCCACATAAGGTTTCATCTTGAGCTTCTGGTGGATATGAATTTGAGGGGACACTCTTCAGCCCAGTACACACCTCTTTCATCGCAATTTCCATTTGTCATTATTGTCCGTCTGTTTCAGGTGACAGTGAGTGGCCTCCCTGAGAGCAGGACTGTGCCATCCTCATGCTGTGTCCCCAGCGACTAGGTCGGTCCTCCTCAGACAGGAAGCTCCGAGCAAACGTCTAGTAAATAAGTGAATGAATGAGTGATCAGAATGCACTCTTCTTTGTTGGTGCCATCCCTTAAGCCCTTCTAATTGTGACTTGTTTTGGCTCAATGGCAAGTCCATTGACTTAAATACCTTGACCAGTTCCCTCATCCTAAGGTGTCTGGGAGTGTCCAAAAGCAAAAAGAGAACACCAACTTGCTTAGTGGCTCTTCTGTTTGTTTTGCTTTAGTTGGGTCCCAGAAACTCTAAAAGCCAACAGCCAGGGTGAGTTAGCAAGTCCTGGGAACTTGAAGCCTCTGCCACTGAGCAGCACGATAGGAAATGACCAAATCTGTGCTTTTCCGTGTGGGTGGAGAGAGCCTGCTGTGAACATTTTCCAGGAGGGCAGAAGCTGGGGGACTTTTTATGAGTGTTTGCTCCAGCTGTTGGTTGGTGATTTGGTTTCTGGAGCAGCTGGAAGCAGGCAGCAAAGGCCTCAGAATTCCAACCTACTTTGCAACCTGCTTTGAAATGACTGATAAATTATGTGGCCTGCAAATTGGGTAATCCCTGTAAAATCCAATACCATTAGTAAGAATAGCCCACCTGTGTTCCTAGGGAATCCAGATTGCGCATACTTTCAGGGTCTCTGGGTTTTTCCTGGGAGCCTGCACAATGAAAATCCGGGGTCGCCAGCCAGGCCTCCTGTGTTCACTGGTTACTCCAGTCACCTCACTGATGCCAATTTCCTGCCCAAAGCCTGTCTCTTGGGAAGCTAAGAAGCCCATGCAAAAAACAAGAAGATTCTTCTTCCTCTGGCCTCATGCATCCTCCAGCATTCCAGGCTCTGTCCATCTTGTTAGCCCCAGCATGTGGCCCCATCTCCGGGACCAAGGTGGTTTCTGGGGAAAGACAGGAAGTGGCAGGGAGGCAATTTCCTTAGAAGCAAGAGACACAGCAGCTGTGTAGCTGTTTCCGTTCACTTTCTAAAGGTATGAACTTGGTCACATGGCCATACCTGGCTTCAAGGGAGGCTGTAGATGGGTGACTAGAGACCTGATTAGAACTTGGGGGGACTTTATTAACAAAGAAAGAGGGAGAGAAAGGTACTAGGAGACAGCTAGCTCTGGTCTACAGCAGACCTGCCTGCCTAGCAGTAGGCTTTTATGAAGACAGAAGACAGGAAGTACCCACTGCAATCTTGAACTCCTGCTTCTGTCTGGCTCTTGGAAGGGCAGGAAAACATCTGTGTCCAGTTCCCTTGTAGGAGCTACCAAAGAAATGTTCAAAATTAGGTCAGAGCAGGTGACCTTGTGTACTATTGGAGGGTTACAGTTTGCAATGAACTATTCAATTTGGAAAGAGGTATCGAACATTTTAAATGTAGAAATGATTTAATCTTACAATTAGATTTTGAAGAATTTATTCTATTAACTATATTCCCACAAGAGGCAAAGATACATCTTTAAAAATGCTCAATGTAGCATCATGTGTAATAGCAAAATTCTAGAAACGAAGTGTCCACCAATAGAGAACTATTTAATAAATTCTGGTGTATTCATAGAGTGGAATACTATATAGCCATCCAAAAGAATAAATCATGGCTGGGCTTGGTGGCTCACGCCTATAATCCCAGCACTTTGGGAGGCCGAGGTGGGTGGATCATGAGGTCAGGAGATCAAGACCATCCTGGCTAACACGGTGAAACCCCATCTCTACTAAAAATACAAAACAATTAGCCGGGTGTGGTGGTGGGCACCTGTAGTCCCAGCTACTCGGGAGGCTGAGGCAGGAGACTGGCGTGAACCCAGGAGGCAGAGCTTGCAGTGAGCGAGATCATGCCACTGCACTCCAGCCTGGGCGACAGAGCGAGACTCCGTCTCAAAAAAAAAAAAAAAGAATCACATCAGTGAAGGCTGATGTAGAGCAATCATCAATATACCTTTTTTTAAATTAAGAAGCCAGGTAAAGAGGAGATGACATAGTATATTTCCATGCATCCATGGGTAAGCAAAGGGGGATAAGCTTGCTTGCACCCCTGTGGGCTATTTATAAGGTCACACAAGAAACTGACAAGCAGTGCTGGGCTCCAGGTGGAGACACAGAGGCTGGGAGTGGGAGAGAACTCCTTCTACCATCTACTCCTCTTTGTGTATGTTGATTTGAATACCCACGTGCATCCTTATTTTAATTTTAAAAACCAGACAAACAAATAAATAAGTAAGTGGACTTTAAAGATTCCTGTGGGTGAAAGCTCACTGGTGGGTGGACTTGTACTGTCACCCACTGGTCTCCAAAAGAGCTTGCCCACAGCCTGGCCAGACCTTCACCAGGACTGACACTCAGCTCTGGAAATCATCTCAGGGATTCTCCTGTTTACAAAACCTGAATTCAGCAGCCACCCAGCAGAAACATCCCAGATCCTTTGGCCAGTTAGTTTCCCAGCAGGCGCTCTACTGCTACATGGTTTTAATTGCAGTGTTTACTGGGTCTCCACAGTCTAATTAGATCTGTTCTGTCCACAAAACAGATATTTCAAAGACTTCCCAGGACACAAGCCACCCTAGACAGTGGGATTCTTCACTTTCAAAAAAAAAACATCAACAACAAAAACAAACCAAGAGACACAAAACATCAAAAGTAAAACAGCAAAACCTGTGTATTTGGAATTATAGGCACCAAGCTGCTCACGTGGCTTGGTTTTAACTGGTAGGATAGTATTGTCTGTTTTCTCCTTTTCTCCGATTATCTGTAGTCTTTCATCTTTCGGAAGTGAACCAAAAAACAAAGAAGTTTGTCTTTTAACTGCTTTGTTGAGAGACAATTTACATACCTTATAATTGATTTATTTAAAGAGTACAATTCAATGGTTTTTAGCATATTCAGAGATAATGTGCAACCATCACCATCACTGATTTTAAAACATTTCATCAGCTCGAAAGAAACCCTGCACCTCTGGCAATCACTATCAATTTCCCCCAAATTCTAGGCAACCACAAATCTACTTTCTGTGTCTAGGCATCTGCCTGTTCTGGACATTTCGTATCACCGGAGTCATGCAATGTGTGGTCTTCTGTGTCTGGCTTCCTTCAAGAAGCATCATGTTTTCAAAGTTCATTCATGTGTAGCATGAGTCAGAACTTCATTCCTTTTTATCACTGCACAATAGTCCTTTAAATTAAATAGTCCAATGTTTTATTTTAAAAAATTTTTATATGAGACAGAATTTCACACTGTTGCCCAAACTGGAGTGCAGTGGTGCGATCTCTGCTCACTGCAGTCTCGAGCCCCAGGTTCAAGGGATCCTCCCACCTCAGCCTCCCAAGTAGCTGGGACTACAGGTGCATATCACCACGCCTGTCTAATTTTTGTGTTTTTTGCAGAGACGGAGTCCCACTGTGTTGCCCGGGCTACATATGGCCTCAACTAATCCTCCTGCCTTAGCCTCCCAAAGTGCTGGGATTACAGGTGTGAGCCTAATTTCAAAATTTTAACAGCTACCATAAAAGCAGCAGTCGAATGTGATGTGACTGCCCAGTTGCTCTTAGTTTCTAGAAACATTGCATGACTGTTTTCCAGATCCTCACTCTACCTGTGGGGACCGAAGCTCATCTGGGGCCCTCCCAGCCCTCCCCTCTTTATGAGGTTTTGGGGACAGAAGTTCACTTCTTACCTTCCTGCTCTTTTCAGTCCAGGCAAGTCAAGGGACCAGATGGGGAAAGAATTCAGCTTGTACAGAAAATGGTTTTAATTAAAACGTGGGCATTTAGAGGTCTTGCTCTCCACTGGACCTGCCCTATACCGTGGCTGTCAGTCTGCATGAAGGAAGGAGGGAGATAAACATGGGCCTAACGCAATCATTGGTTTGTTCTGCAGTGATTGTAACTGCAGTAGGGGAACGTTAGGAGAACTGAAAGAGCAAAGTTGTGCGCCAGGGCCAAATGGAAGAAGAGCTCGCTAAGCCTTAGCTCCCCTTTTTCTCTTTGAACTCTGTGCTATTTGTTATCCAAGGAACATCTTGGAACTCAAGAACATTAAGGAAAATTCTGGGCAAAACATACCCTGTCCTCAACTGGACTATGGGTATCAGGAAGGCAAGAAGCAAGCTTTCCTCACCTCTGTAGAGCAGACCTGGTACATCACTTGGAACTCGCTGAATGAGCACATGAATGAATGAATAGGAAAATACCTGGAAGGTAGAGACTAGACTGTCATCTCTGTGACCCCAATGCCTTGCACACAGTAGGTGCTCCACTGATTCTAGTTCATAACTTGAAAACAACACCATGATCATTTCTCTTCAAGAGCTTTGAACTTTTCCCCTCTTACTTGGATTTTTTTCTAAAACCCTTTACTTTTAAAAGGATAGTGTGGTAATACAAGCCAACCCTGAACTATCTGTTTAATCTTCTTTCCCCTAAATATTAGCTCAGTGGGAAAAGGAGCCTAACCTCTCTGTATATTTTTCTCTGTGTATACTTTTGGCCAGAAGACTGGAAAAACCAAGACTAAAGCACAGCGCTTAGAGATTCTGAGAAAAGACGGGGAGCAAACGCCGGCCAGAGGCAGGAAGAGGGGTGTCAGGAGGGCAAGAACAGATGGGACCCATCTCCCCTGGAAGGGCTCTGTCTGAGGGTTTGCTTGTCTTACGTGTGAGCAATTCTCCATGACAAGCCACTTGCACCTCTGAGACCCGACCCAAGGGGAGGACAGTTTACAGCTGTCGCCAGTGCTCGGACCCACCTGAGCCCACTGGGACTGCCCTTCACAGAGCTCAGAAAATGCACAGCAGACGCCTTTGTTGTGCACCCCCGCTCACAGTGCCACGTGGGGCTGGATGGTGGTGATGGTGGTACAACCCCGTCAATTTACTAAAAGTCGATGAATGGCACACTTAGCCTGACTGGGTTTTAGAGCCTATAAATTACTGCTCAACAAAGCTGTTAAAAAATAAAACATGCTCATTGGAAAAATGATATATACATATATACAAATATATATGTGTGTCTGGACACATATACACGTACACACATATGTGTGTCATATCTACATAGACAAATATATACATACATATATGTGTATGCAATTGAGGGTATAAAGAAGAAATGCCCTTTCTAATGGAAGAGTCCCAGGTTGCCAGGCAGGGGACCTGATGAATGGGCAGGGCCCTCTTCCCTCTCTGGACCACGTCTGTGAAACTCTCGCTTTCTCTCTGGAATCATTTCTCAGTGCGGCAGACAGGGTAACCTTTTGAAAACATCAGTCCTCTGGTCAAAACTCTGCAATGGTTTCCCTCTCTGTCTGCGTAGAAGCCGAAGCACCTACGATGATCTTTACCAGTCCTTACGAGGCTCTGGACTAGAGCTTTCTGTGATGATGAAATGTTCTAGACCTGGGCTAGCAGCCACCAGCCACTGGTGACTGTTGAGCACCTGAAATGCAGCTGGTTGATGGAGGAACCAATTTTTAGCTTGACTTTCTCTCAATTAAACTGAAACGTAAGGAGCCGCAGGAGGCTCCTGGCTACCGAATTGCCCAGCACAGCCCCAGACCACCTGCCCCACCGCACTCCACCACTGCTTCAACCTCCTCTCCCACTCCCTCCCCCAGCTGCTGTTCTTCCCAGTCCCAAGCACACAGGGCCTTGGCATCAGCTGTCCCATTGGCCTGCAGCACACTTCCCTAGGCACACACTCCCATCCTTCAGGTTTTTACCCAGCGTCACCTTCTCCCTGAGGCCTACTTTGGCCCCTATCTGAAGCCACTCCCTTCCTCTTCCTGTGTCCTGTGTCCCAGCACAGCTCACCTGGCTCACGGGCCAGCTCTCTGGGAATCACTGTCTGTCTCCTGCCTCCAGAATCCAAGCTCTGCGAAGAAAAGGGGCTGCTGCCTGCTTTGTGCTTTGGTGCTTCCCAAGCTCCTAGAATGGTGCTTGGCACATGGCAGGTGCTCCACAAATATTTGTTGAATAAAAAATTTGAACAGACTCCTCCTATGGTTTTGCTGGTGGAGAAGGACTGTCTGAGCATTGAACCTGCCACATCAAACATTCTTTTGCTCTTTCTGGCTCCCAGGATCCCGGATCCCCTAACTCTCTCATGTCTAAGGAGAGGGGAATCTTGAGACTGAAACGGCAAGTGGTCCACCCCCAGGTGTCCTGGCTCCATTCACACTGTTGACCTGGCTCCAACAGGCTGTCTGGGGAAGGGGCTCTGTCTGGAGAGGCAAGGTCTCCCTTGGGTGACTGAGCCCTGCAGACCCCTTCCCCTTCCCCAGCCCCCCAGCATCTATGTTTCCTGAACACTGCAGCCCTTCTGCCTTGAGCGGAGAGGCTGGGATGGTGCATGTGTTGTGCGGGATCTTCCAACCCGCTTCAGTCCTCACGGCTCCATGTCTGCGAGAGGAGGCTGGCTCTTTCGTGGGGCCGTAAGTTTGGATTCCCATAAACACCCGCACACAGCAGGGAAATGAGAACTCATTTGCCTCCTGGGCCACCCCCAGTCCCACCCCCAGTCGTGTATTTCCTGGGCAGGAGATTGGTCTATTTTTCCCCTGGAAAATTCACCCTTAGAAACTCTCCGTGGACCTGAACGCTCCCAAACTGCGGCTGCACCCTAGACTGTGTCCCCTCTAGAAATTCTGTTTTGCTTTTCTTTTGCTCCAGGGCACTTTGTTTCTGTAACAATACTCAGATACCCTGAGATATTGGGGAGGCTGTTTGTTTCCTGGTTGATAGATGCCCTTATCCCGAGCTCACTGTGGCTCGGACACCAATTTATAAACGCAAGGCCGCTTTCCTCGCTCAAGAAGTGCGTTAGTCTTGTGGCCAAACGGAATCTTTAAATGGTAGAGAGGCATTTAGATTTCTCTTCTGCCCAGCTGACAGTAGGTTTACAGTTTATAATCTGGCCTTCGTAAAAGCATTTGTCAGCCTGGATATTTCATTTTTAAGCCCGACCACCCATGCAGAGGGCCAGGCAGGAAGCGGCCCTTCCTCTGCACCCAGTCAGCTTAGAGGTTGGCTGCAGAATCCCAGAATTCAGTCACAAACGGGGACTTTTTTGGCATTATCTACTTCGCATCTCTGCAGCGAAAGCAGCCCTTGTTTATACGAAGCTATTCCTGAATGCTAAATTTGGAAATTCCACGTATTCCTCTAATCCGCCAGGCCCCGAGCCGGACGGGGCGGCCTCTGAGAAGCCTCACCACTTTCCTGGCGTTCCTCAGGTCTCCAGTTGAACCTCCCAGTGTGACAGGGGAGGCTTTCAGTGCTGGGGACCAGGCAGCGAGGCCCCAGCCAGCACCCAACCCAGCCGCTTCTCCCGTCAGCCAAAGAGGCGCTCTGTAGCCAGGCCGGCGGTTTTATTTTTAAGTGTCTGTGTACAAATGTATACAATATGGCTCCCTCTGGGCCAGCCCGGCCTGATCTCTGGCAGAATCTCAGGGCTCTGGTCCATAGGAGGGGGCCCAGGAGGAGGAGGCGGAGGCTGGGCAAGAAAGCATTAATTGATAAGGAATCTCCGGAGCCCAAGCTGGCACGATAGCAGGAATGCAGAATCATAAGTCACACTCAGGTTTTATCTATGCTGCTTGAAGATGTTTTCAAGGGAGGAAATCACACCGTTTCAGGCAGCAGATAAAGGGGATAGGCAGAGAGGTTCATTTACACAGCATCCCCCACCCTCCCCTACCTGAGCAAAAACGCTGGAATTTGGCCCCGAGCCGTCCTGCTGCCGTTGCAACCTCTTATCACATACCAGTGGCCTCCCCGAGGCTCAGCCTCTCTCTTCCATACCTTCTGATGCTCGGCTCCCACCCCACTCCCACCTCCTCTCCACTGCCTTCCCCTCACGGCTCACGCCTAGGGTGGTCTGAACTCTCCCTGACATGGTCACCTTCGGGGAGGCGAGGACCAGCTGGCTGATGGAGACAGACACAAATGAGACCGAGGCACAGCTTCCCAAGGCACTTCCTGACTTTTTATCTCACACTTTTTCTCGCCCTGGAGCTGGGGTTACCTTTCTGCCCCTTAAAACTGGGCACTTCCCAAGCTCCAGGACTACCCAAGACAGAGGAGGAAACTGATGGTAAGTTAGGAACATGTGCCACATGCCAGAGGTACATGCTCATTCACTTTCTCCTGTCCCAGGTGAGGCTGTTCCCAAGCAGAGCCTGAGACAAGGATTCTAGCACAAACAGATTATCTGGAAGGCAGTCCTGAAAAACACAAGTCAGGGAACTTGGGCAAGTGACTCAGGGGAGGAAGAAGGCAATGCAGGGGGTCTCAGTGAGCAAGTTACCCCTGGAGCACTGTCTTGGGAAGCCCCATGGAACACCATAGGGCATCCTCCTGGGATCGTTCATCTAAGGGGACAGGAGCCGGGAATGTGACCTACTCATTCCATCCCCATTGGCTGAGGGACCCTCCCCTGCAGCATTATTTCCCCAACACTGCCAGCCTACCGTGTGCAGGGCTGGAGCTAGTTCCTGTAGCCAGATGGAGCCCAGGCAAAGGAACACAGGTGCAGGCAGTTGGAAGCCAAACTGGCATTTGCTAAAAGTTAAAGATGAGGGATATGGGTCAGGCACAGAAAGCCTGAGATCACTCAACTAGAAAGGAATGGAGATGGAACCCAAGCCTAGGTGGTCTTACATCCTTACCCATCACACCACTGCCTTATCCACCAAGCGTGAAACCCGCTTGTTTGGCAGAGTGCCCTCTCCCCAAACCAGGCTTTGGTTTCTGTTCATGCCTTATTAATTCAAATAAATGCCCCCGTTTCTTATAAGAGAAGCATATTTTATTTGGATAGATTTCTTATGCACCATGTTGCAAACACTCCAGCTTCGAAGGCTAATGCTACCCTTACACTCTTCCTAACTAAATTCTGTTAGGAACATCCATGCTATAACCAGATCCAACAGAAGTTTATGCCAAAACATACCTTATCCTCTAATAAATTAAGACTAATTTAGAGCAGAGCTGTGGAGATAGATTTTTACTGAATGACTACATGGATATTGGGTTGGGCTGTGCATTTACTCATGTAGACGTGTGTGGAGTAACTCCTGGTCTCCTAGAATATTGATGGCCTAGTGCATTTTTTTCTCCAAGAATAGATAACCTAACCTAGCATAGGGAAAGAATCTAGTAATGTCACCAATAATGATATCAAAAATCTGGGGATGAGGGTACTTCTATAGGGATGGATATGAAAATGGCTCAAACTCATTTGTCCAAATGAATAGGATGGTGTCACTCTACTATTTTTGTTTCACTTTGTTTTTTCGAGACAGAGTCTTGCTCTGTCACTCAGGCTGGAGTGCAGTGATGTGACCTTGGCTCACGGCAAGCTCTGCCTCCCGGGTTCATGCCATTCTTATGCCTCAGCCTCCCGAGTCACTGGGACTACAGGTGCCTGCCACCATGCCCGGCTAATTTCTTTTGTATTTTTAGTAGAGACAGGGTTTCACCGTGTTAGCCAGGATGGTCTCGGTCTCCTGACCTCGTGATCCACCCGCCTCAGCCTCCCAAAGTGCTGGGATTACAGGCGTGAGCCACCACGCCCAGCCTCCACTATTTGTTTTTAACAGTGTAAAATTACTTAAAATGTTTCAAAAGACATAACATTCTTCTGAATCTGAGGATAAATTTAGCTCATAATGTTAATTATTATCCTCACACTATTTGATGTTATAAAAGCTCTGTAAGGATGGCTGCATTCCCAGGGTCATTTGTTGACAATGCTCATATGGACCAAGATACTGATTCAGCTGAATGAATGTCACATAGACCTGTCATATCTGGTGATATCTGGTGATAACCCAGATATTTTCATATAGTTGTTTCTCAGTTTTTTTATTTAACAGCAATTCTTCATATGAAGTCTTAAATGGAATTTCCATATGTGAAGTAGATATACATGAAGTGGTTTTGATATAAATAGGGTAAGGAGTTCTGGTTGAAATCTATGTTTTCACACACCCCAAGGTATTTGCTCAAGCACCTCTATGCCACCACAAGGACTGAGTAAAAGAGAATAAAAATCAGAAATTAAGACTAAGTTCTATACCTGGCATATGGGAAAAGCAAGGTCAAGTGATGTTAAGTCACTTGGGTAACACTGCAGAGCAAGTCTGCAGGCGAACCCAAACTAGGATTCAACTCTCTTAACTCTGTGCTACTCTCTAGAGCCGTGGATAACCCAGGGTATTCAGTAGAGATCCCAGAAGGGTCACACCTTAACAGTAGGGCTTTTGGCCCTAGAGTAAAGGACCTTCCCTTTAACAAACACTTAAAACAAGCCTCAAAAGGATCAAGTAACTTGACTGCCTGCCATAATAAACATCCACTCTCTTTCAAGGAAAACTACTGAGTCCAAAAATTCAATAACAAGCATTTGTAACGCCTGGCACCCAATAAAAAATTACTAGAAAAGCAGAAAACATGACCCATACCAGGGGGAAGAAAAAAAAAAACAGTCAAAAGAAGCAGAGTTCAAAGTGACAAAAGATGGAATCAGCATGGGAATACTTTACGCAGCTTTGACAGATATGCTCAAGGATTTAGATGAAAATATGAGCATAATGAAGAAACAATTGGAAGATATAAAAAAAGAACCAAATGAGATGTTCAGAGCTGAAAATACTATATCTAAAATAAAAAATTCACTGGGTGGCTTTTACAGAAGATCAATCATTGCAAAATAACAAATCAGTGAACTTGTAAGCAGAGCTATGAAAATCATATAAACTGAAACAGCTTCATGTGACAACATCAAAAAGTCTAATATGCATGTAATTGGAGTTCCAGAAGGAGAAGATAGAGAGAGAGAAAGGGATTAAAAAATGCTTGAAGAAATAATAGCCAAAATTTTTCCAAATTTTATAAAAGCTATAAACTTACTGATCCAAGGAGCTCAATAAAATCCAAGCATACCATGTGGTAGGCACATTATAATTAAATTGCTCAAAAACAGTGACAAAAAGTAAGATTTCAAAGCTGGAGGAAAAAGAACACATTGAATTTAGAAGAACAAAAATAAGAATCCCCACACCTTTCCTATCAGAAAAAAATTCAAGCCAAAAGACAATACACCAATATATAAACTGCTGTAAGAAAAAAAATTATCAGTCTAGAATTCTATGTCTAGCGTAAATCTCTTCCTTAATGAAGGCAAAATAAAGATTTTTTTTTCAAACAAATGAAAGTTGAGAGAATTCATCACCAATGGACTTGAACTACCATACAAGAAATGTCCAAGGAAATTCTTCAGGCAGAAGAAAAATTATACTATATGGAAACCTAGAAACAAAAACAAGGGTGCTAGAAATGGTAAACACCTGGGTAAATATGAGATATTTTATCTTGCTTTTGAAAAAGTTAAAAGATAGTTGACTAGTTAAAAACATAACAATAGACCTGTAGTCCTAGTTACTCAGGACACTGAGGCAGGAAGATTGCTTGAGCCCAGGAGTTAAAGATTACATTGAGCTATGATTGTGCCACTACACTCTAGCCTGGGTAATGGAATAAGATCCTGTCTCTAAAAAACAAAATAAAACAAAAACAACAAGAGGATTTTAAAACATGCAGGAATAATAGTAAAAAACACAGGGCAGTGAATGGAAGTATGCTGCTGTAATGTCCTTACACTATATGTGAAGTAACATAATATTATTTGAATGCAAACTATCTTGAGTTAAATATTCACATAGTAAACCCCAGCGCAACCACTAAAAATTTAAAGCACAGAAAAATAACTAGTAAGTCAAGAGTGGAGATAAAATAGAACACAAAAAAAAGTCAATCCAAAATAAGGAAGGAAAAAAGAACAGACAGAACAAATAAACATATGCTTAGCAACTAATTTCAGTTATAACTTAAGTATAAAACATACCTACAAGGATAACTGCATGAGACTGTCTGGTCAGCGAATTTGATATCCTCTTTAGTGTTCTTTTAAGAGTGCCTTACTCTTTTTCCCTAGGTCCTCAGGGTTCTGTCTCACACTCTTGGAGTCTGGAAGTAACAACACCCATTAGCCATGAGCACACCTCATGCCCAGACTTTGGTTTCTAACGACCATTGTCCAATAACAGAAACTAGAGCTTCCTGAGAAAATGGATGATACCAGGACCAGGACAGGAAATATACCAAATGAGCTTGGAGTACCTTATAGTGCCAGGAAGTAGGGAAGTGCCTCTCTCTCTCTCTCTTTCTCTGTCTCCCCCCCCACACACACACATACACCCATAAAAATGGAAGTGTGTCAAAGGAACACAGGAGCCAAATGAAAGAGCTCTCAATGGTTAAAGACAGAACTATCTTAGCAACAAAATAAACAAAGTATTGGATTATAACCCAAAGAATAAAACAAATATCCATGGGTTCATAGGGATACAAATAAATGATTGAATAAATAAGCAAATGAAGGAGAAAAGACAAATCTTCCCTGCAGAAGAATATAGTTCACACAGACACTACACCTGAAGGAGGAGGAACGTCACTGCCCACTCCTTAAGTGTCGGCTGTGTATAGTAACTCACTTGCAGGAAGTACAGTATGAAAGGGGAAAAAACAGAGTAATTCCACAGTGGAGAAACCTGGCAAACACCATCTTAGCCAGCCAGGTGATCAAGATTAATACCAACAGGGCAAGTCATATTGATAGTTGATGCACCCTTGAAATAATGAGGCAGTTTATCTCTAGGGTCTTCCTAAAAAATTTTATATATATATATATATATATATGTATATAGAATATATAGAATATATTAATATTATAATATTAGATATTATATTATCATATGTAATATATTATATTATCATATGTAATATATTATATTATATTATATGTAATATAATATATATTATCATATGTAATATAATATATACTATATAATTTTATAATATCTATTATAGATAATAATGTGTTATAGATAATATTTATAACATATATTATTAATTATATTATTATGTTATATAATATATATTATCTATTACATATTATATATTAACATATTAATATGTATTATATATTATACATATGTTAATATATAATATTATATATTATATAGTATGTATTATTAATAGAATATATATTATATATATTATTAATATTCTCTGTCTCTCTCCAGTTTAATCATGAGAAAAACATCAGACAAGTTCCAATTGGACATTCTACAAAATACTTGAAATACTCAAAGCTCCCCATGTCATCAAAACAAGGGAATTCTGAGAAACTATCACAGCCAAAAGGATCCTAAAGATTCAGGAAGACGAAATGTAATGTGGGACCTGGAACACAAAAAAGAGATTAGGTTAAAAGTGAAAAAATCTGAATAAGGTTCAGATGGACTTCAGTCAACAATAATATATGAATATTGCTTCATTAATGTGACAAATGTACCATACTAGTATTAAATGTTAATAATGGGGGAAACTGGATGTATGGTATGTGAAAACTCTCCATATTGTTTGTAATTTTTCTGTAAAATCTCTTTATTTTAGAAAAAGCTACTGGACTATAAACTTCTTGAGTATGGGGTATATTTTTTATTAATACATCCTTAATACTTGGAACACTAGCTGGCATAGCATGTATGTAACAGTTATTGGATGAATGTAGAAATGAATGGATGGATGAATAGAGAGCTAAAATGTCACTGGATGTTTGAAATTAAATACATGGTACACTGAGACTTCTTCAAGACTGTCTCTTTTAAAAGATCTTGGTCATAGTTTGATCAAAACATTCATGTTAGTGAAGGGTTAAAGCCATTGACTCCAGAGTTGTTGGCTATTATTTCTTCAAGCATTTTTTTATCCAGTATTTGATCTGCTGCCTCTCTCTAGCAGGTGTCTCGGGGTGGGTTCCCCTGGAGGGAGAGCCTGAGCCAAGGACTTGAGCTCACATAGTTTCTTTGGGAAGTGACCCCTGGAAGCACAAATGACAGAGTGAAGACATGAGTCAGGAAAGAGAGACAAGCTGGTACAGGGTGCATTCACGAGAGGGCTACCTCTGTACGTAACTGAGGTTCAGTCCCCTGGACATCCTCCAGTGAACCCTGTGGAAAGCACTTGGAAGTTGTCCCATTGAGGGGTGGGGAACCTGGAGCATTTTCCTGCCAACTCCCACTCTTCAATGGTTAAGGGTTACTCTAGGGGGCATTAAATCTTGGAATTTCCAGGCTGTCCTATGTGAGGGCTGATAAATGTCCCAATGCTGGAGAAAGCTGTCAGGCAGAGGTGAAGAGAGGTGCAGAGGCTTGAGCTGGGCAGTAGTCAGGGTGCACGGGGACTGCCCAGCACAGCAGCAGGTGGACTCCAAGAGGAACGATGGGGCTGTGGGAGGGGCAGCACCCACACCTGCTGCAGAGATATCATCACCACCAGGTAGCAGGGATCTACATACGGCAGACACTGTGGACACTTCATATGCACTATTTTATCTACCTTCACATGGATTCTACACGAGAGGTATGATCCATTTCCCCATTTAATAGATGAAGAAGCTGAGGCTTAGGGAGGTTAAGGATCTTGCCCAAAGTTATATAATTTTTTTTTTTTAGATGGAGTCTTGGTCTGTCGCCCAGGCTGGAGTGCAGTGGCACGATCTCAGCTCACTGCAAGCTCCGCCTCCCAGGTTCACGCCATTCTTCTGCCTCAGCCTTCTGAGTAGCTGGGACTACAGGCGCCCACCACCTCGCCCGGCTAATTTCCAAAGTTGTGTAACTTATGTCTGACAAAGCTGGGATGTGGATCCAAGCCTGACTCCAGCTTCATAAAAAAAGGTTACTTCTCTCTTCCTTCTGCCATGACTCTGGGAGGTCTACCAGTTTCTGACCTCTGATCTCTGGCACATCCCAGCTTCATTAAAGCATATCCTGCCCTCCTCCCGGTCCCTCTGTCCATGTTTGACACTCTTTGTTCATGACGGGATGCTCACCACCTTAACCCCGGAGCTGTGAAGACTTCCAAGAGGCCACCCATGCTGGGCCCGTCTCTGAGGATGCTGCAGGCCTGCTGTGCTCACAGAGCCCTTGCCTCATGTGCAATTAGGGGGAAGAGGAGGACCCACATGAGAAGCAATTGTGCAAAAGATGCCAGAGGGCTTTGTCAAGGAATGCCAGCCTCATGTGACCAGTGCCTGGGGGCAGAGAAGTCAACCCTAATGACTCCTGGGACAGCAAGAAACCCTCCTCTGACTGCACTGAAGAGGAGAATTTCAGAAAGAACAAAGAGCTGGTGGACTAGAAACCAGCATGATCCCGGCCTGGTTGGTTAGGGTAATTCCAGGACAGCCGATGATTAAACTTCTTATGGTTTTGGCTCTGAACCCACAGAGCTCGAGGCTAAAGGAGATGATCTAAGAACTAGGCCCATGTGGAACCTTCAAAAAAGGACCAGAAGGCTGTAGCAAAGCCCACCCATCCCAACCCACAGGCCCTCTCTCCTCACCACCTGGTGCCTCATGGCTGAGTGAGAATGCAGGAGAAGGGAGGACCCAGGAGTCAGTGAGACCCAAGTTCAAATCCCCACCCTGTCATTTACCAGTTGATGATGGTATCAGTTCCCTAGGGTTACCATTACAAAGTACCATAAACTGCGTGGCCTGAAAGAATAGAAATTAATTCTAACACAGTTCTGCAGTCCCAAAATTCAAAACCAAGGTGCCAGCAAGGCCTCACTCCTTCTGAAGGCTTGAGGCAAGAAGCCTTCCTTGCCTCTTCCAGCTCCTGGTTCAGCCTACAGCCCTTGGTGTTCTTGGGCTGCAGCTGTGTCTTTGCAATTCCTACCTGTTTTCACGTGGCTGTCTTCCCTCTGTGTGTGTCTCTGTGGGGACAGGACTTTCTTTACCTATTCAGGACAAGCTTTGGGCTCTATTAATTGTTATTCTAGATTTTAGGAAACATTTTAATGAATAAATGGATAAAGAAAATGTGAGGTTCATAGACAGCGAATATTTTTCAGCCATAAAGAAAGAAATCCTGACATTTACCGCAACATGGATGAACCCGGGCAATTTCATGCTAAGTGAAATAAGCTAATCACAGAACGACAAATATGGCATGATCTCACTGAAAAAAGCTGACCTCATAGCAGCAGAGAGAAGAATGGAGGTTGCCAGAGGATGTGGGCGGGAGAAATGGGGAGATGTTGAGCAAAGGGAACAAAGGTTCAGTTATGAGTACGGGGGATCTAAGTAAGCATGGTGACTCTAATTAATAAAACTGTATTGTTTACTTGAAATTTGCTAAGAGAGTAGTTCTTAAACATCCTTACCATCACCACCACCCCCATACACGGTGATAACTATGCCAAGTGAAGAATCTCCACATAGACTAGATCATCATGTTGTACACTTTGAATATATACAGTTTCTGGCTTTTAATCATACCTCAATAAAGGTGGAAAAACGTTTAAATGACCATCACATTCATGCAGAAATGGCACATGGTATTAAGTGTAAGAAGGGTAGGAGTCTATCAACAAAGGTAAATGCCTGCTAACACCAGGAAGTCGTCTACAATTGTGTTAATTTCTGCAGTATTTACAGAGAAAATGCACCGACTTTATAAATGTGAGTTCCCATTCATGTGTCCACCTTGCAATGGCTACATTCCCATGCTCATTTCACAACCAAGAGTTGCCATCTCTTAGGGTGTTGGCCATGGGCCAGGCACTGCTGGACACTTGGCAGGCATCATCTCATTGAATCTTCAGCACTCCCCCCACCCTTGTGGTAGGCGTAGCCATTAACCCCACTCCAAGGACAAGGGCACTGATGCACAGAGTGTGTCATGGACTAAACGTTGTGTCCAAGTTTATATGCTGAATCCCTAATTCTCCATGTGATGGTGTATTAGAAGGCGGGGCCTTTGGGAGGTGACTAGGTCGTGAGGACTCTGCCGCTATGATTGGAATTCACATCCTTATAAAAGAGGCCCAAGAGAGATCTCTTGCCCCTTCTGAGGACACAGCAAAAAGATAGCTGTGGACAAACCAGGAAATGAGGCCTCACCAGACACCAAAATCTGCCAGTGGTCGGCCAGCGCCTTGATCTTGGACTCCCAGCCTCCAGAACGATGAGAAACAAATTTCTGTTGTTTACCAGTCACCCCGTCTGTGGTATCTTGTCATAGCTGCCCGAACTGATAAGACAGATGAAGTCACAGGGGAGGAGGGCCCCACGCTGGGATTAGTGTCCTTATAAGAAGAGGAAGAGGCCAGAGCTCCCTCCCTCTCTGCCATGTGAGGACACAGTGGCAAGGCGGCTGCTTGCAAACTGGGAAGCAGGCTCTCACCAGGAACAGAATCAGCTGGTACCTTGATCTCGGTCTTCCAACCTTCAGAACTGTGAGAGGTAAAAGTGTGCCTTTTAAACCACCCCATCCGTGGTATTCGCTACAACCACCTGAGTAGGCTAAGACAGAGGGGCCCAATCCCTCACCCGGGGCCACTCATCCGCTACACAAGACCACCCACAATGCAAACACAATCAGTGCATCAGGTCCCACTGCTCTGTGAACAAGGTCACGTAAGGCACAAAACACGGACAGGGCCACCCTCTCCCACTCCTATGTCACTGTGAACTTAGCCCCTGCCAAAGCATCTCCCAATTATTTCCAGGACACCCCACCCCACCCAGGGAGGCCTTGCATGTGGAACCCATTGGTGCGAATCCCCGTGCGTTGGTGCGAATCCCCGTGCATTGGTGTGAATCCCCGTGCGTTGGTGCGAATCCCCGTGCGTTGGTGCCAATCCCCATGCGTTGGTGCGAATCCCCGTGCGTTGGTGAGAATCCCCGTGCATTGGTGCGAATCCCTGTGCATTGGTGCGAATCCCCGTGCGTTGGTGAGAATCCCCGTGCGTTGGTGAGAATCCCTGTGCGTTGGTGAGAATCCCCGTGTGGGGTCCATTCCAGGCTTCCCCTACTCCTCGGGCTTCCACTGGTCCCATACATCCGAAGCCCTCTGAGGGCAGCTCAGCCCTGCCCTTTGGAGAGTGCTGTCAGTTTCAAACCCAAACACCTAGGAGCATCTCTGCGTAGACCACCCATTAGCCATCAAATACATCCTCCTCTTCTGCAGAAACAGAACAATGGGTGAGCACACAGCTGCCCATGCTGGAGAACACATTGCCCTCCATCCTTTGCAGCTCAGGGATCATGTGCCTAAACCTCAATGTGAGTGTAGGCGATCTGAGATGCTTCTCAGCCTGGGCCTTCCGTGCAGGTGCCCCTCCAATATCATCCCCTCCGCAGGAGGTGGAGCCTCGAGGTGGATACCAGTTTCCACCTTGCAGATGAGCCCGGCCCCGTGGGAGATGACAGAGCAGTGCGATGGATGGGACCTGGGTCCCAAACGGCTGCATGACACACGCAGGCCCCTGGGCCACTGTCTTTAGGACCACAACACAGGAGATAAATCATACTCTCTGTTCTTAAGGCCTTGTATTCTGGAGTGTTTCTGGTTAAAGCTGCTTGGAGTTTACCCTCACCAACACAGCATGAGAGGATGTAAACTAGATGGCGTGTGAGTGTGTTCTGCTGCTATAAATACCACCTCAATGTTTAAAAAGCCCCTGGAGACACATCCAGTGAAATGAATGTCAATCTCTCTAATGCCTTGTCACAGTCTGCATATTAGGAAGCTTTGGGTGGAATCAGGAGGTCCTGGGACCTAATGGGTTGGTAACTGAGTACAAACAGAACCAGTATCCACTGAAAGATAAGAAGAGGCTTCAGGGAGGGGCCAGCTGGCAATTCCCAAAACAGGGAGAGCATCAGAATTGCTTGGGACATTGGTGGAAATTCAGATTCCAGGGATGTGTTCCCTGTGAACACTGGCTTGGTGGGCCTGGGAAGGGTCAGGAAACTACAGGCTTAACAAATATCCCCAGTGACTCTTTTAGGTTAAATTGCATTAAAATCACCCATATTGAATATTTTTTACCTTAAAATGCCAATTTCATATGGTTAGGCTTAATAATACAAATAACTAATGGGTTTGTGTTTGTGGATCTCTAAACTAGATTATTTTAATGACCCTTCCTTCTCTATTCCTAAAGATAGACAGACAGACTGATAGATAGATAGATAATAGGATAGGCAGATACATTCTTAGATAGATAGATAGATGATAGATAGATAGATAGATAGATAGATAGATAGATAGATAATAGGATAGATAAGCAGATACATTATTAGATAGATAGGCAGATAAATTATTAAATAGATTAGATAGATGATAGATATGATAGATAATTTTAGATAGATAGAAGGTAGATATTTTAGATAAATAGATAGGTATTTTAGATAGATAGATATTAATCTCAAGCCTCCTTCCTGCTCTCCCTGCTGAGAATTTCTGGACATGGTCGCCTGGATGTTTCCCCAGGGATGTTCTACGTCTTGTCCTCTGGGTGTCTGAGTTCAGCTTCATCCCCTTCCTTCCTTCTCGGGCAGTGCCTTCTCCTCTGATCTCTCCGCCTTTCTATGAAGCCGGGCAGGCAAAGCTCTTCCTTGATCCCTCTAGCAGGGAGACCAGCTGTGCCAAAAGCAAAGGTCACTAGGGACCCTCCCAGCAGGAAGACAGGCTGCCCACACTCCCAGGTCATTCACACAACCCTCCTGTGACTGGTTCTCTCCTCCAGACCCTTGAAGCTCCCTATGGAAACATCTCTAAAATCCCACAGCTATCAGCTACTCACCAGAACACAGCCTCATGAAAACCAGAAAGCTGTGGCACATGGGGTTGTCTTAAATTGAGTGAACATTTGAGCCAAAGAGGCGTCAAAGGCTGCCTAACTCCAGCCCTTCGACTTTATAGATGAGGAAGCCAAAGCCTCAGGAGAGGGTGGCCTCAGGGCGTGGCATAGGGTGTGGCTCTCAGTGTACCCCGCACGTATGTCCTGGCTAAGAACCCACTGCAGGGACATGGGGTAAGAGAGGGGACGAGCAGAAAGGGCCTGCGTTTCTTCTCTTCTGACATGATGGAAATAATAAATGCTTGAGCCTTTTGTGATCTTTTCTTTGGAAAAGTAAAAGGTGGCAACTGAATAGCATTCCCCAAGTTATCTATATTTACTTCCCAGAGAATCCAAATATTTGGGAACTTCTGAGGTACAGGAACCTGGTCCCTCTGTCCTGGATTGTATGACCTTGTCCAACCACCCCACCTAGTGACCTCCTTTTATAGAAGAAGACGTTTTGGCCCAACAAGGGAAACCGACTTCCCAAGATCCTAGACCAAGCAAAGGACAGAGGGAGGCAGAGGGCAGCCAGGGTAAGAGCTTCATCTACAGGCCTCATTTTCCTGTGTGCAAAGTGGGTGGAGTGATGGTCCTTCCTCATGGGTTGCAGTGAGGATGAAGTGGAGGAGTCCAGGTCACTGGTATGAATATTCTAACCAACAGAGCTCATGTCTTCAACAGTACAGAAAAGGCTACTCTTTGCTACAGCAGGTTGATGGAAACCTTGCTCCAATCGGTGACTCAGGGATCCAGGCTGTTTCCATCTTGTGGCTTCCACCCCATCATCATGTCACCCCATCATCATGTCACCCCATCTACAGCAGGGAGTCAGAGAGCTGAGCATGGAGAGCTCTGACCACTGCTAAGCTCCCGGCATAGAGCGACCACTTCACTTCCACTCCCAGCCTGTGGGCTGGAGCCAGGCACACGGCTCAACCCAACTGCAAGGGAATCTGGGAAATAGAACAGACATGGAACAGGGAATTGCTCCACCAGGCTTGCACAGATTTGTTCCTCCAATGGTCAAACAAGGCCTGAAATCCCTCCCATTTTTGCATTCCCCTGAGGCCTGTGAGGCAACTTGCAGAAAAACCACGCTGCCCAGGAAGAGCAGAGTGGAAGGGAGGGGTGTGGCGTTCAGTGGGCCCAAAGCAGAAGTTTGTTCTGAGCGCATGGTCCAGGGATCTGGCTAGTTTCACTATCATGTTATCACTCCACAGCATGTCAGCAAATTCTTGAGCAATCGTGATTAAGTAGAAAGAGCACATTTGATCGTTCCACTTTCATAATCCAGAATGATAGACTGTTCCATCTGCACTGGCCTCACAGTGAGCCTGGGACACCCGGGTGCAGAGAGGTGGGTGGGAGGAGGCCCAGCCTCGTGGGTGTGACCTGGCACTGTCCAGCCTGCCAGGCTCTGGGCAGAGAGACTTGGACCTTCCTGAGGCTCACTGCGGTGCTTTCCCCAGTGCAACCAGCAAGCAAGACCAGTTGATGGTTCCTTCAAGGGCCCTGAAGCTGGTCAGAAATTGGTGCTCCTAGAACCAATTTCTCCTGCATCTGGTCCTGCAGCTCCTCTGCCCCTGCTAATGCCCAGAGAGCTCAGACCCAAGCTCTCCAGCTCCTTCCCATCTGCGTGCCCTCTGGCCCTCCCTGTTTGTCTCTTCAGCCCTCAAGACCCAGCTTAAATGCCCACTCCCCAAGGAAGCCACGCCCACTGCGAGTGCCCAGTGAGAGAGGCCTATCCCTCCCCTGAGATCCTACAGCGCCTCCTCCACTTCTCTACCAGCCAAATGCATGGGTGTCCACCAAGGTAGAATCTTGCTGTCTTCCCCCTGCAGCCCTCGTCAACCACCACCTCTGGGCCAGGCCCTGTGCTGGGCACTTCGAGCTCTAGTGTTTCACTAGGTTGAGGGATTGAGGGATAGCTCTATGTCTACCCCTTCCTGTGTCCACACCCTGTGCCATGGGTCTTCGTGGCTGTTCCCATGCAGAGGTGGCCTGTATATCCTTACTCCATCCAGAGTTCAGCACGTGTCTGCCAGCAGATGTGGCACAAGCAGGGCTGGAGCAGGCATGTGTGCAGCTGTGCTTGCTCCCCTGCCCTGGTCACTATATAAGCAGGATGTGCCTGGGCCGCCCCTTGGTCCCAGGAGCGAGCGGGAGTCACAGGAGCTGAGTCAACCCAGTGGCACTGTCCCCCCCAGCCTGGCCCAAGTCCCTCCAGAGTAGATGCTTGCTGTTTGCAGTTACTGAGTTTCCGATGGTTTGTTATTGTCTTAGGCTGTTCAGGCTGCTGTAACAAACATCATGAACTGAGTAGTTTATAAACAATGAACGCATTTCTCACAGTTCTTGAGGCTGGAAGTCCAAGACCAAGGCAGCGACAGATTTGGTTGGTGTCTAGTAAGGGCACACTTTCTGGTTCATAGATGGTGCCTTCTTGCTGTGCTATCACTTGATGGAAGGTGTTAGGGGTCTTTCTCAGGCCTCTTTTACAAGAGCACTGATCCCTTCGGTCACAGAAGGCCTCGCTGAGGTGTGACAGTGGAACTGGGAACTGCAGAGGAAGAGATCCAGGCCTGAGACCATCTGGGGAAGGGTGTTCCAGGAGGAGAGGCGGGTGGTGCAAAGGCCCTGAGGTGGAAGGAGCCTGCCTAGAGAACTGGCAGGAGGCCAGGGCACCAGGAGGACCACAAGGGGGACCGGGCTCATCACGCAGGGCCTTCAGGTCAAGATGAAGGATTGTATCTCAAGACAGCAGGGGCACTGCTGTGCTGCAGTCTGTGATGTGGCACCATCCGAGTCATACACTGAGGCCTTGGACCCTTCGGGGAGGAGGCTACCGCAGGGGGCTCACTGATTGTGCTGGACAAGCCCATTTGCATCATCTCCTGGCAGACAGACAGGCTTGTGAGACAGCATTAGTGTTCCCATCGTAACAGAGAAGGAACCTGAGGCTTGGAGGTTATCAAGATTTGCCCAAGTTCACCCAGGAGAGGCTGGGGCAGGCCTGCCTGATGCCGGGCGTAACTGTGGCCAGTGGGAGGTGGGCTCCACTCTCCGCATCTACAGGTTTGTTCATGGAAAGCGTGGGATGTGATCCTCGGTCATCTATTCCAAAAGATCTGCAACCCCCAGCCTGATAGAAAACTGTGAAGGCTGGAGAGTTTTGTCCAGGTGTGTACATCACACCCTTTTCTCTACCTTTTCTCACTCCCAGCCCAGAAATGCCTTCTCTCCACTCACACAAATGCCCTTGTGTTCTCTTCTGTCATCACGCTGCACTCACTTAATGTCCTGGCAGCCTCATTCACAGTGACACAGAAATGACTGAGGAGGTTTTAATGACCTCCAGTCCCTGAGGGGTTGAATTTTAAATGGGGTAGGAGAGTTCTTAGGCCAAAGAAAAGAAATCCTAATGGTAAAGTTTTCAGAATCAGCCAGTCTTGCTGGGTGGCAGGCTGAGGACAGGAAAGATTCCCCAGGACCATCAGGGTCCCAGGTGGCGGTGGTCTTCGTCTACGCCACCCCACCCCCGCCGGCTCTTTCAGACCCACCTCATCCCCACTGATACTCTTTATCTTTTAATATGTCCCCATTTATTGGATCAAATTTCCCCCAGTTTCCCCTGGGCCCCAAATTTTCTGCACAAAAGATACTCCTTGTGGTTGACCACCTGTGAAAAACTTATCACGTATTCCAGACATTAAACGAGGTATAAAGAATAACAAGGCCCTGTAAACTCACCATCCCGATTCAGGAGCAAAGCATTATGGTTGAATCCCCCTTAAGCACCCCACATTCCCATGTCTCCCCCTTCTTCTGCCAAGGAAACATTTTCCTGAATTTAGTGTGCATCATTGCCATGAATTTCAATACCGATATTCTATTGAATTGTTTTTATGAATGCCATGTAGTATTGTTTCTCTCTCTCTCTGCGTGTGTGTGTGTGTGTGCGCGCGCGTGTGTGTGTGTGTGTGTAGAGACAGGGTCTCCCTCTGTTTCCCAAGCTGGAGTGCAGTGGTACAATCACAGCTCACTGCAGCCTGGAACTCCTGGACTTCAGTGATCCTCCCGCCTCAGACTCCCAAAGAACTACGATTACAGGCGTGAGTCACACCACCCAGCCCATGTTTTTCATCTTTGCTCTGCTGCAATCTTTCTCATCCAGTGTTTTATCTGCGAGACCTGCCCATGTGGGTGCATGTAGCTCTCCTTATGCAATGTCACTGTGTGTACTACCCCATCGTTTACAAGAACCATCTGCTTTCTCCATTCTCCTGTTGGCATCAGTGTGGGAAGATTACGAACAACGTTGCAGTGTCCCTACAGGAACACTGGCCACGGGGCCTTGGCACATGGTGGAGCTGCCTCAGTGTCACCAGGTGACATTTTTAGCGATGTCTACACCAACACAGACACAGGAACACAGACCCTGCCACTGATTATTCTAATTTTTTCTGGCCTCAGTTTCCTTATCTGGAACATGGGCGTATTAATAATACTGACTTCATAGGGTTGTTGTGAAGACTAAAAAGTCACGAAGCACAGGCACACCTTGCTTTGTTGCATTTTGCAGATAATACTCTTTTTTAAAATGAATTGAAGGCTCCTGTCAAGCAATTCTGTTGGCACCATTTTCCCAATACCACGTGCTCACTTTGTGTTCCTGTGTCACATTTTGGTGATTCTCACAATATTGCAAACTTTTTGTTATTATTATATCTGCTCTGGTGATCTGCGATCTGCAATCTTTGGTGCTGGTGATCTGTGATCTTTGATCTTTGGCATCGGTGATCTGCGGTCTGCGATCTTCGGCGTCGGTGATCTGCGGTCTGCGATCTTCGGCGTCGGTGATCTGCGGTCTGCGATCTTCGGCGTCGGTGATCTGCGGTCTGCGATCTTCGGCGTCGGTGATCTGCGGTCTGCGATCTTCGGCGTCGGTGATCTGCGGTCTGTGGTCTTCGGCGTCGGTGATCTGCGGTCTGTGATCTTTGGCGTCGGTGATCTGCGGTCTGTGATCTTTGGTGCTGGTGATCTGCGGTCTGTGATCTTTGGCGTCAGTGATCTGCGGTCTGTGATCTTTAGTGTTGGTGATCTGCAGTCTGTGATCTTTGGCGTCGGTGATCTGCGGTCTGTGATCTTTGGTGCTGGTGATCTGTGATCTGTGATCTTTGGTGTTGGTGATCTGCAGTCTGTGATCTTTGGCGTCGGTGATCTGCGGTCTGTGATCTTTGGTGCTGGTGATCTGTGATCTGTGATCTTTGGTGTTGGTGATCTGCAGTCTGTGATCTTTGGTGTTGGTGATCCGCGGTCTGTGATCTTTGGTGCTGGTGATCTGTGATCTGTGATCTTTGGTGTTGGTGATCTGCGGTCTGTGATCTTTGGTGTTGGTGATCTGCGGTCTGTGATCTTTGGTGCTGGTGATCTGCGGTCTGTGATCTTTGGTGCTGGTGATCTGTGATCTGTGATCTTTGGTGTTACTATTGTAAATAATTGTCTTGGGGTGGCACAAGCCATGCTTATATAAGACGACAAACTTAACTGACAAATGCTGTGTGTGTTCTGACTGTTCCACTCACTGGCTGTTCCCCTATCTCTCTCCCTCTCCTCGGGCCTCCTTATTCTCTGAGACCCACACAGCAATATTGAAATTCAGCGCATTTCAACATTAGAGGGCCTACAGTGGCCTCCGAGGGTTTAAATAAAGGGGAGAGTCCCACATATCTCACTTTAAATCGAAAGCTAGAAATTATCAAATTTAGTGAGGAAGGTATGCTGAAAGGTAAGATAGGCCAAAAGCTAGGCCTCTTGGGCCAAACGGTTATTAGCCAAGTTTGAATGCAAAGGAAGAGTTCTTGAAGGGCATTAAACCTGCTACTCCAGTGAACACACAAATGATAAGAAAGTGAAACAGCCTTATTGCTGATATGGAGAAAGTTTTAGGGTCTAGATAGAAGATCAAACCAGCTACAACATTCCCTTAAATCCAAGCCTGATCCAGAGCAAAGCCCTAATGCTCTTCAGTCCTGTGAAGGCTGAGGGAGGTAAGGCAGCTGCAGAAGAAAAGTTTGAAGCTAACAAGAGGTTGATTCATAAGGTTTAATGAAAAAAAAAGCCATCTCCATAACATAAAAGTGCAAGGGGAAGCAGCAGGTGTTCATGGAGAAATTGCAACAAGTTCTCCAAAAGACCTAGCTAAGGTCATTGATAACGGTGGCTACACTAAACCCCAGGTTTTCCCTGTGGACGAAACAGCTTTATATTGGAAAAATTACACCATATAGGATTTTCATAGCTAGAAAGAAGTCAATGGCTGGTTTCAAAGCTTCAAAGGACAGGCTGACTCTTGTTTGGGGCTAATGCAGCTGGTGACTTTGAGTTGAAGCCAATGCTCATTTACCATTCTTGAAATCCTAGGGCCCCTAAGAACGATGCTAGATCTACTCTGCCTGTGCTGTGTACGTGAAACAAAGAAAGCCTGAATGCCAGCACATCTGTTTACAGCATGGGTTACTAAAAATTTTTTTTTGAGACAGTCTTGCTCTGTTGCCCAGGCTGCAATGCAGTGGCACAATCTTGGCTCACTGCAAGCTCCGCCTCCTGAGTTCATGCCATTCTCCCGCCTCAGCCTCCCGAGTAGCTAGGGCTACTGATGTGTGCCACCACACCTGGCTAATTTTTTGTATTTTTAGTAGAGATGGGATTTCTCTGTGTTAGCCAGGATGATCTCAATCTCCTGACGTGATCCACCCCCTTCGGCCTCCCAAAGTGCTGGGATTACAGGCGTGAGCCACCGTGACCGGTTGGTTTACTAAATATTTTAAGTCCACGGTCAAGACCTATTCCTTTCAAACTATTCTGCTCATTGACAGTGCATCTGGTTGTCCAAGAGCTTTGATGGAGATGTACAAGGAGATTAATGTCGTTTTTGTGTCTGCTAACACAATCATTCTGCAGCCCATGGATCAAGGACTAATTTTAACTTTTGAGTCTTACTCAAGACTCTTACTATTACTGTTACTCTTACTATTTAAGAAATATATTTTGTAAAGCTAAAGTTGCCATAAGAAGTAATTCCTCTGATGGATGTGGGCCAAGAAAATTGGAAACCTTCTGACAAGGATTCACCATTCCAGATCCCATTAAGAACACTTGTGATTCATGGTAAGAGGTCAAAGTATCCACATTAACAGGAGTTTGGAAGAAGTGGATTCCATCCCTCCTGGATGACTCCGAGGGATTTAAGACTTTAGTGGAGGAAGTCATTGCAGATGTGATGGAAACAGCAAGAGAACTAGAATGAGAAGTACAGCCTGACGATGGGGCTGAATGGCTGCAAATTCATGATCAAACTTGAACAGATGAGGAGTTGTTGAATTAGAAAAGAAAGCAGTTTCTTGAGATGGAATCTACTCCTGGGGAAGATGCTGTGAACATTGTTGAAACGACAACAAAGGATTTAGGCAATTATGTAAACTTAGCTGATAAAGCAGCAAAAGAGTTTGAGAGAACTGACTCCAATTTTGAAAGAAGTTTTACTGTGGGTAAAATGCTATCAAACTGTATTGCATGCTACACAGAAATCCTTTGTAAAAGGAAGAGTCCATGGATGCAGCAAACTTTATTGTCGTCTTGTTTTGAAGCCCCCTCAGCCTTCAGCAACCACCACCCTGATCAGTCCAGCAGCCATTAACATCGAGGCAAGGCCCTCCAGCAAAAAGATCACAGCTCTCTGAAGGCTCAGATGATTGTTAGCATTTTTAGCAATATTTTTCGGTAAGTTACATGCATTGGTTTCTTTAGACACAATGCTATTGCACACTTAACAGACTACGTACAGCATAAGCTTTTTTTTTTTTTTTAGAAGGAGTCTCACTATGTCGCCCAGGCTGGAGTGCAGTGGTGTGATCTTGGCTTACTGCAACCTCTGCCTCCTGGATTCAAGCAATTCTCCCGACTCAGTCTCCCAAGTAGCTAGGACTACAGGCGCCCACCCCCGCACCTGGCTAATTTTTGTACTTTTCGTAGAGATGGGGTTTCACCATGTTGGTCAGGCTAAGCATAACTTATATATCCACTTGGAAATCAAAAAAATTGTGTGACTTGCTTTATTGTGATATTCACTTTATTGCGGTGGTCTGGAACAGAACCCGCATATCTCGGAGGTCTGCCTGTGTAAAGGGTGTAAGATGAAACCCAGCAAGTGCTTCATGAGTGTTCACCATCGGGCAGCCGCTTTCATTACTGATTATGTGATGTCCTGGGAAATCTCTCATTGGAGATAGCACTTGGGAGACTGTAACACCACATTGGAGTGTGACCTCTGGAGCAGGGAGTACTGGGTTTGAATCCTGGCTCTGCCACGTACCAGCTGCCGTTCACGGGACACTAATCTAAATGTCCATGCCTCAGTTCCTTCGCCTGTAAAATGGGCTCAATGACAACAGTACCAGCCTCGTGGGCTGACCGCAAAGGTGTAGTGGGAGAATCTAGGCAGAGCTCCTAGCCAGTGTCTAGCAGAGGGCAAGCAAGAAATGTGAGTTGTTCACAGGGTAACCAGCACCTGCTTCTGGTCTTCCCAAGTGTGTCCCAATGTCACACACAAAATGCCAGCAATGGGCCGGGCACAGTGGCTCATGTCTGTAAACCTAGCACTCTAGGAGGCCAAGGAGAGTGGATCGTCTGAGGTCAGGAGTTCGAGACCAGCCTGGCCAACATGGCGAAACCCCGTCTCTACTAAAAATACAATAAATAAATAAATAAATAACTGGGCGTGGTGACACGCGCCTGTAATCCCAGCTACTCGGGAGGCTGAGGTAGGAGAGTCACTTGAACTCGGGAGACGGAGGTTGCGGGGAGCCCAGATCGTGCCACTGCACTCCAGCCTGGGCGACAGAGCCAGACTCCGTCTCAAACAAACAAACAAAAACCAAAATGCTAGCAATGTCATCAGCCCAGGCCGAGGACCACTCACGACCCCTTGAGAGCTGTACCCCAGGGGCTTGGCCTCGAATATAGGGAGTTGGGGCAGAGGAGGATCAAACTCTGGCCACAGACATTTGGGATGAGGCTGAAAGAAGCTCCAGTTCCTCACGATGTGTTTGCTCTGGTCACAGAGATTGACCCCACCGAATCAAGTCAGAGAGGATAAGAGAAACCCTTTTAAGGCTCAGGGACAACCATGGAAAAAAATGACAAAAGGCAGGGGCCATTTCTCTCCAGCTTCAAAGGGCCGCATCCAAGCGGGGCCCGGGGCTACCAGGGTCTGTCCCCAACTCTCCCACCCAGCCCCCACCTCTGCTTGGAGGAGGAAAAAAAAATCCTTGGACAGGATCCATCTCGAACTCGCTTACTGTGTCTGAGGCCCAGACACACGCTGTTTAGACAGCCTGTTTCAGTGGGTGGTCAGGTCGGGAGACCCGAGCGCAGAGTTTACAGAAGGCCCTGGCACAAATGAACTGTTGACGACCAACTGGAAGGGCTCAGTGAAATCACAACATGTAAAATATGAAAAGGGGGCCCTTTGTAGGGTGGGGAAAGAGAGAAAAAAGGAAAGAAAGGCCCGTTTGGAAGGAATTCAAGCAACCACAACAAGACCACGCACAGAAGTCTCCCCATCAAACACATGCGCCGGGGGGAACATCCACCACCCCCCTTCCCTCTCCGCCAACACACACGGCTTTTTTTTTTCTTTTTTTTGAAATGTCATAGATTTAAATAGTCTTTCTGCATCAAATACACGAAACAGACCGACATTTTCTCACCCCTGTTATGTGGCAGGCTAATATTTGGCCGTCTACGCTCCATTGAAGGCCATTTCTGGGAGAACACGGCCCCTTTCCAGGTTGGTGGCCGCCCACCCTGGCCACCCGCACCTACCTTGTCCGCCAGTGCTTTCCTGCTCCTCCGGCTTGGGAACAAAAGCTTGGCAAGCATGGAGATCAGTTTCCCAGCGTGTCAAACCCATAAATACATCCTGCAGCATGGGCGCCGGACTAAAGACGTGGAAAGACCCTCTTTGTAAATGAGAGCCCAGAACAAGTCAGCGGGTCCACGTGGGAGGAATTGTGTGCACCCACACCGTGGAGGTCTGGAATCCGGACACCGTAGCTTCAGGTTTCTCTTCCTTCAGGAGTTCAGTCATTACAATGGGTTTTGAAGACCCCCCATCCCTCTCCCAGATGCTCTTCCTCCCCAAAAGTCACCCTCTGGTGGCATTCCCAGCAGTGTTTTTGTTTTCATGTTTTACTGTTACTCTCGTATGTATCCAAAACAACCCATGGCATTACTTTTCTTTTTTTCTTTTCTTTTTTGAGACAGAGTCTCACTGTTGCCCAAGCTGGAGTGCAGTGGCATAATTTCAGCTCACTGCAAACTCCACCTCCCGGGTTCAAGCAATTCTCCTGCCTCAGCCTCCCAAGTAGCTGGGATTACAGGTGTGTGCCACCACACCCAGCTAATTTTTATGTTTTTAGTAGAGACAGAGTCTCGCCATGTTGGCCAGGCTGGTCTCGAACTCCTGACCTCAGATGATCAGCCTGCCTCGGCTTTCCAAAGTGCTGGGATTACAGATGTGAGTCACCACGCCCAGCCTACTTTCTGTTTTAAAAAATTTTCTTTTTTTCAAAGACAGGATCTCATTCTGTGCCCAGGCTGGAGTGCAGTGGTGTGATCACTGTTCACTGCAGCCTTGACTTCCCAGGCTCAAGGGATCCTCCCACCTCAGCCTTCTGAGTAGCTGGGACTACAGACATACACCACCACACTAGGCTAATTTTTTTTTCATATTTTTTGTAGAGATGGGGTTTCGCCATGTTGCTCAGGCTGGTCTTAAACTCCTGGGCTCAAGGGATCCACCTGCCTCAACCTCCCGAAATGCTGGGATTACAAGGATGAGTCACTGCGCCTGGCCTTACAAAGGGTTTCTAAAATATCATATAAACATTTCCTTTTGAAACTTTTTCTACCCCAAAATCTCTTTTTAGAGTTTGTGAAGATAAATATCAAGTATTCTATTAAATGACCTCTGTTACTATTTCACATCCTTATTCTATTACACTCTGTTAGGTTGTTGGCAGGTTTCACTGTTACGTTGCTGCAGTGAGCATTCTTCACATACACATCCATGCCTATAAAATATGCCTTTGCCGGCATTCTCCAGAAAATTGACTTAGTGGATCAATTTTACTAGCAATTGCCAAATTACTATAGAGAGAGAGTGCTCCGAGGTACGTTTCCACTGCAGTAGACACGTCACTCAACGTACCCATGAAGTGCTTTCACATTTCTGAGTTTTTTCAGTAGGATGAGCCTGAAAAGTTACCTCATCCGTTGTTTAAATTATCACTTCCCTGGCTATTGGTGAGACTATGCACCTTTGCAGCAATGTATTCTTTGTTTCTGCCTTCTGGGAATTGCCTGGACATGTCCTGCGTACTTTCATTAGGTTGTCTTTTATTATTGACTTGTGTGAAAATATATTTTGAACTTGGATAATTACAATACAGACAACCCCGACTGCCTACAATGTACTAAATACTCATTTAAACCTACTGTAGGTGTCATCCAATATAATCTTCAGAGCAGTTGATAAGTGAGGAAATGAGGAAGGCTGGTGCCAATGACGTGCATCTGTACACCTGCTGGGACGTAACACCAGGCCAGTGGCAGTGGTTTATGTTGAAAATATCTTCTTCCAGTCTGTGACTTTCCACTCTGTTTTGTTAAGGGTGTGTATTTGTTAAGAACAAGGGAATTTTGTGTTTTAATTAATTTTAATGTAGTCAAATTTATCAGACTCCTTTGTAGTTCATGATATTTGCATGCTAAGAAAGCTGCCTTGACTCCAGTGTCATGAAGATAGCTCCTATATTCCCCTTTTAGAGTTTTAACATTTTCCCTTCCACATTTTGATGTACATCAAATTCTGTTTCCATAGACAGCTAATTTTATTTTATTAGACAAACTTCTACCATTACTTTGAGCGGTCACTAATTGATTACGGTTTGGTAGGTGTAGCTGTCAGACACACAGAGACTCACCACTGAGGGGCTTGGGGCTCAGTGATGTTCGGGAAATGCCAGAAAAGTCATTAGAGGGGAGTTGGGTCATAAAAACATTGAAAACCCTTGATCTGCAAGCAAAGTTTATTGCCTTTGAGATTATTTGGAGGACAGAAGCTTACAATTCCGTGAAATTCTCTTAGGTCTCTTTGGCCCTATTTATAGACTAACCAGTCAATGATCCTCCCATCTCGACAGAGGCCCAGGTTAAAAGGTTCACAAGGTGGTATCCCCTTTAGTACCCCCATTGGCAGCCAATAGCTGAGGACTCCAGGCTCTGCTAGGAAACCAGCCTGTTCAGTGCTTCGGTTAGCATTTAACCTCCCATTTCAGGATCCTTCTGAAGTCTCTGTCATTACCTCCATCTTACAGCTTCTTGGACCCTGGCAATCAGGAAGGCGATAGGCCCCGTGCCTATGGGGCAGATGTAGTTTTCAAATGTGAAACAAATTCCCATGCAAGCACTCTTTCCATCCTGTTATTTCTGAAAGGGTGAAATCTCTGTTTCTGGTGGTCAGATGACTTTAAGTAGTATGTACAGAATACCTTTTGGTTTCAATATTCCATATTGACTTCTTTTGGTTTTTTTGAGATGGAGTCTCACTCTGTTGCCCAGGCTGAAGCGCAGTGGTGCAATCTTGGCTCACTGTAACCTCTGTCTCCCGGGTTCAGGCAATTCTCCTGCCTCAGCCTCCCAAGTAGCTGGGACTACAGGTGCATGCCGCCACGCCCTGTTAATTTTTTGTATTTTAGTAGAGACAGGGTTTCACTGTGTTGCCCAGGCTGGTCTCAAACTCCTGAGCTCAGGCAATCCACCCACCTCAACCTCCCAAAGTGCTAGGATTACAGGAGTGAGCCACCGCGCCTGGCCTTCATATTGATTTTCATGTGGATTGGAGATCATAAAACAGTACTTAAGCATATCCTGTCAAGCATCACACTGCTTAGGTGATGCTAACAAGGCACTGCAGGGCTGGGTGTGGCTGGTTATGTGCCCAGGTGTGGAGCCCACCTGCCCGCCCATCCCAGCCAAAGCCCAGCCATGTCCTAGCCAGTTACCAGGCCTCCAGCGACCTGCCCTCTCCCTGCCTCCATCCCTCTATGTAAAACGGGACGACTATAGCTTTTATCTCAGCCTACTGCGCCAAAGTTTAAATGCCAAAACATGCAAAATGCTGAAAACAGTGCCTGCTATGAAGTAACCATTCTGTTATTGTTAAATATTAGCTCGGATTTTTGGCCAGGTGCAGTAGCTCACTCCTGTGATCTCAGCCCTTTGGGAGACCAAGACCTGCTGAAGTCAGGAGCTTGAGACCAGCCTGGGCAAAAGAGTGAGACTTCATCTCTAGAAAAAATAAAAATAAAAATTAGCTCAATGTGGTGGCTACTTAGGAGGCTGAGGCGGGAAGATCACTTGAGCCCAAGAGGTAGAGATTGCAGTGAGCCGAGATCGTGCAGCTGCACTCCAGCCTGGACAACAGAGTGAGACCCTACCATGGGAAAAAAAGAAAGAAAAAGATTTTGAAAGGGGTTCTATTTTTTTAAAAACACAGCCTTGTTTCAAATAATTTGAATATTACTATCGAAAACATTTGCATTTATAGGAAAAATGCTACTGGCATGTTGTGGTTGTGGAGGTAAATCATAGCCCTCGCACATCCCACCTCTGCAGTGACACTCAGGCTTTTCAGCACATGGTTCTCTGTCCTGGGTGCACCTTGGAGTTTCCAGGGTAGCATTTAAATTCCTAGTGGCTGTCCCCACCTCAGACTACTGGAGGCAGAAACCCTGGGGTACAGCCTGGGCATCAGACTCTGCGGAACCCCCACTGACTGCAATGTGCAAGTTCGAGAGCTCCTGGTCCAAACATCTGCCTTCCTCTGGGTCCAAGTAGCAGGGCGGAGTCTCCAGGAAACTTGCGCACAGGTGGGGACTCCGTGCTGCAGGAGGAGGAGCTTCAGCCCTCAGTGTATGTTCTGCTGGGAGGTGAGTGCACCTGAGCAACAGGACATGGGGTAGTCCAAAGCATCAAGGGCTGAGGGCTGGTGCCCCAGGCCTTAGTGGGGGCTTTGGGGGCCTGAAAGGAGGGTCGTGGAAGCAGGGCCAGCCTGGGAGAGAACCTGGAGGATTCCCTCCTCTGGCCAGAGAGCCTTGACGCCTCGCCCACAATCCCAGAGCAGCCAGGGCAGCAGCCAGCCTGGGGAGACCCCACAGAGCCTCTGGTCTCACCCCTCCCCTCCCCCGACTTCCTGCTGGACCCCCATTGGCAGAACCAAGGGTGCTGTCGATGCAGTGGGAAGAGGCAAGCTTCCAGGGCCCACAAGCTTATCCACTCTGGAGGCTCTGAGCGTCACCTTGGGAGACTAGGAAAGAGCTGGAGAGAGCGGAAGACCAAGCCCAGAGAAGAAGGCTGAGAGGCTAACAAGGAGGCTAAGGAGGAGGAGAGACCACTGTGCGGGGATTCGGACAGGGTAAGGAGAGCGACACAGCCCCACTTCCTGCCTGCAGCCCCGGCAAGGCCTCTCCACACCCAGTCTCTTCACCTGGCCCAGGAGATTGTTGGATGGAGGCTCTAAGCCAGCTCTGAAGGACACTGCCCCAGAGCGGGAATCGTTTCGCCTCCCCTTGTACCCCACGAGCACCAGTTCTGGAGTCTGAAGTCACACCTTGGTCCCAGACTTCCTGACCTCGTGAGTCTCATCCTCCTCCTTTGCAAAGTGAAGAGCATTCACCTCTTGCAGTTGTGGGAGTTGCACATGGGGGGCGCATGCTCAGCACTGTTGGCTCAGTTGTGTTAGCCTTGATCAGCAGTGCCTGGTTACCAAGAGATGCCCTCAGCATCATCCTGGGCAGCAGCTCCAGATCAAAGTGGAGAAGCGGGAGGAGAGAGAGGAAGATGGAAGGAGGTGGGGAGGGACAAGGAGAAGGAGGAGGGACAAGGAGAAGGAGGAGGGAGGAAGGGAGGATGGGGGAGAGGTGGGGAGGGACAGGGAGAAGGAGGATGGACAAGGAGGAGGAGGCGGCAGGAGGAGGAGGAAGAGGGAGGAAGGGAGGGAGGTGGGGAGGGAGGTGGGGAGGGACAGACAGGAGGAGGAGGGACTAGGAGGAGGTGAAGGAGGCAGAAGGAGGAGGAGGAGGGAGGAAGGGAAGATGGAAGGGAGGTGAGGAAGGACAAGGATGAGGAGGAAGGAGGAGAGCAGAGGAAGGGAGGATAGGAGGGAGATGGAGAGGGACAGGCAGGAGGAGGAGTAGCAAGGAAGATGAAGGAGGAGGAGGAAGGAGGAGGGTGGAAGGGAGGATGGGAGGGAGGTGAGGAGGGGCAGGGAGGAGGAGCAACAAGGAGGTGAAGTGATGATGATGAGGGGGAGGAGGGTGGAAGAGAGGATGGGAGGGAGGTTGGGAGGGACAGGGAGGAGGAGGAGTAACAAGGAAGATGGAGGAGGAGGAGGAAGGAGGAGGGTGGAAGGGAGGATGGGAGGGAGGGACAGGGAGGAGGAGGAGGGAAGAGGAGAAGGAGGGAGGATTGGAGGGAGAAGGAGGAGGGAAGGGGAGAGGGACAGCGAGAAGGAGGAAGAGAGGGAAAGGAAACAGAAGGTTAGTTTGAGCAGTGTGAGAAAGCAGCCCTGGGGTCTTGTCTTCATTTTAGATATGGGCTTTAATTACACAAATATGAACCCCCAAGAGATCATGACCCTAGAATATGTTTTTCAGTACAGGGGAAATTCCCAGTTTGATGCTGCTAGATAGGTCATGTTTTTGTTCTTCTCCCTCACTAAAAATCTGGCTCATAACCTTCAGCCAAAAAGCAACAATACCTTGACACTTTGCTTTTAACATTTAAAAAGGGTCTAAGGCCAGAATTGGTTGTTCAGGACGAGATATGGGGGTGTGAACTGGCGCTCCTGCTGGCCATAAATCAGGGCAAATCCCACAGATGCACCTCCTGTTTGGATAAGAACTGCGGAGCCAGCTTGGAGGCTGGTGGGGAGAAAGTGAGAGGGAGAGAGAGGAAGAAGAGCTGGAGGAGGAGGAGGAGGAAGAGGGGGAGGAGGAGGAGGAGGAAAGAGGGATGCGGTGCTATGCATGGCAGCAATTTCCTGCATTAAAAACAAAGCAGTTATGCTTTTTTACTATCAAAAAACAAGTGCCAGGTTAAAGTCTAACTTACTAACAAGCTGTAAGTCAGACCACCATGCCTGGCAGTTCATTTCCTAGGCAATAGAATGATATGCAGCCACACTGTAGCTAAGTTGCCCACCTAATCATGTTCAGGCATCATTTGTGCTGCTTTGATCAACAAAACATTTAAACATTTCAATCATTTTATGGAAGTTTTTTTTTTTTTTTTTTTCCAAAATAAGCTTCCCATTTCTCAAAGGGTTGAAAAGCTATTCTGAATTTTCTGGAGGCTTTCTACTCATGGAGATGCGTATGAATCAGTGGGCAGCTCCCACAGCCAGGTTCTCTGGAGGCACATTTGTCCATTTCATCATGCACAGCTATTATTTGCCACAGCTCTCGTGGGCACTGGAGATTCTTCAGAGAACAAAATAGATAAGATGCCTGCCCTCAGGACACTGACATTCTCATGGAGAAAGTAACACAGAAACACACATCCTACAGGGCTAGGTGGGGCTGTGCTATGGAGACAAGAAAGCAGGGAGCAGGTGCAAAAAGACACTGAGATTAGGATGTCTTCCTCTGACGTCCAGGCTGGAGTGCAGTGGCACGATCTTGGCTCACTGCAGCCTCTACCTCGTGGGCTCAAGCAATCCTCCCACCTTAGCCTCCCGTAGCTGGGACTCCCAAGTAGGTACATGCTGCCACACCCGGATAATTTTTGTATTTTTAGTAGAGATGAGGTTCTGCCATGTTTCCCAGGCTGGTGCCACACTCCTGGGCCTAAGTGGTCCTCCTGCCTCGGCCTCCCAAATTGCTGGGATTACAGGCATGAGCCACCATGCCCAGCCTATATTAACTATTTTTATAGCTTTTTCCTCTCTCTTCTTTATTGTCATCCTTGACTAGAAATTTCTGAGCACCAAAAGAGATGAGCGAAGTCCAGTCCCCTGAAGGCCCTGAAGCCCTTAGAGCTTTCCCACAGGTCCCTGCCATTGGTTTTTTACTTCGTCCACAATGTTAGTACATTTGGTTATTTGGTCTTTGATGTCAGCACATATTAGAAGCAGAAAACTGAAAGGAATACAAGGGGAATACAGTCAATATTGAAAAGGCGATGTTGAGTTTTTAATTCATCGGGAATCCTTGGAAGATTTTAAAATTTACTTTTAGATACTTGACTACTAAGTAAAGAGAGGTTCTGGCGGCCAGGGGTGGTTCTATTTCTGCTACATTCTGACTTAGGTGGGTTTTGCTAGATCAACTGGGGACCCTAAAAACTGTCAACAGTGGTGACGCAGGAATGCTTTCATGATGAAAATAACCTGTGCTCTGAGAGTCTGTCCTGCTCCCTCAGACCACCAGCTACAGCAGGATGGCCCTGCGATAACAGGCCCTGAGCGCCTCCTGCGTACAGAACAAAGGACTGGCCACCCTGCTACAACCCCAAGGCACTGACTTTTGCTTTCTAGGGCTCTGGGGGTGGCCCCTCACTCCATGCCTGAAACAGAGCAGTCGGGCAGGGAGGCCAATCTGGGCCCCAGATGGCAGCTGCCGTGTGACCTTGGGCAGGCCACCTACCCTCTCCGTCTACCTCAGACTTCCTGTCTCTAAAGTGGGGGTAATAACAGCCTTCATAGGATTGTGAGAAAATTGGATGAATTCATCCACTTAATTCAGCACTTACAACAATGCCCAGGATACAGCAGGGCTCTGCGATCGTGGGTCATTCTTATTATTTAGTTTGGAAGACTTGTGCATCGGGCACCCATGGCAGTCCAGAGTCCCCACAGCTGATAGCCCAGCACAGTGCCTGCAGCCTCTGAAATCTCTGTGCAATGAACAGATAACGAGCCTCACTCTTGGCTGCAGCTTAGAGTCACTGGGGGAGCTTTAAAACTCCGGACGCCCCAGCTGGACAGGTACCAATTAAACCACAATCCCCGGGGCCGAGGCCCAGGCGGAAAAGACAGTAGAGCTCTCAGGTGGCCTCTGTGTGCGAACAGGTTTGGGACAGCGGTTAATCTGGAACAGAGGTTCTCAGAGGGAGATCCTGGGATGAGCCGCATCATTTGGGAACCTGGAAACACAGATTCTAGGGCCCCAGGCCAGACCCACTGAATCAGAAGCTCTGGGGTCAGGGCCTGGCAGTCTGTGTTTTAACAAGCACTCTGTGTAATTGTCACAGTGCCAGAGTTTTCGAAGAACGGATCTAGAAATTTCCAAGGAGCAGAGCAAAACATACGCCTTTTCATTCTAGGTTTAGCTATAAACTTTTGTCGCATGGGTGCTATGAAACACGGCAAGGTGTTAGCAAAGAAAAATACGAACCCACAAGAGATCATGACCCTAGAACATGTTTTTCAATACAGGAAATTCTGGCAACCGGCCTCTAGAAGCACTGGCAGAGAGCTCCAGTTGAAATACTGCATTCCCTTGATGCTCAAGAACCCCACACTTCCTCACCCTTATCTTAGGGAACCTGAAGAACAGCAGCTGCTTGGGGAGGCTCCTGCAGGATCACAGGGCTTCCCAGAGCCCCCAGGTTCATCATCCCATTGCGGGCTAGCTGGTGATTCTCCCTCCTACACTGAGCTATCTCTTGTTCCTCACCCGTCCACACCCCCACACCCTCCTCGCCCCTGACACGCACTCACAGCGCACCAGGAAGCAGAGCGTATCGACGGCCATTTTTCTCCTGTCTGGGCTCTGCCATGTGGATGATAAAGGCAGTCCTGGCCTCTGCTGGAGACTCCACGGCTAATTAGATCCAGATGTGGCCTAATTAGCTCGTCGGCAGGAGGGCTGTCCGGCCCGGCCGGCACCTGAGCCCTTCCTGACGCAGTCCCAGGACCCAGTGGCTGGGGAGGGGCACATGTCATGCCCTGTCCCCCCTCCCATCCATGGAGGAACCCATTGACTCAATGGGTATTCTAAAGCCTCCCAAGAAGGCGTGTCCCTACGGGCCCTGCTCAGTTCTCTGCAAAGCCTCAGGCAGGGTGGGTCTGCGCTGGGACCTCTGAGGGGCACGTTCCCTCCTCCGGGGCTCCTTCTGGAGTGAAACACGCTGTATTTTCCTTAGAGCCTCCTGGATCAGTTGTTGTCAAGCTCATGGGCCATGAGAGGAGACGGCTTTTTCATACTCAGCTTGCCAAGCTCCACCTCCAGAGTCTGTGGTGCAGGGGGTTTGGGGTGAGCCCCGGAACCTGCATTTCTATCAAGTCCCCCAGTGACATTGCTGCTGCCAGTCCAGCCTCACTCTGGGAACTTCTGCTCTGGATGAGTGCAGGGTCCCAAGCTCGACAGCCCAGGGGAACCGTCTCAGAGGCTCCAGCGTTTCAAGGCCTTCCACCCTCCTCCCAGGAAATGAATACAGGGTGGACTCTGGGAGCCTCAGCAATCATTTCCTCTCCTAAGGAGGGGAACAGCAGCACTGCCAACAGGGCAGCCCCGAACTGTCAACGGCTCCCATGATGTCCCAGGGCTTGCCACCATTTGGGTGGGCCTTATCCATCCCATTTTGCAGATGAGAAAACTGAAGCCCAAAATTATCCAGAAGCCAGGTGCAGTGGCACACACCTGCAATCCCAGCACTCTAGAAGGCTGAGGCAAGAGCATCACTTGAGCCCAGGAGGCTGAGGCTGCAGTGAGCTATGATTACACCACTGCACTCCAGCCTGGACAGCAGAGCAAGACTCTGTCTCAAAATAAAAGCTCCAAGAGACTCACCTGGGGTTACTCTTATTTAGGGGCTGTCCGATCTCAAATGTATGCTGTTCCATCAAGTCCTGCAGCCTCCGCAGGGACTCCATGGCCTCTATTTGTCTCACCTTGCCCAGGTCTTGGAGACTGCTCTTCCCAGAAGCAGGGGCTGAGGCCATGGCTGGGAAACCCAGGATGTAACCTGGTCCTGCCCCAGAGACAGTCACTTCTTATTCCCACAGAGTCCAACATGGTGATCCTGGTGATCCAGGGGCCCTCCTCCAATGGTGATCAGAGACCCATGATCCTTCCAGCTGCCGGCTCTGCCCTCCAACTGGGGACTTCAGAGCCATGCACGCACCTGCACCAGGCAGGCCAGGAGTCAAGAGCAGGGAGGCAGCGAGAGACTTTGCAGCAGCATCACTCCTGCTCATGTTCCATCGCACCCTGGCTCGTGGCCTTACCTGACTAGAGGGTCTGCTGGGAAATGTGCTCCAGCTGGGCCCAAGGAGGGGAAAGAGGCTTGTGAATGGCCAGCCAGTCACCACCACCTCTGAGACTGAACATAATGTGGCAGGGGGACTCCACTTCAAGGGGTTTACCCAAAAGAAATGCAAACATTGCTGCAAAAGACACGTTCACAGAATGTTCACAACAGCCATATTCCTAACTGCCTCCAGCTGGAGGCAACCCGGATGTCCTCTACAGGTGAATGGAGAAACAAAGGGTGGCGCATGCGAACAACGCAACACCACTCAGCAGCAACAACACAAAAAGGTAAATGAATGACTGATAGGAGCGGCAGCAAGGACAAACCGCGAAACATCACCCTGGGTGAAAGAAACCAGAAACAAATGGACACATGCGTGTGATCCCATGACACGGCATTTCTCAAGTGGCAGTAAGCAGATTGCAGGTGCCTGAGGCCAGGGTGGGAGGGGGTGGCCTGCAAAGCGGAGGGAGGATGGAGATGCTCCAGGCCCCCCTTGGGTGGCAGTTACATGGGTGTGTACATTCATCAAAGCTCATCAAACTGTATGCCTCAAGTGGGGGCGTTGTACTGGAGGTAAATTACTCCTCAGTGAAGTTGGATTACAAAGTACATGCACATATATGCAATTATGTAAATGTGTAGATGCGTGTGCATATGTACATGTATATGCACATGCCTTTGTAGGTACATGGCTTCATGGAAAACCACGTCCATGTTTTAAACCCCACATCATGGGAAACTGTCTGGTGAACCCCCTCATCTGCGGTAAATGCCGCATCTTATGCAGTTCTGGAGTGAGAAAAAGTGGATTTAAACTTTCTCAGAGAGAGGAGTCAGTGGAGCTTCTCAAAACTCAGCCAGGGCAGGAACAGCATCTCAGGGACCGTGCGTCTCCTGAGCAGCTCTTTGGGATGTGGAATGGGGCTCACCAATGCCTTTTAGAGCCTGCTGACCCTAACACTGCTCCTTTCCACCGGCCAGTCCTGTCCACCCTCTGCCTAGGCCTCTAGCACAGACAAGGGCACCTTAGCTCCATCCTCCTCCATGTCCCAGGCCCTGCTCTCCGCTCCTCACCTTGGACCTCTTCTTTTCCAAGTCCACCTTCTTCCTCACCCTTGAATTTGTCTCTGTTATTTTCCCCTTAATCTTGACACCCACACTTGGTTATTTATTATTAGTTTTGACTTATCACAATAAATATACTCTTTTTTATCTGTTAGAAAAACAAACGTAATCCTGTCTTTTGGAGGACAAAAATTTCATTGCAGAAAAAAATGGCAAGCAGCCTCTAGAAGCACTGTCAGAGCTTCGATTAAAATACCGCATTCCCTTAGTGCTCAAACGAAACATAAAGCAAGAGAATACACTAAATATAATGTTTCTAAGAGAATTCATTATCAGATCCATACCAGTAAAATTGTAGCAAGAAGGTATGTTTCCATTGAATTACCTAATGTGTGCCTATGGTACAGCCAAAAGAGATACATACACGTCAATGGCTATTGTTGAAATGCAAATATAAACACATCTGCCTACTTCTCTCTCTTTATAACCCTTCCACCTCTCTGCTGCCCACCTGATGAACAAGCCCTGATATACACTGCTCAGAGGCAGCTTAGCAATTCCATGTCTAAGATGCATCTTTTCTATCAATTATCACAAAAAGATGTTTACAAGTTAGCTAATGCACTAGCTCTCCTTTTTATCATACCTTGTCACCTTGAGGCATCTATAATGCTTAGATGTTGCAAAATAATGAACTGTGTCCATAATAAACATGGGCACTTTATTAAAAATGCACACATAGACTTACAGCTATCATCTAAAACCATCTTAGAGCTATTGAGAGGCTAGCAAGGAGCTCTTCCTCCACCCTTCCTCTTCGCCTTCTTCCACCATCCCAGTGGCTAAGGGTAGGACTGTGTTCAGTTCCAAGAGGTGGATTAACAAAGGTCTCTCCCAGAAGACAGGCCTTCCTAAAAACTAACAAAAGGACTTTTACAGGCTGGTCACAGGGGCTCACTCCTATAATCCCATCACTTTGGGAGGCCAAGGTGGGTGGATCACTTGAGGTCAGGAGTTTGAGGCCAGCCCAGCCAACATAGCAAAACCCCATCTCCACAAAAATACAAAAATTAGCCAGGTGTGGTGGCACATGCCTGTAGTCCCAGCTACTCAGGAGGCTGAGGCAGGAGAATCACTTGAACCCAGGAGGCAGAGGCTACGGTGAGCTGAGATCACGTCACTGCACTCCAGCCTGGGTGACAGAGCAAGACTCCATCTCAAAAAAACAAAAACAAAGCAGACATTTATAAAGGGATTATTGTAACACACTTTGAGCATTAGGACTTGTTTATCTTTTAATACACACAATGTTAACTAAAATGCACATATAGAACAACGGTGAGTCTAACTCACGAGCACAGAACCCTTCTCTCTGCCTACTTCCTCCTCCCCACACCTGCCACCACCCAGTGAACAGCATACTCTCCTAAACATCAAGTTTAACAATTTCATTCCCAAATGCAACCACTCCTATGGGAAAAAAAAAACGCACAAAGGGTGTTACTTTAGCCCTCTACTTTTAACACACGCCGCACACCTTTAAACGTCTGGAGAGACTGGGTGTTTCAAACAGGACTTAAGTTTTCTACTATCTACACAGCGGCATTGAATAAATAGTGTATATACACAACACAGGCTATGATTTGCAAGTATCTTCTCAACAGGAACATGCTGGCCTAGAACCCTTCCCCTTCCCAGCTCTATCAAACACAAAGGACAGGTAGAAGCATCCATAATGCTTACAGGAGTGTTTTTTGTTTTTGTTTTTGTTTTTGTTTTTTCTGAGACGGAGTCTCGCTCTGTTGCCAGGCTGGAGTATAGTGGTGCAATCTTGGCTCACTGCAACCTCCGCCTCCTGGGTTCAAGCAATTCTCCTGCCTCAGCCTCCCGAGTAGCTGCGACTACAGGCACGCAACACCATGTCCAGCTAAGTTTTGTATTTTTAGTAGAGGATGGGGTTTCACCACGTTGGCCAGCATGGTCTCGATCTCTTGACCTCAGGATCTGCCCGCCTTAGCCTCCCAAAATGCTGGGATTACATGCATGAGCCACCGTGCCTGGCCTAGAGGAGATTTTAACCATTTCACTTCCGTAAGTGCTTTTAAGAACAGTCTTTCCTGTGAATTTCAACACAAAGTATACTCAGTGTATGAGTTTACTAACTACGTTTATCACACACTGGCAACCTCTTTAACATCGAGAAGGACTAGCTGTTGTAAATTAGGACTCGCTCGTCCTTTACATGCACTGTATACACAGCACAGTAAAAGAAAATGCCCAGACAGGCAGGACAACACTCACTCATGCTTCCCATAAATGCAGTGGCGCAAAGTTCTTACACTTTCTTCTCCTCCTCCCGCCCCAAACCAGCGTGAAGATAATCATGTGTACTGCTCAGAGAAGTGGTTTGATCAATTTTCAAAAGACAGTGTTTCATATGAATCTTAACAAAAGGACATCTACAAAATGTGTTACTCACTACCTCTATTTTTAACGTACTTGGTATACTTTTAAGCATCTAGAGAGACAGGATGTTTCAAATAAGGACTTCAGTTTGTTCACTATTTACACAGTTGTATAAAGTGTCTTCTAAACAGGAACATTCTGGTCTAGAATCCTTCATTTCTTCCAACTCCTCTCCACCAAAAACCCAGTGGCTGCTGGCATGCGTGTCACTGAGAGCAGAATATCATGTCACACTGCCTGAGAGCTCACGACGTCCCAGGCACTCTTCCCAGGGCTTCATATATGACAGTAGCCTTAATCTTTACAGCTGCCTTTCTTTTTTTTTTCTTTTTGACAGTGTCTCACTCTGTCATCCAGGCTGGAGTGGCAGTGGCTCGATCTCGGCTCACTGCAACCTTTGCCTCCCGCTGGGTTCAAGCAATTCTTCTGTCTCCGCCTCCCGAGTAGCTGGGATTACAGGCGTGTGCCACCACGCCCAACTAATTTTTGTATTTTTAGTAGAGACAGGGTTTCACCATGTTGGCCAGGATGATCTCGATCTCTTGACCTCGTGATCCGCCCACCTCGGCCTCCCAGAGTGCTGGGATTACAGGCGTGAGCCACCATGCCCAGCCTATAGCTGCCTTCTGAATTCCCGTTTGCAGATGAGGAAACTGAGGCAGGGGGAAGTTAGGTAACTTGCCCAGGGTCACCAGCAAAGAGGTGGCAGGGCCTGGCCTCAGGGACAGGACAAAACCAACACCCATACCGCCACCATCCCCTAGGGATCATTCTACCCATGGCATCTCAATTTTCACCAAAACCTGTGACATAAATCCTATTATTATCCTCGCGTTGCTGATGAGGAAGCTGTGACTCATAGAAGTGAAGTGACTTGCCTGTGGTCACACTGCTAATGAGAAGAGGAGATGAGATTTGAACTTGATGACTCTGAAGCCCCTGTCCATGTCCTTCAGGGTGACCTGCTCCTCCCCCACCCCCCTCCCTCCCAGTGCCTCAGGACAGCTCTTGCCCCAGCTATGGTGCCCAGGGCCCAGACCCTAACACCCACCCACTAGGCCAGCATCCTTCCTAAGTCCTCCTGGGCTTCCTACAGATTGGTGCCTGGAGCTCCCCACCATTGTCCACTTCATCTACAGAGCTCTTTGAGGGGGATGGCCAGGTTATACCATGCGATGGGCCCTGTCCCCACCTAGCAGGCAAAAATTCTAAGCCATGGGTAGCCAGAAACGTGGTCTACCTGGCCAGAAGAGATGTGCAGGACGAATCACATCAATCTGGAATCTGGAATCAAGATCCCTGGAGACAGGTGAAATACCCAGGATGTACAGGGTGATGCTTTGTCTGTCAGCTTCACCCTACTGGGTTCTAAGGACAGCTTGTCCTCTGACTGCATGAACCTGATTCTAGCAGGAACCACTCGGTCTCACGTGACACCACCCTTTGGTCAGAGATGACTGGACCAAGGGTGGGAACCTGACCTCCTCCGGCCGATCATGAAGCTCTGCCACCCTGGCCAGAATGGATGGGTTCAAGGCCGGGTCCCCAGCCATGCTGGGCCAATTAAAACCTTCCCCTGGGTTTTCTCTGAACCAAAAATGAGGGTGAGGTTCAATTCTTCTCCACCAAAGACAACTTTTGCACACAGGTTGGGAATAGTTCATGGCGGTTGGTATCCTGCCACAAGGAGGAGGGCAGCCCACGGGGCCAGGACACTGATGTAGAGAGACCCAGAAGTGAGAGACATGGGGGTGGGGGCCTCCTGGTACTCAGCTCCAGCTGTTCCTCAAGGCACTCTTTGCCCTTCCCTTGCTTCCCGTAGTTTGACAGTTCAATCACATGAGAGCTTCCAGCATCCCTGCCACCGACACTCCTGACTAGTTCAGGGTGGTTGCATTGGCCATTTGCAGGATGAAGCAGAAATCAGGAGCAAACAAAGGACATGACTCAGTTAAGAGGAGAGGACAGGGCCAAGGTCCCAGGACCAGAGGGGCCAAATGACGCCAAGAGAGAGACGTCACTCCCACAGAGGCCCCAGCAGCTCCTGGTGAGTAATGAGCCCAGTTCCAGCTCCATGAGGCCTGCCTGGCCCGTAATTTCTGCCTTTAGACTTTCATAAGCCTAATGGGCACTGTCATGAGCCTCCTCTGCTCTCCCATGAGCCTCCTCTGCTCTCCCATGAGCCTCCTCTGTGACCCCATGAGCCTCTTCTGCACTCCCATGAACCTCCTCTGTGACCCCAATTTTTTCTCTTTTGAGGGGAGGCAATAGAAAATAAGGAGATGCCAAATGAAGAGGCAAAGGCTACTCCCAGTGGCCTGTCTCATAAAAATGGTGCAGCAGCCCCAGCGAGGGCCAAGGTCCACCAGAGGTGTGTCATTCACCCAACAGTGGGGGAACATCTGGGAAGGCCTCCTGCACAAGCGGGTGAGTCACATGGTTATCAAGAACTCACTGGACATGTGTAGATGCGGTTTATTCACATAAACCATGGAAGTGGAGCTAGCATGCAAAGGACACTGTTTCCCGGATGATTCTGGACATAGATCTGCCAAAGTCCCCATCTATTTTGGTCCTAGAAAGCGAAAGCTGGCTCAGTGTGGAAGCACGACTTAGAAGCTCCCAGGTGTTACCAGGCAGCCGCAGCAGCCAGCTGTGAGAACAGTTTGGAGCTCTCTGCACGCAGCCACCCCAGCAAGTCTTCTCTGAGGCTCGGTGTCAGCCTGAGGCCAGCTATGGAGCTGAGAGCTGAGGCCAGGTCCTCAGCCTGGAGCCAGGGCAGCTTGTCCTCAGCAGTAGCCACCACGATGTCTGAGCCTGCAGCTGCCTTCGTGGAATCTCAGCCTGCGTTTGTTTCCCAGAGCTGCTGTAACAGAGCCCCATGAACGTTGTAGCTTAAAACAGCAGTTTGTTATCTTATATTTCTGGAGGCCAAAAGCCTGGAATCCAGGTGTCGCCAGGACAGTACTCCCTCCAGAGGCTCTAGGGGAGGATCTTTCCTCGTCTCTTCCTTGTCGGTGGCTATTAGCATTACTTAACTTATGGCTGCATCTGCTTTTTGATCATGTGGCTTTCTCCTCTTCTCTGTCTTTTCCTCTTCGTGCCTCTTGTAAGGACACTTGTCATTGGGTTTAGGACCCACCTAGGTAATATGAAATCAGCGCCTGTCTTAAGATCATTAACTTAATTATATCTTTTGTCATGTAAGGTAGTAGACACTCCTTTGCCATGGAAGGTAATACTCACGGGCTCCAGAGTTTAGGATGTGGTCATATCCTTGGGGGCTTAGGTGACACCATTCAACCCCATTACACAGCCTTAGAGTTTTTTTTAACTGGGTAAGACCTTAGAGAGGGCTTCCTCCAATTTCTTCCCATTTACAAGTTGAAAACTGGAAAGCAAAACAGTGATTTCTAAAGTAAGTTGGTACACACAATTAGAAGGTACGTAAAATAGAGGACTGGGACAAGCACTCCAGTTAGAGCATCTCTGAGAGGAAGACAGCAACAAGAACAGCAACAGTAGTAGTAGCCATAGTAGTAGTAGTCATGGTGGTGGCAGTAGTAGTAGTATTAATGGTGGTAGTAGTAGTAGTAGTAACGGTAGTAGTAGCAGTAGTAGTAGTAATGGTGGTGGTAATAGTAGTAATGGTAGTAGTAGCAGTAGTAGTAGTCATGGTGGTGGTAGTAGTAGTAACGGTAGTAGCAGCAGTAACAGTAGTAGTAGTAGTAGTAATGGTAGTAGCAGCAGTAACAGTAGTAGTAGTAGTAGTAGTAATAGTAATGGTAGTAGTAACCATTCCTCCAGCATTTATCGAGCATTTATTATGTGCCAGGCACTATACTAAGCACTGGGAACACAACAGAAGACAAAAAGTCTCCACCTTCATGGAATTAACTTTCCAGCTGGAGGAAAACAGACACTCGATGAAATACACTGTATGTTAGATAGGCAAGTGTTACGAAGAAAAAACATCAGGGAGGAGGAGAAGACGTGTCAGAAGAGGGATGCTGACAGTGTTTAGAGACAGTGGCCAGGGAAGACCTCACTGACGGAAACCCTGAAGGCCGGGAGGGAGGAGCACTCAGATCGCTGAGCACAGCATTTGAGGCAGAGGGAACACAGCATGCACGGCCCCAGCAGACGAGTGCCTGGCACGTGGGGGGATCTGCCAGGCCTGTGCTGGAGCGGTGAGGAGGCACTGAGAGATAGAGAGACAGGGTCTGGGCCGTCCCAGGCAAGGGTAGGTAGGAGACAGTTTCGCAAGGACCTGGAAGCCGTGGTAAGCTTGTCGGCTTTACTTTGGATGAGTTGGGAACCCCCAGGAGCGTTTAGAGGGGAGAATGGATGTGTTGTGAGCACCCTGGCTGATGTTGGAGAGGGGGTGCCATGGGGACAAACACAGACAGGGAGCCCAGTTAGCAGCATTCCAGTGAGGAATTGGTGCCCTTGGACCACAAGCAATCACCAGGGAATTGGGAGAGGAAATTGGATTCTGGGTATATTGTGAAGGCAGAGTGGATAGAATCTGCAACAGACTGAACGTGGCCAGAGAAAGGAAAGACACGAGGGAGACCTCAGGGTGTTTGGCCTGAGCAACTGGAAGGAGAATAATCACTTCTTTCTTTGATATCCAGCTGGGAACAGAACAGTAAAGGCCCTGGCTGGATTGTAAAGCCCAGTATCGGGGGAGCTCTTTAAAACTATTAGTGCAGATATGAAAAACGCGTATAAATGGTAAAAGTGCTGTGCAAGGCAAAAGGGGAACATGCACCCCATAAAAGTGCTCGCTCGAGGTGGGCAGGGGCACCTCGCCATTCTCTGCTGTGTCCCTGGTGTCTAGGAAGCACCCAATAACACAGCAGCCGGTGCAAAAGAACCATTTGTTGGAACACAAATGAACATGGACAAGGCAGGTCACAGTCACTGAGCTCTCCGTGTATGGCAGGCACTGTGCAAAGTGCTTTCATGTGTAACGTGTCAGATGATCTTCACAACAACCTTTGAGTAAGTCCTGGTGGTACCCACAGCTTATTGATCAGAAAATGGAGTTTCAGAGAGGCTAAAAACTTACCCAAAGTCAACAAGCGGATAAGAAGCAAAGAAGGGATTTGAACCCAGGCAATCTGGCTACAGAGACCTTGCTCTTCACGGTCACAGAATTCTGCCTACAGTTAACCCTGCTGATCCAGCTGCGGGTCCACTCAGTCATCCTCCAGCCAGCCAGCCCTCCACCTACACATTCATCCACTCATCTGTTCACCCAGCCACCCATCTGCCAAGCCATTCAAACCACCATCTGCTCACCCAACCATCCACCATCCACCGAACAGCACTTATGGAACACCAGCTGTGTGCCAGGCAATGGAGATAGAATAATGAGCAAACCACACATGCTCCTCACGCTCCTGGCGGTTCCAGTCTGGAAGAGGGGCTGACACGAAAGTGGAAGCTTGGAGGGTGAGTGGGGGAGCCAAGGAGTGTAAACAGAGACACATCTGTTGGCCGGTGGAATTGGCTCCACCTGGAATGAACTGTCCTTGCATGTGGAAGCCAGAGCCTGGCCTGGAGTAGCTGAGAACCTGCTCAAAAGTTCTGCTGTGACATGGCTGACCCAGGAGGAAAATTGTGAAATTGCGCAGAGGATTGTGAAATTGCGCAGACTTAGGTTCGCAAAGCCTCTCTATTTGGGAACTTCCAGCACCCACACTGGGGTCTATCATGCTATCCTCTGAATGCCAGAGCCTCCCACTCATGCTTCCTGAGCTCCAGAATGTTCTCTCCCTCGTAGCCTACTTGTCCTCTGCCTGAGAATCTCAAGTCCCTGCCTGTGCTAAGGGACACACTGGGTGCTAATAACTTGATCAGATAACTCCAGGCCCCGTTAATATGTGAATGAAATCATCTTGTTAGGGGAGCAGGAGGATAAAAGGCTCTATTCTGAAGAAGGATTTGAAGGAGGTGTATCCAATGGTGGCATTGCCAGCACTGTGCTGGACAGCCTCTGCTTGACCACCAATCTTTATTCCTCCTGTTTCTGGGGTTAGACTCTCAATTTCCTTTTGGAAACTATCCCTTTACCATTCTCAGTCCACAAGATTCAGGTGGTTGATGTCAACATCTCCCAGTTTCAGGGGTGAACACAGGACCTAGGCCCAGACAAACAAAGTCACATTGATTTGCTCAGAGGTGGCACATGACCAAGCCAGTAAGATTCAACCCCAGGACATTCCTGGAACAACGGATAATGAACAGGCCCTTCACACTGGCATTACTAAACTGATAGTGTGTAAGTCGAGCTGCCAGAGGCAAGCACTTGGAGAAAAACTTCCTGAAAATGAAACCAACCTACAGCAAAATGGAACCAAGGGAAGGGAGAGGGCAAATTTTTACAACAGGATTTGAGCACCTGGATCCCACCATGCCTGAACTCCATGGATGGGGTCCTTGTATTATATTTTTTTCCATAGCCATAAAATCAGTCTGTCACCTAAAACTGAATGAATTGTGACTAGTATGACATCAGAGGAGTCACAGAGGACCACATATAGGGTTATTCCTGTAGGGACACTTCTTCCAAGGTTTCCTGACTCTATCTTCTCCTCTCTCAGGTAGATCTAAAGCCTCTCCCTGCCCCTTCAAGTGCCCCAGAGCTTCTCTAAACCTTTACTGGGCACTTCAGACTTAGGTATTATTGGGGGTCACCTCTTCTGATAGAGTATGAACTTCTGGGGGACAGAGAAAGAATGGAGGAGTCTGGAGATATGTACTCCTGAGAAGGGCACTTCCCGCTGTCAGGCTCTGTTTCCTCACCTGTTAAGGGTGGCCAAAAATATCAGCAATAAAAGCACTGTACAGTGTCACTGGAGGACTTAGTGGCTGCTGCAGGGAGTCCTGCAGAGTTCGCCTGCAGCCCTGAATGTGCAATAGGTGAAAAGAGGGAGGACTAGGCCCTAGGGAGTAACCCCACAGTGATTCAATAATTATACTTTAAAACCATAGGGCCCCTCATTTTTTTCAATAAAGCCATTAGCTTGTCATTATATTTTGAAGTGAGTAAAATTAGGCAACGTACTCGACATAGGTCAGCTTCCCCTCCCAATGTCAAGAAAAGAAAGAGAGAGAGAGAAGTCAGGAAGGATACAACCAACGTGTTAAAGGTGAATTTATTTCTGGATGGTGGGATTTCAGATGACTTTCATCCTTTGTGTTTAGCATTTTATCAGTTTCATATCATGATGATACATTCCTTTTCTAATCACATCAAAATGAATTTTATTTTAGAGGAAAGAAGGAATTGAAAACAGAAATAACTTGGACTTCAAAGTTGGCAGGAGAGAATGAGTTGGCCACTGATATAATAGAAGCAAGGTGGAGGGGACTTTCCAGGGGAGGAACACTGACTTGTTGGTGTTATTGTAGTCTTTGGGAATTTCAGTCCATTGAACTTTACCTAAAATGGCGGTGAACGTGGGTTTTCGGTTTGGGTTGTTTTTCTTCTTTTTTCTTTTTTTTTTCTTTTTGCTAGGTCTGTAAAGAAAGTAGGCTGCTAAAGCCCAGTGCAGCTTGGAAAACAGAAATTGACAAGACCCCTGAACTAAGAATATCAGAATTTTCAAATGATAGAGGCTGCTGATGTAGATTACAGATGCTGAGCCTGAAGAGACAAAGCTCTCCACACCCAACCCCGTGCAGACATCACTAATTGATTGCTGCATCCTTTCCAGTGAGCCCAGGCAAATCTTCATGATGCTTCTCAAGGAGCCACTCCCACCAATGGAGTCGGCATTGAGTTCGCATGCAGGATGAGATCCTAAGCCTCAGGGAAAACACCAGACTTGAGCAGCAAGTACTCCGGTGAGATGAGGTGAGAACATCAGAGCCAGTAGATGTGTTTCATGCACCAGAGCAGAGGGTCTCAGGCTCAAGCCTGCACTGAATTACCTAAGAGTTTATACACAGATTGCTGGGTCCATGCCAGAGTTACTGATTTTGCAGTGCTGGGATTGGACCTGAGAATCTGCATGTGCAACAAGCTCCCAGAGGATGCAGATGCTGCTGGTCTGGGACCTCACTTTGAGAACCAATAGATTAGAGTAACAAGATCAAGAATTAGTAACAAGACTTTGCGATTGAGGTTAATTAGAGGCCAGGGATTCTCGACATGAACTTTGCATTCATATCACCCAAGGAATCTACAAAATAAACTGATCTGACTCTCCATCAACCCACCCTGAGATTCAGCTTTAGTTGGTTTGCGGTGGGGTCATGTATTTTTTAAACTCTTCCCAAGTAATTCAAATATGCAACTAGAGTTGAAAGCCACTGCTATACACCATTGCAAAGGATTAGATTTCTATTTCCCTTACCTCTTGCTCCTTATGTTTTTGGTATAAATTAGTTATAATTGTTCATGGCTATGACTTCAGCTCCTAAGACAGAGCTTGGTGGTGGGCATTTAGTCATTACTGACTGAATAACTCATTTCCATGATGAATGATACAGGAGTCCTAATATGGATTTAATAGGAATTACAGAATCTAATAGGGACTACTAAATATAAAATTCGAAGAAGGAATAAATAAATAGTTTAGTAAATCTGCAACATGCTGTTTGGTCCAAGAACAGTGTGGATAATTCAGCCATGTTGAACCTTTAATATGTTGTAAAAGGAAAAAGGAAGGAGAGAGAGAAAGGGAGGAAGGAAGGAGATGGGAAGGAAGGAAGGAAAGAAGGAAGGAAGGAAGAAGGAAGAAAGAAAGGAAGGAAAGGAAGAAAGGAGAGGACCCCAATATGTTGTAAAAGGTAAAAAGAAGGAGAGAGAGAAAAGGAGGACAGAAAGAAGGAGATGGAGAGGAAGGAAGGAAGGAAGGAAGGAAGGAAGGAAGGAAGGAAGGAAGGAAGGAAGGAAGGAAGGAAGGAAGGAAAAGAGAGAAGGATTGAGGGAGGAAGAAGGAAGGAAAGAAGGAAGGGAGGGAGGGAGGTAGGAAGGCAGGAAGGACCCAGAGCATCTCCAGCTGAACTCTAAAGCTGATGTCATAGAGCTATATGCTGATCCCCCAGCTGAAATGCCCTCCCCGCCTCAGTAACATCCATCTCGACAAAACGAACTCATCCTCTTGCCTTCTCTTCCTCAGCATAGCCGCCTCCTTCCCTAGCCCTGTGCCCAGCCCTGCGATGCCCCTACTCCCATCTCTCCCTGTCTAGTCCTTGCCACCAGCTCATGTCATGGGTATCACTTTCAGCCTCTCACAGATGGGGAAAATGAAGTTCCCCAAGGCGGAACTTGGCAAAGCTAGGATTTGAAGCCATTCTGGTTTGATGCCAAAGTCCAAGCTCTTTCCAAAAACCTAAGCCAAAGGGAGTGCTGCCTCCACACAGTGCCAGAATTCTGGAAACCCAAGCCTTTGGTCTGAGAATGGAACTTGTACCAAGGGCCCCAGCCGTGACATCATTGTCCCTGGCTCCTGGGGAAAATGGGTCAGGGGCCTGAGCTTTGGGCAGCGTGGATGGAACCTGCTGTCGGCTCTATGCGGACTTAGCCACATCCCCAGGCCTCCCTGTGATGTTGTGATGACCCCCTGGGATCCAGAGTGCTGAGGCTGCAGGATGTGGAACTCTGCACCGGAAGAGGTGAGCCCTGGATGGGCTCCTTCCTGGCCTCACCCTGTAGGTTACCTGCGGTCCGAGACTATTGTGGGAACCCAAATCCAAGGAGGCTGGAGGACAGGGTCAAGAACCCCTGGGAGTGTGCCCCAGCCCCAGCCTGAGAAGTCAGGACTAGGGGGCTGGAAGTGCCCCAGTCTAGCCTGAGGCCACACATGATTGCAGGGCTATTTTTAAAAAGATACCAATCTTCGCACAGGGGCCTGGGCGTAGCAGGCCCCCTCCCGTGGGGCATCTGTGCAGCCGAGGAGAAGGGGGCTGCTCCTTCCCAATCAGTTCCTGGGATTGAGTCGTCCTTCTCTAAATAAGTAAATTAGCTCTAATACCCTTATTTGCTATCAACCTTAGAAACCTAATGCAAACCAGATGGGCCCCGCTTCCCGAACCCCCCACGCTGTATAGCCCAGCCTCCCCGGGCCTGCCTGTGGCTAACTGGCTTCCTTAGCCCTGCGCTCCTCCCTCCCACTCCCATGTAAACAGCCCCTTAGTTAGAAAGGGGCCTTTGGATTGCTTCCCATGCAACAGGCTTCCTGGGCGACTCCCAGGCCTTCTCAGGAGCCCCACACTCAGGGGCTAAATAGAGCTGGCTCATTTCCAGGGTCAGTCCCAGTGCCACCCTTTTTACTGTTCCCCTATCCCATAATTTACTATTTTATAATTAAAAAGCCTTTATAATTTTTCTTCTTTATTATCAAAAGTAATGTTTTTGTTTCAGAAACTTTATAAAAGACAGAGATATAAAAAGAAGAAAACGTAAAATCACCTATAATCTCCCCACAGAGACGGTACATATTCTGGGCACTAGCCTCCCAAACTCTGATCTAGAGCAGAGGTTAGCCAACTTTTTCTGTAAAAGGCCAGGTAGTAAGCGTTGTGGACTTTGTGAGCAGTCTCTTGGAACTGCTGAATTCTGCTGTTGTACTTCAAAAACAGCTGCAGACACTATGCCAACAAATGGATGTGACTGTGTACCAATACAACTTTATTTACAAGAAAATGGGCATTGGCAATGTTTGTTTCATGAGCTATCATTTCCTGACTTCTAGTCTAGAGCAGGCCTGTGCAGGAGAAACAAAATCTGCTCAGGTGCGGTGGTTCACATATAATCCCATCACTGTGGGAGGCCGAGTCTGGCAGATGGCTTGAGTCCAGGAGTTTGAGACCAGCCTGGACAATATAGCAAAACCCTAAAATACAAAAACTTAGCCAAGCATGGTCGCATGCACCTGTAGCCCCAGCTACTCAGGAGGCCAAAGTGGGAGGATCACCTGAGCCTGACAGGTGGAGGCTGCAGTGAGTGGAGATTGTGTCACTGCGCTCCAGCCTGGGTGACAGTGTGAGACCTCATCTCAAAACAAAGTCTGAGCCACGTATGTAATTTAAAATTTTCTACTGATCACAGTTAAAAAGTAAAACAAAACAGATGAAATGAATTTTCAAAATATATTGTATTTAATCCCATATGTAAATATGATTTCAACATGAAATTCAGGATATAAAGATTGTGATGAGGTATTAAAAATAATTTTTGTACGAAGTCTTTGAAACCTAGACCTCCGTCTGCACTGATGACACATCTCAGTTCAGATGAGCCACACTTGAGTTGCTCGGAAGCCACCTGTGGCCGAGCCGCTGAGCTGGAGGCTTGCACCTGCACCCACTTCACCTCCCACTCCTTTTACAAGACGGCTCTTCCACTGGCTACACATATGGCTGTGAACAATTATTTAACCTCTCTGTGTTCCCATTTCCTCTTCTGCGACATAAAGGCCATAATACAGGGGTCCTCAACCCCTGGGTCACAGACCCCAGGACCAGTAGGTGGCCTGTTAGGAACTAGGCCACACAGCAAAAGGGGAGCTGCAGGCAATCAAGTGAAGCTTCGTCTGTCTTTACAGCCACTCCCCATGGCTTGCCTGCCTCACTACCTGAGCTCCGCCTCCTGTCAGATCAGACATAGCATTAGGTTCTCGTAGGCGCTCAAGCCCTATTGTGAACTGCACATGCGAGGGATCTAGGCTGCACGCTCCTTATGAGAATCTAATGCCTGATGATCTGTCACTGTCGCCCATCACCCCCAGAGAGGTCCCTCTAGTTGCAGGAAGACAAGTTCAGGCTCCCACTGATTCTACATTATGATGAGTTGTATAATTATTTCATTACATATTACAATGTAATAATAATGGAAATAAAGTGCAAAATAAATGTAATGTGCTTAAATCATCCCAAAAGCATCCCCACCACCCCCATCCATGGAAAAGTTGTCTTCCAGAAAACTGGTCCCCTGTGCCAAAAAGGTTGGGAACTGCTGTTGTAATACATATCTCATAACGTTGGTGAGAAAAATGATGAAACATCACTAGCCTAAGATCTGGCAAACAAAAGATGCTCATTAAGTATAAACTCTTAGGTTTGCTGCAACACCACAGGAAAACACGGTTCTTGTTAGCATTCATATCCTCCCCTCACCCAGACTGCAATGGCCTTTAGAGATCAATGATCCTGCCCAACTCTCAATGTACAGATGAACCAGCCGGAGGCCCAGAGAGGTTAAGTGACTTACCCAAAGCCACTCAGCCAGAAAGACCTTAAGTCTTAAGCCAGAAAGAAGCCATAAGTGATCATGGATACATTTAAATACCTTTAAAACTATCATTATTTTGTCCATCAAAAATTCAATGAGCTTAAAAATCAATGAATATAACTTATCATATTAATAGATTAAATAAGAAAAACCATATGATTATCTCAGTTAAATATGGAAAAAGCACATCAGTAGCTATGACAAAATTCAACATCCCCTGATGGCTAACAAACCTCTCACAAAAGTAAGAATGCAAGGACATTCCTTAGCTTAATAAAGAGACACCTACAAAAACCTACCACTAGCATCGGACTTAATGGTGAGAGACTGAATGCTATTCCCTTAAGACTGGGGAAGGCCGAGGAGTCCTCTCTCCACATTCTATTCAGAATCATACTAGAAGTCCTAGCCACTGCAAAAAGACAAGTAAAAAAATAAAGGGCATACAAATCAAAAAGGAAGAAATAAGCCTGTCTTTATTTGCTGTTGGCATGATTATCTATTTAGGAAAGAATCATTTTGAAAACTCCTAGGATAAATAAATGAGCTTAGCAAGGTCATATGATACATTATCAAAATACAACAGTCAATTGTATATCTGTACTAGCAATGAACAGTCAGGATTTGAAATTACAAAAACAATAGCATTTTTAATACTCCCTCTCCCCTGTAAACAAGAAATACTTAGGCATAAATCTAACAAAATATGCACAGTGCTTGTATGCTAAAAGCTAAAAAACACAAAATAAATAAAAGATCTAAATGAATGAAGAGATCTACTGTGTCCATGGGTTGGAGGACTAAATACTGTTAAAAATGTTGTCTTTCTAATTTTATCTACAGATTCATTGCAATTTCAATCCAAATCTCAGTATGCTTTTGTTTATAGATTTAGATAATTTGACTATAAAGTTAAGATGGAAGGCAAAGGAACTAGAATACTCAAAACAATTTTGAAACAGAAAAAAGGTGAATGATGCATATTCCCAGCTTCAAGACTTACTATAAAGCTACAGTAATCAAAACAGTATGGTATTGGTAAGAGGACAGACACAGAGGTCAATAAAGCAGAACAAACAGCCCAGAAATTGACCCCCACCAATATAAGCAACTGAATTGTGGGAAAGTTGCAAAGGCAAATAAGGGAGAAAGAATCATATTTTCAACAAATGGCACCAGAACAATCGCACACCCATATGCAAAAAAAAAAAAAAAAAAAAAAAAAACTTGACACATACCTCACATCTTACCCAAAAAATAACTCAAAATGGATGATTAACCTAAATGTACGATGTAAAACTATAAAATTTCTAGAAAAAATATATGATAAAATCTACATCGTCTCATATTTAGTGATGAGTTTTTAGATATGGCACCAAAAGCACAATCCTTATGGAACAAAATTGAGAGGTTGCACTTTGTCAAATCCAGATCATTTACTTTGTGAAATATACTGTTAAGAGAATCAAAAGACAAGCAACAGACTTGGAGAACATATTTTCAAATCACATAGCCATTAAAGGGACTCGTATCCAGAATATATAAAGAACTCTTAAAATTCAACAATAAGCAATCAAACAGACCAATTTTAAAAACGATCCCAAGATCTAAACAAATACTTCACCAAGGAAGATACATGATTGGCAAATAAGCATATGAAAAGATTTGCAAGGCCATTTGCCATTTGGGAAATGCAAACTAAAACCACAGTGAGATATCACTGCATCCTTTTTAGAATGGTTAAAATACAAAACACTGGCGGGAATTCTCATTCCTTGCTGGTGGCACAAAATGGCACAGACAGCTTTAATGATGGCCTCAGAGTTTCGGGGTCCCCAAACTCCACCTGGATGATATCCCCTGGGTCTCGGCCCACCTCACTACTGCAGCCCAAAGAATGCAAAGTGTGCTTCAGCTTGGTGCTGTTTTCTTTCTCTTTATAGAGTCCTGTTGTCTGTATAGCTTCCTCTGAATTTATGTTTTTAAAAAACTTTTATAACCAACTTATCCTATGCCTCCCGACTCATCTTTAAACCTCCCAGCCCAAATACCCGTCTGACTTATCCATTGCACACACAGATTTCAAAGGTTCCCTTGGCACAGAATTCTCAGAACCACTGATGCGCTAAAAGATGTAACGCTCCAGCAGGGAGCTAGGCGTCAAGCGTGCAGTGTGCAAAAACATGCTTGACTGCAGGCTAGGTTTTTTTTTTCCCACAAAGACTTTTATGGGACTGGGTTGTACAGGACTCTAATTTGGGAAATCCTGGACTAATAGTTTGAAAGACACTTCTTCTCTGGCTTGAACAACTTCAGATAAAGTGACCTATACTGGTCTCCCAGCAAAGTCTACCCAGGGAGGTGGTGGAGTGGCTGTGTGGCCCCAAGTCAAGATAGGCCCATGAAGCAGAGATGGGATCCATCCAGGATCTGCCCACCTCTTCTGGTCTGACCTAGGCTGGGATTGGGGGAGCCATCACTGGGGGGCAGTGGAGCAGGGATGGGGATCCATCTAGGATCTGCCCACCTCTTCTGGTCTGACCTAGGCTGGGATTGGGGGAGCCATCACTGGGGGGCAGTGAGCAGGGATGGGGATCCATCTAGGATCTGCCCACCTCTTCTGGTCTGACCTAGGGCTGGGATTGGAGGAGCCATCACTGGGGGGCAGTGGAGCAGGGATGGGGATCCATCTAGGATCTGCCCACCTCTTCTGGTCTGACCTAGGCTGGGATTGGGGGAGCCATCACTGGGGGGCAGTGGAGCAGGGATGGGGATCCATCTAGGATCTGCCCACCTCTTCTGGTCTGACCTAGGCTGGGATTGGGGGAGCCATCACTGGGGGGCAGTGGAGCAGGGATGGGGATCCATCCAGGATCTGCCCACCTCTTCTGGTCTGACCTAGGCTGGGATTGGGGGAGCCATCACTGGGGGGCAGTGGAGCAGGGATGGGGATCCATCTAGGATCTGCCCACCTCTTCTGGTCTGACCTAGGGCTGAGACTCAGGGAGGCAGGGGCAGCACTGAGGAGCTCTGGCAACCATGTCACCCAGTCTTCCCTGAGCCTCCTACTCGCTTCTCCATCCATCCCTCACCTGCTGGCGGCCAGTGAATACCCCTCCAGGGGGTATGTACATGCCACTCAGTGACTCCTGGGCATGCAGAGACCACCAGGAACAAAGCTGTGCCAGGGAGTGATGGGAGGCCCTGGGAGGTGGACAGAGCCTCCTTAGACACTGAACAGGCTTTGCAAGAGTTCTTTAGCGCCAAACCCAGGAGCTCTGAGGCCTGGATGGAGGTATGAGTGGAGAAGGCTACATTCCTAAGTCAAGCCCCTGGCCCTGCCACCTAGGGCCCAAGCGGAGCCAGGGTATTTCTTCATCCTCTCTTCTTAGTGAAGTCAGACATGAAGCAGGGACCTACCTATCCTCAGCTTCTCAACGCTTCCCAGGGCTAGAGCAAACTTACAAATATCAAAAGGAGAATACAGGTTTCTTTCAGCACGGCTAGGCACACACAGAGCCTCCCACACATGTGCCTACATGCATGCATGTGCACACACAAACACCGGCCTGTACACACACACAAGCATGCAAGTGTACACATGCACACGCATCCACACACATGCACCTATGTGCACATGCATACACACATAGACACACAGAAGCATGCATACATATCTGTGCACATAGAAACACACACGTATACATGTAAACATGCACACACCCACTCACAAACATGTACACACAGGCATGCACGCACGTGCATATGCACGTGCACACACACAACCTTCCCTGGAGGGTGGGAGGCCAGACACTCGTTCTGTGCCACCTTCTCCCAGCACCTGTGTCCAGGTAAAATGGAGCACTGAGAAGTGGACAAGCCTGGGCCGTAGAGTGGAGTGGATTTGGAGCCAAATCCCCTCCCCACGGCTCAGCTGTGTGGCCCAGGCCTGGCAGGAAGGAAAATCCACACAAGGACATGGTGTCATCTGCCTCATCCACCACCGTCTCCCTCGCACTACGGACAAGGCCTGAGACTCAGAAAGTATGTGTCCAGTGAATGAGTGAGTAAATTAATGAAGACGCTTCCCCTTTCTGAGCCTCTACTTTCTCATCCATGAATGGGGGCCTCAGAGCTACCTCCCAAGGCTGCCAAGTGGAGGGTAAGGCGCAGAAGCTCTGAGCAAAACACTGGACACACAATGAGCTTAGCAGGAAGAAACGCTCCCTCCCACTGCCATGCTCCCAGCAGCCAGAGGGAAGGTAATGACATGGATATCAGTGTAAGAGCAGGAACAGTACTGAGAACGCGGCCGAGACGCCGAGGACCTTCCAGGACTGTGCAAAGGGCTTCTGCACAGATGTCCCCACTGAGTGCTCCAGCAGCCTCTTAGATGGGTGCAGGTATCAGCCTCGTTTTTCAGGTTAGAAAACTGAGACCTAGAGAAGTTAAGAGACTTTGTTCAAGGCCACAGGTGAGTATATGGGAGCCAGGATTCTGACCCAGGCAGCTGAGTTCCCCGACCCACCTGGGTTGGAGCTTATCTGCCCCGTAGGGACCTGCTTCATGACTAGAAGGAGCACCCCAGCCCTGCAGGGAGCGTGCAGCCACCCTGGACCCCTCTTTTCCCAGTGCTGCCCAGTCCAGCGGTCTCCAGGTCAGGCCACCCCATCCTGGACACACTCAGGGCCCCTTCCATACATGGCTGCGCCCCCAGGCTTGGGTGCTGCCCAGCCTTGAGCACCCCACCTCCCAACACCAGAACCCTGGAGCTCAGAACTTGGCCTCCTGGCCAGGTGCAGCTACAGCTGCCAAGACTAAGTCCAGGGGAGCCGGAGGGGCCAGGCACGCCAGTAAGCTGGCCTGGTGCTGGTCTTTTCGGGAAAGAGAGTCTGAGCTGGTCTTCTAGGGAAGGGGCCGGAGGCCTCCCAGTGAGAGGTGGGGACAGTGGGCAGGCTCGTGTGGGAGGTGGCGGTCCATGTTGCAGCCAGATTTGTGTTCATTTCCCTTCCACAAGCACCCTGCGCTCTGTTTGTTCCAAGACCTCGGTGCTTTCCGGTGTTCCTGGCAGCCTCTTGTGCCCTAGTTAGCTGGGCCCACCCGCGGCTGTGGCCTCACCCGGGACCCAGCCCTGCCTCCCAGGCCACAGGCACCCAAAGGAGCCCCGTTGTCCTCAGTCTGTCAGGAGCCCCAGTAGTGCCCCCTGCAGGCCTGCCCAGAAGGGAGCCAGGAAGCAACCACTCACCGCCCTCCAGGTAAAAGGCCATCGGATCTATTCCAGATATGCACCTCCATCTGGGGAGAAGAGAGAGGGGCTTGGAGGATGGAGTTCATGAGCCAAAATGGAATTTTTCAGACAGAGAGCCAAGGTGAAAGTGAGCAAAACAGTTCTCAATGTTTCTAACTCTAAAAATAGGGCTGAAGCTAGAACTTAGCTCAAAAGGCGACCATGAAGACATATCAGGCAATCAATGCACGGCTCTTAAAAGAAAACAGGGCACAGAGTTAGGGTTAGGGCTAGGAGCAGGGGTAGCTTATACAATAATGAATATTGTAGCAACAACCACAATCACAGTCTCAGTACACCCACGTGGTGGGGACACAGCCCTGGTTAATCTTCATGTGCATCTCAAAAGCCATCCACAGTTGTCCTGGGTCCTTCCGCAGCCCTTTTCCCATCCTGTGACTGCTTCTTAACTCTTGCACAACTTTGCTGTTGGGAGGAGGAGGAATTCGGGAAAACCTCGGGCCTTCCCACGTCTCCGTCTATCCTGTGCCCAGGCCGGGAAGGACTCCTGGGGAGATGCAGGTGCAGATGACTCAACGGTTTGCCACTGTGTGACCTTGGGCAATGGCGTCAATGCCCCCAGACCCGGTTTCCTCTTCTCTAAATAGAGGATGAGGGTTGTCGCAAGATATGGAGCACTGAGTGTTTAGCCTGGGGAGTGAGTGGAATGGTGGCTACCAAAAGGAGATGTCCACACACCAAGCCCCGGGGCCTGTGCCTGGGAGCCCATTTGGAAAAGCAGTCTTTGCAGATGGGATTAAGTTAGAGACCTGCAGATGAGAGTGTCCTTGATGAGGGTGGGCCCCAAATTGAATGACAGGACTCCTCATAAGAAACAGGAGAGGAGGTCATGTGTCCACATGGCAGAGATTGGAGCAATGCAGCCACAAGCTCAGGAATACATGGGGTCACCGGGAGCTGGAGGAGGTGGGAAGGATCCCCCTCTAGAGGCTTTGGAGGGGGCACAGCCCTACCAAGGCCTTGATGTTGGACTTCCGGCCTCCAGGACTGGGAGAGGACACATTTCTGTGGCTGTGAGCCTTCCAGCTGACATGTTCTAGCATCACAGGAGACGCAAACAGCCCAGGTCCTGACCCGTGTCCCAAGCTCCATACGCGCCAGCAGTTTCTCACCCACCCAGTGTGTAGGGAGCCCCTGGCGCTGGAGACAAGGGGGGGATCATTAGCGTTAACCATTCACATGTTATTATTGCCTGATATGCTGGAATTTCAATGCATTACACTTTGTCCTCATCCAGGGCCTTCTTAGTAAATGCCCTCAGGATAGCGTCTTTTTTTTTTTTTTTTTTTTTGAGACAGAGTCTCACTCTAGCCCAGGCTCGAGTACAGTGGCGCCATCTCAGCTCACTGCAGCCTCTGCCTTCTGGGTTCAAGCCATTCTCCTGCCTCAGCCTCCTGAGTAGCTGGGACTACAGGAGCTCACCACCACACCTATTTTTTTTGTATTTTTAGTAGAGGTGGGGTTCCGCCATGTTGGCCAGGCTGGTCTCAAACTCCTGACTTCAACTGATCCACCCACTCCAGCCCCTCAAAGTGCCAGGATACAGGCGTAAGCCACCACACTCAGCCAGGATGGTGTCTAATCACATCAAATCCCAACTCCACTGGGAATTCCAAAACTCTAGGCACAACCACCTCTCCGTTTCCCTTCCTCAGTCCGGGCCTCCTCTGCCTCCTTGCTGAGACCTCTTTGCATATTCTGCAGGCTTCTCCAAGCTCTGATTTGGGGATGGCCCATTCTACAAGCCCTTCCAGAGACTTTCCCAGTAACTATAAAAGATGCCCTGTGAGTGGCCTCCTCTCAGAGATGAGTAAACTGAGGCTGGCACATACTGGTGGGGGCGGGGATCCAAATCATTTCACAGACTGATATTGGCCCTAAATGAGCTTTTAAAATCCCTGATCCTAGAGATAATGGGACATCGTTTTATCCCCATCTCTTTCAAAAATCTACCCCAAACCCACAGAGCTCCCCCATCCTCACCCTGGTCTATTTTATTTTTACAATCCTCATTGTCTCCTATCCAGCCACATATTTTACTCCTTTGCTCTATTTTTCTATCTCACCACTGGAGGATAAACCGCAGAGGGTGGGGATGTTTTGTTCATTTGTTTGGAGGTTTATCCCCCTACTAATGTTATCTCTTACTCCTAGAATAGTGCCTGGTACACAGCAGGTGCTTAATAAATATTTCTTCAGTAAATGATTAGAATCCTCCTGTACCTCATATATAATTCAAAGTAAGGACAATGTGACTGGGCATGGTGGTTCATGCCTGTAATCCCAGCACTTCTGAGAGGCTGAGGTGGGAGGATTTCTTGAAGCCAGGAGTTTGAAACAAGCCTGAGCAACATAGTGAGACCCCCACCACTACAAAAAAAATTTTTTTTTAATTAGCCAGACATGGTGGCGTGCAGCTGTAGTCCCAGTTACTTGGGAGGCTGTGGTGGGAGAGTTGCTTGAACCCAGGGAGGTCGAGGTTGCAGTGAGCCGTGATCACACCACTGCATTCCAGCCTGGGTGACAGAGGGAGACCCTGCCCCCCACCTCCCAAAAAAGAGAATGCAAATAGAATTCCTCTTTGCTGACATTAAATAGCTAGATTTTCTGGTTGTGGTGTTCTGGAAAGTTCACTGGAAACAGGACTTTTCTTACTTCTCTGGGGCCCCTTGAGTTTCTGACGTCTTAGGTCTGGAGAGCCCATACGGGCTTCACGACCTTCAAGCCCACGCCTTGCACCCAGGGTCCTCAACTGTGTGTCCACGAATGCTCCAGCTGAGGAGTTCACTCACCCCTTCCCACTCCGACCCTGGAGCCCCCACACTCAGAAACCAAGACCCTCCACTCCCACAGACACTGTTCCCCTGCAAGCACCCATCCTGATTCCAAAGAGCCTGCTGGATTTTTCCTCCCACAGAAAAACTGGGTCAATTCTTAGAGATCTGAGCCCTGTGCTCACACCAAGGTGACTTCAGCAGGGTCTGGCCTAGGAGTGACTGAGTCCTCCCTCAGGCCACTGGCCACCCAAGGATGATGGCAACTTAATCCATCCCACATGGAGCCCCAGTAGACGCTGACCTTCGCCCTTTAACTCCAAGACCTGGCTGCCCTGGCAGGAGAACTACCGTGTGTCCCCTGATAACCTCCCTGACATAATTCAACTGGACTCACACAGGCTGCAGAGATGGCCTGATAACAACGCTACATTCTGGGGTCAAGTTAGAAGGGCACGGCGACAGCCCACACTGCCTTAAAAAAAAAAAAAAACAGTCACCAGACCACTATGAACAGACACCACTGTGTTCTAAAATGCCTTTGCTCTGGAAAGCCAGGGAAAGAACATGGGCCACGGCAGAGACTAGAGGAGAGACTCCACCATGGCAGACAGCAGCCAAACCCATCCAAGAAGTTTCTCGTTCATTTGGGAAAAGCTCCCAAGCCCTGAGGTGGAACAACCGTGGCACTGACCTTGTTCCTGTTTTTCAAATGCAAATTGCAAAAGTGGACCCAAGGGCCTTAAGGGAGAGTCCCCCAGGGGCAGGGCCACAGCACATGGTCCCCAGGAAGTGGGTACAGGGCCCTGAATCACTTATACATGAAAATGAAAGTCACCTGGGAAGTGACCTGTGAGTGCAGACAGTGAGTCCTGGCCAGGGAGCAACACCCTTCCCTGGGGGGCTGCAGAGTCACTTGGGCCTGAGTTCAAATCCCAGCTCCATCTCTTCCTAGCTGAGCAACATTGGCAAAGTCATGCATTCTCTCTTGGCCTCAGTTTCCTCATCTGTAAGATGGGGCTGAGAAGAGGACTGTGGTGGGAATTCGGGGAGATGATGCTCCTAGCAGCACATGGCACATAGTTAACAGATAGGAATGGTTCCATCAATGACATCCCCTGCTCTCCCTGGGGGTGTGGTTGAGATCCCCTTGAATCCCCTCACTGGGAAGGCAAGAGAGCCAAGACCGGACCCTCTCGGCCCAGCTCCCACCTCGGGCCTCTGCCCACTGCGTCTGGCTTCCCTGTGGGTTTGTGTTGCAGGAACAGGGCTCCCAGTTCCAGCTGCCAGCGTCTCCCCCAATCCGAGCCCGTTTCCTCACCTGTAAACACGAGTCACCCCATGCCCGTCTGCAACAGGCCCTCCCTGCCGGCAGCCAAGGAGATCGAATGAGCTGGGCCAAAGAGCAGAAGGCACAGCCCTGGCTCAGGGGCTGGCGTGAGCTGCACATGGAACTGAGGCACGGTTGCCCTGCTCAGAGCCTTGGATCCCTTGGCTGCAGCGTGGGCTCAGGGACACCCACCCTGACAGGGGTGTTACAGAGAATCACATCCATCAGTGGCCTGGCACACAGTGGTAGGTCTTCCACTTCTGCTGTTTATTATTGCTAGTCTTGTTATCATCTACCTGGCTAATGAGGATCACCTTCTTGAGGCAGGTGGAGGTCACCCACAGGGCAACTGACAAGGAGGTGTCTGGTCCCCTGGGCACTCCCCACCCCCTCCATCCCCCACCTAGAAGATAATGTCCAACAAAGACCATCGGGGCGGGAGTGTCAGCCGGCAGCCTCTCTGAGCACAGACGTGTCAGTGGCCAGAGGCCAATCCCAGGCTGCGGATGAGCCAGGCAGCTTTCAGGGGTGGAGCACACCCATGGAGGGGCCGGAGACCCTGGGGCACCCCTGGATGGGAGCCTCAGCCCTGCTTCCCCTTATGCCCATTGCTCCCGCCTTGCCTTGCTCAGCTGGCTACACCAGACACTGGGAGACACTCAGAGAGCAAGCTGGAGGGGTGCTGGGTCCCCTTAGCCATGGCATGCCAGAAATCCCCCACCCACCTGCCTTAAGCGAGTGTCCCCAGGGGCAGGTCACAGCACATTGTCTCCAGGAAGTGGGTACAGGGCCCTGAATCTCTTAGGCATGAAAATGAAAGTCATATCCTGGGGCGGGGCGGGTTGGCAGGGCGGTGGGGGGGGGGGGTTGGGGGATGGTGTGAGGCGGTGGGGGGTGGATGGGGGATGGTGGGGAGCAGCTGAAAGTCACCTGGGGCTGCTGAAATTCCTTTGTCTAGAATTAGCCCCTGGAGCTTCCTTTGTCTTCTAGGGTCAGCTGAATATGTGACACAGCAACCCTGCATTTTAGCAATCTGTCCTCAGGACATCACTGACCAGCAAGCAACTCTGTATGCTGAGGACGCCCATTTCAACACGGAATGTGATGCAAAAACTTATTTGGACACAACAGAAGTTTCACCTAACAGTGATGATGCACATCTTGCCCATGGCCTGACTGGGAGATCCCTCTGCAACCACAGGTTAGCTTAGAAGACAATATTGCTTTGCTTTATTTAATTGTATAAGTCATCCAAGTTCATAGAATAATTGGAAACTGTAAACAAAGAAAAATCTGCATCTCCTGTTGTAACACACCACAGATAAGCCTCATGCGTCATCATTTTGGACGACGAAGTCTTGTCAAATCTACAAAAAAGGTCTGGGGCGACCAGGTGGGTTTAGAACGTGGAGGCCAGAGGGGAGTGAGAGGTGCTGTGAGGTCCCAGGTAGGGGTAACCCCTGCTGGCTTGATGAATGGACCCATCCCCTTTCGACAGGCCTCGCAGACACAAGGCCAGATAAGCACATCACCCGTCCAGGCCATTTTTCCTCCGCTATCTCTTGCTGAGGCGATGCTAACATACCATCAGCCCTCTGTGTGATGGATGGCCTTGGGAAGCCGGCCCACCCCCACCGATTGCACCAACCCTCGGAGGGGCTTCCCAGCACCCGCCTGCTCATTTTCAAGACTGGTTCCCTTGGGGGTAAAACATGAGCACCCCAGGGGTCCTTTCTGGGGCTTCACACACATTCACACACATCTGTGCCCACGCGCACGCACAGGTGCATTTGTACCTTGACCCACCCAATGTTGAAAGCTTGGAACTCAGCAAGTCCAGTTCCCAGGAAGTGGCCCAGGATCACACGGCCAGACATTTGCTCCTTACTAACACTATGTTAAGTCTTTATCGGGATCCCCTCCAGTTCCAAAGCGGCTGAGACGCCGACAAAAGTATCTTGGATGAGACTTGCCAACCGCCACCTCCTCGGCCCATCTTGGTCCGAGTCAAGTGCCAGACACCTCAGACCTCACTATTTCCTGGGAAATCTTGAGCAATGGTTTCTCTCCCACCAAAATCCTCAAAGGCAGCCAGAAACAGTAGAGTGATTAGGAAGCCTTACGCTAGACACACTTCCAAGCTGCAAGCTTCCTGTGAAGCAAAACAGAACAGCCTTCATATGGTGGAGTCAACCAATGTGGGCGCGTCCCAGGGCCCAGCAGGATAAACATCGGGCTCTCTGATCCCGACCTCCCGACATACCCATTTGTCCTGGCCGCTCCTCGGACACATGAATGCCTGTCTTAAACCCCACCCTCCACCGCCAGCCGTCTCCGGGGAAGTGACAAACACCGGATAGAGCCAACGGGCCCCCGGAGTCCGGATGCCCACCATCCAGGGCTGTTTATGTCTGAGCCCATCTTGGAAGAAAAATGTGAGAACGCCTGTGGAGAACATGGTGGCCAAGCCAGGTCCATCCGGTGCCAGGGAGCCAAACACAATGGGAAAGGAGGTGCAGACGCAGCGGAAGGATAGGGCTGGGCATGGCCCGTCGAGGGAGACCACTGGGCCAGGTTGGGCCCTTCCCTGCGCCCTCCGTCCCTGTGCTGCAAAAAGGCACCTGGATTCTTCTTCCCTCCACCCGGGACTCTGTGATCATTCATACCTCCCTCTTGGCCCACCGAATCATGTGAGTCACATCCTTCGCTCTGCCCATAAAACCACCAAGTTTTAGGCAGTGGATATTCAAGACAGACAGTTGAGAGTTGTCAGTAAAAGCGCTTTCTCGTAGCAGAGTCTTATTTTATTCCCAGCTGAAATGCTGTTGCTCTTTCCAAGGAAGGATGGGTTCCTCCTAGAGGAGAGGCAGAGGTGTGCTCTCCAGACCCCACCGCCATGCTGGCCGCTCAAACAGTCCTCCTTCAGGAAGACACCAGCCTTTGAGCCACCAGGAATCCTGAGGCCTGTGGCTTCCTGGGAACCTACAACCGCATCAGACATCGAGGCAGAGTCGCTGTTACCAGTTTCACATCTTAGTCAGAGCCACCATTTTTGACCTGTCAACAAGCCCCCCCACCAAAAAAGCACTAATCAATCAATGTTTATTAAAAGCCCACCTTGTGCAAAGGGCTATTGGTTAAAACTCTTCAATCCCCGAGATACTTAGGGGAAGACTGGTTGTCTTTGAGAAGCAGGAACACTCATCTTGGGTTGTCAGAAGACTTGCTTTGGGGAGATCCTCAGATCCTGTTTCTAGTGTCTGTCTTTTGATTCACAACGTGACTGCAGGTAAGTGCTTGGGGTTTTTCAACCGCAAAATGGAGATAACAATGGTACCCACCTCCCTCGAGGGGTGGCTGTGAAAATTAAATGAGATGATGCATGTAAAATTATGATAACCGTGCTCTTAACCTCAAAAATCTGTATTAGGCATTATATGGTTTGAACCGCATCTAACCAAGACTCCAGTAAACAAAAGTCCATTTCTCTTGTTCATGGAAACCCAAGCTCTGATCTGCAAAGTCCACAGGGCCTCCGGCTCCCTCCGTCTTGCTGTGCCTCTCCCCCTGGGAGGCTGTCCTCATCTGCAAGGCCCTGAGCAGCTCACCCTCAACCACAGTGCACACCCTGAGGGTAGGAGGATGAAGGAGGCTGAGCAGAGTCATGTGGCCACACTCGGCTGCAAGGCAGGATGGGAAATGGAGTCTTTATTTTGGGCAGTCATTTCCTTTGCTTAAAATTGGGAGTATTACAACATAGAGGAAAGGAACATGGATAAGGGTGTGAATAGGCCATCTCAGCCACTCCTCGGGAGGTAAGGATTGGTATTCCATGTTATAGATGGCAACACCGAGGCTTGGAAAGGTGAAAGAAATTGCCGCAAAGCACACATCTTCCTAAATCCCTCAGCCTTACCCCCTGGGCTGCACCACCTCCTAAGCAGTGGTGGAAGAGGTGGTGCTTTCTCCGTGCCGACACGTGGAAGTTCACGGGAGGACAAGGTGGTCACTGGAAGGCTGGGTGGGGGGCAGGAAGCATGGGTGAGCTGACACCCATTTGTCATGGGGGCCTCCCAGGGAAGAGAGACCCCCGTTCCCCAGTCCCAAGGCAGGGGCAGTTTCTCCAGAACGCAGCTTCTCCAAGCAGGAGGCAGCCCGGAGGCCTTTTCCGCACTGCTCGTTTCTTCCACTGTCCTGAGGGCTTAGGAAAGCAGAAGGGAGTCTCTCCCAAGCTCCGGCTGGTGGGCACTCCTCCCCAGTGCTCCCTGCAGGCCAGTGCCCAGTGGGGTGGGGCCTTGGGGGGCTGCCAGCTCCAGAGCCACGCCCCACACATGATGGGGGCTGGAAGGAAAGAAAACTAGGCTGGCAAAGGGGCAAGGCGGAGGCGGGTGCCCTGTGGGGCAGACTCCCTACTCCTGCTCGTGGCCCCAGACCCCTGCTGGGTGCTGGTCTTGTGTCCCACCTGGCATGGAGCCAGGCACTTCACCCACGTCAATGACCCACCACTAGGGGCAGTAACCCAAAGAGGTGGGCACTGTTACTATTCCCACTGCCCAGTAAGGAAATCAAGGCCTAGAGACACAAATTAACTAACCCAAGTGATTCAGGGAGCCCAGAAGGGGCTTTGAACCCAGGTGATCGGGCACTATGGCATTAGCCTGGCCCCATGAATAATCACCATCTTTGCAGCCTAGGGAGCGTTCAGAGGCAATGCCGCTCCAGGCCACCTCCCAATAAATGCCTCCACCAAGCATCTTTTATGTAGAAATTCTGGAGACACCCCTCAGGCAGGTCTGGGGGTCCAAGAGATTTCAATTCAAAAAGAGTATCTTAGGCTGGGCTCAGTGGCTTACGCCTGCAAGCCCAGTACTCTGGGAGGTCAAGGCAGGCAGGTCTCCTGGGCTCTCCTAGGAGTTTGAGACCAGCCTGGGAAACATGGTGAGACCCCATCCCTACAAAAAATACAAAAATTAGCCGGGTGTGGTGGTGTCTGTGGTCCCAGCTACTCAGGAGGCTGAGGTGGGAGGATCACTTGAGCCCGGGAGGTAGACGCTGCAGTGAGCCGAGATTACACCTCTGCACTCTAGCCTGGGTGACAGAGCAAGAATATGTTTCAGAGAAAAAAAAAAAAGGAATATTTCTGCTCCAAGGGTATCGGGCTCACACTGCCTATGTGCAGATTGTGGTTCTGCCTTCCTAGCTGTGTCTCCTCTAAGGACCTTCTCCTCTCTGGCCTGCTTCCTCATCCATAGCATGGGGAGGAGAGTGACCACCCATGAAGGCTGTTAGGAGAAGGCCACCTCTCAAATAGTGACAGGTGTTGGCATTGCTGTCCTTTGCTGTATTATTTTTGAGATTTTTTTTTTTTTTTTTTTTTTGAGACGGGAGTCTTGCTCTGTCTCCCAGGCTGGAGTGCAGTGGCGCGATCCTGGCTCACTGCAAGCTCCGCCTCCCGGGTTCATGCCATTCTCCTGCCTCAGCCTCCCGAGTAGCTGGGACTACAGGTGCCCGCTACCATGCCCGGCTAATGTTTGGTATTTTTTGGTAGAGATGGGGGGTTTCACTGTGTTAGCCAGGATGGTCTAGATCTCCTGACCTCGTGATCCGCCTGCCTCAGCCTACCAAAGTGCTGGGATTACAGGTGTGAGCCACCGCGCCCGGCTGAGATATTCTTTATATTTGAAATTAGATCATAATTTTTAAAAATTAAATGCAGGACAAAAGAGACAGAGGGGAACCTGCAGGTGAAAAGGATCTTAAAACAGATTGTAGCCAGTTACAAAAGAAACCTCAGTCATCATCATGGCCCACACAGCCCTTTTGTATACCTATTGATTATGCAACCACATAAATATATCACTAACAAAAAGAAATGCATGACTTTTTAATTACTTAAACTTTAAACCACGGTTCTTGTTCCCAGAGAAGCTTGTCTGGACACACACACACCTCCAATCTAAGGGAGGCGTGCTCAGGCACTGAGGTCAGCCCCAGCTGCCATGCATGCAGGTGACATGTGAGGTACCATTCCCGTGCCATGATTTCCTCAAAACAAAACGGTGCAGGTTGCAGGAGCCTCATCTCACTGGGAAGGAAAAAAGCCGAAGCTCAAGAAAGCCACAAGTCCCAGTTACACCACTGGGCTGGTCAGTGCAGAGTTGGGACTGCACTCCGATTGCGTCTGGCTCCAGGGTCCCAAGACAGCAAGACTGGGCTCATGCCCAGCCCCCAACAAGCAGATCCTGAGGCAAGGATTTGAGGATGAGAGTTGATCTGGGGGACGACCGGAGCAGCAGTGAAGTGGAGAGGCGAGGTGGGGGAGGAAGGCCACGGCGCGGGGACCTCACCGAGCGGAAGCTGCATGGCAAGTGGGGCTCAGTCCCCCTGGGGCGCTCTGGGAGTGGTGGAGAGCTCGTCCCCAAGGCATCCTCCCAGTGGGGGAGAGAGCTGGGGTGCTGACCCACCAGCCCCCATCTGTCACCAATCCCGAGAGACTCCAAGGCCTTCTTCGTTCCCTGCCCTTTCTGGCGGGCCCTGTAGGTGGGCTGAGCACGTTCCCATGGTCAGAGAAAGTCTCCGGCATGGATTCCCACATACGTCGGGGTGGGAAACCGTCAGCTTGTTCAGGAGCCTTGAGTGCTGAGAAAGTATGGATGGGGCTGCAAATGCCTGACCCCCGCATGTGGCTGCACAGAAACTCTCCACCCCTGCAATGTGACCCATGGACCCATACTCACTGCTCTGTGTGGATGGATTACATTCCATTTCCGTTCCTTTCTCTTATCTCTACTTAAATAAATACTCTTTATAACAAGAAAAGAGCAATAAAAATAATCATGAATTTTTAAAAAGACACAAGAACTATTCCCCAAACTGTTTCCCCGGAAGAGTCAGCTTTGCATGGAGCAGGCGGGGAGTGCGAGGTGGCTGGACAGCCCCTCAGTGTCTGGACAGAGCTTCCTTCACACAGTGTCCCTGCCTCCTCCTTGGACACCTGTGGTCTGTCAGGTGACACATCATTCCTGTCCATCAGCAGCCCCCGGCCATTGCTGCCAGCTCTGATAACCCAGTCCTGACAAGGCCCCCTTCGGATAGAAATTCCTCACTTCTTGGTGGTCAGGCTTGCACTGACCCCCGTGGTCAGTGTGGGAGCTGGCAGTTTTTATTTTGGCGCATACAAATTAATATCAGCCCACTGCCTGTGGAGAAAATGCACCTGTGGTGCATGAGCATCTGCATGTCCCTCACTGTGCGGGCTTAGGGTCTCCACGGAGGCACCTGCTCCCCTCTCCTCCCATCCCCCCATTGCACCATGGGACGTCAAGGGGCAGCAGCTCTTGACCCCTGCTGATGCCCAGCCCTCCAAACGTCAGCTGTCCATCCACGCCTCCTGCTGCAGATTGCAGGCCACACTCACCATCCCAGGGCAAAGTGCAGTGAAAGAGCCTATGCCCCACTTCTCTCTCTTTGACATTTTTTGCCTGCCATCCTTTAAAAGCTTGACCCTCTCACTGTCTCCACCTTCATCAAAACCTGCTCCAAAAAACAATACGTCAGCCGTCATCCTCACCAGGTGTGAATCAGATGGGTCACGGGGAGATGGCTTGGGGGCAAAAGGGTCTTTAAAAACTGCCAGGAGATATGCAGCAGCTTTTATGAACGCTGAGCATCTGCCTGCCCTGCGTCCCAGCAATTGCAACTCTGGGTACACATGCAACAAAAACGCCTACGGACATCCACAAGAACCCATGTGCAAGAATGCTCATCCCAGGCCGGACATGGTGGCTCACACCTGTAACCCCAGCACTTTGGGAGGCCAAGGAGGGCGGATCACAAGGTCAGGAGATAGAGACCATCCTGGCTAACACAGTGAAACCCTGTTGCTACTGAAAAAAGAAATAAAAAAAGCCGTATGTGGTGGCAGGTACCTGTAGTCCCAGCTACTCAGGAGGCTGAGGCAGGAGAATGGCATGAATCCGGGAGGCGGAGCTTGCAGTGAGTCGAGATCACGCCACTGCACTCCAGCCTGGGTGACAGAGCGAGACTCCAGCTCAAAAAAAAAAAAAAAATGCTTATCCCAGAACCATTCATAATCATGAAGAACTAAAAGCCTCCGAAAGCTCATCACCGGGAATGCAGAATGAATGGTGACATGGGCTGCGTCCACAGCACAGAGTGCTCTGCCACAGAAAGAGCGAACCCTCAGGCCAGCCCAAACTAGCTCCATGGAGAGGTCTGGGATGCCGTCTGTGCATTTTCCTTCAACAGAGAATCACGGTCACCTCCTGAGCAGAGTAAATTTAGAGCTATTCTCAGAATTCTGCTTCTCAGGGGACAGAGGCTTGGCCTGAAACGCTGCAGAAGCCAGCCGTGCTGTGTGACCACGGGCAGGAGGCCTAAACCCTCTGTTCCTTTGCTGCCTCCTCTGAAAAACAGAGATAATAATGGCGCCCGTCATCAGTGTAAATAAAAAACATACACTCATATAAATTTAATCATATAATTAAGCAAGGATAATAGTTGGTAACTATGGTGTTTGTGGCAAAGATTTGATCAGTTCCTGTGTGTAAAGTTTGCAAAACATGGCCTGGCACACAGCAAGGGACCTCAACATGGTTATTAATATTTTTATTATTATTATTAGGCAGAGAGTAGAGTGGTAGGAAGATCATAGGCTTTGAAGACTGAGAAATCTGCTGGCTCAGTTACTTACTGTGTGGCCTTAGGAAAGTCACCGAGCCTCTCTGAACCTCAGTTCCCCATGCACAAAATTGCTTGTTGTTGTGGCCAGATAAAATAGTGCAGTGCTTCCAGAAGTTCACAGCAATGATCCCTGGGTGGTCCCAGGAGATGACTGGTCAATGGGCAAAGTTTGTATTTTCACCATTAATGTATTTATTTTAACATTTATTAGAAAAATGTGTAACGAAAGTATCAAACCCATAATTTTTGGGAATTATGATTGGGGCTGAGTTTCCTTTAATATATATTTAAGTGTCTTCTAAAGCAACTCCAGTTAAAGAAAAGTATTAGTGAAATGGTATAGGGGAGCAAAGGCAGGGCAGGAATGGGGAAGGCGGTGCATGGAGGAAGTTGGGCTGGTGTCCCGCCCAGAGCCACCTGTGCTCCTGCGGCTGGGTCTGCGCTGCTGCTTCTCAGCCTGTACCGGTGGAATTGCTAAGACCCCCAGTCAGAAGCCTGGAGTGTCGGAGAACCTTCTAGCAATGATGGGCATCTCTGTGGGTGAAGGTGTCAGCTGTCCTGTCCGCTGTGAGGCGACGCAGCAGCGCCATCAGGTGCCCATACAACAGCCCAGCCATTTATCAATCACCTGTATTAGGTAACCCTTTATTGCCTGCCTGCCTGCCTCATCAGTTTCCGGCAGCTGCTGTTACAGGTTACCATAAACTTCATGACTTAAAACCACATAAACTTACTACCCAACTGTTCTAAAAGTCAGAAGTCCTAAATTCAAGCTGTGGGCAGAGCTGGTTCCTCCTGGGGGGGTCTGGGGGACCCATTTCCTGGCCTTTTCCAGCTTCTAGATGCCACCTGCACTCCTTAGCCCAGGCCCCTCCCTCCACCTGCAAAGCCAGCTGTGCAGCCTCTTCCCAGCCTTCTCCCTCTTCCACCTTCTAAGGGCCCCGGCACAGTCCGCCCTCCGTATCTGCAGGCTCTGAACTCACAGATTCAACCAACTACAGATCAAAAATATTTGAAAAAAAAAATGAATGATTCCATCTGTGCTGAACATGTGCTGAGTCTTCTTCCTTGTCATTATTCCCTAAACAACACAGTAAAGCCATGACTTACGTAGCATGCACATTGTATGAGGTATTATAAGTAATCCAGAGATGATTTAAAGTATACCGGAGGCAGTGCATATGTTGTAAGCAAACGCTCTGCCGTTTTATATCAAGGACCTGAGCATCTGTAGATTTTGGTATCCACGGGAGTCCTGGAGCCAACGGCCCTCGGATACCAAGGGATGACTGTAACTACACTGGGCCCATTCGAATACTCCAGGATAATTTTCCTCTGTGAAATCTGTAGTTAATCGTATCCATAAGGCCCCTTTTCCCACGTGAGGCCACTTATTCCCAGGTTCCAGGGATTAGGACCGTGAACATCTTTAGGGACCATTACTTTGCAGACCACAGGCTTCCAGGAGGCACCCCTCCCCCCGATCCAGTAAGCGACCTGCACCCAAGTCCTTGTCTCAGCTCTGTTTCTGGGGGACCCCCTCAGCCCTGCAATCATGCAGTTCACCACTCACTCCACACTCTTCCTATGCTCTCGGGACCCACGTGAGCCTTTTGTAAGGAATGTGACGTCACTCTGGTGTGATCCTCAGTTAAATCCACCATCTGGCAGTGTGGCCCATGGCTTTTACGTTTCAGCCAGATGCTGGCACATCAAGTTTTGTCTCAAAGTTAACCCTGCCGGCCTGTTTCCTTAAAAGAAACACCCCAAATAAGACAACGTTGGCTGCTTTTCCCCAGACTTCCCAGAGCGCCTCCGCATCCAGTAGCTGCAATCCCAAAAGCACTGGCAGTCGGCACATATTTAGGAGAGAACGGACATCGTGCCCGGCCGAGCTGCTGAGGCCACAGGAAATGGGGGCCACTGGCATGAGAGGGGAAGGTTGCTCCCTAGGTTCATGAACTTGAAGTGGAGTTTGGCTGCTCTGGGGGTCAAATGCCAGCTCTTCTACTTTCTATTAGGTTGGTGCAAAAGTAATTGCGGTGTTTGCCCTTACTTTTTTTTTAGATGGAGTCTCTCTCTGTCGCCCAGGCTGGAGTGCAATGGCGCCATCTCAGCTCACTGCAACCTCCGCCTCCTGGGTTCAAGAGATTCTCCTGTCTCAGCCTCCCGAGGAGCTGGGATTACAGGTGTGTGCCACGACGCCCGGCAAATTTTTGTATTTTAAGTAGAGATGGGGTTTCACCACATTGGTCAGGCTGGTCTCGAACTCCTGACCTCAGGTGATCCATGCGCCTTGGCCTCCCAAAGTGCTGGGATTACAGGCGTGAGCCACTGCACCTGGCCTGCCCTTACTGTTAATGGCAAACACTGCAATTACTTTTGCAGCAACCTAATAGCTAAGTGAGACTGGGAAGCTTAGTTTCTGCAAGCCTCTATTTTCCCCTTCTGTGAAATGGGATGATGACGTTTACCCACCTCCAGGGGTGATGTTCAAAATGTCTAACAACCCATGTAGAGCAGACATCAGCCGATCCCAACACCCCAGACATAAACAGCCAATATGGCAGGCCCAGCCCTGAGAGCTGGAAACCAGCCTCACCCACTCCAGAGTGGTCATGAGGCTTTGACAAGAAGAACTCATGTAAAACTCATAAAACACAGCACGCCTTCAAGCAGTAGTGGCTGTGATGAACGGTCATTATTCCACCCAGCATCATCAGGTTACATGACGGGGCTAAGGCATGAGTCCTTCGGCTGGATTCAAACTGGGTCTTTTGAAAAGCAAGTTCAAATAATTGCATGGAAAGCAAGCATCGTTGATTAGACGCCGGGGTGACGCAGCAGAAGCCAAGGCTAGGCTGGAGGAAAAGGCAGGACTGGGCTTGGCCACAGCTGGGCCAAGTCTGGACTTTATCTTGGAAATCAGAACACGCCTCACTTTGGGCTCACTCGCATTGCTCAATTTGAGCATCTTAGCATCTGCTCGTTCAGACAGCGGGCCACGTCAAGATGAGTCTCCAACGCCAGAGTCCTCAGGAGGTCAGGAGGCTGCCGGCACCCAGGCAACTGCCGCTGTGCTCTGGGAAGGGAAGGTAGAGCGCAGGTGGGTCTGCTGGCTGGTTTGGAAGCTCAGGAAGAGGTAGGGACAAGGTGACCTGGAGCCCAGAGAAGTCAGCTGCAGCATCGGTCCCAGCTGAAGCCAGAGTCCAGCTGTCCTGCTACGTATTAGGAGACACAAATTCTGCAAAGGCCCAGCCTGGCTTTGAAAACCAAATGTGGATGATTTCTGTGCTGAGTCACTCTCGGTAAAGAGCGTTCACGGACCACGTGCCACACAGCGAATTCTCATTTCCCGTTTTATTCCCTCCAAGTTCTCATCTGGTCTTGGGCCTGCAAGAAAGTGGGATGGGACATGGAAAAGGACATGTCCTCAGCCTCGGGGTCCTGACAGAGAAACAGAACAGAGGAAAATAATGGGTCGGACAGAGACCCAGTGGTGCCCCTGAGTGGCGTCCCAGAGCCCCTCTACCAGAGAGGACCTTCCTCCAGGCAGCCCCAGAAGACGGGTAGAAATTCAAAGCTAATCCTATAGCTTCTGCCCACAGAGAATTCAACCACACATCCATACACAGTCACAAAACAAGAACAATGGAGCACTTAGGGCCAAGCCCTTTACATATATTATCTCATCCAATCCTCACAGTAATCCCGCAATGTCAGTGCTATGCGTCATTCCCATTTTACAGATGAGGAAGCTAAGCCCAGAGAGGTCAAGTAACTTGCTTAAGGGCACACAGCCAGTGAGTGGTGGAGCCTGGATTCACCCCACGGTCTGCAAGATGCTGACAGCATGGATAAACTTCAGTGCGCACAGTGGACAGACTTGCCATGTGTCATCTTGACACATGCCCAGTGGAGCCACCAGTGGCATTAACCCAAGGAAACAAAGAATGCAGCGACCATAGATGAAGTCATCTCCTCAAAGGCAGAAAGAGATCACTTTTCTGAAAGGAGAACCTGAAACCAGGGCCAAGCCCTCTAACCACAGGTGGCTGCTACTTTGGGGCAGGATGGATTTAAGCTGGAATGAAATACCCCCCTCGGACCCAGCCCAACCTCATGTTGGAGCTAAGCAGAGCCCAAAAATAAAATCTTGTGTTTTGCCTGGGTGCAGCGGCTCATGCCTGTAATCCCAGCACTTTGAGAGGCCCAGGCGGGTGGATCGCTTGAGGTCAGGAGTTCAAGACCAGCCTGGCCAACATAGTGAAACCCCGTCTCTTACAAAAAATACAAAAATTAGCTGGGTGTGGTGGTGTGCGCCTGTAGTCCCAGCTATACTTGGGAGGCTGAGGTGGGAGAATCGCTTGAACCCAGGAGTGGAGGTTGCAGTAAGCCAACATCGTGCCACTGTACTCCAGCCTGGGCAACAAAGTAAGACCCTGACTCAAAAACAAACAAAAATCTTATACTTTCACTCCCAGCGCAAGTGGATGCTGGCAGGGGTCTGCCTACAAAGACCATTCCAGTATCTGGACATATTAGTACCCAGATAAATTCCATCTGCTGGGGTTGGCATCTCTATGCCTGAGAGCTTTACAATATACTGAGTTGAATGATGTCCCTTCAAAATCTATGCCAACTCAGGACCTCAGAATGTAACCTTATTTAGAAATAGGGTCTTTGTAGATGTAATTTGTTAAGATCATACTGATTCATGAATGGACCAACTCAATGTATGGAGACATAATAACTCAACTCACAAGAGACTGATGTATATACTGGGACACATATGTAGTAGGGGCTCTGCCTTTCCAGGAACTGGAGTTGTCCCAGCTCCCAGGCACCTTTCTGGCTGGCTGACAGATATAAGGCAGCTGGGTGAACATGGACCTACCCCACCAAAGTCTTGATGATCCTACAGCCTAAGTACTGAATGTGTCCCCTTCTCCCATCCCCACCAAGGGCAGGGACTGGCTCTGTGTCATTTACAGCTACATTTCTAGGGCTAGCACAGCATAGCTGTATACATTCAGGTAATGCCAATTGCTACACCAAGACAACATGGCAAGTCTACCCACTGTGCACGCTGAAGTTTATCCATGCTGTCAGCATCTCACAGACCATGGGGCGTGTCCGGGCTCCACCACTCACTGGCTGTGTGCCCTTGGGCAAGTTACTTAACCTCTCTGGGCCTCAGCTGCCTCATCTGTAAAATGAGAATGATGCATAGCACTGACATTGTAGGATTACTGTGAGGATTGAATGAGATCATACGTGTAAAGGGTTTGGCCCTAAGTGCTCCGTTGTTCTTGTTTTCTGACTGTGTGTGGGCGTGTGGTTGAGTTCTCAGTGGACAGAAGCTATAGGATTAGTTTTAAATTTCCTCCCATCTTCTGGACGAAGTTGCTCTCTGGTAGATGGGCTCCGGGGCGCCAGCCAGGGGCAGCACTGGGTCTCTGTCGCATCCCATCATTTTCCTCTATTCTGTTTCTCCCAAATCTCAATGTCCTGTCACAAGTTTCTGTCTCATGCATGGACCCTTCCAATGTGGACATCCTTGTCATACATTAGCCTTGCCACATGATGATTCAAGAGCCTGGGCTTCTTCCAGTTGGGGCCTTGCTGTCCAGGGGATGTCAGTCTTCAGACAGAGGAGGGGAAAAGACAGAGAATTGTGGCAAATACCACGCACTTCCTTAGTGAGGAGCAGCAACTACCTTCTCACACATTCTTTCAGCAAGAACAAGTGGCCTGTTCCCACCCAGATGCAAAGACACCTGGGAAACATAGCTCCCTGCCAGACAGCCACCCACTAAGGATAGCTCCACACATACACACAGGTGCCCATGGCCAGCTGGCCATGGGTGCAGGATAAACATTTGCTCGGTTCATTCATCAGTGCACCAACTAACGGACGACCAAGCCAGTCACTCAGAAGAGAGATTTCCTAGGTGGCTGTTGAAATGTTGAGCTGAATCAGAAACCCACATGATTAAACCACACGAGATAAGGATCTGGAGGAGAGTTCTCTGCTGACATATCCCCCTTTCGTGACCACTCTCCTCCCCACGTCACCATCAGACGGGTCACCCTCCCGGGGGCCTCAGAGGAGTCCCGAAGGCCAGCGCCCTCAGCCTCTGCCTCTCCCAGATGGAGAAACAGGCCCAGGGTGGGAGGGGACATGCCCAAGATCACAAGGCAAATTCGTGGAGGAGGAGCCAGGCCCGGCTGCCTGACCCCAGGCCATCGCTGGGGCCAGGGACAGGCTGGGCCCTCATTGTTCAGCTAATGACTGAAACCCCAGGCCTGTGGAGCGTCTGTGTGGGGCCGCTGTATAAACATTTCCTCTCTGGCAGAGCAGGAAATGAAGGGATGAGGAGGTCAAGTGACTTCACTGGGGCTCCTGCTGCCCTGCCCGCCATCCCCGCCCATGCCTGCCCACCACCCTTCCCAAGTCCCCTGAGTCAGGTCAGAGCCACAGCCAGGCAGGTGTCCCCTGTCACCTCCTACACCCTGGGCTTGAATCTCGCTCTGCCACATCCTGGCTGGGTGTTCCTGGGAAAGTTGCTCAGCCTCTCTGAGCTTCAGTTTCTTCACCCGCTGAGGCCCTTCCCCCAGGAGTCAGGTAGTGAGGACGAAATGACACTGTGTGACGAAGCCTTGGCACGGGCCCAGCAGATGGTGGGCTCTCCGCAGTGCTTTCCTGCCATTTTAAAGTCTCTTTTAAGACGAGTGTTCACTGGGTTGCACACTTTAAATGGTTAATTGTATGTTATGCGAATTTCACTCCAGTAAAAGATTTTTCTCCACTGTCTGCCCTTTAGCCCACTCATACTCCCTCACACAGTTGCACACTCACACACTCGCACACTCACACACGCACACTCACACATTTGCACACTCACACACTCGTTCGCGCTTGCACTCACACGTGCACACACTAACTCACATTTGCACTCATGCTCACACGTTTGCACACTCACACTTGCACGCTCGCACACATTTGCACCCTCATACACTCGCTCACACTTGCTTGATCACACACACTCACATTTGCACACTCACTCGCGCACTCACACACTGCACTCGCACACACACCCGCTCACACTTGCACACACACTTGCACTCACACACATTTGCACGCTAGGACACACACTCGCTCATGCTTGCACACTCACATAACTCACTCTTGCACACACTTATACACATCCACACACACTTGCACACTCACACACACATACTCACTCTCGCTCACACAAGGACTAGCAGGTCCACTGCATCCCAAGAGGGACATAGAGACACAGGGTGGACGCCAAGATGATCCCCCAAACTCTCTCCCTGGAACCCCACTGACCTTTTCAAGGGGCTGTCAGAGGAGAAGTGAACTCACTTGATTAAGGCGGAGAACAGGACCCAGGTGGAGGAGGCCAGGCTGGGGACTCCCGGATAAGTGGGGAAGAGGAGAGACACCAGCCCCTAGGACCACGTCCAGACCTGTGGGGCCGCGCGTCAGGGAGCCCTGCGCAGTCCTGGGAGAGCAGGGGTGGCCAGGGTGGGAGGGGGGCTCTCGAATGAGAGGAGAGGGTCCACGCTCGCCTCTTATCACATTGAAAACTCACACCTCTGCAAAGGTGGACTATGTCCTCAGTCTGCAGCTGGGTAAACTGAGGCCCAGAGAAACAAACTGACCTCAGGTCACATGTCCAGTTAGTGGCAGCGCTAAGAATTAGTCTCGGTTCCGCTCCACACCCAGAGATAAATGTGAACGGCAGATCCGCCTAGGTCCACCATATCTGATTTAGAGGCTTGCACTGCCCGAGGCACCAGCCTAGGAGCCTTCCCTTCTCGGTTGACTCTGGACTTTTGTGCTAAAAGGAACTTCAAGAGGCATTAACATGACATCCCATTAAACAGAAGAGTAACCGGACCAGAGAGGTTAAGTGACTTGCCCAAGGTCTCACAGCTAATTAGGACCAGACCAGACCCACAGCACAGGCTTCCTGCGTGCCTCCCCCAACCCTCCACGAGCAGGGTGACTCCCACACTCGCTGCAGGTGTCTCCAGGGCAGCTCTGCTCCCACAGATTCGGTGACCATGACACCTGCAGGCGGTGCTGGGCTGCAGCTGATCCATCAGACCTTCAAACACCTGTGGAAACCGAGGTCCATTCCTGAGCTCATCAAAAATCTAACCCACACCCCCTGCAGGTCCTTCAAAGTTCTGGAAAGAGAGAAGGTGCTTAGAAACCTAGGAGGAAACAACTGCCCAATTGCCTGTGCATCAAATCAAGTGATTTTTCCCCACTCACGTGGACTGTGGGATTTTTTTTGAATCTCCCATCAATTTCAGAATTTCAAAGAGGAAAAAAAGAAGTGAGCCCTTCTGGGCAGAGCAATTCCGAGCGACCGGGAATCAGCTGCCCTCTGCTGGCCAAACGAGGGTGTGGACAACTTGATGGTTCTCGTTCATGGGCAACTTAAGGAAAATCTGAGCCCCTTGGCAATCCCCAAAATTATTCCAGATCCCACGTGATAGGATTCGTGCTTTTTATAGCAGTTGGATTTGCATTTTCTCAAAAACTTACAGCTACCCAGAACCCAGAACTGCTTTTAAAGTGTAATCGCGCCTTTATTGGGCACCTGCTGTCTGCTGAGCCCTGTTCTAGGCACGGGAGATGCAGCTATGGCCTGGACGGAGTAAACCCTGCCCCGTGGAGGGTGCCTGTTCTAGGTGGGGCCACAGACAATAAGCACATTAACAAAGCAATTAACCAAAAAGCCAGGTGGTTGTAAATGCTGTGGAAAGTAAATCTCCGAGGCAGGTACGGAGCAAGCAGTCAGGGTGATGGCTGATGCTGTGTGATGGGGGAGAGGCGGGCAGGCAGGCAACTGTGAGCCAAGACCTGAATGCAGGGAGGGGGGAGTCACCTGGTGGTCTAGGGGAAGAGTGCTCCTGGCAGAGGAAACGGCCGGTGCAAAGGCTTGTAGGATGTGGTGTTTCTGACTGGTTGAAGGGAGCGTCTGGGACGGAGGGGCAGAGAGGGACAGAGGGGAAGCAGGGAGAGACATGGTCAGGGGCTATCCCAACAGCCCCCACGGACATTTAAATCAGAGTGAGGTCCCAGTAAATACTGGAGAGAATCACTCCATCTCTGGGTGGTGCTCCGGCTCCCATGAATTGAGGGATTCCTTGAGGATGGGACTACAGTGGGAGGCTAGGGTGGGGCAAGACTACAAACAGGAATCCCAGAGCTTCCGGGAACCAGGAGGACCCAGGAGATCGTCTAGTGAAGTCCAGTTTCCCCAGCTTTAATTCCAGTGGTGGCGACGGCAGGACTAACAGGAGCCGTGACCCGCCAGGCAGCCCTTTGTGCTGGGTTGGATGGTGTCCCTCCAAATGTGAATCCATCTGGAACATCAGAATGCAAACTAGGGCCACGACTGCAGATGTACTTGTTAAGAGGAGGTCATAGTGGAGGAGGCTGGGCCCCAAATCTGAGACTGGTGTCCTTATAGGAAGTCCATAGAGAAACACATACACACACAGAGAAGGCGAGGTAACGGCGGAGGCAGAGGCTGGGCGGTGCTGCCTCACCATCCAGCACCTGGAGCTGGAAGAGGGCAGAAGGAGCCGCCCCCAGGGCTTTCAGGCAAGCACCAGCCAGCAGACACCTGGTTTTCAGACTTCCGGCCTCCAGGCCTGTGAAATAATAACTTCTTGCTGTTTTAAGCCACCAAGTTTAGGGTCATTTGTTACAGGGGCCACAGGACAGTCGCATGCATGACCGCACCCACACGGCAGCCTCCACAGTGAGAACGCTCTCTCCTCCCATTTTACAGATGAGGCTAAGGAACTGGTCAAGGCCCCTGAGCAGTGATTTGACTCCACACCAAATGGGCAGCTGCTCCCAGTGGGGGCCATGGGGGAAGGTGTCCGAGGTTGGTGGCTCTGTGCTAAAGGACAAGGAATTCTCTCAGCTCCTGCTTTCACAAAGCAGGAAGATCTGCCTTCTGGGCATCAGCCATTTCCCCACTTGTCTGGCTGCCGTTGCCCTCCAGAGCTGCCTCCTGCTTTGGCCCAGAGGAAGGAGAGAAGACTGACACAGACCCGGCCCCTCCTCTGGGTTCTGAACAAATGGTCCAGGCTGCAAAACAGGGGAGCAGCACCCACCTTACCCCTGACCAGGTGTCTGGAGCGACCTAGAGCAAGGCTCGCCTCACCACCTGTCGCAGGTGCTATGCCTCACATGGCTTGGTGCTTTTGAGAAACAAGCACTAACCTTGACCAAGCACTGTGCTTTGGCCAGGTACTGAAGTACTAAGCACTTTATGTGCTTCCTCACATTGAATCCTTGCAGTGATCCTATGCAGCCCGCACAGTTAACGAATGACCTGGTTTGCCCATTCCATCACTCTGCTCTGCGTCTTTATTGGGCACCTATGATCCGTGGAGCCTGGTTCTAGGCACCAAAGATACAACTGTAGCTAGGAGGGAAACTAGAAGAGAAGCTGAGAATCAGAGAGGTTAAGCAACTTGCTCAAGGTCACAGAGTTCCCTCCCCCTAGACCTGGGCTGCCTGTGAACTGCTCCTCACTGGGGCAGTGTGGTGGAAGTCATGCCTTCTCTGCCAGTCCCCAAGGCCCCCACGCTTTGAGGAGGCCCAACCTGGGCATGTGGAAAGGTCAGGTGCAGAAGAACTGAGCCCACCCACTCTAGCTGACAGACTTGGCTGAGTCCCCGCCCAGCCCCAGCCTCAGCGGAGGCCACGTGGAACAGTGACACACCATCCTTCCAAACCCTACCCAAATTGCAGAATAATGAGAACATCAATTACACGGCTGCCGTTTTCAATGCTAAGCTTTGAGGTGGTGTCACAGGAACTTTTGGTGTCAGTGCTCTGAGCCTCCGAGCGCAGTCCTGGCCACAGCCCCTCCCTGGCTCTCAGGCCAGGCTCAGCTTCTGTGTTCTGGCTCCCACCTGGCCACCCACGTAGAGGTGGCCCGTGCGGGAAGCTGTACCGGGGGAGTAAACAGCCTTCTGGAAGTTTCTGAGCACGCAGGGTGGGGGTGGCTTTCCTCTCTGCATCTCAGGTTCTTACCCGACTTCTTCTAAATTCTGCCCAGTCGCCCTCTGCTACCCTGCTTGTCTGTCCCCCTTGCCTACCCCAAATCCGGCGAGACCGGGCCAGGCGTGCTGGGCAGAGGCCCCGGTGTCCAAGGCCACCCGCTGCCCTCATGCAGCTTCCTCTCAGGAAGGGGCCCTGCCTCCCTCTGGCTTCGGTGGTCATGACAAATGGAGAACAGCTGGCCTCTGGCCCCAGGGTCAGAGGCCACCAGCTTGCACCTAGGGGCAGGCAGCATCCATGAGCTGAGCCACACCCGGTCAGGCTGGCACTTGCTCAGCACATTGGTTGCTTGGAGGAACAGGAGACAGGGAGGGCATTTCCCTTACAGCAGAGGCCAGAGTGGCCACAGCAGCTGCACCGACCTTGCTGGGGACCTGTGAGAAATGCAGTCTCAAGCCACCCAGACCTGCTGACTCGGGCTCTCGGCTCTAACACGCTGTCCCTCAGGCTCCTGTGCACACCACGAGTGAAATCCAGCCTTGAAGCCCAACTCTGGGGCCACCCGTGGCTCCCAACCCAACCCCACAGCCCCTGGCTAAGCCACATCCACCACTCACTCTGCAGCCTGGGGCCAGCAGGGCGTCCCCGAGAATCACCGCAAAGGACACCAGTGCCTGCCACACAGCAGTACCCCAAAATGATAGCATTAGCCAAACAGCAATGCTTATCATCAAATAATAAAAAAGGAAAATATGTAAGGTCGAACCACACAAAATTGCCACTGTTTGTCCATTCGTGATGTAGAGAAATGGCAATTTCAAGTACTTTAAGCCAATATTTATTTTATATAACAGATTATTACTTTCACATATATAATATACCTTATATTACATATTAACTATATTTAATACCATATATTAATCATAAAACTATATTGTTAAACAATTATAATCAATTATATATTAATAATTAAGATATAATACATTAATAAATATGATAGCAATGTGCTCCAATGCCCTTCTTTTTAAACAATGGCTTTATTGAGTCATAAATTTATATACCATAAGCTTCACCCATTTAAAGTATACAAAACAGTGGTTTTTAGTACATTCACAGAGTTGTGCAGTCATCACTGTCCAATTTTAGAACATTTTAATCACCCTAGAAAGAAACCCTGGACCCATTCAGTGTCACTCCCATCCCCCAATTTCCCAGGTGCTGGTAATCACGCATCTGCCTCTGTCTCTACATATTGACCTGTTCTGGACATTTCATAGACATAGAATCACACAGCTTGTGGCCTTTCGTGTCTGGCTTCTCTCACCGAGCATCAGTTCTTCAAGGTTCATGCGTGTGGTAGTGCGTGTTCATTCCTTTTCATGGCTGAGTAATATTCCGTGGCAGGGATTTGCCACATCTCTGTTTATTCATTCACCTGCTGGTGGCCGTTTGGGCTGCTTCCACTTTGGGCTGTTGTGAGCAGTTCTGCTGTGAACATTCCCAAACGCGTTTCTGGGAGACTGGATGTTTTCATTTCTCTTGTTTTCGCATCTCCCAGAAAGCCAGAAGGAATCGCCGGCTCTGAGAGCAGCTACATTTAGCATTTTAAGAGCCGCGACGTAATGGTAATGATGTCCGTGCTCACACCTGCTTACACGTAACGGTTCCACTCCCAGAGCTTCAGTTATTGTGTCTAATCACCACAATAACTGTATGAAATACGTGTGCTATTACCCTGTTCCCACCCCACAAACGAGAAATTGTGCTGACGTCTACTTACACCTAACGGTTCCACTCCTGAAACTTCGGTTACTGTGTGTTTAATGCCAACAATAACTGGATGAAATACGTGTGACATCACCCTGTTCCCACCTCACAAATGGGAAACTGAGGCACAAAGCCACTGAGTAGTTCACCCAGCTGGGACTCTAGCCCAGGCTACCCCATTCCAGAGCCCACGCTGAAGCCCTGCCCTATCCCCGCCATGAGTGACCTCTGAGTATTGACCACAGCCAGCACTAGGCTAATGCCGGGCTCCTACCCCAGGGCAACTCCAGGCCCCGGCCTCCACAGAGGCTCAGCTCAAGTGCAGGGTGCCCTCATCCTGCTGCTCTCCCCATCACACCGCTTGCCCTCTTTCTCTGCCTGACCTGCAGCGGCTCCCAAAGTCCCCCATGGCTCCCACCCCTCCCTGCCTGGGAGGCAGTAGGGCTGTTATTAGCTGATTCCCATCAGTGCTTTCCAACCACCCACCCCCCAGGAGAGGAAAGCACTTCTCAAACTCTGACATCTGAATGTGCCAGGGAGGAAGAGGTGCAGACCCTGCTGGGACTCCCTGGCTCCACCACCCCAGGGGATCTGAGGCTACTCCCAGGACAGCTGGAGACACAAGGACCTGCCAGGGTGGGCAGTGGGGCTGCAGGAGTGAGGCATGGCCACAGCACCCCAGGTTATAAGAAGGACACATTGGAAAGCAAGTGCTGGGATGCAGGGCCCTGGAGGTGTGGCCTAGTGTCACGGCTGGGACCCAGGGGCGGAGTAGGGTGGCCCAGCTCAGCTGGGACGTGCATAAGAAGGACCAGGTCAGCCCACCGCTCTGGTTAGAGGCAGCAGCGCCCATTCACAAACAATCCATGTGCTCCAGACACTCGCCATGGGGCTTATCCACACTCGCTCAATTTTTAAACTTTTATTATGAAAATTTCCAAACGGAGAGAAAATCAGAAATAAAATCATAGAGCCGCAACTTAGACTCGACAGATCTCAGCTTTTTGTCAAATCTCTGCTAAGCAGATAGATGGTTAAATAGACATTGCTGACACATATGGAGGTATCTCACAGACATCCTGACACTTCAGCCCTAAATCCCGTGGCAGGCATCTCCAAAAACAGAAAGGCATTCTTCTGTGTGACCACACTGCTATTAGCTCGCCTAGCAAAATGAACAATAATCCCCTCATGTCATCTTGATATGGGAGGGGGGCAGGGAAGTGCTGGGTAGAGAAGGGTGTGGTCTCTGGTGAGGGCTCCACCCCCAGGCCTGTGTCCACGGACCTAAATGAGGACAAGCATTTCTGTTTTCTTGCCCCAATGTTGCATTTTCCAAGACCTCCCTGGCCCGCCACACCGCCATGCTGTGCCTATGAAAACCCCAAGACGCTAGCGGGCACAGACACAAGCGGGTGGACGCTGAGAGGAACACACCAGTGGAAGAGTATGCCAACAGGCACCGGCAGGCACTGGCAGGCCATCGACCGGCGAACAACACAGACGCCAACAGGAATTTGGGTGGGATGGTCGGAGGGCAATCCAGCTGCCAAGCAGCCGGACTCCAGGGAAAACCGCCTTCCCACTGCCTCTTCCGGCTCCCCATCCATCTGCTGAGAGCTACTTCCACCATTCAGTGAAACCCTGCACTCCTTCTGCAAGCCCACATGCGATCTGATTTTTCTGGTACACCAAAGCAAGAACCCCGGGATTCAGAAAGCCCTTTGCCCTTGCAACAAGGCAGAGGGTCTAGCTGAGCTGATGAGCACACGCCAGCTACAGATGGCAAAACCGAAAGAGCACCTGTAACACAGGCCCCCTGGGGCTTCAGGCACTGTAAGCCTCCATCCCTAGACCCTGCTGTGGGGTTGGACCCCCACGACCTGCCCGTCTGCCTGCTCTCCCGAGAGGTTTGAGCAGCAGGGCACTGAAGAAGTGAACCACACTCCCATCGCACGCTCTGCGAGGGGGATAAGGGAGCTTTTCCCGTTTCAGTCTGATACCCGGTCCATATTCACATTTCCCCCAGCTGTTCCCCAAATATCTTTTATGGCTGTGTTTGAAAATCACGATCCAGTTAAGGACTGAACACCATGCTTGGCTGTTATGTCTCTGATTTGACTTAAGCTCGTTCAGATGAAGAGCACCTCCCCAATCATCAGGAGAGACACAAGACAGAGAGGAGGATTTCATTACGGGTCCTGGGGGCACACAGCCCTCCCGGAGGCCACACGCATGGAGGTCAGGGAGCGCATGGAGAGAGGAAGGGACACGGGGGCCACACCTTGTCTATCATCCAAACAGGTTTCCAGCAGAGAGTTTTAAGTGGCTGGTTGAGAGCGAGCAGGCACGGGTCCCAGGAGGTCACACGGTGACTGAGAGGCAGTCACTGCATATCTGCATAGTCATAGTCATCCTGGGTGTTGGGGTCAGGAGACAGTCAGACAGGCTGCATCTAGCTGTCCCATAGTGGGGTGGTCCCCAGGAGGGAATTGTATGACGCAAATGTCTGGATCCATCTTACTGTAGAACTGGAGCGGGTGGAGAACTGGAAACTGTGTCAAGGGTGGCCGAGCCTTGCCTCTGGTAGGGGGAAGTCCAACTTGTATTTCAAATGGATCCCAAGGGCCAGGCGCAGGCACAGTGGTTCATGCCTGTAATCCCAGCACTTTGGAAGGCCGAGGCAGGCGGATCACTCAAAGGTCAGGAGTTTGAGACCCACCTGGCCAACACAGTGAAACCCTGTCTCTACTAAAAATACACAAATTAGCTGGGTGTGGTGGCACACGCCTGTAGTCCCAGCTACTCGGGAGGTTGAGGTGGGAGAATCACTTGAACCTGGGAGGTGGAAGTTGCAGTGAGCCAAGACCATGCCATTGCACTCCAGGCTGGGTGACAGAGACTCAAAAAAAAAAAAAAAAAAAAAAAGCTAGGTGTGGTGGTGCCTGCCTATAATCCCAGCTACTCGGGATGCTAAAGTAGAACTGTTGGAAACAGAGGGCAGAAGTTGTAATAAGCTGAGATCATGCCACTGCACTCCAGCCTGGGCAACAGAGCGACTCTTAAAAAAAAAAAAAAAATTTAATTCCAAGGCAATGTAACTTCATAAGAACCTCTACAGGCTCTTTACCCTAGAACCGTCTCCACTCCTCTGTTTACCCCAACTTTACCCCACAGTGCCACCTATTGAAGAGACCAGGCAATGATATGCAGGGTGGCCCACCTTCATCTTCAGGATGAACTCAGACCACAGATGAGGAAACTGAGGCTGCAGAGGAGGGGGTGGCAATGTGAGACCCACCGTTCACAGCCACATCCATCCATCCTGGCGAGAAGGGGATCTAGTAATGCTCTCAGCATGGGGCCCGCAGGACACCAGCCAGCTAGCCAGGGCCTGCCTAGAACAGAGTCACAGCCACAATGAGACAAAGGGCCCCAAAGGATATTGGCTGGAGCCACCAAAATCCCTCCAAGGACAGCTCAGGATCTGTGCTGAGGCCGGGAAGGGTAGCTGCCCAGGTGGGCACCTGGGCCTGGAAGGAGAGGTGAGCCAGGAGAAAGGTGGGAATCCCATGCTATGAGCTGGAGACTTGGCTGTAGGCAGCACTGCCGGGGCTGAGGAGAACCCCCAGCCGGGGTTCTCACACAGCACATGGCGGATGCCAGGAGTAGACAGCAAAGGCACCAGGAAGGGAGAACCCGAGGGGCAGGTGCATAGGCAGCATGGGCTGCGGGAAGGGAATTAGCGCGTGCAGTGGGAGGGAACAGAAAGATCACAGAAGTCTCAGCTGCTGGGCAACCAAGGATTAGAGGAGAAACAAAGTCACCAGCAAACTGGTGGCACGTGTGTCCTGGCTTCCGGGGGCTCTGCTGTGAACAGTACGTCCACCTGGGAGCCCTAACATCCTAGTGGTGGTGGGCGTTCTAGAAACTGATGGTGCAGACACTGTCGGGCTCCACCCACGTGACCCAGATCCCTTTGGAGGTTTTTGCCTGTTCCTTTCCCAGCTCCTGTGTGTTTCTGCTTCTGTGGGTCTCACCTGGAACTCTCTTCAGAGAACCATCCTTGTGCTTCTAGGACCACATGGCACCATCCGGCCTTCGCCAAGGACTTTGGCGAGGGGCTGTGAAGCCCGGCCTGCCACATGGCCCACCCTCCATAGCCCTGCATGGTCAGCCTGTGGCAGGGCCCCCAAGAAACCACTGCTTGCTTGGTGCCTTCTCTTCCCTCTGCTTCCTGGCGCCTTTGCTGCCTTAACCATTTGCACACAAATCCCGCTCAGGGATTCTCTGGGGAAGCCAGTCCCAGAGAGCCACCTGGCACCTGGCACCTGGCACACACTCTTCGAACCAGCAACCCCAGGTGGAAATCTGCTCTCTTACGGTGCTCGGCCAGCACAGTGAGGCGGGTGACATGGGCCTGAATTTGAACCTCAGCCACCCACCTGCAGGTTGAGTGACCTTGGGCAACCTTTTCCCCCTCTCTCTGCTCAGTTTCCTCAGTTGCAAAATGGGTATAATCCTGGTACCATTCTCAGTGGACCATCATGGGACTGACAATAATAATCCATAGGAAGTCCTATTATTGTTGTTCCATTACTTCAAGTCCTCATTGATTTGCTTGTTTTTAGGATAATTAAGGATGCCCTAGCCACTTAGAAGCCATTTAGAAAGATCTGATTTATTCCAGATCTGGAAATCATAAGTGGTCGTGACTTTATCCCTATGCTCTCACTTAAATCTGTAGATGAGACCGGCGAGGGAGGATTCCACCACACGAGGAAGCCCAGGTGCAGTGGGCGGGGAAGAGGTCACCCAGCTAGCAGGGGTGACGTGGGCAGCCTTGGGACGGGTCCATGGCTCCCATCCCCTGGAAGACGCTAGAGGAGCCCGGTCCATCTGGGATGCAGCCCGGGAGACTCCTGGGTGCCACAGGCAGCGCTTGCTGTTTTGCTGGAAGGAGTTCTTGCAGGCCGGAAATCTGGGTCTGTTGTCTTTGCTCCCACGTCTTCTGCTGTTCATCAGCCTTGGAAAACAGCTGCTAAAATATCGCTTCCGCCTCACGGTTCCCATGCAGATCCCTCCCAGCGCTGGGGAAAGTGCAAGCCTTTCAATGGCTCACAACCCTCGCCTTTTCCTCTCCCTTCCAATTCAGGAACTGAGTTTAGTTCCTTTCCCCAAAAATGCTGGGCAAGAGAGGAAGCCGTTTCTGCACATGGCAGCCAGCTTGGGTGGGGGCCTGGGTGGGCTGCTGGCTTCCTGCCTGCCCTTTGCCCCTATCATCCACCCATCCTCCACTAATGAACGGACTATCTTCAGCCACACATTCCCACTGCTCCTACCAGGCAGCCCACCTGGATTTCCCCATGCATCAGATGGGAACAGGTGGAGGGTGACTGGGGATGGGAGAAGGAGTCTCCTTTGAAGCCAGTGGATAAGCTGCACTCTCCAACGACAGCCGTGTGCCCCTTCGTCTAGGGCTGGATTATACTCTGACTCCATGCCTCTTCCAATGTTTGAGTCACCCAGGAGCTGTCACCCCAGTTTGCATGCTCCTAGGAATGGGGAGCTCCTTCTTTTCCATGGCTCTTCCATGTAATAAGATAAAACGTGCCTCGCTGCCCCTTCTCCCGAGGGACCCTCAGTGCCCACAAAGCCAGGCTGGTCCTGGCCCATGAGACATGAATGCAGGGACCTTCCTCCCCAGGCTCCTCTCCTCAGCCCCTTCACCCCTCCCTGAACCTGTCGCCATTCTACCCACCTCCTCTGGACAGCAGAAGCCTCCACTGGCTGTGCCCATCCTCCAGGCCCAGAACTTTGCCAAGGTCATCTCAGTGCCCACAGCAGTGCCACACGGGCACCATTATTAGCCCACCTGCACCGGAGGGGACACTGAGTGTCAGAGAGGGGAAGACATGGGCCCCAGAAAACAGCCAAGTCCAGAGACCATGCCTGACCCTTAGTCTTTAGCCCAGAGGCTAATAAGGAAGGAGGCTCTTCTGTAAACTGAAGGCTCCAGGATCTCCCAGAGCCCCTGTTAGAGGGCAGGGAGTCGAAAAGACGGACAGGGCACCATGGGAGCCGATCCGGAGCACTCTCCATTGCGTGTCCTGCAGGGCGTGAGGACACCTGGAAACCGTCCCGACCGACCCCCTGCACAGGGCGGGAAAGGGAGAATTTCTTCCACCCTGGAGTCCTTCTCACTGTCCAAAAGCAGCTTTGCCCTCTGTACTTACTGCCTCTTTGAAATATTTTTTAAATGGAAAAATGAAATAATATGAACCCCTGGAAGGCCAAGACCTCAGAATAGCCATGTGTCCCACACCCCACAGGGCACGGCACAGGGTCTCTGCAGAGAGGGATTTTAATCTGTTTGAAAGGAGAAGGGTAGGGGAGGAGAGGAGGAGTGGAGAGAAATGAGAATAGCCCAAGGCAGCCTTCTGGAAAATTTTATTCCAAGCAGTTCCTGAGGGGAGGCCGCCTCTGGGCCAGGGGTCAGGGAGGCGTCGAGCGCTGTGGTCCCGCGGAGCAGGGAGGGCGCTGGAACAAGCCAGAAGCCGCCGAGGCCTGGGTTACTGCTTCTCTCTGCAGAGACTCCGCTCACATAATCACTACCTTTCATGCTGACCATGGCAGCCTTTCTCAGACACCAGCTGGAACGGACGACGGAGGTTTCTAATTTGGGGTATGCTCTGGCCCTGGGCCACTGGCTCCATCCTCACTCCCACCCCCACCCCCTCACCTCCACCCAGCCCCAAGTGAGGTCCCCCACGCAATGCCCCAGCTAACGCCGCAGGAAGGGCCAGTCCCGGTGGGCTGTGCTGGGGGAGTGTGGCTCCCAGCATGGGCTGCCGCCCAGCCCTGCCAAGCAGGAGAGCCTCTCACTCACAGCCTCCCTGAGTGCAGAGGGAGGGAAATGCTCCCAGCAGCTGGCATCTTTCCCCCTGCAGGTGCCAGGGCCCTCCCCAGAGCACCTCCACCCACATGCCCTCGAGAATAGCACGGAGGCTGGCAGGTTCTCATCAGTTCTTTGCTTCCGATAAAACTGAGTGGGCAGAGAAAAAACCCAGGGCAGGGAGCCAACAGGAGTTGGCTGGTTCCTGGGATGCAGCCTAAAGGGCATCTCACACCCTTATGGGGGATCCAGTTCCTACAGTGGTCATAGATTGCAGAGCATTACCAATCAACAGCCTTAACAACGTCCACACCCTCGGATCCTGCCCCACCACTGCTGGGAAACCAGCCTAAAGCATCCATTTGATGAGCAAAGACGAAACTGGAGGATGCTTAGCTGAGTGCAGTTTTGATAGCAGATGGTGGGAACCAGACTCAAAGTCCCACGGGCAGAACTGGGTGCTGTACATGAGGGTACAGCCATAGGGTTTGGTACCTCCGCAGCTATTGAAAGTGTGGGTATGGAAGTGCTCTTGTGGACGGGCAAGTATGTTTTCAAGATGCTATTAAGTAGAAAAAGGAAATTACAAAATAGTCAATGTAACATGACTCTGACTTTGTAAAATACGACGTATACTTGAATATGTATGAAGAAAATGACTGCAGCATCATTTTTACATACTCCGAAATATTAACAGGCTCATGTAATAAAATGCACTTGTTTTGAGCGTATATTTCAACAAGTCTTGACAAATGTAAATCACTCATGTAAACACCACCACAAATGAGATAGAGAATATTCATTCCATCACCCCAGAATGTCCCCCTTGAGCCGCTTTTCGGGCAATCCCTGCCCCTTCCCCCAATCCTGGCCCCAATCAACTGTTGATCTGCTTTCTGTTACTAAATTAGATTTGTCATTCTGGAGTTTAGATAAGTGGAATCACGCAGTATTTTCTCTTCTGGGTCTAGCTTCTCTCATTCAGCCTGTCTTTGGGATTCAGGGATATTATATGTAACAGTTTATTCTTTGTCATTGCTGAGTAGTGCTCCATTGTGTGGATATGCCACAATTTGTTTATCTGTTCGCGTGCTGATGGACATTTGAATTGTCTCTAGTTCAGGACTATAATGAAAAAGTAAGTGCAAACATTCATGTTCAAATCTTTCTGTGGGCATACATCTTCATTTCTCTTGAAGAAATGTCTAGGAGCGAAACTACAGGGTCACAGGGTACATGTGTGTTGAATTCTGTAAGAAACTGCGACACTTTTCCAAAGCAATGGGAGCTGCAGTTGCTCCAATCCTCGCCAACACTTGGTACTGTCAGGCTTTGTCATTGGCCGTTCTAATGCACATTTATCTCATTGTGTTTTAATTTGCATTTCCCTGATCACTAATGATGTTGAACATCTTTCATATGCTTATTAGCCATTCATATATCCTTTTGTGTGAAATGTCTTCTACTATTTTCCCCACTGTTTCGTGTATCTGTTGGCTTTTTGCTATTGAGTGTAGCCAGTTTTGGTTTGTTGTTGTTGTTTTGTTTTGTTTTTAATATACTAGATAAAAGTTTTTTATCAGATATCCTGACCATTTTCTCCCAGTTAGTGACTGGGGTGGGCTTTTTCATCTTCTTAATGTTGTCGTTTGAAGAACATAACTTTTAAGTGTGGACTAAGTTCAATCATCATTTTTTTTATTTTACAGTTTATGCTTTTTGTGTCTTACCTAAGAAATCTTTGACTATCCCAAGGTTGTAAAGACTTTTTTCTATGTTTATTTTTGAAGTTTTACTGTTTGGCCTTTATATATAGGTCTACGATCTACTTTGATTTAATTTTTTAAATGATGTGAGATAATGTTTAAAGTGAATTTTTGTCCATAATCTGTACTGTCCAAAATGGTAGCCACTTGTTACCTTAGCTATTGAGTGTTAAAATGTGGCTGGTCTGAACGGAGAAGTGTTGTAAGTGTAAAATATATGCCATATTTCAAAGACTTAGAACAAAAAAAAATGTAAAAATGTCTTGTTCATAATCGTATTATTGATTACATGTTGAAAATGATAATGTCTCAAATATGTTGGATTAAATAAAATACATTTTAGAAGGCTTGGAATCAGGTGATGTAAGTCCTCTCATTTTATCCTTGTTTTCCAAAATTGTTTGGCCATCCTAAGTACTTTCTATTTCCATTTCAATTTTAGAGTCAACTTGCCTGTGTCTTTTATTTTTAAAAAGACTGTTGGGATTTTAATAGGATTACATTAACTCTGTGGATCGATTTGGGAAAAACTGACTTCTTCAAATCAGTGAATCTTTCAGTCCATAACCATGATCTATCACTCTATTTGAGTTTTCCCTAATTTCTCTCTGCAATTTCTCTCAAACCAAAAAACTTGAGTATTTTATGGTTTAATTTATCCCTAAATACTTTATGGTTCTGACGTTATTTTAAATGATCTTTTAAATGTTTATTTTTCAATTATTAACTGCTGCTAGAGTGGACCCACTTACTTGCAGGGGATACATCCCAAGACACCAGTGGATGCCTAGAACTGCAGATAGTACCAAACTCTATATATTCCATGTTTTTTCCTATACATACTTACCTATGATAAAGTTTATAAATTAGTCACAGTAGAGATTAACAGTAATAAATAATAATCAAAAGAAGGTTGGTATGGTGGCTCATGCCTGTAACCCCAGCACTTCGGGAGGCCAAGGCCAGGGGATCACCTGAGGTCAGGAATTCAAGACCAGCCTGGCCAACATGGTGAAACCCTGTCTCTACTAAAAATACAGAAAAATCAGCCAGGCATGATGGCAGGTGTCTGTTATCCCAGTTACTCGGGAGGCTGAGGCAGGAGAATCACTTGAACCCAGGAGGTGGAAGTTGCAGTGAGCCGAGATCATGCCATTGCACTTCAGCCTGGGAGACAGAGTGAAACTCCATCTCAAAAAAAAAGAACAGTTGTAACAGTATACTATAGTATTAACACAATTTATGTGAATGTGCTGTCTCTCTCTCAAAACATCTGATAGCACTATACTCACCTATCACCAGACCACAGTTGCCCATGGGTAACTGAAACTACAGGAAGCAAAACTGTGGTAAGGAGAAACTACGCTGTATAGAAACATCATTGGCATGGTTTTTAAAATTGGCCCAATAGATTGCTATCTTACTGCACGCTTTTATGAGTTCTAGAAGTTTTTTCTAGATTCCTTAGGGTTTTCTTTTTTCTTTTCTTTCCTTTCTTTTCTTTTCTTTTTTTTTTTTTTTTTTTTTTTTTTTTGAGATGGAGTCTTGCTCTGTCTCCCAGGCTGGAGTGCAATGGCGCAATCTCGGCTCACTGCAACCTGCGCCTTGCAGGTTCAAGTGATTCTCCTGCCTCAGCCTCCCAAGTAGCTGGGATTACAGGCACCTGCCGCTGCGCCCAGCTAATTTTTGTATTTTTAGTAGAGATGGGGTTTCACCATGTTGGTCAGGCTGGTCTCGAACCCCTGACCTCAGGTGATCTGCTGGCCTCGGCCTCCCAAAGTGCTGGGATTACAGGCGTGAGCCACCGCACCCGGCCAGGGTTCTCTATGTATACAGTGGTGCCTTTTAGGAAGAATGACATTTTTTTCTTTCTCTTTAATCAGTATTTCTTTGTACTGCCTTATCATATTGGCTGGTACCTCCAGCAGACTGTTGAATATTATGTGGTGAGAGGGGACATCTTTTCTTAGTTTCGGATCTTAGGGAGAACACATTCAGTCTTTATCATTAAGCACAATAGTAGCTGTAGGTTTTTCGCTTATCAATGAATCTTTGTCAGGTTGAGGAAGTTTTCCGCTATCCCTGGTTTGCTGAGAATTTTTATCATGAATTGGTTTTGAATTTTTGAAATGTTTTTTCTGCACGTATTGAGATAATTTTATGATTTTTTTATCCTTCTTTCTGTTAATATTCCATTATCTTTATATGTTTTACTATCCTGCCATTCCTGAAGTAAACTCTACTTGATCGTAGTAATCTTATCCTTTTATATATTGCTGGATTCAATGAGATAATACTTGTTATGGATATCTGTGTCTCTGTTTATGAGAGATATTAGCCTGTAGTTTTCTTATCTTGTAATGTCTTTGTCTGGTTTTGGAATCAGGATAATGCTGGTCTAATATTTAATTCAATGAGTAGGTTCATAAATATTCATTTATTTTTCGCAATATATTTGACATCTGGCAGCATTTCTCTGCCTCCAAGTCTCCAGTGGCTTTTTATTAGCAAAGATTTCCAAGGACCTTTGGAATGACTTTCTCATCCCTGCCTTAAGCAGCACAGCTGTTAAGGGACCAGTTTACCTTCAAAGGTCACTGATGCCCTGAGTGAATCTTGCTGGACACAGCAAATAAACAACACAACGTTCAGATGACTCTCATAGGTATTTGATTCTACACTACAAACTGTCTCCCTAAGCACCTGGCTAAGACAAGAGGCCGTGGAATCAGTCAGTCCTGGGTTAGCATCTTGACTCCATCATGATTAGTGTGACCCTCTCTGAGCCTGGATTTCCTTCTCTGTAACATGAGAACCATGCAAGCTATTACTCTGCCTGGGGCATTCTTCCTCGTGGCTACACAAAGCCACTCCTACCCTTTAGATCTTCACTCGGTGGTGGGCTTCTTAGGCAAGCCCACCTTTCACTCGCCCTTCCATAGGTAAGATCCACCCAGCTAAGCCAATTCCCTCTTCATAACCACCGTGTCCTAGAACAGGGCACCGTTTGGTTTCCCTGCGGTTATTCGGTCAATGTCTGTCTTTTACCATTATATCATAAGCTTCATGAGAGAAGGCATGCCGTCGGTGCCAACAGCACCTAACACAGCTCATTTGTTTGTTTGTTTGTTTATTTTGAGACAGAGTCTAGCTCTGTCGCCCAGGCTGGAGTGCAGTGGCGCAATCTTGGCTCACTGCAACCTCCACCTCCTGGGTTCACACCATTCTCCTGCCTCAGCCTCCCGAGTAGCTGGGACTACAGGTGCCCGCCACCACACCCGGCTAATTTTTTGTATTTTAGTAGAGACAAGGTTTCACCGTGTTAACCAGGATGGTCTCAATCTCCTGGCCTCGTGATCTACCCGCCTCGGCCTCCCAAAGTGCTGGGATTACAGGCTTGAGCCACCGCGCCCGGCCTCTAACACAGCTTTTAACATATTCTAGATATTCAATATATATTCAAATGAATGAATAGCCTATATCAAAGATGGGTTGTAAGTGTAACAGGAGGTAATGCCTATAAGGGGCTTCGAGGAGTGCCTGACTCTGAGAAAGCATGTTCTACCTATTACACGTCATTTTCAACAGTTCACACCAGGGACTGTCCCAAGCCCCAGATCCCACAACCCTTTTAGGAAAAGTGACCCTGGATACCACCAAGCTGACTGCGACCACTCCCAAGGAAAAGGGTCTGTGCTGTCAACATCCAGGAAAGGTAATCTTCCAGGAAAGGGATCCACGGACCCCCAAAAATTCAAGAAGTCCATGAAATTAAATGAAGATCCCTCTTTATTTTAACCAGCCCCGTGCTGATATTTAGCACTTTTCTTTTTGATGATGCTTGTAGGCACAAGCCATAGGGGCATTAGCAGTGGTTGTGACTTTGTCACCAATAGACTCACAGATGCTTTCTTAACATCTCGAGTCATTACAGTTCTCTCAAAGTGCTGTTTATGCTAATCACCACTTTGCAATTATGGGACTTAGACTCTAGCCCTGCTTCTAGAGCTTGTCATTTAATCTGCTAATGAAGAAACCCCACATATATATTTTATCATAGATTTTTGTTGTTGCTGTTGTTTATTTTATTCTATTTTATTTTAAGTTTTGGGGTACATGTGCAGGATGTGCTGGCTTGTTATGTAGGTAAATGTGTGCCATGGTGGTTTGCTGTACCCATCAACCCATCACCTAGGTATTAAGCCCATCATGCATTAGGTCTTTTTCCAACACTGTCCCTCCCCTCGACCCTACCACCAAGGGGCCCCAGTGTGTGTTGTTCCCCTCCCTGTGTCCACGTGTTCTCATTGTTCAGCTCCCACTTATAAGTGAGAACATGTAGTTGGTTTTCTGTTCCTGTGTTAGTTTGCTGAGGACAGTGGCTTCCAGCTTCATCCATGTCCCTGTGAAAGACATTATCGTGTTCCTCTTTATGGCTGCATAGTATTCCCTGGTGTGTATGTACCAATCCGTTTGTTCAATGGTTTTGTTAGCTGTTTTCTATATCATAGGCTGGGGGTTTTTGGGTAACCCTGCACACTTTAATGTGTACATTTACAAACATTTTTCTGAGGATGCCCTCATAGGTTTAGCCCACCTACCACAGGGTCCATGACCCGGAAAAAAGCTAGAGATCTGATCAGAGCACAGTGCGGGCACCCCTTCCCCATGAAGCATCTCACTCACAACGCCACGGGTGTTGATCTGTAGTTAAGGGTGGTCTTTGCAGACAGACAGGCAGACAGGCAGAGAAGACAACAGCCAATACCAGCTGGCAGAAACCAAGTCAGAACAAGGTCCTTTGGGCTGCAGCCCTGGGGTCTGCTGGCTGGGAGCCAGGAGGCAGCCTCTCTTGAAAGTATATTGCAGCCACAGAAGGCGATTGTCCCTGAGACCCACCGTCTCCCAGGTGGCCGCATGCCTCATTTGTACTGCACCAGACAGGGCCCCTTGCTCCTCAACTCGCTTGCAGCTTCGGCCTCCAGGTCTTTGCTCAGGCAGTTCCTCAGCCTCCTGCCCCTCCCAGCCTGGATAACCCACCGCTGCCTTAGGCTTCCTTGGGCGTGCTCCTCAGGGAAGCCCCCAGCTGCCCAAGGCTCTGCATACCCCGGTACTCTATATTGATATTGATAGTTATTCTAGATTTATACTTACTCTACATTTTTGTGTCTATTTCTATTTTTCTATTTATTCAATATTTCTATTGATTTGATATTTCTATTGATATTGACTATGTACTCTATAGTAATGTTAACATTTACTCTATAGTTATTTGGATATTTCTACTGACTTTTTATTTGTATTGATATTTACTCTATATTTATACTTACTCGATATTTTGTTTGCATTTGCCCTACATTTATGCATAGGTTTACTTTATGTTTACCCAACATGAGCCTGGCCGAGTTGTGTGCCCTCTGGAAGCCTCAGTTTCCCCATTCCCCAGGGCTGGTGTGCGCGTTGGAGGAGTTGACAGGTATAGCAGGCCCTCTGCTGCTGTCACACATCGAGCCCCTCCCCCAGCATGTTCCAGGCCGGATGGTCATGGCCTGCGCACCCCAGGAAGTGACTCAATTTCGCTCCTGCCACACCCCTGACTCCCAAAACAGTGCCAGGTACATCGCAGAAGCCCCCAAACCTCCCTGTGGGCCACACAGGGGCGGAGGTCCCGGCCTCACTGGTCCCTTTGTTTCAGAGCACAGGAGCCTGGAGCCCACCAAGGGCAGGGGCAGAGCGCGGTGACCTTTCTGCAGGTCTCTCCAGAGATCTCTGCAGCATCCTAGGCTGGGAGTAGCCCCTGGGTGACGAGAGCTGCACTATTAGGAGAGGACCCGAGCTCCTGATGCATGAGGACCCCAAGAAGGCAGCCCCGCCCAGGCACTGCTGGGACCAAAAAGCTCTATCTGTCCAGAGTCCTCAGTTCCCACCACTAATTCAAAGTCGGCCTCAGGAACCTGCACACCCTCAACACAAGCAGGTGTTCCAATCCCAATTTGCCAAAATGCTCCCACGGCCGGGTGTCGGGGGTCATTCAGAGGCCAGAGCCCCCTGGATGCATCCAGCCATTCCCCATGCTGACTTCCCTGGGCATCCTCAGTCAGCCTTGCAGGAAAGGGCACCTCCCCAGGCCAGGACTTCGGGTCCCATCTGCACTTGACCATGGGGGCATCGGAGCTTGGCTTGTCATCTGGCTCAGTGAATCTCCAGAAATCATGACAAGCCCCAGTGTCCTCTGGCAGCTCCGAGGACATAAATCGTGATTTATTGCTGCTGCGCCACGTCCTTTTGTGTTTCCACACTGCCTTGGGAGCAATTCCTCACCATGTCAACAGCCAGCCTAGGAGGAGGAAGGGGGTTTGAGGAAGAAGGAGACAGGGCAGCACGTGTGCCCCTCCCCCAGGGACCCTCACCCCAGCGCGCTGCTGACCACCTCTGGCCAGGAAGCCCTCTGGCCTCCAAGTCCTCAGGAGGGGCTCCGAGGACCCTGGTGTGACCCGGCTCTTGGGCCCACGGGAGGAGCCCTGGGTCTTCCATACTTCCTGTCCTCCTTGGCCCAGCCATCCTGGCTTTATTGGAACCAGTTGCAGATGAGTTTCCTTGAGAGGAAAGAGGCTGATCTCATCTGCCTCCGCTCAGCAGAGGAAATCATTATGGGGAGAGCTCGGCACTGGGGAGCCTTGGCCTTGGGCGGAGAGCATTGCCAGTGCCACCTCCCTGAGTCCTCACAACCACCCGGGAGGTCAACTCTATCATGGTTGCCATTGCACAAGGGGGAAACGGAGGCACGGGCGGGCTAGGTCACCTGCCCAGCATCACAGAGCTGGAAAGACCCCATTCGGGATTTCAACCCATGCTCTTCGGGCTCTCAGCAGGCCCCAGGTCGGCCCCTTCGTAATCTGGCACCTTGGTTTCTGGTCCCTCCCCACGTATTGCAAACCCACCACCTCTCTCCTCTGGAGCTAGGATTCTGATGAGTGGCAGTCAGCACCTTTCCCCCTGGCGCAAATCTCCCTAGGGAATAAACGAACACCAGCCACTGCTTGTGGAGCATTTGCCATGTGCTGGCGTTGTGTGCTGTCTCCTTTGGTCCTAACAACCATTACCGTCTCCATGCACAGGTAAATAACAGGGTCTGAGAGGTCAGGGGACTTGAGCAGGCAGAAGCACTGCCAGGAGGGCCCAAGCACATGATCACAGTTCCCACAGCCCCATGAATACCTCCCCCAGAACAGCACAAGAAACTCACAGGCCATCTCATGTTTCTGACCAGTAGTTTATTTTCTGACCAGACCATAAGCTCCATGAGGGCAGAAGCCCCCACTGTCTTGTTCTAACCTGCTCTTTGCCCTTTAGACACATTCTGTATCCCACGAACGCACCTTAGAAAGATCAGCTTCTCCTGAGAAGCTACAGGAACAGTCAGCACCTCTTTCCAAAGAATAAACTCTCGGGACTTCTTGTCTGATCCTCTGCTACCCAGCAGGGCCTGAGGGTTTTGAGAAATCTGCCCACCCAGAAGGCAGGCGAGAAGTGTGAACCATGGGCACAGATTTGTTCGGCAGGACTGGGGAAGCCCCCTCCTTGGCTAGGATGTTTCTAGGTGTGGAGGACACCCCCGTGTGTTGCTTCAGGGACTGACCTTCTCACAAACATCTGTTGATAGAACGTCTGCTCCTGCCTTCTCCCCAAGTCTAACTGCTATGATAGCTAATGTCTAATGATAGCTAATGTCAAAGGATGGCTAACGTCTAATACTGGGCCTCTTGCTAGGTGACATTACAGGGCGGTTCCCACACAGGCTCCCAGCCAAGCTCTCGGGAGTTCACTTCACCCTCACAATCACTCTGTGGTCATCCTGTCATTGCCTCATTTCACACACAAGGCAGTGAAGGCCATGAGATTCAGGTGCTTGCAGGGACAGAAACCCGTGTTCCTCACCGCTAGGCTCTACCTCCTCCCAGCACCTCAGGGGCAGTGGCTCCCCACCACTGGGCCTGGTGCACAAGAGGCTTTCTCAGCACCACTCTCCACAGCTGAGCCCCGGCAGCCTCGGATACCATCTGTGTTCATTATGCCTATATCACAGACGAGGAGACCAAGGCACAGAGAGGTTCCAAGTCCTATCCAAGGCCACACAGCAGGTAAGTGGCAGAGGTGAAAGCAAATGCCTCAGCTAGGAACCTGCAGAGACTCTCAGGTCGTTCATACTCAATAAATACTTGTTGAGTGAACAACGAATACATGAATGGAGTATGACTGTGCTCACCACTGATGCCATCATTTCATCATTACTAGAGCTCAGGAGGTGTTGGGCCAAGGGGAGGATGGCCCATTGGCATCCTGTGGCAGATACTGTGGGCCTGGGGGTAAGAGAGAGCAACAGTGCTGCCTACTTGGCCATGGGGTCCCTGGGGCAGCATCACCCAGCAGTCATTGCCATGAGCCTACTGGTCATTGATATAAGCCCAGGTGTCATCGCCATGGATCCAGGTGTGTCATCGCCATAGACCCAGGGGTCATCGCCATGGGCTCAATGGTCATTACCATGGGTTATGAAGGCCTGGACTCTCCCCAGCTCTGCCATTTATTGGCTGGTCAACATTGAAAAAGAAACATCTGTGCCTCCATCTCACCATCTGCAAAATGGGGTAACAGCCCCCATCCCTACACCAGGTGGGCAGAATTGGATGAGACAGTGACAGGTGGGGAGGACAGGCGCCCCCTAGAGGTTGTCAGTGATGAGGGTGTGGAGGCCTCACAGGCCACTCCAAGGGGAGCTCCTTGACCACAGGGCTTTGTCTGTCCTGAGCACACAGCAGGGTGCCTGGCACATAGGAGGCACTCTGTTAGTGTGGAGAAAGGGAAAATGCATTTACAAGCGTGGACTTTAGAAACACTCAGAACTGGGTCCAAATCCTACCATAAAACTCACTGTGAGTCCCCAGACAAGCAGTTTGACCTTTCCGATCCTCGGTTTCCCTATCTCTAAAATGGGAATAATAGAATCTACCTCCCCAGATTGTCTCAAAGAATAAATGAGATCAATGCACTTCCTGCAGAAGTAGCAGTTAGGATTCTTATCACTATTATTACTAATCAGAGTCCCTTTGAGAACTCATGAAAATAACACCCTACGTCTTTTCTCTGCCTAAAGCTTTCAGCTTCCTACGGTGCCAAAAGACAGGTTGGGGATGGCAGGGAGAAGAGAGAGGAGGGAAAGGGAAGGGAGAGGGAATGGGAGGTGCCCTCCTGCCATCGAGAGAGAGTGCAACCATCTCTGGGAACCCAACTGGCGCCCCAGAGCCAAAAGGCAGAGGCCAGGCGGGGCAGGTTTTGATGCTCTATTGCCCAGGGGCCACAGATGGGGATCTGATAAGACCTCTCCACTTCCTCCAGGGAGCCAGCGGCAGAGGAGGCCCCAGACAGGGAGAGAACAGCAGGCCTGTCCCCCTTCCCCCCCCTTTCCGGGCAGAGTGGAGAGCCCAGCCCCGGACACAGGGGAGGAGTGAGCACTGGCAGGGTTGAGAGCTGACTTTTAAAAATTGATGTGCAACTGTCATCCTAAGTGTACACTCCATGCATTTTTACATGCGGATACACCCATATAGCCCCCTCCCAGATCAAAAGACAAAACATTTCCATCTCCCCAGGAAATTCTCACTCCAGTCAATATCTCCCCTTCTCTGCCTGTGACAACCACCGATCGCATTGCTGTCGCAGTCAATCCATGAATGGACCTGTTCCTGAGCATGCAATCAAGCCCTGCAGGAGGTGGTCGTCTGCGCGTGGCTTGGAGATTTCCGCAACATGGTTGCATCCCTCTACGAGGCATTCTTGCTTCTGAGTGGGACTCCAATGTCCCAATGTCCGAATGCACTCCAGGTGGTTGACTGGAGTCAACCCTCCCATTCACGACGATGGTCACTGGGTCATCTCCAGGGCGGGGCCACTATCGATAAAGCCACTGCAGATGTTTTTGCACTAGTCCCTTGCCTTCATTTATCTTGAGTATATGTCTAGAGGGGGAAGAACTGGATGGAGTTTCCAGCATCCTGGCCTCATTTTAGATTCCCGACCAGCACTGCAGGAGGGTTCTGGCTGCCCTACCTCCTCTCCAACCCCTCATATTGTCGTGTGTGGCACTTTTCATATGTGTGACTTTGGACACACACCTGGACATCAGAGTTCCCCATTTTCCTCATCTGCAAAGTGGGGGTAATAATAGAACCTACTTTTTCGAGTTACTTCAAGGATGACATAAAGTAATTCATTTTAAAACTTGGCCCCACCGTCAACGCTCAGTACACTTGAGTGGGAAACATGACCATCCACTCAGATTCCACTAGGACCTCAGTATCTTCTTCCATTCCTCCTCCTTCCAGCTATTTTCCAAGCTCTATTGAGGTCACCCCTTTCCCTAAAGGGTGTCTCCAATCCAGGTCTTCCTCCCCAGTCCCTCTCCAGCTTCCCTCCCTCAACCCTCGCAGCCCCTAAAGGCAGCCCCCTCACTACCTCTAACTCCTGTAACTCTAGTCCTTCCCTCACATCACCGTAGCCCAAGCACTCTCCTTAAAGCCAGGTTACGTTCACCCTGCTCAAACACCTCTGAGGCTTCCCACGGCCATGCTTTATCTGCCAATGACTCACTCATCCTGCCAGTCACCCCAGGTCCTCCCCACTCCTCACACCTCCTGTGGAGTCAGTCCCACCACCCACCCCTCAGCAGCTGCCCAGCAGCCACTCTGCTTTCTTCCTCTCCTAGCTTTGCCTGAGTTGCTCTTTCCTGCCTGGTGCGCAGGCAGCATGAACCCCCCAGGCGGCTGCCCCCTGGGCTTATGGTGTCACCTGACCTGCACCCCTGTTCCTGTCGGGGTATTCTCCTCTCTTCTCAGGACAGAGGGCCCATATCAGCCTTCACACAACAGTTTGCTGGCTTCTCCTGAGGTTTTTAATCTGTGGGTCCACCATGGCTGAGGGTGGGCAAATGGGGGGCGGGGCCATGTGGTCTCCAGAAGCTTCTTTTGGTCTCTGTTTGGAAGAGTTCTAGCTTGCAACAAGCTCTTTTTAACTTTTTATTCAAGATACAGAATACCTAAGTCATATGTAAAGAGCTCCATGATTTTCTACACAGGGACGTGCTTAACAGCCCAGCCCCCGAAGCTATATCATACACCTCCCCTGCCACTTCCCACAGGCCTTCTGTGACCCCTGACCTAACCCACAACATCCTCCAGTGTCTCTCAAAGCCATCCTGCTCCTCTTCCGCACACCATAAAACATGCATTCCTCTGGGCCCTATCCGTCCAAGCTCAGCCCTGCAAACCTCAAACAGTGGGGGAGGGTCTCTCTTGTCACCGAGCCCAGCCCCTGGCACAGGGCTTGGCACATTGTAGGCGCTCTCCATATTTTATGTGACTGGAGGAGTTGTTAGGTTTCCCTCCTCACCCCCTCTCACCTCACTGCTCTGATAAGGGAACACTCGGCCCTTTGATCAGTCAGCCAGGCAGCTTCTAGGCTCCTTCTCTGGAGAGCTCCGGAGTTCTGAAGGCACAACCTGCAGGGAGAACTCCCACTTCCCCAGGGGGCCAGCCTGGCAAAAGACCCAGGACAGAAGCCAACTCGAGCCTGGTCTCAGGCCTCCTGGGCCATCTTAGAGGGCTCAGATCTTCCCCAAAGGGAACATCAAAGACCAGCCTCCACTTCAGAGGCAGGAATTTGGATTGCGGAGATAATTGGGTCATAGGGTGACAGATAACCATGGGAGAGATAATTGGGTCCCTTGAAAGGCTCACTTGTAGAGTATGGGGCAGGGTCTGCCAGATCTGCATCTCCTGGGATTCCGGCTGGATCAGAAGCCCCCAGTTTGGAAGACTCAAAGGAAAAAAAAAAAAAAACCAACTCACCCAGGGCTCCAACAACCTAATAGGACATTGTGAGAAATCCAGAAACCTTTGTTGCCAGCGGGGGTTTACTTCGGTCCAACCCTATGGAAAACCGTCTTACAGGATTTGCTGAAGTTCAGCATGAGTGTCGTTCCTCGTGGCTCAGCAATTCCACACCTAGGCGTGTCCCCTACAGACGTGCATCCGTACAGTCACCAAAAGGTGCATTCTAGAATGTTCATGGCGGTACATAGTATGTGCTAGAATTGCAATAGGCCAAAACTGGAAATTATCCAATGCCCATCAACAGGGAGATAGGTACATGAATGGCTGTGTGTTCATAGAATGGAATGCTCCACAGTTAAAACGAACATGCTGTCACCACATCAACCACAAGGGGGGAATCTCCCACGATCCCTAAAACAGGAAACTAAGCATTGATCATTTTGCCACACGTAGCCAGTTCCGCCCCTGGGCTGGCAGGTGCTGCAGGAGCTTGGCTCACCTGAGCCCCAGAAGGCACACAGCCCTGCTGGCCCTGCTCCAAGGGGAACCTCATGCAGCTGGCTCCCCTGCCACTCTCGTGGTCACACAGCCCATCTTATCTTGGAGCCAAGCCCAGGCCAAAATCAAGGAGAAATAATCAAATCCGCATCAGTAAGCCTGTGTCCTGTGACCTCATCACAAAGGAACACAAACTGGGAAAGGGAGATGAGGGGACTTAAAACAACAGAAATGTATTCTCTCCCAGTGCTGCGGTCCAGAAGTCTGAAATCAAGGTGTCAGCAGGGACCCAGTCCCTCCAGAGGCTCTAGAGAAGGCTCCTTCTTATCTCTTCCAGCTCCTGGGAGCTCCAGGCAGCCCTGGGCTGTGACCGCATAGCCATCATCTCTGCCTCTGTCCCCGCAAGGCCTTCTCTCTGTGCCTCTCTGTCCTTTCCTCTTCTTGTAAGGACCCTGGTCACTGGATTCAGGATCCACTTGGCTGATCCAGGATGATCCCATCCTGAGATTCTTAACTTAATTCTACCTGCAAAGACCCTTTTCTCCAGTGAGGTGACATTCACAGCATTCATAGGCACCAAGGTTTGAGACTTTAACATCTGTATTCGGGGGTCACCATTTAGCTCACAACATCTCCACTGCTCCTCGATAAACCAAAATTCTACACAAGGTCTGAAATGGGCCACTGATGACCTCAGAGAATGAATGCCTTCAGGTGCAGTGCCCATGACTTCTCTGGAACCATCCCTAGAGGCAGCCAAAGGCCTTGGCATACAGCATGGGTGGGAATCTGAGGCTCCATGAACCCCCAGGCTCTTGTTGGATGTGGGTTCCCCCAGAACCAGGCCCTGAGATGAGGCTTCCAGTGCAACAGGCGTATCTGGGAGGTGCTCTGGGAAACCAGCAGTGGTGGGTGAGAAAGGGGAAGAGAAGACAAGGAGGCCAGCAAATGGCAGCCCCCAGGCCTGCCAGCACAGTGGGCACCGGGAGCCCCGCTGAGGGGAACGGGAGACGCATCACGCCCACCAGGTGGAGGCCATGTTTGTCCATCAGACCCCATCCCTCAGTAAGGGCTGCTTTGGGAACACTGACCTTCCAGTGTTGCAGGTTCACCCTGCGTGGTCTGAGGAAGCTTCCGTGGTTGGACAAAGGCCTTGGCTAGAACCCAAGTGTGTGGATGATGAAGAGCCTCTAGCTTGCAGAGGGGAATAGAGGGCACAGGCAGGGTCCGGCACCCACCACGGGGTGCGTGGCTGGGACAGTGGGTCTGTACAATCCATCTCCTGTGTAAGTCTATGCATTTTGTTTTATGAATTTAGAAACCTTATTCCAAGAAGAGTTTCCTATGGCTGCTGTAACAAAGGACCCAAAACTGAGCAGTTCACACCTCACAGATCCATTCTCTTACAGGCCTCAGGGCCAAAGTCCCAAACAGCCTCACTGGGCTGAATCCAAGGTGTGGGCATGGCTGGTTCCTCCTGGAGGCTCCAGGGGAAAATCCGGCCTCTCACCTTTTCCAGCTTCCAGAGGCCACCCACATTCCCTGACTCACGGCTCCTTCCCCCATCTTCACAGCCCTCAATTGCATGGCTCTGACCTCTGCTTCCATCCTCACAGTGCTTCTCTGACTCTGCACCTCCCGCCCCTCCCCACAGGGACCCCACGACGACATTGGGCACCCAGATAATCCATGATACTCTCCCCATTGCAAAGTCCTTAACCCAGTCACATCTGCATGCGACAGGGCAGATACTCACGGGCTCTGGAGATCTGGACACGCACAGCTCTGGCAGTCATTGTTCTGCTGACCACGAGGTCCTCAGGCTCCACCAGACAACCAGAGGCGTCCCAGGCCCCAGCAAGGCAGGATCCCTGCAGAGACACCAAGAATTTCAAGCTTCTGGAGGTCTGGCCAGTCCAGAACGTGACTGCTGATTTCAGGCTGAGCCAGTCCTGGCAGAAAACAGTGACCCCCTCAGAGAGTTTAAGTGAAAACGGCACAGCGCAGGGCCCACTCACGGCACAGCGGGCAGAGTCAAGGGGACAGGTAAGGGACATGGAGGCCCCAAGGTGAGTGGCAGCGGAAACTGTGACCACCCCAGGGCAGAAGGGACAAGGGGAGGAAATAGTGTCACTGGCCGGGGCGGGGGCGGGGAGCACCAAGCCGGAGAGATACAGCCACGGTCAGGGCTGTGGTGGCAGAACAGGGGGGGACAGGATGAGAAAAACCCCAACCCTGCCACCTCCTGTTCTTGGGACTTGTCCAGTGGCCCCAGCAGCCAAAGTCACCGGGAGCCAGTGGGTGGAAGCCCAAGATGTAGGTGTGTCAATTGTCTCCCGAAGCAGGTACAGGGCAGACAGGGTGGAGCATGAGGAGCCACTGGCCCCACCTCAGCATCTCTGAGCCACATCCCTCGCAAAGCTTCTCTGGTTTTATAGCCCAGCTGCCGCAAAATTCCTGGTGATGGGGTAGCCCACACCTGGGAGGCAGGGACTCCCTGTAGCCCTGGGGCGGGGGGACAGTGAGGCCAACCCCAGTAACTTCATCTGAAGCCAGGGGAAGCCAGTGCCCGCCGAAAGGAATAAAAATGAAAGCAAGGTTATGTGACTTGACAGGATCCCTGGAGTTTTATTCAAGGACTAAGAAATAAGGATTAAAACAAAGAGCAAGGGAACAAAGGCTTGTAGTGCAAGGAACAGATTTGCCTTTCGACCCAGAAGACAGGCTATTTATTTGAACAAGAACTCGCACAACTCTCTTTTTATCCCCTTTGGAGCATATTTTATGTCGCCAAGAATTTCACGGTGATTACAACTAGCAAAGAAACAAATCCTTTTAAAACTGCCTATTTATAGCAAAGGGTAGGCAGGTTTTCAAAGCTGCAGGAGTGGCAAGACTTTAGAACATCTTTTGAAGTTGACGGTCTGCAGGATTTACTGACGCTGAACACACACTCCACCTGTGACCCAGCAATTACGCTTCTGGGCAGATTCCCACCCCAAATAGGGATGCGCATTCACCAAAAGGCACAGGCTAGAATGTTGGGAACTGTCCTGCTCAAATGTCCATCAGTGGTAAAATGGGTAAGTGAATCAGGACAGGCTCCCTGTGGAATACTATACAGCAAAGAAAATGAGAATTTGGCAACCACACGGTCACAAGCACAAAGATGATCAAAAGAGGCCACACGCCACGGCCATAAAGCTCAAACTCAAACAACTTCTCAGTAGTGACAGAGGTCGCATTGTGGTTCCTGGGAAGGGCAGTTACCAGAATGGAGGAAAATGAGGGGGCCTTTTGGGAGTTGGGGCATGTTGTGTCCCTTCACCTGGGACCTGAGCCCTGAAAACCTGTGACGCCATCTCCCAGGGGGAGAGCAGAGGAGTCCCTTCTCCCTCCCAGTTCGAGTAGGGGCTGGGTTAGATCTGAGTTCCTTAGATTTAAGTTATTCAAGGGAAACGACCACACTTTGGGGACGTCTGCATTCCACCGGTGGTTTCTGTTTACTCACTGTATTTTCAACTTTTTTCACTTACATATTTTATTTAAGGGACAACTGCATATCATTAAGATCACAGAAAAATCAGCCCTGCTTTCCAGAAATGGAAAGTCGCCATAAAAATTAACACAGTGCCACAATCCCTCATCCACAACACAAACCCAAGGCTCTGAAAAACAAAGTTTTGTTTTTTGGTTTTTGGTTTTTTTGCTTTTATTTATTATTTATTTGTAAATTTGGCACATTCTCTTTTGGTGGCAAACCCAACTTGAACTGACTTGGGGCTCTCTGTAGTCTCTTTATTCTACTTAGCATGAAAATCACTTTTTTCGCTGAAGAAATGGAGACACAAAAGAGACAGCGATAAGGGCCTCCCCAGAACCCACTAAAAGCGTTCGGCAAATCGCCGTGCGAGCCCCGCACTGCCTTTCTAAGACCCAAGGGAAATTTAAATTCCGATCGCACGAGGCTTAGGATTTTGGCGAAGGCATGGTATTCCTGTACTAGACCGTGAAACAATGGCATCCACTGATTTCTTGCGATACCCTTGTTATCTTGCTTGCCAAGGACCTGTGATTCGAAGCCTATTCTCTTCTTCTCAGAGGGGAAATGAGCAGAGTTAGAGGAAGATGAAAGTCACATGAGACTCCTTGAGCAAGGGGCAGAGGTGGGATCTTTTAGACTTTATAGCCAAAGTAAACAGAAAAATATGCAAATGCCTTTTTAAAACTAGAAAACAAGGACATGCTTGTAAACATTCAAACAACACTAGAGCTTATAAAGTGTGGCACCTTTTTTTTTTTTTTTTTTTTGAGAGGGAGTCTCACTCTTGCCCAGGCTGGAGTGCAGTGGTGCTATCTCGGATCACTGCAACCTGGTTTCACGCCATTCTCCTGCCTCAGCCTCCCGAGTAGCTGTGACTACAGGCGCCCGCCACCACGCCCAGCTAATTTTTTGTATTTTTAGTAGAGACAGGGATTCACCGTGTTAGCCAGGATGGTCTCGATCTCCTGACCTTGTGATCTACCCGCCTCGGCCTCCCAAAGTGCTGGGATTATAGGCGTGAGCCACCACGCCCGGCTAAGTGTGGTACTTTTTAAAAACTCATTCCATACATGTTTATTCATTTATCTTAATTGACAAATGAAGAATTGTATATATCTATGTTGTGCCACTTGATGGTTTGATGACTAATCTCATGTCAGCTTGACAGGGCTAAGGGATGCCCCAAGGCTGGTGACATTACTACTGTTGTCTGTGGAGTGTCTGTGGGGGGATCAGCTTTTCATCTGTAAGGAAGAGTGCCCTCCCCAGTGTGCGCAGGCACCATCCAATCTGTGGAGGTCCAAATAGAACAAAAAGGTAGAAGATGGGCGAAGCATCTCTTTGCCTAAGCCGGGACACCCAGCTTTTCCTGCCCTTGGTCATCAGAGCCCCTGGTTCTCAAGCCTTCAGACTCAGACTTTTCAATGACTTTCCTGCTTCTTCAGTTTGCACATGGTAGATCATGGCACTTCTCAGCCTCCATAACAGTGGGAATGGGAGAGAGAGAAAGAGAGAGAGAGAGAGAGATAAGAGAGACAGGGAGAGAGAGAGAGAAGAAGAGAGACAGGGAGAGACAGAGGAAGAGAGAGAGAGGGGAAGAGAGAGAGGGAGAGAGAAAGGAAAAGAGAGAGAAAGACAGAGAGAGGGAGAGAGAAGGAGAGAAAGAGGGAGAAAGAGAGAGGGAGAGAGAGAGGAAGAGAGAGAAAGAGAGGAAAAGAGAGAGACAGGAAGAGAGAGGAGGAGAGAAAGAGAGGAAGAGAGAAAGGGAGAGAGAGAGGGAGAGGGAGAGAGAGGAAAAGAGAGAGAGGAAGAGAGAGAGAGGGAGAGAGAGAGAGGGAAACAGAGAGAGGGAGAGGGAGAGAGAGGAAGAGAGAGAGAGGGGGAGAGAGAGATGATAGATCAATATCTCCTACTGGTTCTGTTTCTCTGGGGAACTCTAATACCCATATTGCCTTGCTAAAATCCAAAAACAAATATGAATTTCAAAATACATCTGGCCCAAGTACTGAATCAACATTTGTTGAATAAATGAAGTTACAAGTGAGTAAATGAATCCAGGAACACACCATACACCAAGGGAATGGAGGACAAGCCCTGTACTCTCATGAAGTTCCAGGTTCTGACGTCAACTGGCCTGGACGTCCATGTTACCCCTCCCTTGGGGCTGGACGTCCGCGCTGGTCCTCCCTTATGGCAGGCAGCTGCTTCTGGCTGGAGCTCAGCCAGACTGAGGACCGGGGCACCCACACCTGCCCCTCCAGCATGGCAGCCTTAGGGTTGACGGACTTCTCATATGGCGGCCGGCTTTCCCCAGAGCAAGCATCACAAGAGAGCCAGGAGGAAGCTGCGTGGCCTTCCCTGACCTGGCCTCAGAAGTCACATGGCACCGGCTCCACTGAACTCTATTGGGGGAAGTGGTCATAAGCCCCCAGAGTCGAGGGGTGGGGACAGTGACACCACCTCTCAATGACAGAAGTATGGAAGAATGCAGTGGTCGTGTGTTAAAAGCGCCTAGTTTATAAGTTGTAGTGTTTGAATTTTACGAGAGTGTGCTTTTTTCTCATTAAAAGACATTTGCATATCTCTTTGCTTTGGAGCATGGCCAGAGAATCCGAAGGATTGCCCAGCACTGCCCCTTATCCAGGACGTAATAGGGAGGCCCTGACATTACGCAGAGTGGCTTTGCCAGACTCAAGCTTCACAATCTATGTTGCCGCTTTCACGTAACCTCAGAAGTTATCTGTCGTCTCCATCAGTGACAATCATGCCCTGTTGGGGGTGGAACTTTGCAGGGAGAACAGAGGCTCCGCTGAGCCACCCCCACGCCACACCAACAACGACCCCCTGGGAAACTCCCTCTGGTCCGCCCAGTCCCCTTCCTTCCCCACCCACCCACCCATCACCCCCTTCCCTCCAGGCTCCTGCACACTGGGAAGTCCAGAAGCATCCAGCATCCTCCAGGCCTCCTTCCTTGTGCCAAACAAGGGCCCGGGGGAGAGCAGAACCTCAAGGCCAAGGGAAGGCAGTCATCCTGGCGCTGGGGATTCTGCGCCCCTCCAAAACTCCACGCAGACAGTGCGTGGCAAAACAGCCTCGGAGTTCTAGGTGGTTTCCATGGCTTGGAACTTATAACCTCATTTTCTTTTTTTCCCATGTAGAGAAAATGCCTTGGCTCCCAGCCAGCCTCTGGCCAACAGCTGCTAATTACCCACGTGTGGAGAAGGGTGGCAGGGTGAAGCCCATGGATGGCGTGCTGAGTCCTGGGGAGCTGGACAGGAAGCTGGGAAACCTTCCTCCTCCCCATGGCACGGGGAAGCTCTACAGGGAAGCCCAGGCCAACGTGGGGAGTCCAGGACACTCCAACAAAGGCTGAGCCCGCTCCATTCCCTGCTGCCTGGAAGTGCAGCCCTTTGGGGCAAGCAAGGACCAGCCCCTCCCCCACACTGTGCTAGTCAGTGTGCCCGTCACTGTGATGAGCAGGGGTGTCACATAGTCCAGGTGCATTTCCACTCAGGACATGGTCCAGGGGCCGCCCTGCAGGGAGCTCCACACACTCATGCAAGGCCCAGAATGGCCCACGCTACTCCTGCTCCCATTCCCTCAGCAGGTGAGGCACTGGCCCACCTAGATGTGAGGGATGGAGCATGGAGACCTCCTGGAGCCAGGAAGGAGAGGGGACACCGCACTGTGAGCCGGTCCTACGGCTGCTGTAGGCACTCAGGAAATCCCAGGAGAGACCGATTCCATGCAAACCGGGCCAGTGGCATTGCCCACTCTCATCAGGGTGAGAGTTTCGAGGATCCAGGTAGAGTAGCTTTTAATGTTGAGCGCCCGAGATGGCCATTTTGAAGATACAAGTCTCTACAAAGGAAAGGTTGTGTAGGAATATTCTCTCCACCCCAGCACTGCAACCAACAACAACCCTCTTCCTTATCTGCAAATGTATTCCTCATCCCAGAGACCTTCCCTCCAGATTCTTAAGTGGCCTCAAGAAACAGAGGGCCCTTACTGTATTTATATATCTAGATTATAGGCACGTGCTTTTAAATGGAAATGCTATTCCAATCTAGAAATCTTGACATTCTTCTCCATGGGCACAGAGCACTTTCATGGAAATCAGGAAAGGCTCCTTTGTGCAGTCAACAACCTGCACAACCATGCCCAGCAACCCTGTTGTTAGTGCCATCACCTGCTCAGCCTCAGAGAGGAAACGGCGTGAGCCAGTCCTCAGCCGAACCATAGAATCACAGTGGAAAGGAATTGGGATCAACTAATCTGGTGGTGGTTTTTAAAGCCCTACCCCTCTCAAGTTCCCCCTCAATACCCTGAATCCACCAGGCCAGTCCAGTCCTTAATTTGGTATTGGGAACCTGAGGTCCGGAGGGAGCTCGCAGCTTCCCAGAAAGCCCTGTATTGATCACGATTAAAATGCACATCAGTTTCAAACTTCCAGCATGGTTTCTAGACCAGTATTGTCTAAAAGAAATCATGCAAGCCATGTATGTAATTGTAAATTTTTTAATTGTCACATTTTAAAATTTTTAAAAGGGGGAGAAATATTAATTTTAATAATGTATTTTATTTAACTCAATATATCCAAAACATATAATCCATATAAAAAGTATAATGGCGGGTCAAGTGCAGTGGCTCACGCCTGTAACCCCAGCACTTTAGGAGGCCGAGGCGGGTGGGTCACCTGAGGTCAGGAGTTCAAGACCAGCCTGGCCAACATAGTGAAACCCCACTCTACTAAAGATACAAAAATCAGCCGGGTGTGGTGGCGGGCACCTGTAATCCCAGCTACTTGGGAGGCTGAGGTGGGAGAATATCGAACCAGGGAGGTGGGGGTTGCAGTGAGCCAAGATCATGCCACTGCACTCCAGCCCGGGTGACAGAGTGAGACTCCTCAAAAAAAAAAAAAAAAAAAAAAAAAAAAGTATAATGGGGTATTTTACTTTTTTTTTTTTTTTTTTTTTTGAGACAGGGGTCTAGTTCTGTCGTCCGGGCCAGAATGTGATGATATGGTCATGACTTACTGCAGCCTCAATCTGCCAGGCTCAAGGAATCCTCCCATCTCAGCCTCCTGAGCAGCTGGGGTTACAGGTGCACGCCACCATGCCCAGCTATTTCTTTTTTTTTTTTTTTTTTTTTTTTAGAGACAAGGTCTTACTACGTTGCCCAGGCTGGTCTAGAACTCCTGGGCCCAAGCGATCCCCCCACCTTGACCTCCCAAAGTGGTGGAATTATAGACATGAGCCACTGCATCTGGCCTACATTCTTTTTTTCATACTAGGTCTTCAAAATCTGGTGTCTATTTTACACTTACAGCACACTTCGATTTGAATGCTAAATTTCCATGGGAAAGATGTGATCTGCATTTAGAGTTCATAAAACTTACAGTCAAAAAGGCATATTCACATATCAGGTAGTTCCAAACATACTTGAGTTTTCTTAATAACTGAATCAAGGACCCAAGTTTAAATTACAATTAATTGAAATAAAATTAATTTTAAAAATTCAGTGTCTCCGTTGCACAGGCCTCATTTCCAGTGCTCACTGGGCACATCTGGCCTCCGCAACCGAATCAGACACAGCAGCGCTGGAACTCCAGCCAAATCTACAGGGACCCTGACAGCCTTCACGTCGAGGAGGATCTGTGAGAGTTGCTTCTTCCCCAGGCCCATTTGAGGAAAAGCACAATCGTCCTGGGAAAATAACAGAGGCATGGTGCCTGCTCATCGTTCTTATTTGTCTGTCTTTGGTTGTACCTCTGGCTTTCCGGAGCTCTTGTGTGACAAATGGCAGTATCGTGCCATTCCCAGGCTTGCAAAGGGGAAGACAGCCAGACCGTCAATAAGAATAGGCTCAGGTGACCAACTCCAACAAGGCCTAGACAAGGTGCAATGTGGATGAGGACAGATGGCTTTGAGCACAGCCAACCCCCTGAGATGCTGATGGCCCGAGGTCACATGCCCATGGCGACTCGGGAGGCAGTGATGACGAGATCTCAAAGGCTGAGGCTCTCAGTCACCGTCGTATTTGCTTTCTGGGGCTGCCACAGCAAGTACCCTGATCTGGGGTTGCTTAAAACAACAGAAATATACTCTCTCCCAGCTCTGGAGGCCAGAAGTCTGCAATTAAAGTGTGGGCAGGGTTCCACCCCCTCCAGAGGCTCTAGGGAAGTGCCTTCCTGCCTCTTCCAGCTCCCGGTGGCTCCAGGTGTTCCTTGGTTTATGGCCACATCACTGCAGTCTCTGTCTCCATCCTCACGTGAGCTTCTCCTCTGTGTCTCTGTGTTGTCTCCTTTTTTTTTTTTTTTTTTTTTTAGATGGAATCTCCCTCTGCTGCCCAGGCTGGAGTCCTGTGGTGTAATCTCGGCTCACTGCAACCTCCACCTCCTGGGTTCAAGTGATTTTCCTGCCTCAGCCTCCTGAGTAGCTGGGACTACAGGTACGTGCCACCACACCCAGCTAATTTTTGTATTTTTAGTAGAGACAGGGTTTCACCATGTTAGCCAGGATGGTCTCAATCTCCTGACCTCATGATCCGGCGACCTTGGCCTCCCAAAGTGCTGGCCTCCCAAAGTGCTGCACCTAGCCCGTATCTACTGTTTTATAAGGACACTTAGTCATTGCATTTATCACCCTAGATGCAGGATGATTTCATCCTTAACCAATTATACTTCCAAACATCCCATTTCCTGACAAAGTCACATTCTCAGTTTCTGCAAATACATGAACTTGGTGGGATACTCTTCAACCCACTACACCCATCTTCTGGCAAACTCAGGCCAGTCTTAGCCTTGGGGGAAGCTCCGCCCCTCACAACAACAATAATAGCTAATGCATGTTCAGCACTTACTTCGCACCAGGGATAAGCACCTTACCCTTATTATTTCACCCAACCCAAATAAATACAATTCTTGTCCCACCTTACAGATGAGTAAACTGAGGCTATCGGAGGCTGGATAATTTATGCAAGGGCACACTGCCAACACGTGAAGGAGCAGGAGATGGCTGCGGGCGGGCTGCCTTCAGAGCTGACGTTCACACATGTTCCACTGTATGGCTATTTGAGACCCCTCAAAATCCAACATCCTCCTCTGCACACAGCAGTTCACCCCCTTCAGCTCCTCGTTTCAGGGGAAAACTCAAGGACAATGGCTGAAACAGTAGCTGATGCGCACTAACTGCGTATGACACATTCAACAGGCTTTATTTAGCATTTAACCTCCTGCAGTGGATTCGGTGGATTCCTGTCCCCGGGCTGCTGAAACAAATTAGCATGAACTGGGGGTGCTTAAAACAGCAGAAATGGATTCTCTCACAGTTCTAAAAGCCACTCCAGAAATCAAGGTGTCGGCAGGGCTGGCTCCGTCTGGAGGCTCTGAGGGAGGATTGCTCCAGGCCTCGCTCCAGTTGCTCTGCTGGAAGCTGCATCTTCCTCTGCTGGAAGCTGCATCTCTGCAGTCTTGGCCCTCTGTGCCCTCTTCTTTTAAGGACATCAGTCAGATTGGATTTAGGGTCCATCCTACTCCAGTATGGCCTCACCTTAACTTGATCACATCTGCCCTCAGTGCAGATAAGATCACATTCACAGGTAGTGGGGTGAAGACTTGCACGTATCTTTTTGGGGACACAACTAAACACATGGCACAGTATGTGTCAGGACTCACAAGTGTCTTTCCAAACCCACAATCCACCCCAGGGGAGCCTTGTTTTATAGATGAAGAAACTGAGACCTGGCGTGCTGGGGACCTTGCCCAGCCTGGCGATGGCAGGGCTTGGACTCGAGGCTGGGGCCTTCCAGAGCCCAGCTGTCAATCACTCCCTCCAAAGACTTTCTGGGATTCCCCAAGGCTCTTCCAGCCCAGAAACAAGAACACGGGCTGCCCAGGATGATCTGAGAGTCAGGGCCAGTCCGCGCGGGTTCAAGTCTCTGTTACAAGACCCTGACCCCGGATGACAGTTCCCATAGATTACAGCCATTCTCTTACGGCGTTGGCTAGGATTTTGGAAAAGACAACTTGATATTTTTCTGCTGCTTCTAACCTCAACAAATCTGGAGCAAAATATGCAAAACTCTGTAATGAAACTGCATCACAGCTCCAATTATCCCTGTGCCTATGCAGGGTAGAAGGGACCTTCCCAGCTCTCCTCTGTTGGAGCAAGAGTTCTGGGCCCTTAACCCCCACATTGATCGGTCATTGGCTGTAAGCTGCTTCACACTGTCAAAAAAGGTCCAACAGTAAAAATGAAACTTTTCCCCTAATTGACTAACGAGAGGAAGGCCACGGATGGCTTGAGTTTCTCCCTGCAGAGGGTCCCCCAACCCTGCCTTCTGCAGCCCCTTCCCCCAGTCTCAGCTCTCAGAACCTCCCTGGCCCATGTACAACCCAGCCCTCAGCTGAGAGAAAAAGGGAAAGAAGGCAGATGCTGAGGCTCCCCCAGGAGAATGAAGTGATACCCAGCAAGTCGCTCACAGCCCGGACAGGCACGTGGGGAAACCATGTTCTCACCGCCTCGAGGAGGCAAGACAGAGGAGCGCCCTGGAAACTCCGCAGGATCCCTCCTCAAACGTGGCCAAACAGGCTCTGGGGAGAGTGTGTGAAGACAACCGGGGACACCAAGAGGGAGGCACCGCCAGGTCCTCCCCACAGTCCAGGGAGGCAAACTGCCCGGAGAGGCTGGCTGGCCGTGGACGATGCCTGGGTCAGCTGGAGGCTCTCCCCAGGTGGCAGCAGGAGGAAGGGTGGCCCAGCTGCAGTCGCAAGCTTGAGTCTGGGGAGGTCACGGCTTTGATCACAGCCCCACCTCTGCTGGCTGGAGCCCAACTATTTTCCTGCCTCTTATTCCGGGGAGCTCTGCGCCGCCAGAACATTGGACAAGCCTGGCATTCTCTGTGTGACCTCGCAAAGCCTTGCGCTTTGCTGGATAAATGAAGCCTGCTCCAATTACTCCCATAAGAAAAACCTCTTAGAAAATGCAAGCATGCAGGCAAAAGAAGGCTCTTCCCGCTTGCTTGGGAGTGGGGCTTAGAAATCCCAGGCTTCTTCTCCAAATAGACCCTGAGAAGAGCCTATGTGAAGTAGGGGATGCCCTCGGAGAGTGGGTCCCCTGAGGGGCCTCTGCAGGGCAGGATAGAGGAAGTCTTGTCTCACAAATTGGCAGGTGAAATTGAGCATTAAGGGAAAATTGGCCTGGCCAGGTCAGGGTGGAGGCAGAAGGAATTTGGCTTTGGTAGGAAACATAGTGAAGAAAGCAAGAGAGAGAGAGGTGGGAGTGGAGTAGCTATATCCCAAGGGCTGGGTTTCCCTGAATTAAGGATGCTTCGTGGCCCTAAAGAACTTGATCTGAGATTGTCTCATCCGGGTTTGGAATCAATCTGTGATTGACTGGATTGCTGCTCAGAAACATGCGCTCCCCACCCACACTTCCAGGAAAGAAGAAAGAAAAATAAACCTTCCAGCAAGGGACTGTAGCAATTGTTCTGTTGGGCTCCCCAGGAGGCAGACTCCTGGTTTGCAGATGGTTTGGGTGGTGGGGGTTGCTGGGAGGGGAAAGAAAGGAAAGGAGCTGGCCTGTCCAGAGGGAGCAGTGGCTGTAATGCAGTTTCAAAAGGAGCCTCAGCACTGGTGATTCCTGCAGGGACAACCAACGCCTTTCTTGAAACTGCATCACAGCTCAAGTTCTCCCTGTGCCCATGTGGGGTAGAAGGGATCTTCCCAGCTCTCCTCTGCTGGAGCAAGAGCTTTGGGCCCTCCAACCCCCACATTGATCAGTCATTGGATTTGAGCTGCCTCACACTGTCACAAAAGGTCATAAAATTATGCAAGGTTGGCCAGGCATGGTATGGTTCATGCCTGTAATGCCAGCACTTTGTGAGGCTGAGGCAGAAGGTCGCTTGAGCCTGGGAGTTTGAGACCAGCTTGGGCAACATAGGGAGAACCTGTCTCCACAAAAACAAAACAGAAAATTAACCAGGCATGGTGGGATGCTCCTGTAATCCCAGCTTCTCAGGAGGCTGAGATGGGAGACTCACTTGAGCCCAGGAGGTTGAGGCTGCAGTGAGCCAGTTGCACCATTGCACTCCAGCCTGGGCCACAGAGCAAGACCCCACCTCAAAAAAAAAAACAAAAAAACTATATATATGTGTGTGTGTGTATATATATATATATACACACACATATGCAACATAACTGTCCACTTGGTCTAAGAATGAGCTCAGAGTTGCAATTATACATCTAGTTTTATTAAACATCATATTTTTAATGAGCTTATTTTCATAATGCTGGGGTATTTTTTCAGATAAAGTCCCAATTTGCTCTGAAAGGTGGGTCTAGTTTTAAGTGGATCCACTTTCTCTGTGCGTAACTCACTTGCCTTTCCACTGCTACTCCCCACCCACAGCAGACATCACTAATCAATCACGAGCACATCACACTCCCTCTAATTTGCAACCCTTTCCATTCACCTAGTTGGGTCTCAGGTTAAATTCTCCAGAACACTTTCCTGGCCATTCCCAAGCTGGGTCAGCCACCCTTTCCCCATGCTCACCTTTCATGATGTGGGTCACACAGCACGTCACATCCCTGCTTTCTAACCTGTCTCTCACAGCAGGTGTGAGCTTCTGAGCCCACAGGTTAATGTCCTGTTCACTGTGATCCCAGGGCCTGGCACAAAGCCTGGCATACAGTAGGTGGGCATCACAGAGGTGTACCCAAGATATCCTGCATCCTGCATCCTTTTTGTGATTTTAGACATTGGTTGGGGAGGGGCTGATTCTACTGCAAGATTCAGGTGTGAATCCTTGTCAGCACGCTCACCCCTGGCAAGTCAGACCTACACCAATCAGAGTGAGTTATTCCTCGGCCCAGAGGGATTGATGGAGAAACGGGCACGTGACCCAGCTGGAGCCAGAGAGATGGGATGGGGGGTGTGCTGGAGGCTTCTGAGCAACAAGAGGCCTCTCCTAGCAACCAACTCTTTCTCCTTGTGATTGAGGAGGTGTGTAAAGTGATGCCTGGAACTCCTGCAGCCCTTTTGTAACAAAGAGAGAAGCCAGCATGAGGATGAACTAAAATGACAGACAGCACAGCAGAGAGAAGGAAAGAAATTGGGTCCCTTGGTAACACCATCAGGAGCTGAAGCAAATCAACTCTGACACATACCCTGTCTCCAGAACATTCACTTACATAGACTGAAAAACCAAATCCTTTACTGTGTCAGCCAATACTAATGGGCTCAGCCCCATTCCTGCTCCTTGGACTTGGCCACTTAGCTGGGGTCACTTTGCCTCACGGTCTTGGGATCCACAGGTCTTGGAAACAGATGACCTGGGTTCAGATCCCAACCCCAGCACTTCCTTACTACGGGACCTGGGGTAAGTCACATCCTGTCTTCAAGCCTCAGTTTCTTCAGACACAAAATGTGGCAAATGAGAGGCTCCTCCAGCTCAGGGATCATGCGTTACTTCTCCTCTCAGTCCATCCCCTGTCTTCCTCTCCACCCCACCATGGCTGAAAGTCAGGGAAGAATGGACATTCCTAATACACTCAAGCAGAGGACCGACGATCGGGGTCTCTGGTTGCTGGCTCTTACTAGAATATGGGATTTTTCAACAAACACTGATATAGCGTCGCTCGGTGCCAGGCCCTATTCTGTGTGCTTTGCAAATATTAACTTATGCGACCTCAAAACGCTATGGAGTGGGGGACCCTGGCTACACCCATTTATAGGTGAGAAAACTAAGGCCCAGAGAGGTCGAGTGACATGCCCAAGGTCACAGAGCCAGTGGGTGGTGGAGCCTGGGTTTGGACTCAGGGGACCATGGCTGTAGTCCAAACACACAGCTGTGACATTGTATTATAAGAATGTGATTTGCTGGGTCTAGGCAGTTTATGTGAATATCTTACTTAATCCTCACAGCAACCCCATGAAACAGGTACTATTATTACCCCCACTTTACAGATGACAAAGCCATCTCTGAGAAATGAAGAAATGCTACATTCGCTAGAGGGTGAATGAGTGAGTCATTATGGTTAATCAGACCTGTGGAATGGCCTTGGTTTGACCCCTCTGTCCAGGCCAAGAGTGGACTCAGGAAGTCCCCATTACCCCCGGAGTGTGCTCTTGGGACCGGGAGCCTCATCCTGTCTCTGATCCCTGAGAGCAGCCCTGGGCACTGAGTTCCCAGTAGCTTCAAAGGGAGCCCGAGCCTGCTGAGCTCCCAGGGGGCGAGGAGAGCAGGCCCCCGCTGCTGCCGGCTGGGCCCTGTTGCCAGACGTCAGAAGTGCGCGAGGCTGCTTTGGTCTCAGGCCGCAGCAGATGGAACCAGCTCAGTGCAGAGCCAGGCGCTGCTGGGAACTGAGCTGGCATTTCCTTGTTTTTTCAATTCCACCGAAGCGCCCCAGAAACCACATGCAGAACAAAGTCGATGGGGCGCTGCCTGGAAGGCGAGAGGATGAGAGAGGGGAGAGGAGGGAAGGCCTCCAGAGCTTGGGAACTTGTTCCCACTCTCGCGGAAATGTGTGCACTTCAGCTCAGCCAGCGTCTCAGCCTAAGAGTCACCCGAGGGGGCGCCCTACTGCCTGGCGCAGGGTCGCTAGCCAGGTGTGACAGCCAGCCATGCTGATCACGTCTAGCCTGAGCTCAGCCATCCTCAGAGCCCTGGGGTCGGGCCCTGCTTAGGATGGTTGAGTGCCTGCTGGGTGATGAGTGCCTGCTTGGACTTTGGACTTGGATGAGCCTGTTACCAGCCCTCTCTTGCATCTGAGAAAGCTGAGACTAAGGGATCAGGTGCTGCTCCTCACCCAGCTGGGAAGAGGTGGAGATGGATTCCAGGCCAAGGTCACCGGTCTCCAGCCCAGAGCTCATTCCCCTTCACTGCCCCACAGAGGCTGGACAACACTGTGTCCAACCCTGAGTGGGAAATGAGGGCCGCGAACATCCTGCCCTCGAGGAATGTGGCCTTGGGCGAGGGAGATGGGATAAATGCACAAATACCTGCACCTCCAAGGAGGATGGACAGTGGGAAAGAAACTCAGAGGAAGGATGGCCACAGTGTCATCCCAGAACTTTGGGAGGCCAAGGTGGGAGAAGCCCCTGAGGCCAGGAGTTTGAGACCAGCCTGGGCAACCAAATAAGACCCCATCTCTACAAAAACAAATAAGTAAGTTAGCCAGGCATGGTGGTGTGCACCTGTAGTCTCAGCTACTCGGGAGGCGGAAGCAGGAAGGTTGCTCGAGCCCGTGAATTGGAGGCTGCAGTGAGCTATGATCATACCACTGCACTCCAGCCTGGGCAACAGTGCAAGACCCCATCTCTAAAATAAAAGAAAGAAAGAGAAGACACTCAGAGGAAGACAGGCATTCACCTCGGGTGTTGCTGCTTCATGAAAATGGTGTTGAACAAGAGGTGCAGGGAGCAGTAGGTCAAAGTGTTTGAGGTGGAAGGGGTGGATGCAGTCTTATGAAGTCACAGAAACTGCCTGGGCAGAAGCAAACCACAAACAGCAGGTGTAAGATCAGGAAGGTGGGAGCGGCCTTCAACACCTGGCAAAGAAGTGTGGGTCTTTTCTGTGAAGGTTTTTGAGCTGGGGTTTGTGATGATAAGAATTATGTTGGAGATAAATGTGAAAGTCAAGCCCAGCACGGACCCCCCCTGAAACACCCTGTAACACACTGGCTGTTCCAAACACATCTGTGATAAACTCCACCTCCCTGCCAGGACGGACCACTCCCTTCCCATTCTCACTTCATATGCCCCTGTCCATTCATTAAGGTTAAGTTTAGCTAAAACATCTCAGATTAACAATGTTTTTGAACAAGATAGAAATGTGTTTTATTGTGTGTTCAAGAAGCCCAGCGGCAGCCAAGGGTTGGAGACCCAGGCTCTTTCTATCTTGTTTGTTCCACCAGGCATGGATTTCTAGTACCAAGGTTGCCTCATAGTCCAATGTGGCTGCTAAAGCTCCAGCCATCACATTCACATTCTAGCAAGCTAAAAAGAGGAAGAGGAAGATAATGGCATACAGGTGCACCCCATACTCTTTAAAGACACTTTCCCTTACATGCCATTGGCCAAAATTTAGTCAGTTTGCTACATCTAACTGCAAGGAGGCTCAGAAATGTAGTCGTTATTTCCAGCGATGTCTATGCGGCCAGCTAAAAACTATGATTTCTATTATTAAGAAAGACCCTGGGGAACATCTGTCAGTCTCTGCCAGGCCACCAACTTTGGAACAAGGCATTTTATTGCCCAACATTGCAATTTACCACACTCGCTGAGTTCCCTGTAAGAGTCGTAAAAATAAATACAAGTTCCACGATAAGGACTTGAAGGTGAAACAAGGCAAAACAGAGTCTGTAGCACTTGGTGAGGAAGGAGGCTGCGGGGCTGGGCCAGGTTCTGGTTTTTCCTCTGCTGCTTCCTTCGTGTGGTCTCAGCTTGCTCATCTGTAGTGCAGGGAGTGAGGGGACTATCGGGACCCCAGCAGTTTTCTTCTGGCTCCGAAGCACCAAGTCTGTTCACATACAGAGGCCTGGTGGCGAGGAGGTGAATTTGCCTTTCTAACAGCAACATTACCTTTGTTTCCTGAGTGCGTGTGGAGTATCTTTACACAGAGCATTGCCTGGGGGAGAAAAAGCGTTTTTTCTGCCCCATTCTATAGATGAGGCTTGCGGGGGTACAGGACTTGCCTGGGTTAAACAGTAGGGAAGAGGCAGGGATGCAAGGGAGACCATTATGATGCCAGGTCCAGACTCGGAGCAGGCTCTGGTCAGTGTCACCAAGGGGCTTGGGGGCTTAGCGGGGAAGTGGGGTTTGCGAGTGCACAGGGGCACATTTTCAAACCATACAAATGGCTGATGTTTGCAGGCTCCAGTTAGGAGCTAGCACTGTGCTATGAACCCTGAGAGGTAGGTGCTGCTCATATCTCCACTTTACAGATAAGAAAACTGAGGCCCAGCAGGGTGGTCCCAGGGCAAACGGCAGAGCCAGGCTACCAGCCCCAGTGGCAGCCCAGGCTCCACTCTCACCTCCACTGTGGCGCACATCACATGGCTGAGATCAAAGTCCTTTGTACAAAGCTCTCGCCAAAGCTAAGGCGGCGGGAAGTGAGAGGGTGTGAAGGATGGCTCGCAGGCACAGCCCAGAGCCTGTGGGAGGGAGCAGGCTGCTTAGCTAGAGCCAAAGGCTTCAGGCAGCTGCCACAGAGCCTCAGCCCCGAACCCCCAGTGGAGAGGGGGCTTACCCACAGAGCTCTGCTGCCCACCCAGCAACCCGCTGGTGTGGGACCCCCAGGGAGGCCCCCAGGATGGAGGATCCCGGGGGAGGCCCCCAGCATGAAGAACCCAACTCCTCTAGGAAAGTGGACTGGGATATACACTCCCTCAGGCAGGCCTGCACACACACACACACACACACACACACACACACACACACACACACACGCACACGCGCACGCACAAACTCACACTTCCCGGTGTACCCACAACCCAGCCCCCAGGTCCCGCTGGGGCCCCAAGCAGGGCAGGCTGGGGGTCTGGGAAGGGTCAGTGGAGGTGGCAGCTCCACCTAGCCCAGGTGTCTGCTTAACCCCCAGGCCACAGTCCCGCCCACTCACCCAGGGATGCCCCAGTACCTGGCACGTGCAGCGAGGCTGGCTGCCACCGCCCTGTCTCCCTCTGTCTACCTCCCCCGCTGCTCTCGATGTCTCTCTCTGATGCTGTCTGGGCTCCTTGGTTTCTTTGGATTTCTGTAGTTGGAGCTCTCTCTCTCTCTCTCTCTCCCTGCCTACCCCCATAATTCCTCTTCTCGCTCCCAGGGGCGTCTCCCGTGGACATTTCCAGGGCATTCCTCTATCAAGGCCACAGCTGATCGGCTCTGGGACCTGGCTCTCCTGGCTCCTACAGCTCAGTCCTCCATGTTCCCCAGGAGACAGGAGTGGGCCCTCAAGGCGTCTGCAAGGAGGCGGAGAGCAGGAAGCCAACTTCCCACACATCCTCCTCTGTCCTCCCCCGGGGGTGGGGAGCCTCCTGACCGGAGGGTTTGCTTCTTATCCAGGACCGCTCCCCTGCCAGCCTGGCCTGGGCTCCCTGGAGCAATCTACCTCAGAATGTGCAGGGGGACTGGCTCTGCCCTCCTGAGATGAGCTTGCCTGGGAAGTGTCTGGGTTTTCAAAACTTAGAGGGTCCCAACCTGCTTCTCCTTTCTTCAAGAATGTGGCTTTTTTCCTTTCCCCAAATCCTGACCCTCCTGCAAGGAAGGACTGAAGCTGGCAAAGAAACCAGGTCTCCACTTGTCAGAACATTGGACTGATCTTGTCTGCTTGAAAGCAGGGCTGGCAAAGCCTCAGCCCTGGCCCTGGGGCTACGCTAAGAGACAACTAAGGAGGGCGAAGAGCTGTGGGGCTGTGGACCAGAGATGGGGAGACAGAGCAGAGACACAGGGAGACAAGGGGAGAGATGCTCAGAGAAACCAACAGAGAGAAACAAAGAGACCTGCAGAGAAGTGGAGCAGAGAAAGAAAAAGAAAGAAAGAAAGAAAGAAAGAGAGAGAGAGAGAGAGAGAGGGAGGGAGGGAGGGAGGGAGGGAGGGAGGGAGGGAAGGAAGGAAATATGTGGGAGCTGGGGAGGGAGGGAGGGAGGGAGGGTGACTGGAGCAACCTTGAAGAGCATGAGCAGGTGGCATACGGGTGCATGTGGCACAGCACAAGATGACAGACAGACCACTCCTCCCCCTTCCTCCATCCCGCCCCCAACACCTGGGCTTGGCAGCTTTGGGAACACAAGGACCCTACAAGCTTCTCTATGCCTGCCCCTTCATGATATCTTCAAAACAGCTACAGAGCCACCCCTTCTCTCTCTTCTTCTACCAGGAGTGTAAAGATCTCATGGCAGAGGGTCTGGAAACAAATACAGCCAAGTAGAAGGTTTCCCAAATTTAGACCATGCAGTCCACCTTTACAGTTTTTGGCATATCATCACATCAACCTTAGAAGATGTATAGCATGATGGTCAGGAACACGGAGCCTGAGCCAGGCAGCCTGGGTTCCAGTCCCCACTCTGCCAGTTACCGGCTGTGTGGCTTTGGGCAGGTGATTTAACCTCTCTGTCCCTTTGTTGCCTTAACTAGGAAACAGGAATCATAATCTACATCACGAGGTTATCATGAGAATTAAATGAATTAATACATGTTAAGCAATTAGGAAAATGCCTAGCAGAGAGTAACCACTCCATGAGTGCTAACTGTTATTTACTCAATATCTTATTCAATCAATTCACTTTTTTACTTAACTTAAGGAAAGCTTCATGACTGTGATAAGATATGTATGTATAATGTACTGCCACTAAAAAACCATTCAAAGAAATATACTCAAATATATAAATGGATTTTTTTTTAAAAATGTTCAAGTAACCCATAGAAAGACAGGAAAATGGAAACAGAGGAATGATGAACAGAAGGAACAAACAGAATCAATAAAATGGGAGATTTAAGTCCTACTCTTCCAATAATTATAATAAATGTAAACGGCCTAGATACACCAATTAAAAGGCATAGGTTGGCAGAATGGTGTTTTTTTGTTTTTTTTGGTTTTTTTGGTTTTTTTTGAGATGGAGTGTAGCTCTGTCTCCCAGGCTGGAGTGCAATGGCACGATCTCAGCTGAATGAAACCTCCACCTTCCGGGTTCAAGTGATTCTCCTGTCTCAGCCTCCTGAGTAGCTGGGATTACAGATGCACACCACCACGCCTGGTTAATTTTTGTATTTTTAGTAGAGACAGGGTTTCACCATGTTGGTCAGGCTGGTCTCAAACTCCTGAACTCGTGATCCTCCCGCCTCAGCCTCCCAAAGTACTGGGATTACAGGTGTGATCCACCGCGCCCAGCGCAGAATGATTTTTTTTAAATGACCTAACTCTACACTGTCTAAAAGAAACTCATTTCAAATATAGTTACATAGGTAAACATTATAGTTACATAGGTAGACAAAGATATATATATATAGATATCTATATAAATATATATATACATGTTTCAAGCACATCAATCCATAAAAAGGAGGCCTGTCTATATTAATATCAAATAAAGTGGACTTTAGAGCAAAGAAACTTATCAGGGACCAAAAGGGACACTGTATAATGATAAAAGAGTCAATCTATCAAGAAGACATAGCAATCTTAAATATGTTTGCACCAAACAGTAGAGTTTCAAAATATGTGAAGCAAAAACTGATAGAACTGAAAGAAGAAATAGACAAAATCACAATTATAGTTCAAGACATCAATGCCCTTCTCCCAGCAATTGATGAAACTACTGGACAGAAAATCAGCAAGGATATAGAAGAGCTGAACAGCACCATCAACCAACAGGATCTAATTGACATTTATAAAACATTCTAACAAACAACAGCAGAATGCACATTCTTTTTAAGGCTCCATGGAACCTTCACCAAGATAGACCATACCCTGGTCATAAAACAAACCTCAACAAATTTTAAAATATTAGATATAATGCAATTTATATCACAACCTTAAAAGGAAGCCGATGCTGCCAGCCATAAACAGAAAGCAATCAATCATCCAAACAAGTTAAAAGGAAAGAAGACAATGTTATTAAATCCTAGCTTGAAACTGAGGGCTGTCTAAGGCTCTGAGTCTTTTTCAAACCACTGGGTAAAGCTGAGCAGGGTCTGAGGGTTGCATGGCAACGATGTGCCAGTGTAGCTTCTGATTTTGATGACCCTTTTGTAGCTCTGTAGGGAAAAGTCCTGGTGTGCAGGAGGCTTACACCAAGCATCCAGGGGTGAGGGCACATCAGGTCGGCAAATTACACTCAAAGTCTCAGTTGTTGCACACTGGCAACTCTTCTGTAACCTTGAAATTATTTTTTTTTAAAGTTAATATACGAAAAAATTAAAACAAATAAATTTGTATCCAAAACAATCAACAATAACAATAAAATCCCAAGAGAGACGAGCAAATGCTTTCGAGGGTTAAAGACCTATTGGAACCACCCTGAGACTTTCTCCTTCATGTGAACATAAGGTCCCAGCACAGCCTTTGCTCTCCCAGGGTATCAGGACTTTTTAGGGCCCAGAGTCAGCCCCACCTGCCCCTACATTTGGGAAACTTTGTGGAAAATCAGAATACGCTGAGCTATAGCGTCAGATAGACCTGTCTAAAACCCAACTCTGCCTCCTAGCTGGGTAGCCTTAGACAACTCACTCACCCTCTCTGAGCCTGTTTCCTCATGCGCAAGGTGATGCACTAATACCTACACTCCAGTTATTGTAATAAATGAGACAAGTATTCAAAACATAGATCTGCAGCCCCACACAGGGCTGTTTGTAGCTAGTTCCTTGTCAGTTCTCCACGCCAGCCTGTTAGACCAAATGCAGGCCACCACCTGGCTAGACAAGGTCCCCCCTGGAGCCACTGAGCTCCAAGGCCTGGGGGAAGTGGGGGGCATAAACCTCCTCCCCCACTCCTGTCACTGGAGATCAAACCACTATCAGAATCAAAGCCACCCAGCTGATGGATGGGCCTGGGGGACCCAGAGCCCCAGCAGCCACCCAGCCCCTCACTGTTACAAGGAGCTCAGAGTGACTCCCGGCATGTCCTCAGGAGCCTCTGCAGTTTAATTTGTGCCAGAAGGTGACCCGTTGCCTCCTTCAGAAAGATGCTTATCTCTCTCTCTCTGCAGAGAAGGAGGAGATGCCCGCAGAGGTGTCAGCAGACTGGCGGGTGGGTGGGAGGGGTGAAGAGGCCATGCTGACATGCTGATAGTGAAGGCCTCCCTTCCCCCACAGGTACTCAGAGCCCCAAATGGTGTTCAAAACCCAGGGAGCCCTGAGCTTGCATTTCAGCAGCAAGCAACAGACCTACCAACTCAGTGTTTTATTTCAAGAATCTTTGGTGGGGACAGACAAGGGGCGTTGTCACTCGGAAACAGATCTACCAACTCTGTTTTATTTCAGGAGCCTTTGGTGGAGAGAGACAAGGGCCAGGGTCACTCGGGTCCTCTGGACGCTTAGCCTCCCAGGACAAAGAGCTGATACCAGGAGTTGGAAGACTCCCGAAAGGCCTGGCTAGGCTGGAAGCTGAGTCAAGCCCCAGTCTTGGAGACTCCCTGAAGGGATTAATGGACTCTCAGGGATGTAGTTTTCACCATCGCGGAATCCTGGGAGCTCCAGACAGAACCTTAAGCTGGAAGGAACTCAGTTACTGTTGTTGGAGGAGTAAGAAAAGGTGGTCTGTGCAATCCCCTTTGTGCCAAGCTGCCTGGCCTCACAGCTTGGCTCTAGCTGCGTGGCTTTGCCCCAGTGACCTCATCTGTCAAACAGGGATGGGTGAAATTTCCCCCTTCAAAGCATCGTCATAGAACTGTAGGAGCTCATGGCATGCAGGTTATAGCAGGACCCAGCATTTGCTCCAAATTGTATTATTATTTTTATTATTATTATTATTATTAGGACATGGTGGTGATAAGATGTCAACTGAGAATCACCTGACAGCACAAGGGCAGGAAGCGGAATCTGGAAAGAAAGACACCCAAATGGCTGGGCGCAGTGGCTCACGCCTCTATTCCTAGCACTTTGAGAGGCCGACAGAGGCAGGTGGATCACCTGAGGTCAAGAGTTCGAGACCAGCCTGACCAACATGGAGAAACCCCGTCTCTACTAAAAATACAAAATTATCCAGGCATGGAGGGGCATGCCTGTAGTCCCAGCTACTTGGGAGGCTGAGGCAGGAGAATCGCTTGAACCTAGGAGGCGGAGGTTGCGGTGAGCCGAGATCGCACCATTGCACTCCAGCCTGGACAACAAGAGTGAAACTCCGTCGAAAGAAAGCAGGAAAGAAGGAAGGAAGGAAGGAGGGAGGGAGGGAGGGAGGGAGGGAGGGAGGGAGGGAGGGAGGGAGGGAGGGAGGGAGGGAGGGAGGGAGGGAAGGAAGGAAGGAAGGAAGGAAGGAAGGAAGGAAGGAAGGAAGGAAGGAAGGAAGGAAGGAAGGAAGGAAGGAAGGAAGGAAGGAAGGAAGGGAGGGAGGGCACCCAAACACCAAGAACAGTGGATGTTGAGTGTGCAACTAAGTCTATATTATTTGTGTATTTTCCAAATCTTTTTTCATGAGCCTGAATTTCCTTTTTAAATGGGGAGACTAAACCTAAGAAACTAGTCACAGATGCCCCATGCGGCCAGGCCCAGGGTAGGGGTGAATGAATGAATGAAAATTGCAACAAAAAACCCTGTGGGAGAACATATTAAGTGGAATATGCAAGGAGTGCAGGCTTGAGCGTGTAGGGAAGGCTGATTTTCATAGCTCCAGGGCTGGAAGGCTGAGAAGTAGAGGCAGAGAGGAAGCAAAGGGCTCTAGAGAAAGAGGGGCCTGGGTTCAAATCCTGCTCTGTCTCCACTCCATGTGTGACCACGGACACATCACCTAATTGGGGCAGCCTTTGTTGTTGTTTTTTTTTAATGTGCAAAATTGGTTAACAATTTTCCCTTGTGGGGTGTTTTGTGAGGATCAAATAAGATGGTATCCCCAGCACACAGTGAACACTCACACCAGGAGGTTCTTCAGATACTGGAAGGAACAAAGATGCTGTACAGTCCTCAACCTGGTTGCACATTACAAGTATCCAGGGAGTTTGGGGCATAGGAATGCCAGAGCCCAAGCTCCTTGGAGAAATGGCTGATTCCAGGGTGAACAGAAGGCAAGACAACCCCAGAACTCAGTCCTTAGGGACAGCCTGCAGCCAGGCACAGATGCAAATGAGTCCCCAAGAGCTGAAGCCCTTGGAGGAGAAACCTTTAAGCAGCGCTTCACGGGTATTATTTCCTTGTCCCTGGCAACAGCCCTATGGGATGGGCACTACTCTATTATCCATTTTATAAGGTTCTGAGAGACGAAACTACTTGCCAAAATCCACAGGTTGCATTTGGCAGAACCAAGACTTGAATACAAAAGTGTCTAACTCTGCGGCCCAAGTTTATATCCTACCCCGTGTAGACCCCAAGTTTATATCCTACCCCGTGTAGACCACATGTGAGCTTCCACAGGGGATCTCTGCAGGATCTTTAGCTGGAGCAAACTTAGCCCTAAAGTATCTTAGGGCTTTGAGCTTCACAGCTCCAAACTACACAATGCAGAGAGAGAGAGAGAGAGTTTGTGTGTGCATTATGTGTGTGCATCTGTGCCTGTGTGTGTGTGCATGTGTACATGTATGTGCATGTGTGTGCAGGTGTGTGTGCATACGTGTGTACGCATGATACACGTGTGTGTGTGTGCATGTGTGTGCATGTGTTCAGGAGCCTGGGCCTTTCGGCTGTGCGATGTTGGGGAGGTTTTGTCCCATTTCTGGGGAGACTGGAAGTACCTCTGGCCCCAGCGACCCTGGTGTTTTATTGCCTGATGTTTTATTTGGGAGAACAGAAGCTGAGCACCTGGGTGTGCCTGGAAGGAGCTCTCCTGGGGGCCTCACTTCAGTGGAAAGCCAGCGTTCCTCAGGCTGTGCAAAAACAGTGTTCAACAGCGACACTGTGTGGTCACCACTGGCGCAGCAGCTCCAGCGAGGGGCTCAAACATTTTAGGACCCTCCTTCCACCTGCAATTTGAAGGTTGCTGACCTCCCCCATGGACCTAGAATGACCCCAGCCTTCATGGACAATAGGGAAGGTGAGGATCTTCAAGATGCAATACTGGACTTTCTACAAATAAAGACAAGTGGGATGTAAGTGATTGTTTTTTTTTAAATTTTCAATGTGCACACATTTTCTGAATGTGTGTTCCCCTAAAATTCACATGTTTAAACTGTAACCCCTGAGCTGATGTCATTAGGAAGTGGGGCCTTTGAGAGGTGATAAGGTCAGGAGGGCAGAGCCCTCACAATGGAATTAGTGCCCCTCATGAAAGAAGCGCTGGAGAGCTGCCTCACCCCTTCCACCATGCAAGGACACAGCAAAAGGCGCCATCCATGAAGCAGGAAGCAGCCATCACAGACCCTAAACCTGCTGGCACCTTAATCTCAGACTTCTAGCCTCCAGAAGTGACAAATCACTTTCTGTTGTTTATAAGCCACTCTGTTTATGGTGATTCGTTACAGAGACCCAAACAGACAAGACACCATATTTGACCCCCAACCTGGGGGAAATGGGTCTGACCAGCCATATTTCACAGACCTCACAATTTGAGGGGATGGAAATACATTCTGGAATCATAATATATGTCTACGAGAAAATGAGACCTGATTTGCAAACATAACACTCCAGAGGTGGGAAGAGGGGCAGGTCTGCACTTTGAGGACCCTGGCCCAGCCCCGACTCTTATGGCTTCCTCTTGTTCCTCTGCGTGCGTGAGTTCCCCAGAGTATCTTTCCTCGTCTGACCCTGCCGTGTTCTCTCATTGTTCTGTTTTTCTGACAACAGCTGGTTGCCAAGGAAACCACTTTGCAGCCCAGAGTCAGACCCTGCAAGGAAATTCAGTCCTTACGCATCTCTCCATCCACAGCAGCCTCTTGGCGTGACCTCAGAAAACCCTGCCAAACCCCAACCAACGAGTCCACCCCACCCCCACTGGGATCTTTCCCTGGGTGCTAAGCACAGCTGAAAGAAAAAAAAAAAAAGGAAGCAGGGCTAGACTGAGAGAGCCAAGGCACAGCAGGGCCAGAATGAATGACCCCAAGACAGCCTCTCATCCCACCCTCCTTTTTTAAAGATGTAAATGTTTTATGGAAATGTAACACATAAAAAGTGCATGAGTCCTTGGCATACTGCTTGAGGAATTTCACAAACTGAACACACCCGTGTAACTAGCACCTAGAAAAAAGGAACAGGCCATCAGCCAGCCCCTCCAGGAGCACCCAGAAGCCCTTGTGATCACCACCCTCCCCCCACCTCTCCCTCTCCTCCAGAAGGGTGACCACTCTCCTGACTTCTAACAGCAGAGGTTTCTTTCACCTGCTGTTGAACTTATTATAAACAGAGTCACACACTTTGAGGGGGGTGGAAATACACTCTGGAATCATAATATATGTTGATGAGAAAATGGTATCTGATTTGCAATCATAAAACTCCAGAGGGGGAAAGGGGGCAGGTCTGCACTTGGGGGGCCCTGGCCCAGCTCTGCAGAATCTAGACTATTTGCTCAACATCATGTTGCTAAAGCTATGTTGGCTGTAGCCTGTAGCAATAGTTTGCCCGACCTCATTGCTGTATCATATTCCACTGTATGAGTTGCCTCCCATTTACTGATACATGCACTAATGATGGGCATGGGGGCAGCTCCCAGATTTTGTCTAAACTGAGCCATGTTGCTATGACCTTTCTTTTCTACGTCTTTAGGTAAACAGATGTTTATATTTCTCTTGCATACATACAGTTTTCCCCACTTGCCCTCAAGGGATACATTTCAAGACCCCCAGGAGATGTCTGGCACCGTGGATAATGCCAAGCACTATATATACTATGTTTTTTGTGTACATACAAAGCCATAATAAAGTTTAATTTAGGCAACAATAATAACTAATAAAAAACTAGAATAAGGCCGGGCATGGTGGCACGCGCCTGTAATCCAAGCTACTCTGGAGGCTGAGGCACGAGAATCGCTTGAACCTGGGAAGCAGAGGTTGCAGTGAGCTGAGATCACGCCACTGCACTCCAGCCTGGGTGACACAGTGAGACTCCACATCAAAAAAAAAAAAAACTAGGATAATTATAATAGTTACTGTAAGAAAAGTTATGTGAATGTGCGTGTGCATTCTCTCTCTCTCACTCTCTCTGGAATTTTCCATTTAATATTTTCAAACTGAGGTTGACCAAGGGTAACTGAACCCATGAAAAGTGAAACCTTGAACCAGGAGGGACTGTACCCAGCGGAGGAGTCGCTGGGTCACGGGGGATGGATATAGTGGACATTGCCACAGAGTCTTCCAAAGTGGTTGCAACAAATTTCACTCCCATCAAATTGCATGAGGGCTTGAGTTGCTCCACAGCCTGGCCAGAATTGGGTGTTGTCTGCCTTCCTCTTTTTAACCATTTGCCCACCCCTTTTGTTTTACAGTTGGGGATACTGAGGTCAAAGAGACTGTCATTCCCAAGACTCTACAATGTGCCCCCTCTCTAGTCCACCCCACTGGTCTTATGGACGAGAACACAGAGACCCAGAGAGCAAATGGCCTTGTCCAAGGTCACATAGCAAGACCAGCAACCAAGTCTCCAGACCCCACATGCTCTTTTCCTGCCCCCAAACTGCCAGGGAATGTGGTTCTCAAAGTACAGTCAGAGGACCTGCAGCATCAAAGTCATCTTGGAGTTTGTTAAAACACATATTTCCAGGCCCCATTCTAGACCTGTTGAATTCAAATCTCTGAGGATGAGGCCCCGGAATCGGCATTTCAGCTGATTCTCAGCATTCAGCTGAGAATGTTTTTGAGAGTTCGCTGCATCATTGCATGGATCCTGAAGGAATATCGTGTAATTTAGTTTGTTCACTAGAGGGAGCCAGTGCCCCAGGGACACAACCATGAAGCTTCCCTGAGAGCCCCAAAACAGCAAGTTTCCCATCTGGGACCAGGTGGCTAACAGCGATGGCTGCTGTTTAGGGGAGATCCTCAAGTCACTCCAGTCAATAGAATTCAGAAGAAAGGAGCATCTTAATTAGACAGGAGTCAGAAAACCTGAGTTCTAATGCAACCCCACCACCTGACCTTAAGCAGCCACATCGCTCAGATTCACTGCAGCCTAGGCAGAGCCTGTCACTCCCCAACCCTGTTTCCTCGTCTGTGAAGCAGAGCTTTGTATCCAAATGGCTTCTGAGACATGTTAATATCTACAAAACATTAGGAAGCTGGAGGTGATCTTGTCACACAGATGTTGAGAGGTTATTGTAATGGCTCTGCTATTATTCCATGGGTTTTATGGTACCACTCCACACATCGCATACTCTCTAGCCAGGGAATGCAATGGAGATTATTGTGCCTGCTTGCAAGGTCTGGAGCCAGGGCAGCCATATTGAGCCCAGGAGGGAAGATACTCAAGAAATACATGCTGAGGATGGCAGCACTAAAAATGGGAAGAGCCTCAGTTATTCACCATGTCATTGGCTTGCTGAATGACCAACCCCAGAGCTTCCCGACCTTGGAACTTCTTGTCATGTACATTGATAAACCCCTGGCTAGTTTACCCCAGTTGGGGTTAAATCTTCTGTTCCTTGCAGCTGAAGGCATTCCATCTGGCTTGCTTCTCTCACATGATTGGCCCATTGTCTTCCTGGTGGCTAAGAAACATGACTTTCTCATGCCAACAGTGACCATGAGCACTGCATCAGACCGGGCTCCATGGCTGATACAAGGAGTCCTCAGGAGACAAAGCCCTGTCTTGGGAAGTGAGGTTGGAGAGACAAGACAGAGGGGCATGGGAAGTTGACAGCAAACCTAGAGCAGTCACAAGGACAAGGAATAGGGCAGTGAGTGCTCTGGCACTCAGTGTTCACAGTGGGCCTGACTGTGCGGGCACCAGGGAGGGCTTCCTGAAGGTAGGTCCAAATAATCATAGCGAAGGACCCTTCTGCAGCTGATTACCAACTCCTTCACTGTTCCACCATTCTTTAAGCTAAGTCCAAGATTTCTCAATTTGTACGGACCATGGTTTGTGATGAAAACTCTCCTCGCCAGAGAATTTCCATCCTTCTCTGTCCAACCATGAGGCCCCACGTGGAACTGGCATATTTCTTACATGGACGGCTGTCCTCCCTAGACCAGGGTTGATTCTGACCTACAGAACATTTCCATTATCACCGTAAGTTCTGTCGGAAAGCACTGCCTTTGAGCTGCCTTGAATCTATCTATCTTTATTTTATTTTATTATTTTATTTTTGAGACAGAGTCTCACTCTGCCACCTAGGCTGGAGTGCAATGGCACGACCTTGGCTCACTGCAACCTCCACCTCCTGGATTCAAGAGATTCTCCTGCCTCAGCCTCCCAACTACTGGGACTACAGGTGCCCGCCACCACGCCCAGCTAATTTTTGTATTTTTAGTAGAGATGTGGTTTTACCATGTTGGCCAGGCTGGTCTTGAACGCCTGACCTCAGGTGATCCTCTCACTAGGCCTCCCAAAGTGCTGGGATGACAAGCATGAGCCAATGTGCCTGGCCTGCCTGTCTGTCTGTCTGTCTGTCTGTCTGTCTGTCTGTCTGTCTATCTATCTATCTATCTATCTATCTCTAACTAACTAACACTGGCGCTTTAAGTTCAGAAGGTCTTATCCATTTCTGTTGGCCTCATAAGAGCCGGGTGAAATTTGGATCAATGTGATATTTTTCTCATTTGTATAAGGAAACTGAGGCTCAAAGAGCACCTTGCCCAAGGATCCACATCTGCAGCAGCAAAGCCAGGGCTCACCCCTGAGCTCTGGCTTCTCATTTTATGCCCATTTGCTACGTGATACTGCCTCCCCTTGAGGTTGAATCAGTTGAAGTGCCAGTTTCATCGAATGGATGAGGCATACTTTTAAACCCATAATCTTTAGAAGGAGAGCTCACAGTTTTGCAATTGCTACACTTTCCATAGATGAAGTACAAGGACTGTTGGAATCCACAGAATAACTATGCCTGTCTCTGAAACAACACACCTGATTATTCTGGTAAAGAAATTGGGAGCTATTTATGAAGATGCCAAGACTGAGGCTTCCTCAAAAGAGCAATTATTTCATGGCAAAACTATAATTAGATTTTATCTGAAATAACAACTTTGCCATCCCTGAGCACAACTGAGGGGCAATCATGAAGATGGTCAGAGGCCCTGTATTGCCACCTACTGATTTCATTACAATCAGGGTAGGGATTAAAATCCAAAAGATTACTTCACCTTACCCTCTAAATATCATTGTCCTAAGAACTTGATTACTTTTTCTACAGCATAAATCCTACCCCACTGCTCCCTGTAACTCTTCACCTAAGACTGTAAAGCTGGCTTAAAAAGGTAGCGAGCAGCTGGGCGCGGTGGCTCACGCCTGTAATCCCAGCACTTTGGGAGGCCAAGGCGGGCAGATCACGAGATGAGGAGATCGAGACCATCCTGGCTAACACTGTGAAACCTGTGAAACCCTGTCTCCACTACAAATACAAAAAATTAGCTGGGTGTGGTGGCAGATACCTGTAGTCCCAGCTACTCGGGAGGCTGAGGCAGGAGAATGGTGTGAACCCGGGAAGCGGAGCTTGCAGTGAGCTGAGATAGCGCCACTGCACTCCAGCCTGGGAGACAGAGCGAGACTCCGTCTCCATCTCAACAAAAAAAAAAAAAAGGAGGCAGCGAGGAGCAAGGTCATGTCTGTTTGTATAATGACGATGATGATAAATGTAATGATGATGGTGATGGTGGTGATGATGAGAGTGACAAAAGATGATGATGGTGATAATGGTGATGATGAAGATGGTGATAATGGTGGTGACGATGGTGGTAATGGAGGTGATGGTGATGATGCTGGTGATGATGGTGACGATGGTGGTAATGGAGGTGATGGTGATGATGCTGGTGATGATGATATGATAATGATTATGTTGGTGGTGATGGTGCTGGTAATGGTGATAGTGGTGACGGTGGTGGTGATAACAATGATGGTGATAATGATGGTGATGATGGTGATGACGGTGATGATGTAATAATTACTGTGGTAGTGATGACGATGGTGATGATAGTGAGGATGATGGTGATGGTGATGGCAGTGGTGATTATGGTAATGATGGTGATGATAATTGTGATGGTGATGGTGTGACAATGATTATGGTGTTGGTGATGGTGATGATGATGATGGTGATGGTGATGATGATGGTGATGGTAATGATAGTGATGATGGTGGTTATGATGATGATGGTGATAACTGTGATGATGATGTTAATGATAATAATTGTGATGGTGATGGTGTGACAATGATTATGGTGGTGGTGATGGTGACGATGGTGATGGTGGTGATGATGATGATGTGACAATGATTATGGAAGTGGTGATGATGGTGGCGCTGATTAGGTTAATGATAACAATCAAATTCATGATCATTGTCCTTTACTGGTGCTTGTGAAATACCAGTTACTGGGCTATGTGCTTCTCACATCTCACTTAGTTTTCTCCCTATCCCTGAGGCCTTCAACAAGGAGCATGAACTTCTAAATCATAGCTGCCTCCATGAGCTGGGACCCGCTGTACTTTCTCAACTCCCCAGCCACACTCCAGGTCAGTGGCTAGGATGGGGGCCTTTTCCCATCCCACTCAGCACAGTGCCCAGGGCACAACAGGTGAGGCTGCTTCTTCTAATGGACCCACCTTTCTGGGGTCCAAAAGCAGACCACAGAGTCCAGAGAATTTCTACCAGAACCTCTGAAAGCAGCCACTCTGTAGAAGAGGGGCCCTAGGATCATGGCTACTGAGCTCAGACAACCCCTCCTGGTGGCTTTCCCCCAACAAAACCCCTTTCACGTCCTTGGGGACCTCAATGGCCTGCCCAGTCACCCCCTAATATAGCTTGGATGTTGTCCCCCACAAATCTCATGGTGAACTGTAAACCCCAATGTTGGAGGCAGGGCCTGGTGGGAGGTGACTGGATCACAGAGGTGGATTTCTCATGAATGGTTTAGCACCATCCCCTTGGTGCTGTCCTCACAATAGGGAGTGAGTACTAGCTGTTTTAAAGTAGGTAGCACTTCCCCTCACTCTCTCTGTCTCTTGCTTCCACGCCTGCCATGTGACGTGCCTGCTCCAACTTCACCTTCCGCCATGAGTAAAGGCTCCCTGAGGCCTGCCCAGAAGCCAGGCAGATGCCAGTGCCATGCTTGTACAGCCCGCAGAACCATGAGCCAATTAAATCTCTTTTCTTTGTAAATTATCCAGTCTCAGGTTTTTCTTTACAACAATGCAAGAACAGCTTAATACAGCTTTCCTTTCTCTACTGTTTTGTGTGTCTTGGGCATTTGTTGTAGTCCATCTTTAGCTCCCAGAAGAGGAGCTCCCAGAGGGAGAAATTTGTGTCTAGTTTGTTTCTGCATCGTCTGCATCTAAGAGGGTCTGACACACAGGTGCTCCATAGATGTTTGTTAAATGAATCACTTAACTAGTTCTCGGTTTCAAGGTTCATGGGGCTTCTAAAGATTCCTAACTTAGAACCCGGAATAACTCGGGCCCTGGAAGAATCTGGTTCCACAGGTTTAGGGAAGAAAAAGCCATGCGGCGTCATTTCTGTCATCCAATTCATGGTGTGTTTCCCTTTTCTCAGTAGAAATTACATGAGGTGCTGTTTATGCCTGCTTACAGCATTCCCCTGCAGAAGCCATTCAGTCAGGGACTTTGACAGTAAATCAGAATTAAAGACTTGGAAAAAGAGACTCAGTTTCCCACCCCTGATGGTTCCCAAGAGGAGACGGAAACAGGATATCCCGCTTCATGTGGCAACTGGCACACACGGTCTGTTATTATTGGCACCAGCTCCCCTAGGAATCTCTTGTGCATCGAATCCTCTATTGGTGTCTGCTTCTTGGAGGACCTGAATGAGCACATGAGCACACCTATCTAATATGCCTGACGTAACCTGGGTGATGCTTCCAACATCTCTGCAGCCACTGTCTGGGTTGGCTGTGACCGTGGTCTTAGAACCAATGTTCAAAAGCATGCTGTTTGGGTAGCACTTTGAAGTTGTTTGATTGATTGATTGAGACAGGGTTTCACTCTGTCATCCAGGCTAGAGTGCAGTGGCACCATCTCGTCTCACTGCAACCTCCACCTACCAGATTCAAGAGATTCTCCTGCCTCGGCCTCCCAAGTAGCTGGGCCACTTTGAAGTCTTGTAATTCTACTGGAAACTTCAGAAAATATATGTTCAAAGGTATTCCTACCAGGAGAGCCCCTGGCGAAACTGTAGACCGAAGAGCCTGCCGGAGTGGCCAAGGCGCCCTCTGGGAAAAGGACGTTTCACAATGACTCGCTGGCATAAAGCACAAACCCAAAACCAGAAGCAGCTACAAAGCAGCTTCTTCTATACCTCAGCACATTCTTCCTCATCCTTGTGACTGGAGTTTTCTAGAATCCACCAGCAACGTTTTGATTCATCTTCTGGTTTTGATGTGCTGTTCTGCACCTTTGAAAGAGGAAACGGTCAGGAAACCTCAGAGCAGGGTTTTGTTTGTTTGTTTGCATCTGTTTTCTTTAATTTTTTTTTTTTTTTTTTTTTTTTTTTTTTTTTTGAGACAGAGTCTCGCTCTGTCACCCAGGCTAGAGTGCAATGGTGCGATCTCGGTTCACTGCAACCTCCGCCTCCCGGGTTCAAGTGATTCCCCTGCTTCAGCCTCTCAAGTAACTGGGATCACAGGAGCCTGTCACCATGCACGACTAATTTTTTGTATTTTTAGTAGAGACAGGGATTCACCGTGTTAGCCAGGATGGTCTGGATCTCCTGATCTCATGATCCGCCCGCCTCAGCCTCCCAAAGTGCTGGGATTACAGGCGTGAGCCACTGCGCCCGGCCTCTTTAATCTTTAGGAATAAAAATGGTGGCAGCTCTCCCTCAAAACGCTCCCTGCCGATGGATGGGTGAAGCTCTCTGTTCTCTGGAAGGAGCACAGACCACAGGGAAAGGGAAATAAAGAAAAGCAGCTGGAGGGTTGCAAATCCAGACCTCCGTGGAGCTCGGGGAAGGCAGGGGAACCTTGCTGCGGGGTTCTGGTGATTGCTGTTGACTGTGCTTGCCAAGGCCCTGGGCTCTGAGCTACACCCTCCCCCTGCGTGGTCACATTTAACCCTCAGGGACGTGGTGTGATGTCCCCATCTTACATACGAGCCAACAGACACTCACGGAGCTGATGCTGCTTCCAGGAAATGGGGTGGCCAAGGCCCTTAACTGTCACCCCAAAGGATCCCACTGTGTCCACAGCCCCAGATCTCTGACCTCAAGGGCTCACCAGCCAGCAAGAAGATGGGCCCCAAGCACCGAGACCAGCGGAAACCAGTCACTCCCAGGCATGGCCAGGTGCTGCTGCGGCCACAGCCTCCGTTCCAACATGCACTCACTCTGTGGTCTTGGACAGGTGACTTCCCCTCTCTGGCCCTCAATCTCCTCATATGCAAAGTGGGGTTCTAGGTGCTAGACGGTGGGGTGGATAAAAACAGGGGCTTCAGAGCCAGACCACCAGGGCTCAAATCCGGGCTCTGATGCTTCTCACTGAATGAACCTTGACCGGGTTACTCAACCTGTCTGTGCCTCAGTTTTACCACCTGCAAAGTAGGTATAAGAGTCCCCTATGATAGGCTTGTTATGAGGATTCGAGAGTTGCTGGATGCAAGCACTTAATGAGCACCAGCTGTGTTTAACTGCATCTAAAACAAAGGGGGAAGAGAAGGGACCTCCAAACTCCCTGTACATGTGTGAGTGTTACGAGACCCCTCCCCCAATTCCATTTATACCTTCTTTCTTTCTTTCTTTTTATTTTTTTATTTTACTTTATGATGTGGGATACCTGTGCAGAACGTCCCGCTTTGTTACATAGGTATACATGGGCCATGGTGGTTTGCTGCACCTATCAACCCTTCATCTAGGTTTTAAGTCCCACATGCATTACGTATTGGTCCTAATGCTCTCCCTCCCCTTGTCCCCCACCCCTCAATAGGCCCCAGTGTGTGATGTTCCCCTCCCTGTGTCCATGTGTTCTCATTCTTCAACTCCCACTTACGAGTGAGAACATGCGGTATTTGGTTTTCTGTTCCTGTGTTAGTTTGCTGAGGATGATGGTTTCCTGCATGTAACTCAGAACCTGGCTTCACTAGAAATGCCACTAGAAACACATCCGGACAGCCAATCTGCAGCTTCTCCATGGCCAGCTTGCACCAGGCCCTGAGCAGCATGACTTAACGAACAAGGTGTCCAGACAGGGGCTTCACCAAGCCCCTTCTCCTTGACTATCCACTTAGGATATGATTTCTTCAATGCCCTCTTTTCTAAAGTGCATGAGAAAATGTTAGTGAACTTGAAGACAACAGCAAGAAACATGATCTGAAATAACACACAGAGAGAATAAAGACCGAAAGCAATGGGCCAGGCACAGTGGCTCATGCCTGTAATCCCTTGGGAGGCCACGGTGGGAGGACAGCTTGAGCCTAGGAGTTTGAGACCAGCCTGGGCAACATAGTGAGACCCTGTCACTACAAAAAATATAAAAATTAGCCAAACATGGTGGTGTGTACCTACAGTCCCAGCTACTTAGAGGGCTGAAGTGGGAGGCTTGAGCCTGGGAGGTTGGTGCTGCAGTGAGCCATAGCTATGGCACTGTACTCCAACCTGAGCAACAGAGTGAGACCTTGTCTTAAAAAAAAAAAAAAAAAAAAAAGGCTGAAAAACATAAGCAGATCGTTTGTGAGGTGTGGGACATCAAGCACCCTAACATATGTGTCATTAGAGGCCCTTAGGATGGGGAGGAGGGTACGGAAAAAAAAATGCTTAAAGAAATGTCTAAAAAATACATAAATTTAATGAAAACTCAGCCCCCACATATCTAAGAAGCTCCACAAATATCAGCACAAGAAATGAAAAAAACCACAAGGCCATCATTATCAAATTACTCAAAACCAGTGATCAAGGTGAAATCTTAAAGGCAACCAGAGGGGGGTAAAATATTAGGTAAAGAGGAACAAAGATAAGAAGGAAAGACTTCTTATACTATATGTGAAGCAGTATAAGAACATTTGAGAGTGAGCTGTGATAAGTTAGATACGCGTACAACAAACCGCCAGAGTAACACAGCAGAGTTAAAGCTAATAAGCCAGCAATGGAGATAAGTGTACCATTAAAATAATATTCCATCTAAAAGAAGGCAGAAAAAGGAACAAAGAACAGTAGAGACAAATAGAAAATATCTTCCAGATTGGTAGATTGAAACTCAACCATGTCAACAATCACATTAAAATAAATGACCTAAACACTGAAAAAGCACATACTGTGAGATTGAATAAAAATGCAAGACTGAGCTTTAGTCTATCAGAAACTCACTTTAAATAGGTATATACACAAATATGTTAAAAGTGCTACAGGCGGGTGGGGAGGGCCAGGAGAGACACAGTGTCAGGCTAACACCACAGACAGCAGGGTAGGCCATATTGATATCTGACAAAGTAGATTTTATAGCAAGAATATGACCAGGGAGAAAGGGCCATTTCATAAAGATTAAGGGGTCAATTCATTAAGAGGACACACAAGCCTATATGTTATCCACCTAATAACAAAACTTTGAAATACGTGATTGAACTGCGAAGAAAATAGGCACTTTCACAACTATTGTCAGAGAGTTCAGCACCCCTCTCTCAGTAATTGACAGAATAACAAAAATAAGCAAGGATATAGAAGACCTAAACACTACTATCCATCCAGCAAATACTCCATCCAACAACAGCATAACACACATTCTTTGAAAGTGCATGCAGAATGTTTACCAAAGTAAACAATATTTGGGTCATGAAACAAGTTTTAATAAACTCAAAATAATTTAAGTCATATGATGTATTTTCTTTGACCACACGAAATTAAAATGACTAATAACAAAATGATCTCTAGAAAAATCTAAGATTTAGAATGCAATTGACACACTTCTAAAAAACATATGCGTCAAATGAAAAATGAAAATAGGAGTTAGAAAGTATGTTAAATGGAATGAAAATGAAAACACAGTGTATCATAATCTGAGTAATGATACTGACGCACAACTTCAAGAGAAATGTAGAGCATCCAACCCATCTAATAAAAAGAAAAAATGCCCAAATGAATGACCTGATTTCCACCTAAGAAACCAGAACAAGAAGTGTGGGGTAAAACCAACACAAGCAAAAGAAGGGAAATCATGAAGATAAGATCAGAAATGAAAGAAATAGAAACTAGAAGACAATACCAAAATCAAATAAACCAAAACTGGTTCTTTGATAGATCAATAATATTAATAAACCTCTAACCAAACTAACAAGGAAAAAAAAAGAGAAGATACAAATTACCAAAGTTAGAAATGAAAGAGGTAACATTAACATAAATTCTACAGATGGTAGAAGTATAAGTGAAAATTATAAACAATTTCAATAAATTTGACACTTTAAGTGAAGTTGACAAGTTTCTTGAAAAACACAAAGTTCACTCAAAGAAAAAATCTGAATATCCATACATTTATTAAAGACAGGCTTTTTGCAGTTAAAACCCTTCCCAGAATGAAAGCATCAGATTCAAATGGATTCACTTATCAATTCTACTAAACATTTAAGGAAGAAATAACGTCAATTCTTCACAAATTACATTATAGCAATTGAAGAGGAGGGAATATTTTCCTACTCATTTTATGAGACTGGTATTACTTTAATACCAAAACTATTTCTTTTCTTGTAATGTCTTGTAAATATCTTGTAAAGACCTGCCTGACCAACTTAGTGAGACCCCGTTTCTACTAAAAAATAGAAAAAGATATTACAAGAAAAGAAAACGATAGACCAATATCATTCACAAACACAGATCAAAAGTTTTTAACAAAGTTTTAGCAAATTAAGCCCAATAATACAAAAACACTGGAAAACCCCAACAATATATAAAAGGAATAAGACAATATTATGAAGCAGAGGCTATTGCAAGAATATAAGGTTGGTTTAACATACAAAAGTCAACAGCTAATTTACCATATTAACAGACTATAAAAGAAATATCGTATGATCATCTCAATAGATGCAGCAAAAGCATTTAACAAAATCTGACATCCATTTCTTATTTTTAAAACCCTTAACAAATTTGAAATAGAAAGAAACTTCCTCAACTTGATAAGGGCATTTAAGATAACATTACCCTAAGTAGGGAAAGATGAAATACTTTGTCCTAAGGTGTGGAAAAAGGGAAGGAGGTCCACTCTCACTACTTCTATTCAACATTTTACTAAACATTCTTCTAATTTGTGCAATAAGGGAATAAAAAGAAATAAAAGGCTTCTGTATGAGAAAAGATGACATGATGCTTCATGTCAAAAATCTAGTAAAATCTACAACAAAGCTAGTAGAACTAATATGTAAATTTAGCAAGATTGCAAGTTACAAGACCAATATAAAAAAATCAATTATATTTGTACATACTAGCAAAATCCAAAATTGAAATTTAAAACAATACCATTGACAATACTATTCAAAGATATGAAAACCTAGGAACAAATCAGTCAAAAGATGTACAAGCATGTACACTGGAAACTACAAAATATTTCTAGGATAACCTAAATTAATGAAGAGATGGACCATGTTCATGAGTCAGAAGACTCTTCAACACAATCTCAATTAAAATACATGTTTTTTTTTTTTAAAAAAGAAAGAAATTTACAAGCTGATTTTAAAGTATATGAAAATGCAAAGGACCTTGAATAGCCAAAACAACTCTGGGAAAGAAGATAGCTGGAGGACTTACACCAACTAGTTCCAAAACTAATTACAAAGCTATAGTAATCAAGACAGTGTGGCATAAGTGTAAAGATAGACAAGTACATCAGTGGAACAGAACAGAGTTCAGAAATAGACCCACTTGTATACTGACCAACTGATTATTGACAAGGGTGCAAAGGCAATTCAGTGGAGAAAGGTGGTCTTTTCAACAAATGGTGCTAGAAAACATCTATATCTATATGCAAAAAAAAAAAAAAAAAAAGAAAAAACTAAACTTAAAATCCATATATTGTATGATATATAAAAATTAACTCCAAATGGATTATATACTTCAATGTAAAACCTGAAACTATAAGATTTCTTTCTTTTTTTTGTTTTTTTGTTTGTCTGTTTTTGAGTCAGGGTCTCACTCTGTTGCCTAGGCTAGAGTGCAATGGTGCAATCGTGGCTCACTGCAGCCTTGAACTCCTTGGCTCTAGCAATCCTCCCACCTCAGTCTCCTAAGTAGCTGGGACTACAGGTATGTGCCACCATACCTGACTATGTTTTTCTATTTTTTGGAAGAAACAGGGCCTCACTATGTTGGTCAGGCTGGTCTCGGACTCCTAGCCTCAAGCAATCCTCTCACATTAGCCTCCCAAAGTGCTGGGGTTACAGGCATGAGCCATCATGACTAGCAAAACTATAAAATTTCTAGGAAAAAACACAGGAGAAATGTTTTGTTACCTTCAGTTCAGTGAAGGTTTCTTACATATGACACCAAAGCATGCCCCATAAAAGAAAAAGCTGACAAACCAAGAACTTCATCAAAATTAATAATTTCTTTGTTTGAAAAACATTGTTAATACCAGAAAAGACAAGCCACAGACTGGGAGAAAACATTTACAAATACCTACCTGATAAAAGGTTTGTATCAAAAATATATACAGAACTCTCAAAACTCAATAATAAGGCCAGGTGCAGTGACTCATGCCTGTAATCCCAGCACTTTGGGAGGCTGAGGCGGGTGGATCACTTGAGACCAGGAGTTCAAGACCAGCCTGGCCAACATAATGAAACCCCATCTCTACTAAAAACACACAAAAAGTAGCTGGGTGTGGTGGCATGCACCTGTAGTCCCAGCTACTTGGCAGGCTGAGGCAGGATAATCACCTGAACCTGGGAGGTGGAGGTTGTAGTGAGCCGAGATCACGCCACTGCACTCCAGGCTGGGCGACAGAGCGAGACTCTCTTTCAAAAAAAACCAAAAAACAAAAAACAAAAAACTCAATAATATGAAAATAATCCAATTTTTGTAAATGGGTAAAAAGAGTTAAATAAACACTTTACCAAAGAAGATACATGGAAATCAAATAAGCTTGTGAAAGAAGCTCAATATCATAGTTTTTAGGGAAATGCAAGGTAAACCATAATGTCTAAAATGCCGTGTTAAAAAAAAAGTCTACAATTTAAAGGACTGGCCATACCAAGTATTGACAAGGATGTGGAGCAACAGGAGCCCACATACCCTGAATATAAAATGGGAATATAAAATGGTACAATCACTTCGAAAAACAGTTTGGAAGTTTCTCAAAAAGTTAAACATGCACCTACCATATGACCCAGTCATCCCCCTCCTAGGCATTTACTTAAGAGAAATGAATACATATGTATTAGTTTTCTATTGCTGCCGTAATGAATTACTACACACTTCGCAGCTGAAACAGCACCTATCGATTATCTCAGTGTGCTTGAGTCTCAAGACCAGGCAGGCTTGGTGGGGTTCTTGGCTCAGGGTCTCACAAGGCCAAAGTCAAGGTGTCAGCAGGGCTGTGTCCTTCTCTGGAGGCCCTGGGGAAGAATCCACTTCAAGCTTGTTCAGGTTCTTGGCAGAGTTCGGTTCCTGGGACTCTTGGTCTGGGGTCTCCATTCCCTAGGTGGCTGTCAGTTCCTTATGTTGGCCTCATCCCCTATCACATTGTTCCCTCCATCTTCAACCCAGCAGTGACACATGGAGTCCTTCTCTGACCTTCTGCCTCCTCTCTCTCCAGCCAGAGAAACTTCTCTGCCTTTAAAGGCTTGTGTGATTAGATTGGGCCCACCCAAAGAACCCAGGACAAACCCCCTATCATAAAGTTCCTCACCCTAATTATATGAATTCTTTTTGCCATATAATGTAGCATATCCACAGGTCCTAGAGATAAGAGCACAAACATCCCGGAGGGAGGAGAGGTAGGGCATTCTGCCTACCACAGCACACGCTATTCCTGAAAACGCTTGTACACAGATGTTCAAAGCAGCTCTGTTTGTAATCACCAAAACCCAGAAACAACACTAAAAGTAAGTGGATAAAGAAATTGTGGTATATGCATATAATATGATACTACTCAGCAAGAAACAGAATGAACAATTGATTCATGCTATGTCTTAGTCAGTTCCTGCTGCAATAACCATGGATTTTAAACTGGGTGACCTATAAATAACAGAAATTTATTGCTCACAATTCTGGAGACTGGGAAGTCCAAGATTAAGGCACCAACGGATTCAGTGTCTGGGGAGGGCTTGCTCTCGGCTTTGCAGATGGCACCTCTCGCTTTGTCCTCACATGGCAGAAGGAACCGCAAAGGGACTAACCCACGCCCTGAAGCCCGCCTATCCGGGCACAAATTCAATCCCCCAGGGTGGAGCCCTCCTGACTGATCACCTCCCAAGGCCCCACTTCTTAGTACCATCACCTTGGAGGTTAAGTTCCAACGTGTGAATTTTGGGGGAGATACATTTGGACCACAGCACACTGCAACACAGACGAATTGTGTTCAGTAAGAGAAGCCAGACACCTCCCCGCCCCAGCACCATCACCACCAAAAAAAAATACAAACTATGTATTTCCATTTTTATAGAATTCTAGAAAATGCAAACTGACACACAGTGACAGAAAGCAGACCCGTGATTGCCGGGGCTGGAGGTGGAGTGCAACAAGGAAGAGCAGGTGGGGGGATGAAAGCCAGGCTTGAGTGAACTTTTGGGATAATGAGTCTGTTCCTTGTCTTGAGTGTGTCGACGATTTCAAGGATACACGCGTATATAGAGCGTATCAAATTGCACACTTTAAATATGTATGGCTCATCATATGTCAATTACACCTCAATAAAACTGGTATCGAAAGGCAGTTCTCTAAAATGGGGTAAATATTTCATCAAAAGAGCGAGAGAAGGCACAAATATAGCAAACGTTAAGTTGTTGAAGTCAGATAGTAGCTGTACAGGTGATCCTTGTACTAATCTTTCAACTTCTCCAAATACTTGAAAATTTTCACGATAAAAAAAGCTACAATGAAAGAACATACGCTTGGGAGTCAAAACTCCAAGAGACGAAATGTGATTCTGGCATCTCCCAGCTGTGTAAACTTGGGCGAGTGGCATCTCCCGTGTGAAATGTCCTGATCATCACATGAAGCTCTTTGGATTGCAAGCATTAAACTGGATCAATGCATGGAGCTGGCTTAGCAGGAACTTGGGGTGTGCTGAACACTCCACAGACGTCACCTTCATTATTAAGTTCACCTTCCTTATCTGAGAGGCACAGAGACTGTGAATCAGCAAGGCTGAGACCTAACTAAGGTTACACAGCTAGTACCAGGTCTCTCTCCCCATGTAAAACTACCATTAGGGGACACTCAGTGGCTCCCACGTTTTAGAACCCTGAAGTAAATAGGTTATGCAAAGAGTGGTCACGCCATCATACCTAGGATGAGGCCCTCACTCTGGCCAACAAAGGAAGCCAGACCTAGCACCTAGACATATTTTTAACAGGGTGTAAATGTGCGTTTTGCATATTTTATGTTTTTCATAGTTCAAGGCAGGGGCCCCAACCAAAATTAGGTATTTAAAAATTTGTTTAGACAGGTAAAAGAGAGGCCATGCCTTCAGGGCCACCCGGAGATTTCATGGCTGAGCTGGGACTTGAACCTACTCCCATCGGTTTCCTTCCACCCTCCCTCCTTCCATCCCTCCTTTCTTCCCCCACTCTCCCTCCCTCTCCTACCTCCATCCTCTCTCCTTCCTTCCTCCTTCCCTCCATCCCTCTTTCCTTCCTCTCTTACTTTGTCTTTCTTCCTTCCGACATTTACTGAACACATCATCTGCTAGACATTCACGGCAGTGGAAAAAGACAGTATCTCTGCTCTCTTGGGCAGGAGAGCCACTTGGGGGACACCAGTACCCTTTTACTGCATTTTCAAATCAAGATATAATCTATCTGCCATACCATCTGCCATTTTAAAGTCACAATTCAGCAGTTATTAACATCGTCACAATGGTGTGGAGCTATCACAAACTCCTTCTGTTTCCGGGATTTGCCACTCCTGATTTTACAACCTTGGCAAATGATGCCACTGCTCAGTGCCTCAGTTTCCCCACAGGTAAAATGGAGAAAGCCACCCCTACTCTGCTGGTTATCATAGCGCTAACTCGAGGATGCACTGACAGGCATGTAGTGGCATCCCAAGCAGCAGCTGCCGTCCTTACTTACGTGATTAGTCTTGGGCCTCGTATGGGCTTAGGGAGCTGAACATTCCAGAAACCACCTTCCAGAAACTTACAGCCTCATAGAGGAACTCACTATGAATTGCAAGAGAGAGAAAAAGCAGAAAGAACAGCTTCCCTGGGAGTTGTTCTCACAGGGACAGTGCATGTTCGGACCTGAGCATTCTGATGGTACCGCCGCTGTAACACCTGACTCCAGAGCCACATGCTAGCACCCCACGCTGGCCTTTCCCCCACGCTCTGTGTTTCCAAATTCTAAAGAAGGTGTTTATGAGACCGAGGGAGTGGGCATTTCGCCTACTGGGCAAGAAATTGAAAACAGCTGCTATTGTTTCCATTTCGCAGGGCAAGGATTTTCATTTTTCATTCCAAATCCTGGCCCTTCCTCTTTCGCCTCTGAAGAAGTGACAGTGGGGTGGTGCTCGTTCCACCGGGACCCTGACATGAGCCACTGCCGGGGGCTGGGTGCCACAGGCTGACCCCCAGAACGCACTCAGCGTCTCCAAACCTCAGTGCCTGAGACCGATGCTCCAACGCCCAGCCTGGTGCTAGGGTCTAGTACCAACTGGCTCCACCTGTCTGGCCCCTACCACAGACTTTCTGCTCCAGACTCACTGGCTGGACTGTGGTCTCACATTGTCTTTTTCTATCTCTGTACCCAGACACTCATCCAGCACCCAGCGGGTCCTCTTAAATGCCTATGGAGTGAAATAAATAGACCAGGCACCCATAGCTTCCATTTGTGAAATCCTGCACAGAATAAAACCCAAACGCGACTGTACCCGCGTGTGTTCTCAATAAGCCACAAGCAGAAACAACGTGACAAATACTTAGTCCCCAAAGACAAACTGGAACTGACTCTCTAGTCTTCTCAAAACGAATAGCCCCGAGCAAAACTGGAACGGCAGAATATCCTCCCAGCCTGGGCCAGTATTTCAGTTTGACTCTTGGCTGTATTAGAATGGATGCAACGTCTCCAACCAAAACCAGATGTACTTTCTGCTTCCTCTAGAGCAAGCTTCTGACTCAGGTCCAGCGGAGATGGGATCACCATATTCCAGGACTCCAGGTAAGTCCAGCGTCAGACCCTGGAAGATGTGGGAGGCTGTTTGAGTACAGGGGATGGGACAGGCCCCAGCATGTGTCTTTCCATGAATGAGAAGCAATACCCCTCTTAGCAGTTGGCACCTGGATCTCCGCTTGTTCCTGGTTCCGCTGTGTGCACACACACCTGCTGGGTCTCGGTTTCTCACCTGACAGGATCCACAGAGCACCACACTCCCTTCTTGGGAGGAAAGTCCAGCCCCTGCTGAAGGCCTCTTGCACAGAATCGCAGAGTGTAAGAAAGCACTCTCTGATTTAGATCTTTGCTGCCCCAGGCATTTGCAGCCTCTGATAGCAATGACAAGGGACATTTTGTGACAAACAATGGCATTTTCATTCTGTGACCTCAATTCAAAAGGTCAGAAATGTGCCCTGACCATTCCCTGGAGAGTTTGTTGCAGTTGGGCATCCTTGAAATTATGCTGCTGGACCCAGACAGACCTGGCTGTAAACCAGCCCCGCCTCTGCCTCCTGTGTGATGCGGAGCACAGGCCATGGCCTCTCTGAGTCCAGTCCCAGTCCTGGCTCTGCCACTTGTTAAGCACAGGACCTCGGACAAGTGTGTTTCTCCACGTTCAATGTCCACATGTCAACAGACAGTCATCGCTATTTCTTTTCTTTCTTTTTTTTTTTGAGACGGAGTTTTGCTCTTGTTGCCCAGGCTGGAGTGCAATGGCGCCATCTCGGCTCACCGCAACCTCCGCCTCCCAGGTTCAAGCGATTCTTCTACCTCAGCCTCCTGAGTAGCTGGGATTACAGGCATGCGCCACCACGCCCGGCTACTTTTTTTTGTATTTTTAGTAGAGACGGGGTTTCTCCATGTTGGTCAGGCTGGTCTCAAACTCCTGACCTCAGGTGATCCATCACCCTTGGCCTCCCAAAGTGCTGGGATTACAGGCGTGAGTCACCGTGCCCAGCTAACTCATTGTTATTTCAACTCTGACTGGTCGTGAGGATCACATGGGAGTTCATTTCAGTCCTCGGCCCAGGGGCTGGCACACCGGAAGCAGGCAGTCAGCGCAGGCTGTTACTACAATCCCACAGGGCCATGTTGAGACAGTGGGCAGCAGATGTTAGGAATGTGGCCTTTGAACCCAGCAGTGCTGGGGCGAAGCGTGGTTCTTCCACTTGCTCACTGTGTGGGAAGCAGGGGGTTGCGCCTCCCAAGCTAGCCCTTACTTTCCTCCTCTGTAAAATGGGGATAATAACAGCCCCCGTCACACAGGAGCTGGTGCTTTCCTATCGGAAGCAGACAATGCGCTTCACATTTTCGTGCAATGCCTGGTGCCGGAACTTTGTTCTTCACCCATCCGCGCTACCCATCACAGAACCCACTCCAAACAGCGACTCCCGTGTGTGTGTCCTCAAGCTTTAAGGAGTAACCAAGTCTCCCCGACCACATTCTGAAAGTGCATTCGTCTTTCTTTTATGAGCTGCCGTCCTGCAGGGAGGCCTTGAAGCCAGCTTCTTGTGAAAGAGCGGCTATAGGTAAACGGTTAAACGACTGAAAGCAATCAGGCCCAGAATCATTCAAGAAATGGGCCGGATGCGGTGGCTCACGCCTGTAATCCTAGCACTTTGGGAGGCCGAGGTGGGTGGATCACCTGAGGTCAGGAGTTCGAGACCGGCCTGACCAACAAACACAGTGAAACTTCATCTCTACTAAGAATACAAAAATTACCTGGGTGTGGTGGCGCGCCTGTAATCCCAGCTACTTGGGAAGCTGAGGAGGGAGAATCGCTCGAACCTGGGAGGCAGAGGTTGCAGTGAGCCGAGATCACGCCACTGCACTCCAGCCTGGGCGACGGAGTGAGACTCTGTCTCAATAAAATAAAAATAAGAAATGAGCCACCATCCAGCTGTTGATGAGAAAGTGAAGATCCAGGAAACTTGGGCTAAGGAGAGCTACCACATCTGCACACAAACCTTATTTCTGAGCTTCCTGACAGAGCAAAAAGGGAACATGACAAGCTCTCAGCTAATAAAAACGGCATCATCACTGAACAGGGACTCATTTATTCCTGAGACCTAACTCTGGGATACGTCTCTCTGGGACTTTCATATGAGTGACACATTTGAGAGTAGATTGGCCAAAGGAAGGGAGGACAGAAGGACAAAAAGAAGGGAGGAAGGACAGACAGAAGGACAGAAGGGAGGAAGTCAGTGCCACTTAGGCAGCATGACTGTTTAATTTTGCATCTAGCCCAAGGCATTTCTAAGTGTGAAACTTAGTAATTATAGAAAAACATCAGACAGAAACGAGGACTGCCCCATGCGCATGAGGGTTATGGTCACTGATAGAGCTGGCCATTTCTTTTCTCATTTCTTGATGACTGCCAAGGGCCAAGCATTTTAAGTGACTGGTCCGTAAAGACCAAAATGGCAGAGTGCACAAGCCTCGCATTTCAGCGATTTAACCAAAGGGCTGTAACTATCACTTGTGTGATGTCCTTTGTATGACACTTCCTAAAGTTCATGCCTACTCATCACAGAAAGGCACCGGCTTGGAAGAGTGGACAGACCTCTGGCTTTGTAGCCAAAGACACCAAGTTTCCATGAGATGCTGCATGTCCCTGTCATGCTGCCTGGCACTAGCAGGTGTTCAAAAGCCCATGGCTCCTATGACTGTCACTACTTCTGTTGCTATTATTTTGGGGGATAACATTTTGCAGTTAAGAAAATTGAGGCTCAGAGAAATTCAGAGATCTTCCCGAGGACATGCCATTGGTAGTGGAGCCCCAAATCCCTCTATACCATTAAGCCCAGAAAATCTAGAGCAGGTGGAAAAGCTCAACAAGGTGTTGGGGGAATGAATTTTAAATCCCAGGGGATATTGACCATGTCTGGGGACATTTTTTATTGTCATGCTAACTGGGGTGGGGGTACGACTGGCATCTAGTGGGTGGAGGCCAGGGATGCTGCTAGATACCCCCACAGTGCCCCAGATGGCACCCCCCAGTTGAGAATGCTCCAGTCCCACATGTCAGGAGAGCCATGGTGGTAGATATGCCTTGTTCCAACACTAAAGCAAATTCAAGACTGTGACATCAAACACAATAGCGGGACAGACACACCCCAATGGGATTTGTCAGGATAAATGCAAAGGACCATTTTAATATGTAGAATAGCCTAGAAAGGAAAAGAGGACCCCTTAGGTCTCTGGTACTCGATTAGCCCAGGATGTCTTGAGCAGGAACCATGAATTCTGTGAAATCAACATTCCCTCCTTCCAGTCCTCTCTCTGCCATGGCGGTTTCTTAAATGTCTGAGGCCAAAAGCCACCTGCTAGCAGCTCCCTCCTTAGGATCCTTTTCTAAAACCCTGCAGCCTCCTGGGGAAGGTTCATCGCTAAGTCACTCTCTCCCTGATGTGAACTCAGAAGGCGATGGAGTGGGTTTGTAGGAAAGCCCCAGGGGTTCTGAGCACAGGTGTGAGCCAGCCAGCTGCCTCTCAGCCAGCACGGAGCCTCCCCAAGACCCCAGACACGGGCAGCTCTGTTCCCAGCCAGGGACTGCCCAACTCGGGACATCTCACCCAGCCTGTTCAAACCTTAGAAGCTGCCAGGGGAAAAAAAAAAAGACTCTGGAATCAGAGAGACATGTGTTCCAATCCCAGCTCAGCCACCTCCTAGCCATGTGAACTCAGGCCACATACTCAGCCTCTCAGGCCTCAGTTTCCTCCACTGGAGACAGGAAATAAGAATAGAGCTTCATCGGTGTGAGGATTAAAGAGGTGACACAATAGAGTACTCAGCATGCTGCAGGTCCTCAACAAGTGGTGCTCATGCCGATCACCATGCGGCTCCACGTGCGCCAGCCTGGCTACTAATCACCCTTGGGTCCGGCACGTTAGCCAGCTGGGTTCCTCCACTTCCCCAGCCTGAACTGGCTTGAGTTGGGGCAGGGGGTCCAGCTGGGCTTGTTTCACTGGTGTCAGCCTCTAATCCCACAGTTCTGTCACCCGCACCTGCATGGCAAGGTCTGTCTCCCAGCCGCCACATCGCTGTGGTGCAGTGAAGACAGCCAATAACCACTCAGGGTTTCCAGAGCCTGCACAATGCCTGCCATGGTCTACTAGGTCTGCAGTGATAGCAACAAACAGCTTTTCTGTTTCTCACACATGAGCCACAGGGTTATGCAGGAACTGGCCTTCTAAATGGTTTCTCTCCACTCAGTGAATACTCAGATACTCACAAGCTCTCTCCCTCCTCCCAATTCCATCTGTCATCCAAGGTGAACCCGAGACTTATCAGATGACCTATTATTTTATTTTTCTTAGATTGGAGCGCCTCGTGTTCCTTTTTGCTGTGGCTGCTAGGAAGCTCAGAGCTGAATTTTGTGCTCCCTGTCTTAATTTCTTCATCTTACTGACCTTTGTCTCCATTCTGTTTCAGTAACCCACAAGTCTTTTCTCTATCTCCAGAATACCTCACTCAGACATCCTCAGACTTCAGAACCCAATTTCTTCTTCTTGTACCTAGGCTCGAACATGGGCACAATATCAGTTCTCCAGCCTCTCGGAGGTCACCAGTCCACCGGGCCCTTTACTTCTCTCCCATCCACCCTTCAAGCTTCATCCCCTCCTGTATTCAGCCGAGGCTCCATGATCTATAACATCAGTCACAACCTTGACACTGCTCAGGCCTCCCCAGCATTTTGAGGGGCTGGAGATTGTTCTCTTCACACAGGACGTCGCATGGGCTCTGGTTAACCCAAGTGTGTTTTCTAGTTTAAACATTGTCTCTGGGAAAAAAGCACATGAGCCTCCCCACTCCTTCCCTCGGAAAAACAAGATCAGAAATACTACCTTCTCCTTCAAGCGTGGTGGGCGGCCTCTGATAGTACAGTATGAGCCAGCAAGACTAACAGCTAAAGGAAGAGTTTCAGAGAGATTCACTGTCTTTCCTTTTCATCTTTCACGTCGGTTATGCCACCAAGAAAAAGAAGAATCCCCCTGCTGTGGCTAAATGCAACTGTTTACTTTGCTTACAGACGTTGTAAATCTTTTATGTGCCACAGTTGTTTCAAGAGCTTTTAAAGCATTTTGGATGATTATAAAAGTCACAAAACAGCTACAGTAAAAATGAATTTTTTTTTTTTTTTTTTTTTTTTTGAGATGGAGTCTCGCTCTATCGCTCAGGCTGCAGTGCAGTGGCCGGATCTCAGCTCACTGCAAGCTCCACCTCCCAGGTTTATGCCATTCTCCTGCCTCAGCCTCCTGAGTAGCTGGGACTACAGGCGCCCGCCACCTCGCCCAGCTAGTTTTTTGTATTTTTTAGTAGAGACGGGGTTTCACCATGTCAGCCAGGATGGTCTCGATCTCCTGACCTCGTGATCCGCCTGTCTCGGCCTCCCAAAGTGCTGGGATTACAGGCTTGAGCCACCGCGCCCGGCCATGAATTTGTTTTTTAACGGTGTCATGGAATGTAAAGGATGCAGCAGTGGGCTCACCAAACATTCCTTCAGTGTGCGGCGACCTCGAAGTCCAGAGAGCCTCTGTTTGCCATCACAGTGCCTACGGTGGCATGTTTTCATGAAGCAGTTAGCATGCTCTTACTGAGTATATGTTTTCATTTTCCTGAAAACCCAAACACAGTGCGATGCTTTCTTGTTCAACCTTTTCTGCAGTTGGAACGAAATATGAGAGAGAGAGAGAGAGGATGAGAGGTGAAGATGGGCACAACCCCCTGCACACTGGCAGGAATTTTAGGTATCATTTTATCCACCCTATCCCCTTAGAAATGGGGAAACTGAGGCTCAGAGGGCCCAGTGAATGGCCAAGTAGTTGTAATTCCCCATCCGAGGGTGAATGTGGACATTCCAGGACTCCGAGGCTCCCATGTCCAACGGACCTTCCTTCCAACACTCTTCATAGGGGCGCAAGGGGGCTCCCCTTCTCTGAAGCCTCTCCCCTCACCGCTCCCAGCTGCCCCGTGAGGGTTTCCATTCTGCCCAGATCAGACCCCCGAGCCACCGTTTCATTTCTCTCTGCAGTGCCTCACTCACTGTGTAAAATTAGCTCAGCCATGAGTTTCAGGAACAAATACCTGTCACCTCCTTCAGTGTCGAGAAAAAGAAACTAGAGGGGACTTTCCTCCTTTCCCGCCAGCCAAGGCTGGGCCTCCAGCAATGCAGGGGCTCAGGAGAGAGCTGGAGGAGGGGCCCGAGATGCCTGGCAGCAGAAGGAAGCTCCCTGGACCCTCCCCAGCCTGGACAACTGTCCTCCCACACTGAATGTGTGTCCAGTTGTTCTCAGGTGTCCTTGCACTGTATGTGGTTGCTTTAGAAACATGCATTTCTGAACGTCATATTGAAGAATGACACAGGTACAGAAAAACGCATGAGTCCTAAGTGCACGGCTCAATGAATTTCACACACTAAGCACCAGTAACAGCACTGGATAGAGAAATAGAATGGCTTTGTTCCCCCTCCGCCAGGAACCCTCCTCATGCCCCCTGGAAGTCAGTACCCAGACCCCCAAAGAGAGCCCCTCTCCTAACTTCTAACAATGTAGATCCGTTTCAACTGGTTTGGAAATCTGGATAAACGCATCATGGTGTGTGGACTCTTGTCTCTGGCTTCTCTTACTAAGTATCGAGTGTGAGGAATCATCTCGTTTTTACACGTGGATCTAATCATTCATATTCACTGCTGCATTCTCCATTCTAGAAACACATCACACTCTGTATGGTTAAATGACATGAAATTGTCGTTTTGTAGATTACCAATAACAATTAAAGGGGGAGGCTTGAGAGAAGGGGAGCCCCCTTGCGCCCCTATGAAGAGTGTTGGAAGGAAGGTCTGTTGGACGTGGGAACCTTGGAGTCCCGGCCCCTCAGACTGGAAGATACCCTCAGACTGGGAACTCACAACTACTTGGTCTGCTGTGGACTCTGTCATGTTTTTTGTAACCATCCATATGATCCATGCATTTTATTTCTGGTAAATACAGGTGTTGGTATTATATTGGCCTCTCATTCTGGCCCTTTTTTACTTTTTTAAATTGATGTTTTGTTTTTAAAATTCATCTGTGCTGCTGCGTAACCGGGGTATGCCCACCATACAGCTCACCCCTCACTGAGGGGCGTTGGACGGCTCCCACACTCCCCAGCACGCATAACACCATCATCCACGTCCCCAGTGGACCCCAGGTGAGAATTGTGGGGTGTATGTGTATAAGAGTGCAATGGTGGGCTCATATTCTTGCGAGGCCACCGTTTTAAATTCATCCACCCCACTGATACTCTGCAGCTTATCCAGCAGCCCAACAGGCAGTGCATGGACTTAGTGGCAATCAAAGGTCCTAGGTGTCCCAGAGGAGGATGGATGGGAAGGAGCTGGGAAGAAGCTGGGGTGAGGAGACCGGGGCCGGGTCGGAGGGAGGGTCCACAATGAGCCAGCAGGGGGCGCTGCTGCCTGTGGGATCCTCATGGCCAAGGGTCCCAGGAGGTGGTGGAGGCCATCTGAGGGCTACTGCTCCAGCTGTCCCTGTCTTCTCAGTGACCTCAAACACTCGTCGGATCTGGCATGAGCCTCTGGGGTGGGACTTTGTAGGCGCTGGGGCATAGGGGTGTCAAGAGTGTGCTGGGCAGGGAGGGATCCCTGCACCCCAATATCGTTGCACTGCCACACACTCAGATGACCTCCTGGACTTCTGCATAGCCATCAGGGAATGGGAGCAAGAAGCATGGGGAGAACCTTGGGCCCCATCCCCAGCACCTCAGGGCTGAGGGGCCCCTGGACTAAGCTCCAAGCCAACAGAGCAGCCTCCAAGCTCTTTGCTACAACATCCCCTATCTTTATGGCCCTACCCTGCTTTGCACCCCAACCTGAAATGCAAGGATAAGAAAGAAAGTGGAAGAGAAAGTAGAACAGATATCTGCAACAGAGGCCATAGCAGCTGCCCCCAGGGAACAGGTGTCCTTTATCCAGCATGATGAGCTGATATCCTCTGCTCCTTGGACCTGGAGGACAGCCCTGGGTGTGGAAATAAGAACAGTTCTTTCCTCTGCTCTTCCTCCTATGATGATTGAGTCCCATTCATTCATTTGTGCATTCATGTATTTGATCGACAGATGCAGCGTCGCTGCAGTGTGCTTGGCAGTGTTTGTCAGCTGGGAGGGACCGAGTGCTAACAAGACCAGAGTCTCACACGCTAGAGCAGGGTTGCCCCAACCCACAGAGTCTCAGTGTTGGACTTACGGAGGCATCCACGCACACAGTCACTCAACACTGGAGGAAGGTGTCCACCTGTGAATGCTGACCTTCTGTTTGTGTGTGCATCTCTGGTCTGGCATTTCTTTATTTTTAAAAAACAAACCAGCAGAATCTATGAAACTGGACGTGGCCCATGTGTCTTTTGCCTTCTGACAGCCTCCAGGCAAGTCGTGGAAGCTGCTCCAGGGAACATCTACATGTAAAAACATGGATGATTTCCAAAACTTGATGTTTAGTAAGAGAAGCCAGATACAAGAGTCCACACAACAATGCCATTTACCCAGGTTTCCAAACCAGGCAAAACTGATCTACATTGTTAGAAGTTAGGATAGGGGCTCCCCATGGGGGTCTGGGTGGTGATCTGAAGGGACAGGAGGAGGGTTTCTGGGAAGCTAATGCCATTCCAGTTCTCTGTCTACTTCTCCCATGCTCTGTTCTTAAAGCAATGGGTTTTTTTTTTATTAAATGAATGCTCGGGGGCTAGGCATGGTGGCTCACACCTGTAATCCCAGTACTTTGGAAGGCCGAGGATCACTTGAGGTCAGGAATTCAAGACCAGTCTGGCCAACACGGTGAAAATCCCATCTCTACCAAAAATACAAAAGTAGCTGGGCATGGTGGTGCACACCTGTAATCCCAGCTACTCGGGAGGCTGAGGCAAGAGAATCGCTTGAACCCTGGAGGCAGAGGCTACAGTGAGCTGAGATCGCACCACTGCACTCCAGCCCGGGTGACAGAGTGAGACTCTGTCTCAAAAAAAACCAAAAATGCTTGGGGTGTGGTTAGACGCACAGTAACAACTACCATGTGTATGACTTCATATTTATCAACTCCCAGTGATCCCCCATTTCACAGATGGGAAGGTAAGGTGCACAGAGGTTAAGAACCTCTTGCAAGTTGCCTAGAAAATTGCAGAAAGAGGGGTCTCTCTGGGCCATCAGAGTCCAGAACATGCAACCTGCTGGAGGTGCAAGACCAGGGCTGCCCCTCCACACCTACCACCTCATGGGTCACTACATATCCAAGGGGTAGGAGAAGGTTCTAGAAAATGAAGACTTTCCTCCAGCAGGCTCCCAGAGGGCATCTGCAAGGGCAATACCCTGAGATTTTATGGCCCTCCAAACTGGGAGCAGGACAGTGTTTCCAAGAAACACAAGAGTTTTATGACGGCTTCATATCTGGTGATAAATGTTTGACTTTCCTTTTCATTTTCTTTTTGTTTGGAGATTTTTTTTTAAATTTCCCCACACTGTTAGGTTTTTTTGTTATTTTTTTTTTCTTTTTTTTCTTTTTCCCTCCAAATTTGTGTTTGCCTCTGTTTTCCAGGTTTTCCAAATTGAGCCCATGTTATGTTTGGAATTAGAAGAAATGTTACTTTATGTAGCAGATCAATGAATGCTGACTTTAACCTACAGGTCAAGGAAAAAGCAAATTATTGGAGCAATTCATGAGAACAGTCAATATCATTCAGTTGTCTAATTTTCTCAGCATATTTCCTAGGCGGACATGGTGTCAAAGAAAATGTTTCGAAAACATTCCTCCATTGCAGGGTGAAAACGTGACTAAGTCTGACCATGCTCGGAACTTGGAGCCTCTGTGTTCATATTACAGGTAAGGAAACCAAGACTCCCAGTGGCTAAGAGCTGTTCCCAAGGCCGCACGCTGTGACTCCCGCTCATCAGAGCCAGGACTGCAGGGCTGCCACAAAAGGCAGAGAGAAAGTGGTGAGGGCAGCCTGGCTGGCCACCCCCTGCCAGTGAGGCCCCGTCTCCCCAGGTATGTACTCAAGGGCTTGTTGAGAAGTGCCTATGCTGCCTTCAGCCAGCGGCCCCAGGGTTACTGAGCAAAGGCCCTGAAAGCAAAACACGCCTTTGAAGGAACTAAGGTTTTGTCTAGGCTCTGTCAGTCATCTTGCTGCTAAGGGAAGCACAGACAGCTCTGGGTGAGGGGTCAGGAGACGCCCTTTCTCCAGTCATCATGAAACTCACTTCCTCTCTCCAGGCCTGTTTCCTATGAATTAAAATGAAAATGTCAATCAAGATAATAGTAACAATAACTCGTGTTCATTAAGGACTGGTCTGCCAGGTACAGATGCTTGGTCTGTGCCAGCTACTTTCATCCTTACAAGGGCCCTTCACAGGTAGGTAAACCCAGGCAGGGCATGGCTAAGTCACCTGCTAGGGTCCCACAGCAATCACAGGCAGAGGCAAGATTTGAATGCAGGCCTCTGACTGCAGGGCCCAGGACTCAGCCTTCATGCCCTCTGCATTTCCAAGGTTCCAACAGTTTGCTGGCTTTGGCACTGAGTTCTACTCTTTTACTTCTACAGACAAAAAGAAATGCGCCCAAGGATGTTCCAAGAGTTGGGACATTCACGCGGCACCACTGGCCCTCACCAGAGCAGAATGCAGAGATATTTGTGAGAAGAATCCGTGCTACAAATGAAACACTTGATGGGCACTGGCTTCCTCCTCACGGAGAGGGTAAGTGAAGAAGAGAATGAGGGCTCCATTGAAGCCACAAGTCAGATCCATCCTCGGGCGATTTCCTCATCTGCAAAATGGGGTGATGGGGCTGACTCTAGACGTCCCTTCCTAGCCAAGGCAGGGCTCAGCACACCTTCGCTCTGCCTTTGATCAGGTGACAATCCCAGCCACATGGTTCTGGGCACAGGGCTAAGAATGCCACATGAGGGATTCCTTAATCCTCACAACTGTCTGAGAGGCAGAGGCTCTTGTCTCTGTGCCCCTAAACCAAAGCACGGGGAGGCTCCTGTGGCTGGAGAGTGGCTGGGAGGATGCTAGGTGAGCCTGCAGCTGGGATCCAGGACCCAGGCTCGGGGCCACCAGTGGCAGACCCTTCAAAGCTAGGCACCTCCATTTCCACCTGGTCTACCAGGGACTGGGCAGCACGCACCTTCCACCCCATTATGCCTGTGACCACCCCGGACAGCCCCAGAATGAATGGCAGCAGGGTCCAGGGAAGGCGAGGACACGGAACAGACTCCCCGCTGAGGGAGGACCAGGTCCCCCGCCTGCAGCAGTGCCCCCGACGCAGCTCTGCTCTGCAGATGAGGAAGCGCAGCAGGGGCTGCGGAGGAGCCAACCGTCAGCTGCAGAGCCAGACACCAGGAAGGAAAAGAGGGCTCGCCCCGCTGCCCTTCCGGTGGGCTGGGAGGCCTGACCAGCGCGGAGAAGGGGCTGAGAGGCAGCAACGCCTGTGAATCTGAAGCTTGCTCTTGGTGCCCTGTGCTCTCGCCCAGTTCTGATGCCTCCGGGAGTTGAGGGCCTCAGAGACACAGCCAGACCTCAGCTGTGTCTCAGACAAGGGACAGACAAGACATCTTAGACGTCTGAGACAGAGGATGAATGTCTCAGTCCTGCCTGAACGATTCCCATCTGGGGGCCTTAGAGCGTCCCCCACCCTCAGCTTGCCATCCCTAATTTCCCCACACTAAGACCCTCGAAGACCTCCTTGCAGAACAGCCAAAGGCTTTAGAAGCCCCAGGCAGCCCAGGGGTAGAGGCAAGAACTCCCACCTTCCAGGTCAATGGTGGGCGTGGGGGAATGCGGGCCCCCGGCCCTGGGTTGGCTCTGGGGTGTCTGTCCTCGATGAGGCCATGGGGTGGAGCATTAGGGGCACCACCCTGTGGGCTGGCTTCCTCCAGCTTCACCCATCACTGTGTGGCCTCAGGCAAACACCTCGACCTCTCTGAATTCATCTCAGACTCTGTACATAGGGCCAAAAGTAGTTCTTATCTCACAGGGTCTTGGGTTACAGCTATGATCTGCTTAGCACAGGGCCGGGCCTAGAGCAAGCGCTCCATGAATTATACTTATTCCCTTATGCTCTGGCCCTCCCGGACCACAGCCAGCCCAGGATCTGTGCTGGGTCCACAGGAGGGCTCTGCTGCCTGTCCTTGGAGAAGAGGCCACAGGGGACTGCAGGAGCCGGCGGCAGGCCCACCCACTGACACAAGAGGTCACACTCACACATGCATGGCCACACATATACACACATGGCCACATGCACACACAGCCACACCAGCAGCTGCCTCTCCTCTCATCTCCGTGTAAGCGGAGCAGGCAGGGCGGGGTGGGCGGCAAGCATGACACCGGGCGCAGCCCTATTGCTCAACGCCTGGACCGCGCCAGGTCTCAACGGTCAGAGACACGGCTGCTGGAGCCCAGGAGCCTCGCAATCTAGCCTCTGTGGGCCACGGGCTTTGAATATTTTTAGAGAAGTCGGGTTTCTGCCAAGTTCCTCTCCTTCAGATTCTTCCTGTTGCTGGTGGTTCCCACCCCACCGGGGTCCTCGGCCCCTGGTATTCACAGGCCCATCTAGGCTCCTGGGGGCTTTGCAGAATCAGAGAGCGTGCCGCTGCCAAGTTATCCTCCCACCCTAGCCGCTCCCCCTACCACAATGCACCCCAGGACCCCGTGGCCCTCAAACTCAGGCCAGGCACTGTGGGAGGCCTTGTGTTTTCTCTCCACCCTCCGTCCCCTGCTTCTCACTGTCTTTGTCCCCCACCCCTTTTTATGTGAAAGATCCAGGCCTGACCAGCTGGGAGCCTAGGAACATTCATTTCGGCCCTTTGTAAGTGCACACCTGGGTCTTCAGGCGTGAAGAGGCAGCAGGTTGGGCTGACTACATTCCAAGTCCATTGGGGTGGCTTTTCCTGTGTCTCGGTGGGTTTGTTCAGGCAGGGGCAAAAGTCATTCTTCCTGGATCCTGCTAGATCATAGCTCAAAAGTCAGCAGCACACTAGTGCAGCAACATGGACCCTCCACCACCTTCTCCAGCCCAAGTCACACCCCAGAAATACCCCCGTAGTGGGATAAGCAGCCGAGGGGTGGGTGCCATGGGTTTGGGGTCTGCCTGTGCTGTGCTCAGACACAGCTGGAGCCTCAGGGAAGTCCTGGGCTGTGCATGGCGCCACAGTGAGTCCATCACTACTCCAGGAGGGGCACGGGACTATGAAGGAGGTTTCAGGTTGAAAGTCACTCCCTTACCTTTTTTTTTTTTCTTTTTTTGAGATAGGGTCTTGCTCTGTCACCCAGGCTGGAGTGCACTGATGCAATCATAGCTCACTGCAGCCTCCAACTCCTGGGCTGAAGGGATTCTCCCACATCAGCCTCCCAAGTAGCTGGGAGTATAGGTGCACACCACTATGCCTGGATAGTTTCATTTTCTTGTAATGTAGCCTTGTATAGTGAGACAAGATCTCACTATATTGCCCAGGCTGGCCTCGAACTCCTGAGCTCAAGTGATCTTCCTGCCTCGGCCTCCCAAAGTGCTGGGATTACAGGCATGAGCCACCGTGCCCGGCCATTCTCTTTTTTTAAGACTGCATTCGGCATTCGGCTCCTATGGCTGCCGTAACATATGACCACAAGTTTAGCAGCTTGGAACACCACGTGCAGATTCTCTGACCATTCTGGAGGTTGGAAATCTGACACAGGTCTCACTGGGCTAGTCAGTGTGTCACAGGGCTGCGCTCCTCCCGGACGGAAGAATCTCTCTTCTTGCCCTTCCCAGCTTCTCGAGGCCGCCACATTTCTTGGCCTCTTCCTCTACCTTCGAAGCCAGCATCTTCCAGTCTCTCTCTACTTACCTCGTCGCAAGCTCCATCTCTAACTCTGACTTGCTGCCTCCCTCCCTCTTGCAAAGACCTTTGTGATGGCCCACTTATATAACCCAGAGCGATTTCCTCCTCTCAAGATCCTTAACGTAATGACATCTGCAAAGTCCCTTTTCCACGTCAGATAACACATTAACAGTTGTGGAGTGGGGACTTTTTTGCAGGGCAGGACGGACAGCATTATACTGCCAGTCACACGAACCTCGGGCAACTTAGCTATCTTCTCTGAGCCTCTCTTCCCCCAGCTGTGAAATGGGAATGATGATGATGATGATGGTGTTGATGACGGTGAGGGTGATGGTGGTGACAGTCACGATGGGGGCGATGGTGGTGGTGATGAGGAAGGCGATTATGGTGACAATGATGATGATGATGGTGGTACTTTGTCCTGTAGGGCTGCTGGGAGGATTCAACTGGTTCATTTAGAGTTCATACAGCTACAATGAGCACACAGTAAATGCTACATATGTATGTCTGTCAAATATAAGAATTATTTTGCTACAGGGAAGTTTCTGCCTGTGGGTTTCACACTTTCCCCAATGGGTAACTGACTTGCTCTGTAACACGACAATCCTTTTCGAGTCTTCCATGGGAACCAGGATTTCTATCATATCGTTAAAACAGCTCAGCATGCCCTGAAGACCTGGACAATATGTATATAGGTGATACACACAATGTGAGGCTCCCAACCCTGGTGTGCAAAAGGCCCTAATAGGGAGTGAATGGAGCAAGCCAGCTCACCTCTCAATACCACACCTCCCAACACATGGGCCCCCTGATTCCCTCTCAAGCCAGCCCATCTCTCAGCACTGCACCTCCCAACACACTGGCCTCCTGATTCCCTCTCAAGCCAGCCCATCTCTCAGCACTGCACCTCCCAACACACAGGCCTCCTGGTTCCCTCTCAAGCCAGCCCATCTCTCAGCACTGCACCTCCCAACACACAGGCCTCCTGGTTCCCTCTCAAGCCAGCCCATCTCTCAGCACCACGCCTCCCGACACACAGGCCTCCTGGTTCCCTCGAACACACCAAGCACCTTCCCTCCTAGGGCCTTTGCACTGTCTGTTCCACATTCCTGAACAGCTCTTCCCCAACCTCCAACCCCACTCCTCCCATCCTCTAGGCTGCATCCTAAATGGACCCTCAGGTGGATCCTCAGAAAACGCCCCCGGGCATCTGTCTGAAGTGGGCACCCCACTGCATCCCCAATGCCACCCTATTTTCCTTTCAGGCTATAATTCCATATTCAGCTGTTTGGTCATCCATGTCCCCCTCCAGAGATTCATGGCTCATATCTGCCCAGTACCCAGCACCGTGCCTGGCAGCTACAGAATTATCAATGCAACATTTGGTGAATGAGTATTGAAACCAAGGCATCCAGCCTGCTCATTGGCAAACACTTCTTCAGCCCCTCCCGTGGACCATATGCCCTGCTGGGAACTGCACACCAAAATGAAAACCACAGAGAGAGAGGTAAGTGGATCTTCAGGACACAGCGCAGTGAGTGCCAGACAAGCCCTTCTCAGATGGGTGTGCACATTGTTTAATGAGTGGGACTGGAGCCACCCAGCGGCAGCCACCAGCTACCTGCAGCTATGCCATGCGCATTTAAATTGATTACAATCCCACCGTGTGAAGGATCACGCGCTCAGGTGTCATGGCGGCTGGTGGCTCCATTTGGACAGCGCGGGCATGGGTCATTTCCCATTCATCACAGAAAGTTCAGGCAGACGGTGCCGCACGAGGATCTCAACTGCACTGTGCCTTCAGGAAGCCACGTGTTGCTTACATTTAAATTAAAATTAAAGTTCAGAATTCAGATGTGTTGGACAAGCAGATGATAGCATGTGTCTATCCATGCAGAAAGTTCTGGTCCACCACTGCCTGGGTTGAAATCCTGGCTCTGATTTCCCCACTGGGGCAAGTTCTTTCTCCTCTCTGTGCCTCGGGCTCCCCAGTTCAAGTGAGGGGTGGATGGAACTCAACACACAGGCCCTGGCGCACACATAGCAGCTGCGGTCGCTGTTGGCGCACGGTCCGCTGCCAGCTCACCGGGTGAGTTAAGGAGGGCTGGGATTCCTACATCCATTTTAAAGATGCAGAAATGAAAGCCCCGAGAGGCTGCTCACACTGCCCAGGGCACACAGCCTGTGCGTAGCCAAGCACCTGGGCCTCCAGTCTGCTGCTCGCTTGGCTTCCCAGCCCTTGCTTGATCTTGGTGACCAACAGTGTGGCAGGACACCAAGTTGGCAGGTAACTGGTGGCGTTTCCATAAGATCAAGAAGGAGCGCATGTTCTGAGCCAACCATCACAGAACCAGTGTGAAGGCACTGAGATTCCCCGAAAACGTGGCCCTGACCGTCTTCCCCTGCCATGACCCCACCACCGAGATGGGGCATTTGCAGCTGCATCTCCATTTTTCCAAGGGCAAGGAGAAAGGGAGGCCCAGGAGAGCTCTCAGAGTGTCTCTGAGCAGGGATTCAGGCCGGGAAAGAGTGGGTGGTGCAGACGCAGGAGCAGGGGTGGGGACCAGTGGGACGAGCCTGGACATGTGGGGTGCCAGCTTGAGCGCGGCCCTGGTATTCCTCGCTAAGTAGCAAATCATGACTGCGTCTATTTTTACTTAATCTTCATCATTCCCAGTGGTGAGAGCCGTGACAATTGAGGAAGTGGTGGGTGGACTTCTTTTTTCTTCTTAATCAAGTGCAAAGCTTTCCTTTCAGAATCCGGCATTTGAAAGAATGTACTGGAACCAAGGGGTCAGGCAGAGGCATCCGCTGCCCTGAGAACGAATCCTCGGCTTGTCCCTCCTAACACGAAGCGACAGTGCCAGGCTGGGTCCCTGTGGGCCCCACCTCGGGAGCTCAGCGCTGTGTGTTGTGACATTGCGGGGTAGGCCGGGCACGCTTGCAGGGCTGGGTTGGTTTTTACATCCCCCTTGGAAACTCTCACCCAGAGTCCTCTCAGAGTGTGGCTGGGAGTATTCCCACAAACCGTTACAAAGGATTTTAGGCGACACATTTCTATAACTGCAATGCTCCTTAAAACAACTGTTTTTTTCAGTTTTGCCCTTTTGCAAAATAACTGTTTTTATACCCATGCAGAAGCTCGTTCTCTCAAAATTATTCTCGGTCAGAACTGCTCTTGCCTGTGGCACTAAAGAGAAAGCAGAGACAAAGATTCCACTCTCCTGTGTTTAACCAGGGTGTCCCGCTGAGGAATTCTGGACGTTTGCCCAAAGCAGCAAACACCCGTCCCCAGCCTCAGGACCTCAGGCCCAGTATTTGCTGAAAGATACTCAGGTAGGCATCTCCCCCATTTTCTTTCTTCTGATAAGAAAACAAGTCACCATTTGAAAGCAACCTCAAAAGTAAGGCATCTTGCTATCCCACAGGGCAGAAATCCCAGACACAAGGGCCCTTCCACAGACCACTTTCAGCTCCACATCATGGTGAACACACAGCCCCTGTGAAAGTCAACATTCCTCGGGCCGGGCGCGGTGGCTCACGCCTGTAATCCTAGCACTTCGGGAGGCCAAGGCGGGTGGATCACGAGGTCAGGAAATCAAGACCATCCTAGCTAACATGGTGAAACCCCAACTGTACTAAAAATACAAAAAATTAGCCGGGCATGGTGGCGGGAGCCTGTAGTCCCAGTTACTCGGGAGGCTGGAGGCTGAGGCAGGAGAATGGCGTGAACCCAGGAGGCAGAGCTTGCAGTGAGCAAAGATCATGCCACTGCACTCCAGCCTGCAGCCTGGGCAACAGAGCAAGACTCCGTCTCAAAAAAAAAAAAAAAAAAGAAGAAGAAAGAAAGAAAGTAAACATTCCTCACGCCCAGATCTACATGTGGCAAGGGGCAGGACACACATTTAGTGGAATCGTATTTTTGTCAAAACAAACAAACCATGTTTGTCTGGGAAGGATGCTTAGAACACCATTAGCATAGGTTACTGCTGGCATGGAAATGAGAAGGGAGAAGCTTCCATTTTTTACTTTGTACATTTCTCTATTGTCTCAATGTTGTTGCAATACTCATACATCCCTTGTGTGTGCTTCTTACATTTGGATGCATTTTTCCTTGAAACACAATAAAAGGAAACTATTATTGAGTTACCCAGTACACATAAGACACTAGATCAGATACTAAATGTCATACAAAAGTGAGAAGTGGTAATAAATGTGACTGCTACCTTTTAATTTAATTGGGCACATTTACTCTGTGCCAAGCTGTTATAGCCATTCTGCATCCGATCAACTCTTGAATGTGGCTGCTTCTATTCTTTCCATTTTATGGATGAGGAATGAATGTGAGACCCAAAGTTAAGCCAGTCATCCAAGGTCAGCAGCAGCCACGACAGGTGGTGGTTGGAGGATTGGATTTGGAAGCCTCCAATCTGAACACTGTGATTTTTATCCTGAACAACCACCCGCTATTCCATGGCCAACATCGCAAGGATGAGGTGTGGACACAGATGGTCTTATGGAAGAGTACTGTTCACACAGCAACATGCACGGAAGAGAGACAGGCAAGACGGATGGGAAGGGGGTCTGAGCTGAGGCAGCATTTGGGGGTTCAGCAGGGGTGGACCATCGTGAGGCCACGGTGAACCAGGAAGGGTCTTTGCAAATGACTCAATGTTGCAGACAACGGAGGGAAGGAAAGCCAGAGGGCGAAGGAGTTTTAAGCCCAGGAGGTATGTTCAGGTGAAGAAGGGATTTCGAATGTTTACCCAGAGGCATCCCACCACAGCTACGGTTTTGAGATTCCCAGGGTTTTTTTTTTTTTTTGATGAAACACCCCAATTTTTTAAAACCACTGTTGTTGGACATCTCTTTACACTTCTCCCTGTCCATACAGGAATATCAAAGAGGAAGAAGTTCCTTCGAACCCCTCAGTAAATTCTGCTAAGGCCTGTGAAAATGAAAACCGAAGAGAGTCACCAGGATATGAAATCTCAAGCTGCGAAGCATTAGAAAGAATTTTTTCAGCACAGCACAACACCAAACTCATGGGACAACCAGACTCAAAAGACGGCAGCACACAAGCAATGTTTGCTGAGCTTTCAAAGACCACGAATCAAGAGATTTGTCTACAGGAGCGGGTTTTTCAAATTTACAAATTTGGTTTGTTTGGGGAGCAGCTGCTCTCTACAACTTTGGTTTGAGGGTATTTAACTCTAGATCATTGTTTTTCTTTGTGACTTTGTTTTCCAACTAGTTAGCAACCCTGGTATTTTGGGGACACATAACTGTGTGGCTGGTGGGAGATTCCACCACTGAGTTTTCAAAGCCAATGCATCAGGCATTCGAAAAGGTCTGCAGCGTACAGTGGTGTGGTTTGTGCACTGCACAAAGTGCTTCTGTCTCAAGTGGGGCTAAAGTCCAGGCTGGGAGCTGCCTTGTAGGGACACGTTTTTCTTTGCACAAAAGCCCTGGCGGTAAGCTCGCCAACCCCGAGGCCTGCAAGTCTGCATTCACCCAGGAAGGAAGGCTTTTTCCCATTCACATGAAAGTGCCATCTTAGCTGGTAGTGACTCGTGTCTGGGAGAGTTATGGAGAGACAGAAGAGAGGCTGGCCCCTTGCAGGGTGCCGTCATATAGAGGTTGGAAGGAGGAAGGGAAGCTTACGGTGTGGCTGTAGAAAGGAGGCATTTCCGTAAGTTCAACTTGCAATGAGAGTGGAACTTGAACAAGCCCCTCACCCCTCACCCTGGGGTTGGCCAGGAGCCCTCTGTTAAACATTGACCAAGGTACGGGCACCTCCAATCTGAGATTCCCTTTAAAACCACACCTGCAGTCGTGTATTTGTACAGCACCAAGGCAGGGGAGGATGACCTTGCGTGCACCAGGCTGGAAGCCTCCAACTGGCATGTTTTAAGGCTTAACCATCCCCTTCACCTGCTCACCTGAAATCCCTTCACTGAGAAATGGTTAGTCCTAACAGAAAGGAAGGGTCTACCCACTATTGCACAAAAGCAGGGGATCTGCTGGTTTCAGTGGCATCTAGATGTCACCGGCTGATACCTGTTCCTTGAACAGGGTGTGACTGAGACAGAGGGAACCGCCAGGGCAGTTCTGCCTTAAGGAGTGGGGAGAGGGGGCCATGGGAACACAGTGTAAGAGGAGGGAGAGGAAGCAAAGCCTCACCCACTTCGCTCTTCTGCCAGCACCGCCCTGGGGATGTGGCTCCACATGTCTTAATTCACTTATTCCATAAACAGTATCAGCCTCTGCTCTGTGGCAGTCACAGAGTCAAGGTAGGAAACAGGACGTGAGACCCTCACTGAGTTCCAGCTGCATCATCTCATGTAGTCCTCGCCTGAATCCCAGGAAGGAGGTGGTGACTACTTTTACCCCTACTTCATGGATAGAGAAACAGAGACTTAGAGAGAGGAGGACACAGCTGAGCTCACACAGTCAGAAGATGTCAGATCTGGGTCTCCAACCCAGGACCTTCTGGCACCGATGCCTGTGCTATTAAATGACTCAGAGATATCCCTTTAAAGGAATATTTTACCTATAAAACGTTGTCCAAATATTGGCTATTCAGAGGAATAACGTTTCAATCCTTGTGCTAGATAATGAACACGCTTGCTTTCAATAAACCTACGCTGTCATTGAACATCAACTTAAGGCAGAGAGTTTTTATGGCCAAGGAGTTGTCAGTTAGCTTGAGCACACAACCAAAGGTCAAAATGGCATCCACAGAAACAGGGGTCACTGAGGTCGCAGAAGGCTCAGCAAGCCTGAGCTCAGAGGACATAGAACCACCACTTCCATCAAGCTGGGCTCAGGCTTAAGGTGAAGTCAGCCTGCATGCCCAGCAAAGCCCCCACAGCACTGTCCCTAAATGACGCCACCTCGGAACTCCAGGATGACTGACGGAGGCTCAGGAAGGCTGGCATCAGAGAAAACTCAGGGCAGGACTCTGCAGGGGATGCCACTGAAAAGGGGGCTCAGTGGGTATTTCATTCCTCCACAAGCGAGTTACAGTACTAAAGGTAGCAGTAATACCAGCAGCAACAGCACTCACCATTGCAGAGGCAACAGTCCCTGCCATGATCATAGTGATAACCACAGGAGTAATCACTAGACTAGCAGCAGTAATCATATAGTCAAGGCAGTAATGTGGCAGTGATAGAAGCAGTGCAGGGAGTAATAGGAGGAGCAGGAGAAATATCAGTCATAGAGGCGGTAGTCACAGAGGCAGTAGGAACAATGGCTATAGTCGTAGCAATAGTGTCAGTCATAGAGGCGGTAGTTACAGAGGCAGTAGGGACAATGGCTACAGTCGTAGCGATAGTGTCAGTCATAGAGGCGGTAGTCACAGAGGCAGTAGGAACAATGGCTACAGTCGTAGCGATAGTGTCAGTCATAGAGGCGGTAGTCACAGAGGCAGTAGGAACAGTGAAAATCGCGACAGCACAGGCACATCATCACAGCGGCAGTTGTCGTAGTGGTAATTATGAATAGTGGCAGCACAGTGGCATCATCACAGCAGCAGAAGTCGCGGTGGTAACGGTAACAGAAGCCCCAGGTGCAGTCCTTGTGGCTGCAGTGGCGCTGTCAAGAGTGATCCTGGCAGTATCCGCAGCAGCAACAACTCAGTGCGTCAGTAGTACTGCCAACGGTCCTAGTAGTAGTCATAGTGTAACCACCCAACAGGGTCCCTTGCCCGCTGCCTAGACAGACCTGATTTATCAAGACGGGGAATTGCAGTGGAGAAAGAGTAAATCACGCAGAGTCGGCTGTGCAGGAGACTGGAGCTTTATTATTACTCAAGTCAGTCTCCCCGAGCCTTTGGGGATCAGAGTTTTTAAAGAGAATTGGGCGGGTAGGAGCTTGGGGTGTGGGGATTATTGGTTGGTGGAGTTGGAGATGGAACGATCGGGGGTTGAAGTGAAGTTTTCTTGCTCTCTTCTGTTCCTGGGTGGGATCACAGAGCTGGCTGAGTCAGATTACTGGTTTGGGTACAAAATATCTCAAACACTTCTCTTAGGTTTTACAATAGTGACATCATTCCCAGGAGCAATTTAGGGAGGTTCAGACTCTTGCAGCCAGAGGCTGCAGGGCCCCTAAATCATAATTTCTAATTTTGTAGCTAATTTATTAGTCCTACAAAGGCAGACTGGTCCCCAGACAAGAAGGGGTTTTCTTGCGGGAAAGGGCTATAACCAATTTTGTTTCAGAGTCAAACTAGAAACTAAATTCCTTTCCAAGGTTAGTTCGGCCTACACCCAGGAATGAACAAGGACAGCTTAAAGGTTAGAAGCAAGATGGAGTTGGTTAGGTCTAATCTCTTTCTCTGTTATAATTTCCCCAGCTATAATTTTTGCAAAGGCAGTTTCAGTCGTTGTAGGAATGATTCCAGAAGTAGCACGTCCCGGGGTTGTGCTAAGTGTTTTGCGTATGTTACTAGAAAGGAGTCCGGATCCAGACCTCAAGAGAGGGTTCTTGGATCTCATGCAAGACAGAATTCCATGGCTCACGCCTGTAATCCCAACACTTTGGAAGGCTAGGGTGGGCGGATCACTTGAGGCCAAGAGTTTGAGACCAGCCTGGCCAACATGACAAAAACCCATCTCTACTAAAAATGCAAAAATTAGCCAGACGTAGTGGCACACGCCTGTAGTCCCAGCTACTCGGGAGGGTGAACCTGGGAGGCAGAGGTTGCAGTGAGCCAAGATCACGCCACTGTACTCCAGCCTGGGTGACAGAGTGAGACTCTGTCTCAAAAAAAAAAAAAAAAGAAAAAGGAAAGAAAAGAATGAATGAATGAACGAATGAATTGGAGGTGAGTCCATAGAGTAAAGTGAAAGCAAGTTTGTTAGGAAAGTAAAGGAATAAAGAAGGTCCACTCCATAGACAGAACAGTCTCAAGGGCTGCTGGTTGCCCATTTTTGAGGTTGTTTCTTGATGGTATGCTAAACAAGGGGTAGATTATTCATGCCTCTCCTTTTTAAACCATATTGGGTAACTTCCTGATGTTGCCATGGCATTTGTAAACTGTCACGGAGCTGGCATGAGTGCAGCAGTGAGGATGGCCAGAGGTCACTCTCATCACCATCTTGATTGTGGTGGGATTTGGCTGCTTCTTTACTGCAAGCTGTTTTATAAGCAAGGTCTTTATGACCTGTATCTTGTGCCGACCTCCTATCTCATCCTGTGACTTAGAATGTCTAACTGTCTGGGAATGCAGCCTAGCAGGTCTCAGCCTTATTTTACAGAGCCTCTTTTCGAGATGCAGTTGCTCTGGTTCAAACGCCTCTGACACATATACTAATTCATTTAATCCTCATAACACCATGTGATAGGTCCTGGTCTTGTCCCCATTACACAGATAAAGACACTGAGGCACAGGCATATTAAGGAACCCCAAAAAGCAACCCTGACTAGGATCTGAACCCAGGAAGCATGTGGTCTTAACGTGGTAGCCACCCCTAACTGGAGGAACACACAGCTTCTCAGGAGACCTCGGCATTGCAGTGCTGAAAGGCAGGTGGAGCACTGCAGCCTCCATTTGGCCACCTTCCCCCTGCCACGCATCATCCTAGGCCTGGGGAGGCCACAGTAACAGAAGCAGAGCCCAGCGCTCTCAATGCTCAGGATTGGTGGTAGGGAGGTCCCACAGCAGCAAAGAATCCCTCCAGAGAGGGCTGGGGGTGCTGGGAAGAAGAGAAATGGGTGAAGGGCATGGAGGGGGATGGAGGGCTGTCCATTTTGGATGGGTAAGCCCCCCACCCACACCCATGCCCCACCAGAGGCAACATCTGAGCAGAGAGATCTGATTCACACAAAGGTGTGGCCACAAAAATGGGCAACCAGCAGCCCTTGGGACTGTTCTGCTGCACAGTCAGGCGCATGGCAGGCGTGAGAGCATGCAAGGTCAGTCCTGTTTCCAAATCAGGACCCCTGGGGGCCACCTGCCCATCATCTCAGGTTTGCTTTTCATCTTTCCTGCATCACGGGACCAGCCAACCTCAGGAACCACTTTATTCTTGGTCTGTTTTTAAAGCCCATGCAAAACTTCCAATGTAATTCCGTATCAAGTTGTAATTCCATATCAAGATGCTGGGGGACAGCATCCCCAGCCAGCGGAAGCAGCACATGCCAACCCTGGACAGCACGAACCAGGTGCTTCGGGAGCAGAGGGACCGGGTGCGTGGGGAGGGAGGAGGCAAAGCCCCTTTCCACTGCCCCAGAGAAGAAAACTTTTTCCATTCGAAATATTTTTGAAACAAAAAATGAAAACATCAGCCATAACCTCACCACTTTTGCAATTATATTAAGAAGTGAAAAGTCCCCCTTCTGTCCTTTTGCCCCAGCCATGTTTGGGAAATTAACAGGCAGGGAGGGCCTATCAAAGTGCAGAAAGCCATTTGCAGCTGACTGAATGCCCGAGGTCTCTGTGTCCATCCCTCTCTGGAACGCAGAGACTGCCCTTTTCTCAGCAGCTCCCAGCTCGCCAGTCTCTGGCAGCAGTCTCTGCTATGGCCTGAGAACACTGATAGCCACGGAGGTTAAACCAGCATGGAAACTAAGACCAATGAAGGGGATGGGAGCTCTTCATCCTGACCTCAAGACGTGGGCTTGAATACCTGGTCCTCAAGTCCTGTATGTGGATCTTGGGGATTTTTGTTTTCATTTTGGTTTTCATGGCTACTTTCTGGATGGTTGCAATTTTTTGACAACTGACTTCCAGATGCACAGTGGGGGGGACAGTGACAAATAGGCCCAACGAGGAAACAAATGCAGCTGCCCAAGCCAGGAGGGGCCCAAATCACAGAACTTCACAAGGGCTCAGGATGACACCTGAGCTCCCCTGCAAGGGATCTGCTGCCTAAATTCTCAGGCAAGAGCCCCGACAACCACCTTTCAGGAGGAGGTGAAAATGAGTTAACACGATCATGAAAAGAAAAGTTAGTTCTGAGGGTTATTATCAGCATGCCACGGACCAGATTCCAACCACAAAGGTAAATAAGAATACAAAAAAAAAAAAAAAAAAAATGAAGTGATCCAGCCAGCAAAAGCTGCCTTCGGGCAGCAGAAACGTTCATATTTTAGGTAGTTTCTTCAAGGAGCAGAACTGATTATGGACCACCCTCTAACAGAAGTGTGAGGTCTCTCTTTACATTCTCACGTTTCCTTCCTGCCCTCCCCCTTCTCTCTCTCTCTGTCTCTCTCTCTCCCCACACACACCCCCACTAAATAAATCCTTCTCCTACACTACTTGGTGTCTCTTCTCTTTCACTCAACTCTTTCCAACCTCACTCATTTATCCTGAAAAAACTGTCTTGATTCTTTATTCTGACTCTTATTACATTATTATTATTATTTGAGACAGGGTCTCACTCTGTTGCCCAGACTGACGTGCAGTGGCTCAGTCACGGCTGACTGCAACCTCTGCCTCCCAGCTCAAGCTATCCTCCCGCGTTAGCCTCCTAACTAGCTAGAACCACAGGCGCACCACCAACACGTCCGGCTAATTTTTAAAATTTTTTATAGAGACAAGGTCTCACTATACTGCCCAGGCTGTTCTCGAACTCCTGGGCTCAAGCAGTCCTCCCACCTCAGCCCCTCAAAGTGCTGAGATTACAGGTGTAAGCCACTGTGCCTTGCCTAATTATTACATCATTTTTGAACCATAAATCCCCCAGTAGAATACTGTTGAATGTGTAAGAGGAACCCAGACATCATTTTAAAGTGGCATCATAGCAACCCGTGCTGCACAGTCAGGCATATGGTAGGCGTGAGAACATGCAAGGTCAGTCCTGTTTCCAAATCAGGACCCCTGGGGGCCACCTGCCCATCATCTCAGGTTTGCTTTTCATCTTTCCTGCATCACGGGACCAGCCACCCTCAGGAACCACTTTATTCTTGGTCTGTTTTTAAAGCCCATGCAAAACTTCCAATGTAATTCCATATCAAGTTGTAACAAGACTATTTCACACCCTTGGTACTCAAAGTGTGGTCTGCAACCAGCACCACCGAGATTCCCCGAGAGCTGGCTGGAAATGCAGAACCCCGGGCTCTACCCTAGTTCTGCTGAATCAGAACCTGCACTTTCCAAAAACCCCCAGGGCACCCAAGTGCAAGTCGCAGCGCAAGACAGGCATTGCCTTACGCCAAAGTTTATTTATGCATTTGCACAAGAGTGTTTTGAATCTCCAGTTTGCACCTGCTTTGTCCTCTGTAGACAAGTCTCTTCCCACCCACCCCCACGTCCCTTCCCCAGGCTGCCTCCACCAGAGCCCTTCCAGCCCCTCCTGCTGGGTCAGGTGCCCCCACTGATGTCCCACAGCGCCCAACTCTTAGCCACCTAACCGTAATTTTCAGTTTATCTGCCTCACCACTGGACTGTAAGCTCCCGGAAGTCAGGGACTGTGTTCTATCTGCAGTTGTGTCTCAAGTGCCCAGCACATAACAAGGACTCATCAAATATGTGTATGATTGAATTAAAATGGCCAACTGGAATTATAAGCACCTGGTACCCATTCCTGCTCATTCACAATCTTGCCCAGCCCTGTTATGACCAGCCTGGTCCTCAACCTCTTTGCTCTTGTCTGCTCACAGCTGGGGTGGCATTTGACCCTCTTGGCAGAGCCATCCTGGCTGCTTCTCCCAGGACTTGGGCTCCATTCAGGCCAGGTCTCTGGACTCTCAGCATTGGTGTCTGGGTTACTCATCAGATTGACCTTGGGCACTAGCTATGACCTTAGTTTCCTGGGCTTCCTTCTACCTTGTTCCTGAGCCTTTTTCTCCACTTCATGCTCCAATTAATGGTGACTTTAGTTTCTTTATTACTCGTTATAGCTAGTCCCCTTGTCTGGGGCTCTGCTTTCTGCTTCTTACCTAGTTCATGGGTTCCCCACTCACATGGAAGTGTAGCTGTTCCCTGATGTACTAAAGCCTACCTCTGCTATCAGAGCTTCTGCACTGAGCAGTTGCCAGCACAGACATTCAACCTTCCCCTGTTTCTAAATTCCTCTTAGCTTTGCTCAGTCTTGACTTCCCCATGCTGGACTGGGCTTTGACCTGTAGTGACCTTCCATGCAGAGACTCTGGCCCCCTAACCTGGATTTCCCCTGACCCCTGCCATTGCAGCTGTGTCTGCGTTCCCCTCTCCTAAACCCCAAATTATATCCCAGACTTATGCTCAACAAATGTTTTTTGATTGATATGAAAATGGATGGATGAATGGGTGGATGGATGGATGGATGGATGGGTGGATGGATGGGTGGATGGGTAGGTTGGTAACTGGATAAGTAGATGGATGAATGGGTGGATGGGTGGACAAATAACAGATGGATAGTTAAAGAAGTAAAGGAGGAGTAAGGAACGGATAGACAAGTGAATCAATATATGAATAAATGAACAGATGAAGCGATGGATAAACAGACAGATGCTTGATTGATTGAGTCAATCGGTTGAACCATTCCAATCCTAAAAGTCCAACACACTGTAGCAGAGATTACCGGATCAACACTGGAACCTACAGTGACATCTAGAAAGCTGACCATGCCAAAAACCATGGTCTACAGAGAAGTATGAAAGCAAAACCCCTGCCCACATGGCACTTACAGTCTAGAGTACTTGGTCCCAGTCTGCTTGGGAACTTGATGGACAGGCAAGAGCCAAACTGAGCCAACCCTTGTTCATATCCTTTTCTTCCCTCACAGGTCAAGTTTAATGCTAGGATGCCTCATTGTTTAATCTGGGAACTGCCGGGTCTATCTATGGTGATGAACTCTGCTCAAGAAGCATAACTAGGCCGGGCGCGGTGGCTCAAGCCTGTAATCCCAGCACTTTGGGAGGCCGAGACGGGCGGATCACGAGGTCAGCAGATCGAGACCATCCTGGCTAACCCGGTGAAACCCCGTCTCTACTAAAAAATAAAAAATAAAAAAAACTAGCCGGGCGAGGTGGCGGGCGCCTGTAGTACCAGCTACTCGGGAGGCTGAGGCAGGAGAATGGCGTAAACCCGGGAGGCGGAGCTTGCAGTGAACTGAGATCCGGCCACTGCACTCCAGCCTGGGCGACATAGCGAGACTCCGTCTCAAAAAAAAAAAAAAAATTAAGAAGCATAACTGAGATTCACTGATAGAAAAGACATCTATACCTGGAAATTCGCAACAGCTTCGCACAGTGTTCTAATGTTACAGTGCTGTCTCCCCACTGCACCAAGAGCTCCTTGGAGCAGAAATGGCTTTCTTCTCTATTTACTATTGATAAAAGAAATGTAACTGAAATTACTCTGTACTTCAATAGATTCAACAAATATTTATTAGTCATAAAGTGGCAGACACAGAAACGCTCACCACATATTCCCTTTACTCCCTTAGGCTTCCCGGGCCCCAAGCTGCTAGACAGGGAGTGTGTGGCTAGATCTGGTTGATAAAATGGGAGAAGAGTTGACAGGCGTCTCTTTCAGAAGGAGGCAATAAAAAGGTCACATGTGATTCTCCAGCCTCTGTCCTCTCGGCTGTATCAGCTGAGGGGGCTGTGAGCTCCTGATGGTGAAGGAGAGCCCCCTCCACTGCCTCCCACCCTCTCCAGCCCACTATTATCACATGCAGCTTGTGTAGTCCACAAACTCCTGCTGTGTTAACCTTTGAGATTCACTCCCGCAGCATCCCTCAGCCTAACCTAACTCACACAAATAAGAATAGCGGCAATGATCACATTTCCTAACTCCTTGCTTTATTCTGAATCCTTTTTTTTTTTCTTTGAGATGGAGTCTCACTCTGTCGCCCAGGCTGGAGAGCAGTGGCATGATCTTGGTCCACTGCAACCTCCACCTCTTGGGTTCAAGCGACTCTCCTGCCTCAGCCTCCCGAGTAGCTGGGATTACCAGCACGTGCCACCACGTCTGGCTACTTTTCGTATTTTTAGTACAGACTGGGTTTCCCCATGTTGGCCAGGCTGGTCTCGAACTCCTAACCTCAAGTGATCTACCTGCCTAGGGCTCCCAAAGTGCTGGGATTACAGGCGTGAGCCACTGCACCCGACCTATTCTGAATCCTAATCACGGATTGTCCTACTTTGTTGAGTGAATGGACCTGTTCACCAATCAGCTTTTATTTATTTGGAAGGGCTCGACTCTGTCTCCATGTAAGGAAAAAATTGTAAAGTATTTAAAATATGTCTTTGGTGGTCTTCTTCCTGTCCGCCTTCTTTCTACCTCAAACCCCCTGAGGGGTACCTGACCGACTTTCTTGTTCTCAAGCAATCTGCTCTACAGTGTGAAGGAACCGACCGGTAAGCAAACTCCCTCAGGGATATTTGCATGAGGGAATTTACATAAAGATCAGCTCTTCTCCATTCTCTACTGAGAGACAACCGAGCACCTCATCCCTGCCCCCTGCCCCGCTAAATGAGAAGACAGAGCATCGCTCGGCTTCCCGCAGCCCCTCATGGCTGGCAGTGCAAGGTCTTCTTTTCCATTAGGGTTGAGAAAGAAGATAGAAGACAAGAGGGCTAAAGCCTGGGCTCCAACATCAGCCCACCCTACCACTCACTGGAAAGGCCTCAGTTTCTTTTTCTGAAAAATGGGGAGGCGTTCACTGTACCTACCTATCTTCGTTTCCTGTGGCTGTTGTTACAAATTACAAAATTTACTGGCTTACAACAGAAATGTATTCTCTCACAGTTCTAGAAGCCAGAAAGCTGAAAGCAATTCTGCTGGGCCAAAATGCAGGCGTCAGTGACGCTTCCTGAGGAGGCTCTAGGAGAGAATCCACTTTCTTGCCCCTCCAGTTTCTGCTGGCTGCCGGCCTCACTTGGCTCACAGCTTCGTCACTCCAGTCTCCACCACTGTGGCCACATCACCTTTACCTCTTCTCTGTGTAAAATCTCCCCCTCCCTCCCTTTTTTTTTTTTTTTTTTTTTTGAGACAGGGTCTTGCTCTGTTGCCCAGGCTGCAGTACAGTGATACAATCACAGCTCACTGTAGCCTCAATCTCCTGGGCTCAGGTAATCCTCCCACCTTGGCCTCCCAGGTAGATGGGACTACAGGGATGTGCCACCACACCCAGGTAATTTTTTGTAGAGACAGAGTCTCACTATGTTGCCCACTTGACATTGCATTGAGAGCCTACCCAGATAATCCACGAGAATCTCCCCATGTCAAAATCCTAAATGTAATCACATCTGCAAAGACTTTTTTTTTTTTTTCCTGCCACCTAAGGTCATATTCACAGGGTCCAAGGATCAGGACATGGGAATCTTAGAGGAGACATTAGGTCATTAGTCAGTCTACCACACTACCCCATCGAGGCAGATACAAGTGCCTGATAAACATTAGCTGTCTTAACAATTATTCAACATTGTACCACAGGACCTCACGAGCATAAGAAAAACAAAATTGTTGTTGCTGTCACTGTTGTTGCTTAGTTTATGAGCCTAGAAAGGAGAACGGTCACTCCCTCAAACATTTGCTTGGAAACAGATGTGTCTGCTGTCTGACTGAGGCCTCCACTTTTTTGTAGCCACAGACCCAGCAACCACTTTCCTGAAAAGGGTCAGTCCACACGACTCACCAAGAAGCCTAGCTCAGAGGAACTGTGGATCCAGCGTCGGTGCACAGGCAAGGCAGAAGGCAGCCAGTCGGCAGGGCATTATTAAAAGTCAAGAGAAGTTGAGCCAGTTAACGTGAAGGAGGAGGAGCGGAGCCCACTCTCGAGCTGCTGCTGGGCGCCCAGAGACACAGAATCCCATGCCAAGAACCAGGAGCCTTTCCAGGACGAGGCGCTTGAGTTGCAGATTAAAATGTCATCTGATTTCTGCCCTGAGTATGACCTAAGGGGGAAAAAAACTCACTTTGAGAGATGTAAGTGGGGACAGAGAAGAGAATGCGGAAAAGGCTTCTGGCTGCGACAACTGCATGTGTTTGTCAGTGTATTTTTTGGTCATTTTAGAGCAACCTTATTAACCCCTCAGAGGCTACAAGAAATTAACTTTCTTTTTGGATTCAAATGAATCCCAATGACAGGTGTATCATTGGGGGATTTTCACAGGGACTGGATATTAAAGATGATATTACATTTCTTTTTTGTGACAATACCATTGGGACTGTGGAGAAAGCTTTTATTCTTAGCAGACACTGCTAAGGCCTGTATGTGGTCTATCTACACGCCTGCCATTTACCTTCAAATAAGTCAGCAAATTTTTTTTATGTATTTATTTATTTTTTTAGAGACAGGGTTTCGCTCTATCCCCAGGTTGGAGTGCAGTGGCATGATCATGGCTCACTACAGCCTTGACCCCTTGACCTCCTGGGCTCATCCTGCCTTGTTATCATTCTGCTTTGGCCTCCCGAATAGCTGAAACCACAGGTGTGAGCCATCACGCCTGGCTATTTAAAAAAGAAAAAAATTATAGAGACAGAGTCTCAATATGTTGCCCAGGCTGGACTTGAACTCCTGAGCTCAAGCAATCCGCCAGCTTCAGCCTCCCAAAGTACTGGGATTACAGGCAGGTGTGAGCCACGGTGCCTGCCCCAACAAATATTTCAGCATAGATACTAAAAGCAAATATGGTGAAATGGTAACAGCTGTCAAACGCGGGTAGTGAGTAAATCTTTCATCATCATTCTTCTCTCCAATTTGGAAAAGTTTTCAAAATAAAATTGGTGGGGTCGGGAGAAAAGACAGATGGTTAGAGGAAGCAAAGACTTCTACTTACCATGTCCCCAAGACTGAACTTGACCTTAGTGGAGAGGTGGGGACCCGCTGAGGTTGGGAGGAAAGCTTCAGGGACCAGTGGTTTATGGCAGCAAAGATATAAAACCTGGGCCTCGAGGCAGGGGGCCCAAGAGAGAGAATGGGACAGGGAGAGAAAGCCACGACTAAGGTGCCTTCTCAGCACTGAGGTGTTAACAGAACCAAAGCCAGGACGCCCCCGGGACAATGACAGACTGGGTGTTCGGAGGCAGTACCTGTAGAGGAAGCACCGCAAAGCCAGCGGCCGCCGAGGCACAGGTTAAAGGCTGACCAGTCACAGCGCAGGGAGCAGGGGTGGGGTTCCGAGACTTGGGGTCTCCAATGCAGCTGTTTCTGGGGAGAATTAGGAGTCCTGGGTTTTTGAAGGCGAGAGCCCAGCAAGGCCCATAGAATCCTGGTCTTTTAGGCCGGAGGACAAGCAGCCTGACGCTCCCGCTTCCCGTCCACTCGCGGCTATTAATCTGAACCAATCATGTGATCCCATTCTTTGCATGTGATTGGTTCAGGAATGGGCATGTGACCCAGTCCTGACCAATGAAATGTGAGACAAAGTTGCCGGGTTTGCGTGAGGCGGGGGGGTTTCTGGGACGTCTCTTCCCTCCAGAAGGATGCCCGGGAGGGGTGGTCTCTCTTCTTCCTCCAGGTTCTGTTGCCCAAATGTAACCCCTAGAGCTGCTGCCACCACCTTGTGGCCAGATTAAGGACAAGGCTAACGTCAAGGATGGCAGAGCAGAGAGACGGCAAGAACCTGGGTCCTGGAGGACGTCTCTGAGCCGTGGAGTCGGCAACCGGGAAGCCTGCCCAAACTTCCTGTTGTGTGAAATGATAAACGCCCTCATCCTGGAAGTCTGTTTGGTCCTGTTTCTGTCTCCGGCACAGGAGACAGAAGCTGAACCCCACGCGTTGCCTATGCCTGACTTAGGAAGGGGGGCCCTTCCTCCAGGACGACACCCATGTCTGGAAGAGCAACACAGCTGGCTTCCAGCTCAACTTGATCCCCACCCCAGGAACCCCTTCTGGTGAATATCCCACATGGCCACGTCACACAGGGCATCTGGCGAAACCCCCGGGTCGCACCTGCCAGGCTGGCGCATCTACAGAGAGAAAGAGAGCTCAGTCCCTCCGTTTCTGGATGACTCTGGCCTTTGAGAAGCTCAGGGAGGTGCCAAGCGGTGGGTGTAGCCCCCACCCTCCACCTCAATCAGCCCCCTCCGTGTACTTCACAAAATACAGTTCACGTTTCCTTGATTTTTACTCAAAGTGTGATTTAAATGCAACTTCAAATCACACCCTCTTTTTTTCCCACCGGAATGATCCCTGAGCAACCCTTGATGGAATTCCTAAAGACGCGGCTGCAGCGTGAACTCCTCTGACCTGCTCCTCTGCCCATCGGCCCCCAACCCAAGGGTGCTGGGAGGAAAATTAAGGCCCTGAGAGACCCTGTCTGTTCTTAACTCTGCTGAAAACCCGGAGGTGGGTGGATATGAGTTTTCCACGAAATGCCCTCAGGACCCAGGTGTTTCCAAAGTGGATCCAAAACTCTGCCCTGTTGTCCTCCCACAGGACCACTCAAGCTCAATGACTTGGGAAGTAAGGGGGCGTTGGTGGGGCCCAGGGGATGTGGGACAGGATGGAGTTCAAGAGCCAGGAGAGTATTTTGCCTTTGACCCCTGGGGCTCCTTGCAAGAGGTGGCCAGCACTCAACTTCTGTCTCATATTTGAAAGGGAAGCTGGCCAGTTTCATTTTCTGACCTGGGCTGACTTGCACGGCCAGAGCACACTGGAGAGCCCTGCTGAAACTTCCAGAAGACCCAGATGGCTGGACCACTCAGCATGGCAACCAGAAACAGCAGCAGCCTTGGTGAACACACCCACCAGCCACCTTATCCAGCCACAAACGTTTGCTGACCTCCCAGCTCACGGAGCCAGGACACTCCAAAGAGGCAGCTCAGTGTGATAAACAAAGATCAGAACTTGGGGTCGGCTGGATCCAGGTTCAGGTATCAGCTCTGACCGTTTCCAGCTGTGTGTTCTTTGGCAAATGACTTCACCTCTCTGGTCCTGTCTACAAAATGGGGATGATAACAATAGGTCCCTCTCAGGACTTTTGGCAGGACCAAATGAGACAGTGTACCCAAAGCACTGAGCTCGCTCCCTGGCATAGGCACGTGACTCATGATAGGAATGCACAGCACTTGACGTTTTGCAAAGCACTTTCTTGGCTGTCACGTCATCACCCTGCAGGGCCGTTGCTCTGTTTGTGAAGGGGAGTAAACCATCCTGAAGCAGAAGTTCAGGTAATGCCCTCCACGCCTCCCCAGCACAGCTCCTTGAAACCGATGGTCATATGCCCCAGGCTAGGTTTCAGTGTGGAAGCTCCCATGCTGGGTGACTCTGGCAAGTTACTTCCACTTTCTATTCCCAGTTTCCTCATCTCCAGGGTCCCTTTTCCTGCAGCATGCTGAGATTTCCTGCTAGACTTGATGTCTACAGCCTTAATTACCTGTTTAATACTTACTGTGTGCCTCTCAGTGCCAGACAGAGGCTAGGTACTTAAATACCTCATTTCCAATCCTCACAGCAACCTTGGGAGGTAAACCATTTTATCCCCATTACACAGATGGGGAAACTGAGGCTCAGAGAGGGGATTGCCACAGGCCACACAGTGAGTGAGTGGCAGCGATGGGATTTGAACCCACGTTGGTCAGATTCCAAACTCCATGTTTTACCCTGATGTTGCCTTTGGTTCAGACCTTCCAGTGGCCACCTTAGCTTCTTTGCCAGTAACCAGACTTTACCGTTGGACTTTTCCGTTGGTCATTCAATGTAAAACTGTGTGATGTTGTTGACAGAAAGAAAACCAGACCCGAGGGTAGATGTGTTCATGTAAATCTATTGTCACTGCATAGAAACCAAATTAGAATCCCCTCTGGTGCGGGGGCACCACCCTCTTTCACTCCAGCATCCACTGTGCACGGTTCTGTGCAGATTCCTGCTCTGGGTGTGTAGTTAGGAAACAAGGCCCAGCCCTGCCCTGATACGCTCGCTGCCTGGGCGGGGTCACTAGACAACTGATACAACCCAAGAAGAGCCTGAGAGAGGCCTGCAGAAATGTCCAGAAAGCTGCATTCAGCTCTTGCTTTGCATTGCAGCTTCCTTTAATGTTCTCTTGAAGCCATGAGCACGTAGGACCCCCACTCAGGGAACCATCTCGCTGGCTTCCTCATCCCCAGTGCCTAAAGCAATGCCTGACCTAACGTTGGTGCTCAGTAAACATTTTCTTAATTAGCTCACAAATAACTGAATGAGTGAATGAATGAGGGAATTCATTAGCAGGTCAAATCGCTTGAAGAGAGAGCTTGTTTACTGTTACGATCTGTGTGGCCGTGGAGCCCATGGTGTCATTTTATCTATAACAATTTGTACTTATTATTATATGGACAGGTAAGTTTTTCAGTCACTATTTACAATTTAGGACTCAGCTTGTGGACAAAGAACTCACTTCTCTGCAGTTAAGGAGCCAGATTCTAATACTGGCCTATTACCGATTCCCTGAGAGACCCATAACTGATTTTCCCACCTCGCCAGAACTCTCCAGACCCAAGCTTTTTATATTCTACAGAGAAATCTAAAGTCGCCGCCCCCAGAAGTCAGCAAGGCCCGTGATGTACTAGAGGCAGCTTCACTAACTGTGAGAGCTGATTGTGTCCAGACCTTCCCAGGGCACCTTCCACGTTCAATGACATCACGATAGTGGCTTGAAATCAGCCGCTGTGGGAATATTTATGAGATGGAAACTGACAAGTGCTTTTTTTTCTGGAGAGCCAGTTGTTAAATTTCTACCAGCATACCCCTCTAGAAGGCCCAAATTTCTTTGAAGTTTCTGGTCTTATGTTTAAAATCTCGGCATATACCATGGAATACTATGCAGCCATAAACAGAACAAGATCATTTCTTTGCAAGAACATGGATGGAGCTGGAGGCCATCATCCTTAGCAAATTAATGTAGGAACAGAAAACCAAATACCACATGTTCTCACTTATAAGTGGGAGCTAAATGATGAGAACACATGGACACATAGAGGGAAACAACACACAATGGGGCCTGAGGGTGGGGGATCAGGAAAAGGAACTAGTGGGTACTAGGCTTAGTACTTGGGTGACAATTTAATCTGTACAATAAACCCTCATGACACAAGTTTGCCTGTGTAACCAACCTGCACATGAATCCCTGAACGTAAAATAGGAGATTTAAAAATGACAGTAATCCCTAAGATCCTCTAATAACTAATGTTAAAAATGTTCCCAATTATTCATCCAAAAATTCTTAAAGACAATTATTTTGCCATGGTTATACCTCTATATTTCAAATAAAATCACATTTTGGGGCCAAAGTTTAAAAAACTAAAATTCCCGTATATTCTGCACTTTGAAAAACTTGACTTTTGATTTTAGTAAAAAAAAATTTTAATGACCAATTACATGACTGCAATCTTTTATTAAAATGGATGCTCTGAGAGGCTGCCATGTTTATCCTGCGCCTTGTTACATCTTTCTGCAACTGGGTTTCCTAGTTTAAAAAACAGAGCCCTGGGGAGGGAGGGATGAACAGGTGGGCAGAGAGCGTGTAGAGGAGTGGAACGATTCTTTCTGCCTGAGACTGCGATGGTGGGTGAGTGCCATTACACACTCATCCAAACCTACAGAATGTCTAACACCAAAAGTGAACCCGAATGTCCACGGTGGACCCTGGGTGATAATGAAGTGTCTATGTAAGTTCATACATTGTAATCAATGTCCCACTGTGGTGTGGGACGTGGTTGGTGGGGGAGGCTGTGCGGCGGGGGTGGGCAGGCTGCATGTGTGGGTGGGTGGGAACCCTCTGTGCTTTCTATTCAATCTTGCTGTGAAGCTGAAACTGACCTGAAAAAATAACATCTATATTAAAAATTATTTAAAAAAAAAAAGAGCACAGCATGATTTCCAGGTGTCCTTCCAGGTCTAAGATTCCATAGGGCTTTTGTCTCCTTTCTTTAATTAGCGCCAGCGAAAGTAGGATTTCCTGGTACCGGTTCCTACTCGTGTGGGGAAGGAACTGCAGCTTACACAGGTGCCGGTACATTCACCGTCAGATGTCTTCACCATGTGGTTAGAATTTGGGGAAGATGAGGCCAAGGGGAGGTTTGATTCTTCTAGCACGGTGGTTTCTCCAAGACTCTTCTGGCCACGTGTGTCAGGATCACCTGTTGAGTTTATGAAGCTACAGACTTCAGGACCTGGCTGAGACCTACAGAGTTGGAAGCCCTGGGGACAAGGCTTGGGTATTATTTTAAGTTCGGGAATACAATCTCTGCTTGGGTGACCATCCCACAGCCCCAGCCAAGCAGCGGCGGGTGGGCTGTTCCAGGAGCATCAGGAGAATGCAGGGGAGTTCCCTGCCATCCGCTCCACCACTCACCATGGCCTGACTGTGCAAGGCCCTCCGCCCCTTTGAGCCTCAGTTTCCCCAGCTATAAGATGGGGATGATGATGTTCACCAACTCCGTGGGAATGGTGCATGAATTAAATCAGACACCCCTGGTTAGAAAGCGTTGGCTCCACCATGAGTAGCCCCTGCCCCACCTTGCACTTGTGCTGCCCTCGTGCCCTTCACACACAAGTCTTCATCAGAGTCTCATGCCCAGCCGAGACACCAGTCAGGACCGGCACTTGTACCCCTGGTCAGCAGAGGTGGAAACACCCACAGTCTCTAAGAGACTGTGCCAATTGCCAGCAGGGATAAAGTCAAATTTCCTTCGCCTGGTCATCCACATCACCCTAGACATGCAGAGGTGCTTATGGGGGTGATTTGGGAGGCATGAATGCATCAAAACGACTCTCCGGGGGAAATCCCCAACTGAAATCACCCCTGCATCCCTGGTACCCTTGTAGGAGCTAGGCACTGACAAACGTTGGGATGTGGCCACAGCTCCCATCACCAAGTTAGTGATCCATATGCAGAGACCTGAAATGGCCATAACACCCTATGCATTTAAATAGTCACTCAGCAAGTACTTACTAAGCACGTTCTGTGTGCTGGGCACATGCAGGTACTTACTGAGCACGTTCTGTGTGCTGGGCACGTGCAGGTGTTCACTGAGCATGCCCTCTGTGCCAGGCACTCGTGGGAGCTGGAGATGCACCAGTGTGCATAGACCCTGCCCGCATGGCGCTCACCACCTGCAAGGGGCCACGAGCTATATCAGTGTCAAGCCATGACAAGTACTCTCAAGAAAAATAAAGTCAGACACGCCAGAGAAAGAGAGGGGAGCCCTCTCTGAGGAGGGCTCAGGAGGGATGTTTGAGCAGATCCCTGGACAAAGCAAAGGGAAAGTGGTGTGAATAAATGGAAGTGTTCTGGGAGGAAGGGGGCGCAGTACAAAGGTCTGAGGTAGGACCACACTTAACATGTTTGTGGACAACAAGGAGCCCTATGGTTGTAGTGGAGTGGGGGGTGCAAGGGATGGGGGGAGGCGCTGGAGAGGTGATCAGGGGCCAAATCGTATTGGCCACTCCATAACGCCACTCCTGGGCATTATCCTAACAGAGGGATTAAACAGAAGCAGAAATCCACACTCAGGCACTGGCAGCGTTGGTCCTGAAAACCAGACATTTACAAGCGGCCTGAGTGGCCATCCACACGGGGCTGTTTCGTGGGCAATGGCGCTCTGCTCCCCAAGCCCGCTGAATGACAGTTACCAGATTTTGTAGCAATGAGGAAAACGGGCATGATATAATAAGTTCAAAATATGTCTGGCACCTGAATGAAGACCGAGAGCTGTTGGGTTAGTGTGGGAGGAATGTGGGGAGCAGTTCTTTTTTCCCTTTTTCAAATTTTATATAATGCGGTTGCTGTATTATTTTTATGATTTAAAAAAAATGAAGGGAGAAAATGTGTTCAAACCAAACCAATGGCTGAGTGAGGGGAGGCAACGAAAAAGATCAGTTTCCCTTCCTCCTGATACACCCCACCAGGGTTTCGGGTTTTCTCACCACTGTTTGCTGGAACCCAGCCAGCCCAGGGAGTACTATGCCCGGGCAAGGAGGGTCCCACTCCTCTTGTCCAGTCCCAGATGGGCCACATGGATTCTCGGGAACGGGAGACTCCTGCTCCCTAAACAGCCTTCTTGCCCAAAGCCTCACTGGACATCTAGAGCAGGCAGCGGAGGCGGGGATGGTGGCGGGGGAGACATTCTTGCAGGACACCTGAAAAATGCCTCATCCCTTCAGCCCTGTGTGTCCTTACTACAGAGGCAGGCAGGCACTGTAGATTCTATTCTAGTTATTATTTTCCTGATTCTAAGACAGGCTCGTACAAAGACATGTCACCTTCAATGAAAACAACACCTCATTAAAGGTTTTACTTTTTTTTTTTTAGATAAGGTCTCACTCTGTCACCCAGGCTATAGTGCAGTGGGGCAAGCATAGCTCCCTGCACTCAAACTCCTGGGCTCAAGCAATCCTCCTGCCTCAGCCTCCTGAGTGGCTAGGACTACGGGCTTGCGTCACCTCACCCGACTAATTTTTAAATTTTTTTTAGGGACAGGGTCTCACTATGTTGCCCAGGCTGGTCTCAAAACTCCTGGCCTCAAGTGATCCTCCTGCCTTGACCTCCCAAAGTGCTGGGATTACTGGCATGAGCCACCATGCCTGGCCTAAAGATTTTATTCTATAATAAAATAGCTCGCTCCTTCTGTATCTTACAACTCACCCAAAACAAACCCACCCTACATGGCACTACAGGCAGAAAACCAGCCATCAAGAGTGTGAGGGCATCTCATTAGGTAATCTCTTCTGTTAAAAATGAAAGACATCAAGAACCATTCCAGTTGGGTTCCGGAGTCTTACAGTTTCCAGTTTCTGATATTTATCTCTCACTGTATTCCCAGCTGGGCTCAGCTCAATGCACAACAGGCCCCATTAAATGAACAGAAACTGGCTGGGAAAGGGTGCGGTGAGGGGTGGGGCCGAAGCCCATCTGCCAGGCGAGGGCCTGGGAACCCGGTGAGGAGCAGGCGGGCCCCCACCTCAGCTTCGGGTGTGGTTTCTGCATCTGCTCAGGCTACAGGAATAGGATGAGCTCTGGTGTCATGGAGAATGAGAATGTGGAAGTGGAGAGTCCAAAGGAGGGCTGCAGAGAATGAGCAGAGGAAGGGGAGGGTGGTCCTCAGACCTGCACTCAAGGGGACCCTGGATCTCACTGGAGCCCTCGCTCACTGTGGGGTCTTGGTCAAGCCACCATTTAATCACTCTGAGCCTCAGTGTCTTCCTCTGTGAAATGGAAACAATGAGAACAGATGTGGAGGCATTAGTCCCCCAAATGTCCACAGCCCAACCCCCAGAGCCTGTAACTATGTCGGGTGACCTGGCAGTGGGGAACGACAGTTGAGGGTGGAATGAAGGTGGCTAATCAGCAGATTTTAAAATAAATTATCCTGGACTTTTCAAGTGGACCCAATGAAATCACAAAGCCCCTTGAAAGTAAGAGAGGAGAGGGCTGGAGGGCCATGTCAGGACTCAACCAGCTGACAGATGGAAGAAGGGGACAGGGGCCAAGGAGTGCAGGTGGCCTCTGGAAGCTGGAGAAGGCAAGAAAATGAGTTCTCCTCTGGAGCCTCCAGAAGGAACCAGCACTGCCCACGCTTGGATTTTAGCCCAGTGAGACCCACGTTAGATATGACCTCCAGCACTCTAAGATGCCTTTGTGTTATTCTAAGACACCAAGTTTTGGCCAGGCACGGTGGCTCGCTTGCTGTGGCCTGTAATCCCAGCACTTTAAGAGGCCAAGGTGGGTGGATCACTTGAGGTCAGGATTCGAGACCAGCCTGGGCAACATGGTGAAACCCTGTCTTTACGAAAAAATACAAAATTTAGCTGGGCGCAGTGGCACACGCCTGTAATCCCAGCTACTCAGACGGCTGACACAGGAGAATCACTTGAATCCAGGAGGTGGAGGTTGCAGTGAGCTGAGACTGCACCACTGCACTCCAGCCTGACCAACAGAGACTCTGTCTCTAAATAAATAAATAAATAAATATCACAAAGACACCGAGTTTCAGCAATTTGTTGCTGCAGCAGTTGGAAGCTGGCTCGTGAGCCTGCCAGGGTTGTGGGTGTGAAATGAACACATGCATACACAGTGCTCAGCAGTGTCTGGCACGTTGGAAGCACCCTGCAGATGGCAGCTACTTTTATCTCTGAGAGAGTGATGTGGGGGTTGGTGCCGACCCACCGCTTCCCTGATGTCCAGTCCCCAGGCTTCGAGCAGCTATGGCAGCAGCCGGCCTGGCGCACCTCTCACGATGGCCCTGGTCAGTAAGACTGGGCCTGGGTCAGCAGGCAGTCATCAGAGCCATTTCTCCCTTGCTCACTGGGCAGAGGTGTAGATTCACGCAGTGGGGAAGTCGCCTCCTTTTCCCCAGCACCAGGTCTGGAGCAGCAGCTCTCAGCCCTGCCAGCCAGGACCAGTTGTTCCCTAATCTTGGGGCCAGTCCAGGAGTCCATTGTTTTTGAGTCCCCCAGGTGATCCTAATGGACACCCGGGGTCAAAAGTCCTCTAACCTAGAAAGAACACTGACCAAAGGTTGATGCGCTGACCTTGACCACTACAATACCAGTGACAACAGTGACAGTGGCGGCCACCATTTGCTGACAGAGTACTGGCTAAACACTTTACATATGTTATCTACTCAAATCCTTAAACCCGATTTGTAGGTACTATTGGCACCCCCACTTCATAGATGAGAAAATTGAGGTTCAGGAATGCAGAGAAACTCACTCACAGTCACTCAGTGATAGAGGGGTGGGGCCTGGATTGGAAATTACAACCATCCAACGTGAACGTCTTCCCCTCAGCCACAAATGTGTGAATCCTCACCCAGTAACACACGGTGTGCAGGGTGGCCACTCTTCCAGGTCCCCTAGCTCCCTCACAGCAGATATGGGGCTATAATGGAAGGAAGCTCCACTCTGGTTCAGAGAGACCTGCGTTCAAGTTTGGACTTGAGGGGCAAGGTGTAAAATACATCTTCCCATCACTCGTTACATAGGACTTCCTGGTCTGCGACTCACTTTGAAAAGAGTTACCTGGAATCAAGCCTTATCATAATGAATATCTTTGCAAAATAAGTGCCACACACTTTCAAAAAGATGCTTCATTCGTAAAGAAACAGAAGTATGTTTTGTTCAGAGAATTATATATTTTTGAGAGTGTCGTGCCCTCCAGCCAAGCTGCCCTGGAGGCCTTTGGTTGAAGGGCCAGGTTTATTCCTCCCTGCAATGAGGGTGGACACTCCCCATAGGAACTTTTTGGTGAGAGGGTGTTGGGAAGAGCCCCTGCAGGGCTTGGGGTTTGGATGGATGGTGGGAAGGGGAGGGTCTAGGGAAGTGGGGCTCAGTAGAGCAGGAGGCGAAAGAAAGGGAGCGATTCTCCGGGTGGGTGCTTCAATCACTGTCACCTTTAAGACAGGGGAGACCTGCACCAGCATAAAGCTGAGATTGGTCAAGAAACAGCCATTCTTCATTTGAGTGGGGAAAGGGGAATAATTGGTGTTTGTGGGTGACACCGTGGCCTGTCTTCGTCTCACTACTGTGATCCCAGAGTGACCTTCTGTGCAGCTGGTGTTCGGGGAGATGGTTTATATCAAACAGGAGAATGATTCAGCCCGGCCAGGAGCTCCAGGACAGTTCCCAGGTGTCAGTGGCTCCTACTTTCCTCCCCAAGAGTAATTAGAGGGAACCCTTTTAAAGCCATTCTACCATTCCTCCTTTTCACATTGGCCTTCCACACCACGTCTGAAGTTACAGACTCTGGCTGGATATCTGCATTCCACACTCAGGCAGATCACCTGTGGAATTATCCATGTTTTTCAAAGCACTTTCCACATAGCACTAGTTCTGTAAACTTCATGGGAGTAATGGAACAAAAAGGTTCCCTGAACTACCGCATTTGGGAAGCACTGGGTTCTTTGCTGCAGGACTTATCAGAGCCTTTAATATGCTCCTGTGCATTGTGAAACATCCAGAAAGAAATGGGGTATTTTCTAAGCTTGTTTGGTTACATAACTTTCATTTTTTTGGCTGAGTTGCAAATGGGTCAGTATCCTTCGGAACAGAGTTTATAAAATGCTGTCATAAGGGGTCTAAAACAAGGGCATCTAACTGGTAGGACATGGGTTCCTGAGGCACCCGGGGAGTCCTCACGTGGAGTTCACATCACAGAGGCTCGAACACATATACCCAGATGTGGTCGGAACACATCCTAAACGAGAACACATTCTAAATGAGAAGCTGCTGTGATTAGGGACACATTGTTGGCCAAAGCGTGTTAGAGAATTCAGCACGGCGTCTGATAACTAAGGAGGTTCCTGGTCCACAGAGAGGGAAGAAAAGCCCCATGTGTGCTGACCGACGCTGCACACCCCTCGGCCTCTCCGTGCTCGTCGTTGGCCCTCCTTCTCCACCCTCCAGTTAAGAACTGGCCTCCTCCTAGCTCCCCCATGGAGCACGCTCCTGCCTGCTCAGCAGCTCCCCGTGTGCCGTCGTCTCTGACCAGCCGGTCCTACCTGCTCCCTCAGCCACAGACGCCCCTCTGCCAGGAAGCCTGCCTGCACTCACCAGGCAAGGTCAAGGCCTCTGCTGCGTTTTCCAGCAGCCCCTTCCCAGCTGTGATTTGCTAATTCTTCTCTACACTTGATTATTGCAGGGAGTGGGGTGGGGGGATTCCCTGCCCCGGGTGACTGACGGGGCCAGGTCTGTTTTGCGCTCTGTTGCAACCACAGCTCCTAGTATTGGACTTGGCATAAAACAGGTGCTCAACAAACATTTGTTGAATGAATAAATGAATATGAGGTCTTTGCACAGTATGTTAATATGGATTTTATTTTTTAGAAACAGGGTCTCACTCTATCGCTCAGGCTGGAGTGCAGTGGCACAATCATAGCTCACTAGATCCTTGAACTCTTGGGCTCAAGGGATCCTCCTGCCTCAGCCTCCCAGGTAGCTAGAACTACAAATGCTCACCTCTATGCCTGGCTAATATTTTTTATTTTTACTTTTTTGCTGAGATGGAGGTCTCACTATGTTGCCCAGGCTGGTCCCAAACTCCTGGCCTCAAGCAATCCTTTCACCTCAGCCTCCTAAAGTTGTGCGATTTCAGGCATGAGCTGCTGTGCCTGGCCTATCTCAATATTTTAAAGGGCCCCTAAGACTCAAATGCCGAAGACCACAGGTCAAGAAGATGCATACAAGTCTTCACATTTGCTGGGTGCGGTGGCTCATGCCTGTAATCCCAGCACTTTGGGAGGCCAAGGCGGGTGGATCACGAGGTCAGGAGTTCGAGACCAGCCTGACCAACATGGTGACACCCTGTCTCTACTAAAAATACAAAAATTAGCTGGGCATGATGGCAGGCACCTATAATCCCAGCTACTCGGGAGGCTGAGTCAGGAGAATCGCTTGAACCCAGGAGGTGGAGGTTGCTGTGAGCCGAGATTATGCCACTGCACTCCAGCCTGGGCAACAGAGTGAGACTCCATCTCAAAAAAAAAAAAAAAAAAGTCTCAACACTTAAAAAAATATTAATAGGTGCAGAGTGACAGCCAAGGGATGTGAGGGTTTTTTTGTGGGAGGAGAGTGATGAAAACGTTCTAAAATTGACTCTGGTGACAGTTGCACAACTCTGACTATGAAAGGCCATTGAATTGTATACTTGTGATGGGTCAATTGTATGGTGTGTGAATTCTATCTCAAAGTTGTCACAGAAAACAGGTGAATCTGGGCAAAACGTTTGGGAGTATTCTTTGTGCGATTCCTTATAACTTTCTTCTACATTTCAAATTATTTACCAGTACGGTTTTTTAAATGGGTGAATCAGATCTTAAGTCAGGGGGATTTTAGAAATCTTCCCTGTCCTCCCTCACCCAGTAAGCATTTATTCCGGATTTATTCCACGCCGTGCTTGTCACAATCGTGAGCACTGGACAGGCATTCATTCCCTCGGTCCTCAGTGCCCTCCCGGGACGTAGGTCCTATGGATTTCCCCACTGTACAGGTGAGGAAACTGAGGCCCACCGAGGGGCATGGCTGGCCTCCATTTATAGTAGAGAAAGCAGGACCCGAAGTCGGGATATCTCCCCGGAGAGACTGGACCCTTCCCTGTGGAGCCAGCCTGACCCAGGGCCAAATCCAGGCTTCCATGTTGGTTATGGGGTGTGGGTCCAGAGATGAGCCCTGAAAAAAAAAAAAAAGGCAGGATGGTGTTTGTGTGCGTGGTGTTTTGTTGTTTTTTTTTTTTTTTCCCAAGGAGTCTAATTCAGTCGCTCGCACATGTCTTGCCCACAGCACCTGGGCCAGTTTCTGGCCGGAGGGGCCTCAGAAACCTCAGCGGCGCCTGTTGCAACAGCGTGGCTACCACACGGCAACACCGACAGCTGCTCAGGAAGACACGGCGTCAGGCTGCCCGACACAGGTGGCGGAGACAGGGATGGACCACCCTGGCCAAGCGCAGCGTGGATTCCGGCCTCCAGGCCCAGCGGCGTGACTGCCCTGCTGGGGGACCGTCACCTCCCCGCTCCTAGGTGAGATGAGATCCTGAAACCGAACCTGCCTTGACCAGTTCCCCCTTCCAACGCCAACGAAACATGGGACTTCCACCAACGATTCCTCTTTGGGAGTTGTCTGTCCCATAGGGCAGGACGTGGAGAGCTGGATTCAGGAAGTTGCTGGGCGTCTTCAGTTTTCAACTTCGCGTTTTCACTTTTCTTATCAGAAAGGTGCATGAGTAATACTGCGAATGCAGCACCTCGCGCGGTGGAACTACCTTGAGGTGCGGAGTCCCCGAAACTTCACTCTTCTCTTAAGTGAGTGTCAAGGTAGGGATCTGAGATGAAACGAAAGTAGGAATGAAAAGAGCTGAAATAGAAACGAGAAGAGCCAGGGACAGGAGCCAGAGCAGGCCACAGGCGCCGCGTCTCCGTGCGAGACGGGAATGTTCTACACGCAGAGTGCACTCTGGATGGTCTCACTAGGGGGACAGCACCATCCCAGAAAGGGATGCAGTTTCGTGAGCCACCCGGACCTGGCTCCACCCGTGGGCAGCAGCTACCTGACACGCAAAATCATTTCTCCTCTGTCAGCCTCAGTTTCGTCTGTAAAATGGGGCACTAATGCCCACCTCGCCAGGTTGGAGAGGGTGAAGTCAGCATGCCCATCAATGGGTATTAGGACATTAGTCATAATAACTAAGATTTACTGAACACCTGTTTTCTCTGTCAATCAAACAATATTATGCAACATTGAGGTGTTTCCCCACCACGGGCTGGGCGTTTCGCTGAGAACGGGCTGGCTGTGTCCTTCTTTGCTCGTCAGAGCCATCCTGCGAGGCTGTCTTCTTACTCCTATTTCACAGATGAGAAGACTGGCATCATCAGGGCCAAGTCCAGCCCAGAGTGGGTGTAAGTTTGTGAGCTTGCTGCTTAAACAACCTAAATAGGGTCCCTCTTCAGGATAAAAGTACAAAATGTGCCACACGTGCCCTGTAAGGGAGCAGGCAAGAAGGGAGACCTGGAGTTCCAGCTTCATTAGCCTGGTGATCCATCTGCAGTCCTGCCAGGTTCCCCAAGCCTGGGGGAGCCCAGCACCATGGCCTCAACACAAAGGGCAAAGACCTGATGTGTGCAGAGGAGGAAGCTGTTTTCCTAAAGCAGTCAGCAATATGTCACCCTGGGGCCTTGGAGGGGAGCAGGTGTGGACCAGCACGGGGAGGAGGGAGGAGGCCAGCATGGAGGCAGGCAGTGCAAGGAAAGGGAGGGGGCAGGAGCAGGGCTGAGAGGGAGGCATGCAGAAGGGAGGCAGGAGGAGGCTGCCCTGCTAGGTGAGTGCCCCTACGAACCGTGGCGTGCTGAGGCCACTGAGGGTGAGAGGTGGGTACTGGCCCCACAAGAGCCAGGTTCTGGGATGTTCCCTGTGGCTCTCAGGTGGATAATGGAGCACGGCAGCCAGCCTGAAGACCTGGAGGCCAGCTGGGAAGCTGTCATGATTTCATTTTAATTAATTTAAACTTAAATAGCCACATGGGGCTCGTGGCCACAATATTGGGGATAAGAGAACATTAAGTTGGGGGCTCTGATGTGATCTCCCCACGTGGCTGAAGATAGCTCTGTCGGAGGTGTAGGAAGCAGCCAAGAAGGGTGGCCAAATGTTTGCAGGGAAACCAGTTACCCCACTATGGGAATAACCCAGGGGAGAGATGGTGGTGGCCCGGAGGGAGCAACGCAGCTAGGCAGCATGTGGGTTCCTAACTTCATAGCTGTCCTCACTGGAGAACTAGGAGCCAGAAGGAGGAGGAGGAGCTTTGGGGTGAGGGGAGAGGGTTACAAGGATGAATTTGGGTTAAGACGTTTTGAGTGTGAGGTGCCTGCAGGCTGTCTGGGCAGAGCAGTTCAGAGGGTATTCCTTAGATGGTTCTAGAATTCATTGTACTGGTGCTAAAGACATGGACTTGGAAGTTGTCAGCCAAGGGTGGCAGCTACATCGTGGGAGTAGATGTGGTCCCATGAGAAGACCCAGGATGGACCTGCACAGCCCAAGGAGATGACAGAAAGTGACCTGAAATTCCCTCCTGGCGATGCCACCAACACATCTGAGCACACACGGGCACTCTTGGACTTGGGGGCGCTATCTCAGTTACTGCTGGCCACCCATCCTCCCCATCTTTAACCCCCCACCCAGTGCCAGCTGGATACCCTGCCAGTTCTCACCTGGCAGCCTTCTCTGGCTACCTGCATCTCCTTTGCTGCCTGGGCAGCAGCCCGAAGTAGCAAAGAATTCACAGCCTCTGGCAACAGCCCTTGGATGTGTCCCTTTCACCTTCATAACAGCCCTGAGAAGCAGGTACTGTCAGTATCATCCTGCTGTACAGATGAATAAGGTGGGGCACAGAGAGATGGGGCCACTGGCCCACAGTCCCACAGCTTGTAGGTGGCAGAGCCAGGATTCCAGCCAGGCCACCTGTCACCAAGTGGCACTTATAGCTGGTCATGCCTCCTCGTAGTTGTACCCGGCTATGCCCAGCATGCATGCTCATGCCATTCACCTGCCCTGACATTGGGCTGCTTCCAGCCATATCCGTGGGGCCCTGCGGGAGAGGAGCAGCAGCATGTGTTATGCTGTTGGCGCCAGCCCTGCCCCAGGTGCTCTCCATGCACTGTATCCTCGCCAGCCCACTCTAGGGGCTTCTCTCATCCCCGGTCTCCACTGCAGGCCCAGCGCTGGGGCTGCTGCTTCACTGGAGGAAGCTTCTATCTTCACACTCAAGATTTGGTGTTAAAAAATAAAGAAAAATAAAGCTGGGTTCAAAATTAGCACAAGATTCGCTACAAAGAACACAAGACACAATTTCCTGTATGGTTTTTTTTCTTCAGTTTTTTTAAGACTTCCAGAAAAGTTTCCACTGCAACACTGAGACCAAAAGGGTAGAAAATGCAAATGTGAGGATCCAACCTTGAGCCATCATCTGCCCCCAGCACAGGGCAGCCACAGAGAGATCAGGAGAGATCAGCCACAGAGAGATCAGGAGAGGGACAGCCAATTCCTAAAGACCAGAGGCTCCAAATGGGAGATGGGCAAGAATCGTGAGGGGTCACCAAGACAGTGGGCTCCTTTGACCCTGTGCCCTGAGCCTGTAGGTGCTTGGCTCCATACATGGATGGAGGATGCATGGGGAAGTGGGGAGCTGAGTGGATGAGTGGATGGATGGTTGAGTAGGTGGATGCATGGATGATGAATGTGTGGGTGGATGAATGAATATAAGTGAGTGAGTGAGTGAGTGAATAATGAGTGAACTGTGTTTCTAAAAAACATATCACTTGACAGCTAACAACCAGTGTGAGAGGAAACACAGCCCCAAATACTTATCATTGCAGTTGTGGGACTCACACAGACTCACAGTCACCTTTGAGTCCTGGCTCTGCCCTTGGTGGCCGGGGACCTTTGGACAGGGCTCACCCACAGGATGGACCTGCTGATCCCAGTAGCCCACAAAGTGGAGCTAAAGTGTGCAATCTAAGAGCACAGGGGTCCTGCATTCGACCCAAGAAAGAGATTGTAGTTTACCAACAAAGTTCTCGGGGGAGGCAAGACTCCAAATAGCTGTTCAGACCCAGACAAATTTGTGGACTAAAGGGAGACAGGAAACCACTCCACAGAAAAGATCAACTTTTCACCTTCCAAGTCTCTCTGCAATGGAAAAAGCAGCTCTGCGTACAATAGAACTCTCCCATCCTTCAAGAATTCAAGCCCACAAATGACCAGTTGTGGCGGATTAATGCTGGCCACAAGTTCTCTGACACTCAGCCCATTAAAGGTGGGGGTCTGTGTCTCTTTCTTCAATCCAGTGGGCTCTGTGCCTGCTTTGACCAGCAGCATAGGTAGAAGTGCTGCTGTGTCCATTTCCAGGCCTGAGACTTAAGAATCTGCCAGCTGCTTCTTCCTGCCTCCTAGAACATGTTCTCTTGGTGTCCTGAGCCACTGTGGAAGAAGTCCATTTATGCTGCTGGGGAGAGCACATGGAGAGACCCGAGGTGATGTGGAGACAGAGAGCTGACAGCCTTCCCATCATCCCCATCAGTGAAGCCACCTTGGTCCATCCAGAGCAGGCCATCAACCAGCTGAGTCCCACTGAGGGACCCCCGTCAATGCCAGGGAAGCGGAACAACCAGTCAGCTGAGCCCTGCCTAAACTGCTGACCACAAAGCTATGAGATAGAATAAAGTGGTTATCATTTATGCCACAGAGCTTGGGGCAGTTGGTTTCGCAGCAGTAGAGAACTGACACACTAACTCTTCTGCCTAAAGAGCCATGGACCATATGTCGTCTCTGAGACACTGTGACTCTGAGTCATAGAGCTCCAAAATCAACAAGGGTCAGGCCCTTCTACTTTAACTCTCACTCTGGCTTGATAAAACCCAGATCCATGAGGCTAAGACATGGGTATAAGATTAAAAATCCCAAATTAATTGACTTAAAAATTTCATTTCATCCCCATTGAAATGTACTCCTAAATGCCCCCTAAAGGAAGGAAAAATGGAAAAAATTAAAAGACAAGATAATATGAATTCTAATGGTGAAGATTATCCTTCTATAGTGTCCAGGGCAGCTAAGGCCCAAGTCTTCCTCATTCACTTGTTTTACTCAACAGACATCTACTGAGCTGAGCACCTCCTATGTTCCAGGTGCTCTAAGACATAGGCTCTAGGGATACAGCAGTAAACACAGACAGACACAGTCTGATCCTTCTTGAACTTATTGCCTTATAGAGGAAACATGCTAATTAAAAAGAAAAACTTGTTCAAGCGTGGCTCACACCAGCAATCCCGGCAGTTTGGGAGGCCATGGTGGGAGAATCACTTGAGGCCAGGAGTTCAAGACCAGCCTGGGCAACATAGTAAGATCCCATCTCTACAAACATAACAAACAAAAAATAACAGGCGTGGTGGTGCATACCTGTAGTCTCAGCTACTTGGGAGGCTGTGGCAGGAGGATTGCTTGAGGCCAGGAGTTTGAGGCTGCAGTGAGCTGTGATCACCACTGCACTCCAGCCTGAGTGACAGAGAAACACCCTGTCTCTAAAAAAATAAAAGGAATAAAAGAAAAGAAAAGCTCCTGCCAGGCGCCATGGCACAAGCTTGTAATCCCAGCACCATGGGAGGCTGAGGCAGGCAGATCATGAGGTCAGGAGTTGGAGACCAGCCTGGCCAGTATGGTGAAACCCCATCTCTACTAAAAATATAAAAATTAGCCTGGCGTGATGGTACACACCTGTAGTCCCAGCTACTCGGGAGGTTGAGGCAGAAGAATGGCTTGAACCCAGGGGACAGAGGTTGCAGTGAGCCGAGATCGCGCCACTGCACTCCAGCCTGGGTGACAGAGCGAGGCTCCATCTCAAAAAAAGAAAAAAAAAAAGGAAAAGCTCCCACACAGAAGTGTATGCATGTTGAGGTGGCAAGCCCTGTGCATATGCAATGGGGGCAGCCCTAATCTGGAGGGTGGTCAGGAAAGGTTTTCCTAAAGTGGTAGACCCTACTTCAGGTAGACTCTGAAGGAAGCAGGAGTTAGCCAGTACAGGAGGAAAGAGAGTGGATTCCAGGCAGAGGAAATGGCACGTGCAAAGGCTCCCGGGTAGATGGAAGGGGACGTGACATGCTGGAGAAAGTAGAAAAAAGCCAGTGTGCCTGGAGCCAGGAGAGCAAGGGGAAGCAGGAGACAGCCAGGGTTCAGGGGATGGGGTGGGTGAGCAGGGCCAGCCCACGCAGACCTTTACAGAGCACACAACCCACGCTCCTTGGCTTTTGAAAAGATGGCGCAGATCCACTTTCTAGCGAATGTCTTGCATAGCTGCTAGATGAAGGGCACCTTGGCTGTGTCAAAACTCCTTGAAGGCCAGGGCTTGAAGGGCCACAGAGGCTGCCTCAGCTGCTTCTCTCCTGGATAGACCAGATGGTCCGCAAAGCACAGTTTCCCAAGGGAGAGAGGTCAGGGCCTGAGCCACTCACTATTCCCTGGCTCTGTTACCTCAGGAAAGTCCTTTAATGGCTTTAGTGAGTCTGGGCTTTGGTTTTCTTCCAGAGTGCAGTATGGGAAGGGGGAAGAGAGTAAACTTCCAGTGGAGAACCCAACAGCCAACGTCCACCTTGGTAAGTTACACGGACGGCATGGACCATGGATAGGAAGTGATGAGAATAGCACTTTAATTTGAGATTTACCTCCCAAAAACTGGTAACCCCAGTTTAACCATGAGAAAAACATCAGAAAAGCTCAAACTGAGGGATCTTCTGCAAAATATTCTACCTGAGTAATCCTCAAAACCATCAGCATCATCACAGACAGGCAAAGTCCCAGAAACTGTCAGCCAAGAGGAGCCCATGGAAACCCATTGACTATCATGTGGAATACTGGATGGGGTCCTGGGACAGAAACAGACATGAGGGGAAATCTGAGGGAATTGGAATTAAGTGTGGATTTCAGTTAATGATCATGTATCATTATTGGTTAATTAATTAGAACGAATGTACCATGTTAATGTAAGATGTTAATAACAGGGGTAACTGAAGGCTGGTAGATGGGAACCATTTGTATTATTTTCTCAATTTTTCTGTAAAACAGTGCTAAAAAACAAGGTCTATATGCTTTAAAAAATTCGGATACCCCAGGCCTCATCTTTAGAGATTCAAATTCCAGCCTGGGTTGGTGCAGGCACTGATCTTTTTTGAAGTTCCCTAATGCGTGGCCAGGGGCAAGTGGCCGAGCTTCACTGTGGACATGGGTGGTGCAGCCATAGCAGGAAGGGCTGCCGTGTTGCAGTCACTCTGGGCTAGGTCCACAACCAGCCTGAGTTAAGCCACACTGGGCACTTAAGGACGCTGAGTGACCATGAGTCGACAGTGCTGTGGCTGGGGTTCCTAGTCTGGGTGGGAAAACTGAGCTTGATGCTCTGAGGTCACTGTCAACCACAGGATTCCACGGCCCCAGAAGGAAAAAGCTACCAGATTCTGGACACCTGGATTCTAGCTCAAGCTATGTGTCCTTTAACTTAGCGACCTTCTGGACTCCAGTTTCCAAATCTCCATAGACAGAGGCGAGGACTGGTTGCTGTGAGCTGTCCTCCCCAAACAGAGCAGTGTGCCAGGCTAACCCACAGCTCCCCTTTGGTGGAGGCCTACCGAATCTTGACCACTGTCAAGGTCAATGTTGTCCTGTAAGAGCAATAAGTTCTGCAGTGAGCATAGTGTCGAGGAATGATGGTTATGCTCAGGAGCCCTGGATTTGGACTGTGCTGGTGAGTAGCAAGCTGCTTAACCTCTCTGTGCCTCTGCTTCCTCATCTGTAAAATGGGAATGACAATAATGATGACCTCACAGCACTGTTTGCAACTAAAAGAGATGATCCAGGTAGTGCTCCAAAAGTGGTCACTGTTACCCAGGAGACAGAGAGCAGGGCTGGACAGAAACTCCATGTTTTACTCATTGATGTGGACCCAGGCTTGGCATGTGGGTGGTTAGCAAACATCTGTGGAATTGTTAAATAATTAACCAAGTATTATAAGACAAAACAATGAGCTGAACATTCTGTAGTGGAACAAGGCATAGGTAGCTACAAGACACAGGATGGAAGGAAAGATTCTGTACGTCCTAGAACTTGGGAAAGATTTGCCTTGTGGCCTGTAGCAGGCAGAATAATGGTGTCCCATCCTTAAGACCTCCATGTCCTAACCCTGGAACTTATAGACAGGTTAGGTTACACAGCAAGGGGGAATTAAGGTTGCAGATGGAATCAAGGTTGCTAACCTTAAAAGAGGGAGTTTATCCTGGATTATCTGGGTGGACCCACTGTCATCACAGGTCCTTATAAGTGGAGAAGAGGCAGAAGAGAGTCAGAGAGGTGGGATGTGGGAGGGACTCACCTGGCATCACTGGCTTTGAAAGTAGAGGGTGGGCCCACAAGCCAAGGAGTGCAGGTGGCTTGTAGAAGGTGGAAGAAGCAAGGAAACAGATTCTCCCCTAGAGCCTCTAGGAGGAACAAAGCCCACATCTTGATCTGAGCCCACTAGGACTGACGTTGCACTTCTGGCCTCCAGCGGTGAAAGAGACTAAATGTGTATTATTCACAAATTTGTGCTTATTTATTACAGCAGCTATGGGAAGCCAATACAAGGAGTGTGCAAGAGCCTACAGCGAGGGCCAGAGACACCTGCTCAGCCAGTGACAGGGATGAAAGGTGACAAGGGCTTTAAGCATTCTTTTGGACATAGGGAGAGACTGTCAAACTGTAGTCATCACTCAACGCTCTTCTAACTGATTTATTTGCTGTTATTTTCAGGCATATAATCTTTCAGATGATTGGCCACAAATTTCAGTGTTTAAAAGCAAGTTACCAAGAGAAAAATGCTGAAAGTCCTAGCTCTCAGTCCCCTTCCGACCCGTACACTCTCAGACACTGGATAGGCCACTGAAACAACTGAACAAAGATATCAGGGGGAGCGGGGGGAATTACAGGCCATTTTCATTTACTCAGTCAGTGTCCATCGCTACACTGTAGTGGATATTTGTCACTAATGTGGGCACCCCAGCCTCAGAGCCCCTCTGCTGTTTACAGGATTTTCTCTCCCATGAGAGGGGAGTAGGACATGCCAGACACTCATGTTTCCAGCCTCCTTTGCAGCTAGAGTGCAGTCATGTGACCCAGCCTCCCCAGGTGCCCCCACACCTGGTGTTAACTCTGTAACTAGTACCCAAGAAGCAAGGGAGCAGGGCCTGGCGTCTACCCACCCCACATCCTTCTATGAGGTCTCATGCTCCTTAACCACAGTTGGCATTTGCTGTTTACAACAAACACCTCTAACTGATTCAGGGTTGGGACAATGCATGCAAGGCCCTGCAATGCTGTCACCAAAGGAGTGTTCTGCAAATGGCCCACCGGCTCTGGTCATCCCTCTCCCCAGGAGGATTAAGGAAGGCTTGGCATTATCATCACCAAATACAATTAACCAGCACAAAAACTACGCAGACCAGTCAAAGGAGAATTAGGAAGACACCCAAGAGCAAACAGCATTGCCCATCCATCAAGGTGCCATTCTCTGTGGGGTGCTGGGTTCTGTGGCAACGCCAGAAATGGCGTGATAGGAAAGGTGGCTCACCCTCTCTCACTCTTTCTAGCCCAGTGGCATTCTGAAAGTGCCTTACTTTTCATGAGATACCTCGTTTTCACTCCAGCAACACGGCCAAGTAGGCAAGGCAGGAGAGTCCCATTTTACAGCTGAACAAGTGGAGGAACAGAGGGGTGGGGCCATTTCCGTAAATGATGGGGCCAGGGCGGGAACAGAAGGTTCTAGAGTCCTCAAGCTTTTCTAATTGGCAAGGAAGGGGTGGGAAAGAGGTGAGGAAGAGAAGTCCAATAATGTCCCTCAGGACGCCTCGGGCTGCAAGGAGCAGAGTCAGATTCCTTGACTCCAACTCAAAGGAATGTCTGCCCCACAAACAGAGAGTCCTAAATCAAGGCAGCCTGGGGCTGGCACTTCAGGCTCTGCCACTCCCATCTCCACGTGTCAGCGCCATCCTTGGCTGGCAGCAAGATGGGGGCCTCATTTCCATCCCATCCTCTGGACATGCCACGTGGCAAGGAAGGAGGGACCTTCCTGGAAGCCCCAGCAGGTCTTTTTCCTCTCAGCTCATTGGCTGTTATTCAATCCCATGCCCCTTCCTGAGCCAATCACTGTCAAGAGGGTGGGGTGCCTTAGAGAGGGATAAAATATTCATAGCTGGTAGTGAGGATGGGGACCCCTCCCACTGAACCATACAGAGGAGGACTCGATAGCTGAACAAGATTAGAGCTCTATGAGCAAGGAAGAAAGGGAGAATGCATGTCGGAGGTGAAGCAACAGTGTTCCCATCAGTGGCCAACTTCTAAGAGAATCCTGGACTGCCACCTGAGCCTGGTCCCTGAGTCTCTGTTTCGTTTCTTTTCTTTTCTTCTCTCTTTTTTTTTTTTTTTTTTGACAGGATCTCCCTGTATCATCCAGGCTGAAGTGCAATGGTGCAATCACAGCTCACTGCAGCCTTGAACTCCAGGGCTCAAGTGATCCTCCTGCCTCAGCCTCCCAAGTAGCTGGAATTACAGGTGCACACCACCATGTCTGGCTAATTTTTTAAAATTTTTTGTGGGGATGAGGTCTCCCTAGGTTGCCCAGGCTGGTCTTGAACTCCTGGGCCCAAGTGATCCGCCCATCTTGGCCTCCCAAAATGCTGGAATTACAGGCATTGAGGCACTGTGCCTGGCCTCAGTTTCTTTATCTAAACAGTGGGAATGATGCTCTTGCAAGATGTTGGGAGGGTTAGGTGGCATGGTGTGTTCACAGGTTCTCAACAACCTTGAGTTGCTGTCCTACTTAGGAAGATGCTCAGTTGTCCCTAGGACGTTCCACCTTTCTTCCTTGCTCACAGAGCCCTGATTTTGTGCGGATGTCCAGTCCTCCTCTATATGACTTGAGGGGAGGGGTCCCCATCCTCACACCCAGCTATGAATCCCCATCACTCTCTAAGGTCCCTCATCCCCCTTGACAGTGATTGGCTCAAGAAGGGGCATGAGACAGAATAAACACATTTATCTTCCCTGTACACCAGATCCTCCACACAGCCTTTTGATCGCTGGCATAATCCATGAGCCAAAGTGTTAGTGGTGCCTGTGTCTATGTCTTCAAGACCTGAAGCGAGCCCTGTGTTGGAAACGTGCCACTGCCCAGGGACCTTGGGGTTATGGAACTGGAACTAATTACACTGAAGCACCTCTTGGTCCCCATTCAGCAAGAGTTACAGTCACCAGGAGCCCCTCGAGGTAATTAGCTCTCACCTGATGAACGGTTCAAAGTCAGAACACGAGTCAGCATTAGCAGAAGATGGTGATCAGTTCCAGAACATTCTGGTCACTTTAGAATGTGTGGCTCACCCACTCACACATTCACCCATTGGTTGTTCATTTGACAAACATCGCTCGTGTGCCTGCTCTGTGCCCGGGCGTGGGCTGGACACACGGTCAGCATCCACTCCGTTTGGGTTTCTAGGCACAGGCTCTTCTGTGCTTGGCGTTTTTAAAGCAATCCCATTTGAAATGCAACCGAAATTGTAAGCCTCGTTTGAACTAATTCTTTTCTTCCCACACAACCGAAGACAACGTGTCTGATGATGTCGTTCAGACTTTCCAACTACAAATAACCTTTCGTTCAAGCCCAAAAACACGATGGACGGGAAGGAAAATTTCTTGTGAAACCCCTGCACTCACAGTGGTTTGAGAGGAAATATCGTCTTGGCTGTGACAGCATCATGGTCGAATCTCACACCCAGAGAAAGGAAACGCCGACTTTAACCTCAAAACGAGGAAGATCATAATAGTGAAAAGAAAAAAAAGAAAGACAAAAAACGTCTACCCCAGAAATCCCTAACTGCTGCCCAGCCTGGGAACGTGTTGGGAATTTTTCCAAAGAAAGAGACCAAAGGACAACCCCAGGATGGCTGAGAGCTTGGGAAAACGGAGAGAGAACCCATGAGACAGCCACGGGAGGAAGGCAGATGCCAGGCAAGACGAGGGTGGCAGAAGCGAGTCAGGAGGAAGTGGCTTTGTGAGCCATCGACCTCACAGAGGGGGAGAAGCAGAAACATAACCAAGCAAGGTGCAGAGCTATTTTCAGCCTTGGGGTTTTCACCCCAGGGTCCCCAAAGTGCTTGGGGCAGAGTACAGCTCCCCTTTGAGAAAGTTGGTGCTCTGGACTGATGGGAAGGACAAAAGAGAAGCCAGCTGAGAAGAAGGAGAGTCAGGGGATGCGGGGGTGGCACACACCCTCAGTGGAGCCTTGGGTTCCAGGCACCCACGCTCTGGGCCTCTGTTTTCTCACCTGCTCACTGAGGTTCTGTGTGAGATTCCTATGGTGGCTGTAACAAATGACCACAAATTTAGTGGCTTGAAACAACACACATTTATTCTTTTACAGTTTTGAGAAGTCAAAGTGTGGGCAGAACGGTTCCTTTCTGGAGGCTTTAGGGGAGAATCTGTTTCCTCGCTTCTCCAGCCTTTAGAGGCCACCTGCAGTCCCTGGCTCACAGCCATCTTCAAAGCCAGCAGTCACATCGCCCTGACCTCCGCCTCCATCAACCATGTCCTTGCTGACGCTGACCCTCCTGCCTCCCTCTCATAAAGACTCCTGCAATGACGATGACTACAATGACTACGACTACGAAGTGGGGCTGTGAAAGGAAAATCTCTTGGACCCCTTCAAACTGGGAACTGCTCAGGGCAAATCTCCCTTCCTTTCTATTCAATGCGTATTCTGATTGCCTCGCTTATCAGAAACTCAAAAGAATGCAACCCGTTGTCTCACCTACCTGTGACCTGGAAGCCCCTTTCCTGCTTCGAGCTGCCCACGCCTTTCTGGATGGAACCCTTGTACTTCTTACATAAATGGATTGATGTCTTGTGTCTCCCTAAAATGTATAAAACCAAGCTGTGCCCGACCACCTTGTGCAATGTTGTCAGGACTTCCTGAGGCTGTGTCACGGATGCACCTCCTTAACTTTGTCAAATAAACCTCCTTAAAGTGATAGAGACTTGTCCTTTTTCTCAATTGACAGGACCAACCCAGATAATCTAGGCTGCTCTCCCCGACTCAAGGTCACATCTGTAACGTCCTTCATGCCATGAAAGGTCACATAGTCACAGGTTGTTTCCTTGAACTCATTAAGAGTCTCTGTAAGAGGATGACCCTTCTACGAAACCCATTCTCAGTTACAATGGTGGCTAATGTTTATCCAGGGCTTCCTCTCCCCCAGCTGCCGCTCCATGACCCGTGTGTTCTACCAGCATCCCCACGAGTTAAATCCCATCCTCATGTTCTGTACACAGATGGGAAAACAAGGCTTGGGGTGGGCGCACCGAATGACTAGTTCACGTTCACACAGCGGCAAACAGCAAAGCGCGAGCTCTCGGCCACGTCAATATCCTGCCACCCTGGTGTCAGAGGCAAGACTGGCCTCACCTGACTGAATCAAAACAGATCCAGGGTTGAACGTAAAGCTTCTTAGCAACAGGAGCTGTCATCCATTGCTCCTAGATGAGGATGCAAGCTGGCACCGCCATTTTAAAAGACAGCCTGTCAGTTTCTTGAAAACTAAACACACTCTTCCCATACGATCCGGCAACCGTGCTCCCAAGTGTTTACCCAAATGAGTTGAAAGCATATGTCCACACCAACACCTGCACACAGATGTTCACAGCAGCTTTATTCGTGATTGCCAAGTGGCACGGAGCTTACTGAGGTGCCACCAGTGAGTTTTGCGATGCCATCTGAGTTGCTGAATTAAGACAAAGTCCAGGAAGGAAAGATCAAGACTGTCACCATAGTGGCCTGGCCTGTTTCTCACTGCCCTCCTGGCACGGCGTCCTCTAACCCTCATCGTTCCCCTCACACCACGTGCTCTCTGACTTGGTCCTTCTCACTCTGCCATGCCCACTCCCTCCCTGTCATCCTAGCTCCTCGCAGTTCTTTGAGTCCTGGATCAAACCCTACCTGCCCTCCATCCAAATCCCTCTGTGGCCCTGAGATTGGATAAGGAGCCCTCCCCTGTCTCCTTTTCCTAGACCATGAGCCGGGGAGGGCAAATGCAGGAGCACCTGCTGTGGGCCCCACATCCCAGCTCTGAGCCTGGGTTCCCTGACCCTTTAGCGGGTGGCCTGGACACTCAGAGTTCCCATATGTTCCCAGCCCCAGTCTCTCCTTTATCTCACCCGTCCGCCACACACTGCCAGGACATCTCCAGAACATACCCCTGACCCTCTAGCCCCTGCCCTGACGTAGTCATAGAATTTATTGAGAATTCATTGAGAGCCCCGTGTGAGTCAGGTGTAGGCACACACCCAAGAGCGCCACGCAAGTACGTGAAACCATGGAAACTACTACCATCATCCCTGTTTTGCAAATGAGGAAACTGAGGCTCCGGAAAGCCAGGTGACCCACACATGCTCAGCTTGCTAGACAGTGTCAGAGCCTAAGTTCACCCACGTCAACCCAGTGCCCTCTCATACCTGTACCTCTGATGGCGTCCCATTGCCGAAGAATAAACCTAACACACAGTCTGGCACTCAGGGCCATTCCCCACTGTGGCTCGTACTCGACCTCACCATCACACCCCTCACCACGCCTGCACAGCACAGCCGTCTCCCAGACACAGCATGCCCTGTGGGCCTGGGAGGTCATGCTTGCCTTCCCCATCTGACACTCTCCTCTTTTTTTTTTTAACCTCAAGACCCAGTTTAAATATCATGTTTCTGTGAAATCACTCTGGGAAGAGTACGGCTCTGGGATCAGCACTGCCCAGCCTCCCAAACAAGGCTCCCTCCTCTAGGGAGCACAGATGCAGCAAACCGCGACTGCAGCTGGATGAGGAGGGGATGGCAGGAACCTCGGTCCAGGCTGGGTAGGGATGGGCCTATGTGGTGAGGAGCCTGGGCTGGTGTTCGAAACCGCCAGGAAGACCTGGGGGGAGCAGCAGGAATCAGTGCCAGGCTAAGGGATGGCCGGGTTCCCTCGTGGAATCCTTTGGAGTCCCATGTAGGACCTGCTGTCATGTCTGAGACTTAGACTTTCTCCTGGTTTCCACCATAGCTTCTATTGACCAAGAGGGCCCACGCAGAGTAGGCAGGGGGATGTTCAAAATACTTAGCTGCAGGCACCAGCCACTCGAGCAGATGCCAGCTCTGCAGCACAGTGTGGCCTCCCTTCCCGCTCCCCAAGAACACCCACGTGTCCGCCAGGGAACCATGAAATGCAGTGCAGAAGCTGGACAGCCTAAAGCTGCACTTCACCAAGAAACACACAAGGAGCCCAACCCCACCCGTCATCGGAGAAGTGCAAATTTAAACCGAAATGAGCACCACTACATCTGCCAGGATGACTGAAACATAAACGACTGAAAGTACCAAGCGTTAGTGAGGATACAGAGCCACGGAAACCCTCGTGCTGCCCATGACCGTGTGCACCAGGGCGACCCACGGGAGACAGGCCCTCTCGATTGACAGGGCCAACCCGAATAATCTAGGCTACTCTCCCCAGCTCAAGGTCACATCTGTAACGTCCTTCGTGCCATGAAACGTCACATAGTCACAGGTTGTTTCCTTGAACTCTCTAAGAGTCTCTGTGAGAGGATGACACTTCTACAAAACCCAGGTTGTCAGCAGATCAGCAGGTCATCACGCTGAATGTACACACACCTGTGACTCAGAAATCCCGCTCTGAAACAAGTGCACCTGTACACGACCACTCACTGTAGGTCCCACAGTGACAGCCAAAATCTGGACACCAAGCAGGTGCCCCTCCATGGGAGAGCGCGTCAGTCATGGCACAGTCCCACCATAGAATGCAGCAGTGACAGCGAAGAAGCAACTCCAGCTACACGCAGCCATGGGGGGCTCTCCCCGCCTAGGGCTGAGCGAAGGAACTCAGACACAAAGGAGCGTGTACTGTCTACTCCTGTTGATATAACACCCAAGATAACAGGCACGTGTTTAGGGACTAGTTGGCAGTAAGCGTGTAGAGAAAAGCAGGGGTGCTTACCCTAGAAGTCAAGATTGGGCTGACGTCAGCAAGGTCAGACTGCCTTCCCACCAGCGTCTCCCCTGGGTGGGACCGAAGCGAGCCTTAGGCGCCAGCCCGGCCAAGCGGAAGATGCGGGAGGAGGTCTTTTCCCCAGGCAGCAGCTGAGGCCCTTTAGCAAGAAAACATCACATTGTATCTTCCCACCCTATTTACCAGACAAGGAAACTGAGACTCAGGGAGGTGAAGGGACTTGCCTGAAGCAGCACAGGCACAGCAAAGGCGGGCAGAGCTCCCTCACCCAAACCCACTGCCTGCCTCCCGCCTCCCGGTGCTGCTGCCCTTCCCGCTCCAGGCCGGGGCGGCGGGCAGCCATCCCAGAGGGCAGTTGTTGTTGACCTCTGGGCCCTACAGGTTTTCCTGCCTGTGAGGAAGAGAAAGGATCTCAGCCGACATCAGAATCAGGAAATGAAAGGAACCCTTGAAGGAACGACCTTAGGTTTCAGAAAGGCCCAAGTCCCCACCTTCACCCGGGCCTTTGGAAGAGCAGGCTCGCCCTGAGTGAAGCTGCTCCTCAGCTGAGTCTCGCGGCCTTGCCTGGGCTGAGCAGGCACAGCTGTCTGGAGTCACTATTTTCCTAGTGGCTGCACAAAAGCCTCCATTAGCATCTGGAGACCTTCAGAGTAGCTCCGTCTGCCACCCTGGAGGCACTGAACACCCCCATCTCCCACTGACCCCAAACCCAATGTCCCAGCCCCAGCCCCAGGTGGCCACACCTGCACCCTCCTCATCCATCAGGGACGAGCTGATCCCCCACTCTATGAAGCCCTCCTCCCCATCCTCTGAGCCCCTGAAGCCCGCGTCAGGTCCAGCACAGGTCACTGCTTGCCTTAGAAGTGGGAACCATGTTGACCAGCTCCGGTGGGCAGCCAGCGCACACCCGTGTATCAGGAACCATTTATGGAACCCGTCCTGCGTGTTGGAGATATGACAGTGAGCAAGACAGACACAGACCCTCCCTCCACAAAGACAGACGGCCACTCCGGCCTTCCTCCAACCCAGCACTTCTGACTTTCGAGCTTGGATCCTTCTAGCTGGGCAGGTGAGGGCCATCCTTTGCACTATGGGGTGTCGAGCGGCGTCCCTGGCCTTGACCCACTAGATGCCAGTAGCACCTGCTTTCCGTCACGACAACCAAAAATGTCTCCAGACATGGCCAGATGTCCCAAGGGCCAAACCACCCCTGGTTGAGAACCGCCTACTGGTGGACACAGCTGCACAGCATCCTTAGTGAGGGCATTAAACGATCACAAGAGGAATGTGTCATTGCACCTGCTAGACACTTACTGCATGCCAGCCCCTCTGGCCCTGGGAGGGACAAGCTCCTTTACGGATGAGGGAAGGGCCCAGCAGTGCTCTGGGACTTTCCCTTGCTCACATTGTAAGGGGCAGAATGAGGGTCCCAGCCTCAGCCTGCTGCCCCGCTTCCTGGTGGCGATGCGTAGAGAGGTTTGGAAAAGAGAGGAGTGTCGTTGACATGTCCAGGTTTCGGGGGACCCTCTTTGCCACAAAAATTGAGAAATTCATGAGAGAAGCTTCCTCTGCAAAGGACAGGCCATAAAAATCAGTGCCTCATGCAGCACAGAAGAGGCACACAAAAGCCCTTCAGAGACCAGAATACATGACAGGACGTGTGTCAATCAAGGGGGACCCGGGCACAAAAGCGAAGTAGGGACGCTGATTCGAGTGCTGGCCCTGCTGCCGCGAGCACTGACCCGGGCGTCCTGGCTGTGGACCGGACTTCCTTGGTATGACCGTCCCGAGAGTGAACAAGAGCAGCTCAGGCCAGGAGGTGCCAGGGGCTGCTGGTGGCACATGCCTTTGACTCTGAAACTGACCTCCCCCTGCTGTTTGTGTGGCTAATCTCATCAAAGTTATTTAGCCTCTCTGTGCCTCCGCTTCTCCATCTGCAAAATGGAGAGAACGAGAATGGAATGAAATGTGTGCCGGGTAGGTCCCGGACAGCCATTGGCACACTCGACCGAGGTTAACTCAAGCAAGGGGTTTGCAAAGGGACTAAGCTCATGGGTGTGGGTGGGCCTCACATAGAGGCCACAGACTTTCTCTGGAAAGCTGGAAAGAGGCAGATAGTGAGTATCTTTGGCCTGGAGGGTCGCACGGCCTCTGCTGCAGTCGCTGAATTCTGTCGTTGCAGCTCCATGGCCAGATTTGGTCTGCAAGCCAGATTTGCTGAGGCCTGGTCTAAGGGAACCCAAGGAGACAGAGCAGGAACAAGGAGGAGCTGTCAACAAAGTCAGGGGACCTAGAGGGGCCAGGCGAGAGCATGGCTGCCGGAGCCCAGGAGGAGGGCGGTGTGGGGGCCGGTGCCTCAGGGGGAGCATTGTTGACTCAGAGAGACTCGGGTAGAAAACAGGGGAGTAGGCGCTCTGGCCTCTCTCTCCTCCCTCCCTCTGGTCTCCCGCTGGGCACCTGCTGGGGAAGCTGCTCATGGTCTCTGGAAGAGGTCAGTCTCCCTGGGAGAGCAGGTGGATGTTGGGACGATAGGAAGGTGTTCAGCAAAACAAGCTGAGAGCACGGTCTGCTCAGGCAGGCGCTCCAGCACTGTCGTAAGCTACGTTGGTGAAGAGGGCCTTCGAAAAATCTCTTCGCCCCGTCTGATCGAATCCCCAGCCACTGGGCAGCCTCCCACATTTGCTGCCCATGTCACTGGGGCACAAGGAGAGGCTGACTCAAACACTCAGGTATGCCAGCAGTCGAACGAAGGTGGTGGCGTGGGTTAAGCGTCCCTCTGTCGCTGCGCCAGGGAGACCATCCTTAGCAAAGAGCCCCTCCCCGTGGGCCAACCAATCCCGGGGCAGAGGGGACACCCAATAGGGCTGAGGACCAAAGCCGGGGTCCAGAGGGCCCGCTGGCTTTCACCACGCCCGAGTCAGCCCGCACGATTGAATGCCTTGCCACCGAAACTGCACCCGGGAGCAGCCCTGAGCCAGCAGCGAGGGGCCTCTACAAAGAGGGAGTACAAGCCAACAACCCCGAACGGCCACAGTTGTTGAGAACCAACACTCCTCCCTCCAGGGCTGTGCTGAGTTCTCCCATCATCACGGTCGCGAGAATCCTCCCAACAGCTAACACGCACCCAGGGCTTACGGTGTGCAGGGCGCTTGTCTAAGCATGTCACATGCCTGGTCTCATTTAATCCTCACAAACACCCCAGGAGGTCAGGACAATGAGTCCCCACAACATCCATGTGATGTGGGAGGAATCCATCATGTATAGTCAAGGATACTGAAATTCAGAGAGAAGTCATTTTCCAAGGTCACACAGCTCGTCAGTAAGGGGTCGGGATTGGAACCCAGGTCTAGCCGACTTCTCAGCCCGTGTGCACCCTTTGCAACTGCCCACACTGAACCTGGTGGGAATTCAGGCACATTCCCCAAACTGTCTCCCGCTTCTCCCCCTCCTCTCCAAACACCACCTTCAGTTCCCCCACCCCATCCTGCCACCCAGCAGTTCCACCCCCAGGGGTCCCTGCCTCTGCCCTGCAGCCCTATCTGGCTCAGTGATGCAATAGCCCCAGCCAGCCTTGCAGTTGAAATGTTCTGAAATGTACAGTAGACCGGGCCATCTGCTTCCTCCAAACATCACCTTCTGCCTCTGCTGAGAGCCGGGGCAAACGTGCAAGGACACAAAAGCAACAGTCACTTTATTTCTGGGCTTAGGATTTCGAACTGGCCTGGATTGCTCAATGTCTCCTTTTAGACGCGGAGGGCAGAGAGGCCAGAAGGAAGGCTCCGCAGATGCTACAGGAAGGGAAACGCTGAATGGGGAGCTCACATCTGGAGCTGCTCACACGCACTGTGATTTTCCTTTCCAGAAGCTCGTCAAGAAAATAGCCTCTTCAGGGAAGATGAGCATTAATAAAAAATAAAAAATTAAAAAAAAAAAAAACAGCCAGAGTCCCTTCTGAGAGATTTTTGTTTTCAGGTTTCCTTTTTGTTTCTAACTCCCTCTGGCCCTTATTATTTAGAAAAAAGGAGAGGGAGATAACTATCATGTACTAGGCCTTGGTAGATGCTTGTAACTCATATAAAGCCAGGAGCCGTGGGGCTCAGTCTCAGAGGAATGGCCTCTTGAAAAAGCATAGCTCAGCAAACACATGTAACCTCAGATGAACTCAGACCCTCCATCTGCACGAGTTGAGACCCAGGAGGTGAATGCACATGGAGAAGCCACCACATCTGTAAACAGCCTTTCTCCTCATCTGCACCTCCTTCGGGCCAGCCCGCTACTGCCCGGACGCTCCATGGGAGCACCTTCTCACCTTTCTCTGCCTCTTTCCCTTTCTCGATCCTAGAGTTCAACTTAGCCTCTCCCCAGCAGGAAGCAACCCCTCCAGGAAGGGAGGAGCAGGCTCACAACCACGTTCTCTTGGAAGACAGAGGAGGGGAGATTCTCACAGTGATTTCTCCTGCAAGACTTTTGTTCACTCATTCGACCTCACAGAAGCCCTATGATCTCGCTCTTATGTTTTCAGTTTTTTGTCAGGAGAAGAGGATGGGAAGGGAAGTCCCATTTCTGTAGCACTTCTTCTGTGGCAGGTAGCTTGGGGGATACTGTTTCTGTAGTCCTTCCTGCCCCTCCTGGAGCCCCATGTCATTCACGTCTGTGTGCTCTTGTGGCCCTTCCTGTTCACGGCCACCTTCACTGCCAGAGCCCGACCCCGCCGTGTCCACTCACCGCTGCTCACTCCGCAAGCGTGTACAGAGCGCCACCGAATCCCAGGCGCTGGGCCAGGGACTGGATAGAGCTGGGATGTGGCCATCCTTGCCGTTGCACACGCGCAGAGAGCAAATAGGTCATTCTATTGTAATTATTTAATAACTGTGTGATAAACATGTATACCACTATGGTAAGCTGTCTAATAATTGTATGGTTATACCATCAGACCCTCACTTCCATAATTCACGTAACTGTGAAATTAAATAACTACGTTTATAATTAAAGATAACCAAACAACTCTATCACTATATAATTCTATAGTTATTTTAGCATCACATTATTTTATAATTGCTCATTATTAAATACTTACCTATAGTTGTTTAATTGTTGACATTGTAGTCCATTGACATAAATTATTGTAATTATACTTATAACTATTTAATAATAAATAAACAATGAAGAAAGAAAGGGAGGGAGGCATTAATGATACGTGCAAATCCACTTTCTTCGTATGTACTGCGTGCCAGGCACTGTTCTAAGCTCTCCATACTTATTAAGTCATTTAATCCTCCCAAAAGGTAACATTATTGCCACTTTTTTACAGATAAAGAAACTGAGGAACAGAACGTTTAAGTAACACACACGGCTAATGATCCCTGAGCTGGAACGCAAACCCTGGATCATTCCGGCCACTACACACGTTTTCCTTGAAAGTCCTGACAAACCGTCTCCGAAGCAAACACAACCCCTCACCCGCCCCACCCCGCCCACCCCAATCCAGTTTATGCAGCTGTGACTCCCCCTGCCAGCACCTGCCGCAGTGTCTGAGACTTCTCCGGTCGCCTGAGCCCACCCCTGCACACAAGGCAAGAGGAAAGTGCCAAGTCATTAACAACCTGGGCCTGGCTCTGCAGGGCTTGGGCCTCAGCATTCCTCAGAAATCCCAGGCCTCCTGTAGCACAGGGTCATCATTAGAGCCGCAGGTCCCCTTCCCCTCCCAGCGCTTCTGAGATCACCTCCCCTACGTCGCTTACCTCGAATCCTTTTGTTTCTGTCTCTGTTCCTGGGGGAATCCAAACCCGACTCCACCCCACTTTCCAATACCGACAGCTCACACTGATAAACTGTGAGTCTCTGCCAAGCGCTGTTCTGGGATGCCTTGATGTGTTAGAGCACTCAAGCCTCACAACAAGTGGGGAAACTGAGGCTTGGGGCATCTGAATAACCCAGCCTCTTTCACTCGGCTACAGGTGGTGGAACTGGAGGTTCAAACTGGGCATTCCTGGCCCCACAAAAACCATAACCCACGGTGGGCTGTTTCATTATCTTTCTTGCTCTTATGAAGAAACTTTGGCTGAGCCTTAGAGGTGGGGACGAGAAGGCAGAAGGTGAGGAAAGGTGACCTGTGTGCCCTGAGGGATGAGGAATGGGTGGATAAGGGGAAACTTCGCACTAGGCTCCAGCCAGAGCAGCCAGTTCACTGGAACTCAAAAGCACCCTGTGCTGGATGCTGGCCCTGGCAGGGAGGGGTCTTTGGAACCCAGTAACATGTCAGAGTCCTGCTCTGAGAGGTCATCAAAATGGACAAGAAAAAGCCTCCATTCTCAAGTAGGCAGAGTCCACTGCCACACTCCCAAGACAAAGTTCGGAAAAGGCCCATCTGCCTGGGACTCAAGGAATAGGGGCAGAAAGGAGCCAGGATGCCCAAGGAGAGGCCAGGGGGATAAAAGGCAGGCGGGATGGCAGCAAAGGAGAAGCTTCGGGGCTCCCATGGCAGGTTGAAAGCATGGCTGCAAATTCCTGGACACTTCTTCCTCAAGAGGTGGTGTTTCCGCCCATTCCTCTTGAACCTGGGAGGGCTTGTTTGTCCAGTTCAGCGATGGCTGGGTCACAAACAGCCGTTCAGCTTCCCCTTTGTCCACGGGACTGCCCTGACACTGCCATACTGTGAGGAAGCCCAGGCTCCATAGAGAAGCCACAAGTCAACATTCTCACAATATCCCAGCTGTGCCCAGCCTCACCTCCTTCCAGAGCAAGCACCAGACATGGAATGAAAAAGCTTCTAGGTGGTTCTATCCGGGGGCCTTCAAGTCACTCTCGGCTGTTCCCAGCTAAGATTCCAGACATTGCAGAGCAGAGCAAAGCCAACACCACTGTACCCCGTCTAAATTTTGACCCACAAAATAAAGTGCTTTTTATACCACTAAGTTTAGGAATAGTTTGTTACATAAAAAGAGGAGACTGAAGCCCATCCGCATCCCTGGCAGAGTCCATCCAGACTGAAAAGTAGCCCAGAGAAAATAGGAAAGAAATAATGTACACACTCTTCTCAACTCCTGAGATGTTCCAGTTGGATTGTGATAAAAGACTAAACACTTGTGGGCACCTCTCGTCCACAGACACACTGCAAGGCAAAACATCGAGTCAAATAAGTTTGGGAAATGCTGGTTTAAATGGGCTTCTTACCATGAGCAAGGCCTTTTAACAGGTTAATGAATGGTGTGCTTGAAGGGAATGCCTGAGATCAGGTGTGCCCTGGGGCCAGGACATTTGTCATTCTCCTCCTACGTATAGTAAAAGCAGCTAGATTTTCCACTGAGAAACTGCCACCCCCCACTCTCAGCCCACTGGGTTGTTAAAATTACAGTCATTAATTATAGATTATTCTTTAGAATTTCTAAACATTTCTGAGTAATTGGATTGCAAAACTTTCTATTATGGAGAGTCTGAATCACGCACAGGAGCCATTTCTTCCTGATTCCCACAGTTGCTTCTTTATGGGGAGAAAGTGTGTCTGCGGCAGGCATGGATGGCTGCCCGGTGAAGCCCTTTCAGGAGGATTTTCTCAGGATTTCTAGGACTCAGCGGATCCTGAGGATGCTGGGACCCAGGGATCATCATCTCCAGGCTTCTGGACATTACGAGGGCAAGCAAAAATGTTGTGCCCCAGATGGATTTTGCATATGTTTTTTTGAGACAGTCTCACTCTATCACCCAGGCTGCAGTGCAGTGGCGTGATCTCGGCTCACTGCAACCTCCACCCCCTGGGTTCAAGCGAGTCTTGTCTCAACCTCCCAAGTAGCTGGGATTACAGGTGCCTGCCACCGTGCCTGGCTAATTTTTGTATTTTTTTTTTTTTTTTTTTTTTTTTAGTAGAGACAGAGCTTCATCATGTTGGCCAGGCTGGTTTCGAACTCCTGACCTCAAGTGACCCACCCGTCTTGGCCTCCCAAAGTGGGATTTTGCAAAAGTTAATGAACTAAGTGGCAATCACTCAGAAAGGGATTGTTGAAATATCTTAACTTCTTAAAACATTTTTAAAATACCAAGAGTGGAGATGGTTTGTTTGTCAGGATGTCCCATCAGCCCGTCCCCACCAGCTTCCCTTCAGGGCCCAGAGCTAACTGGCCAGTGCGGGGTCAGCATCTCAAGTCAGTTCACATCCAGGGCCCTCACAGCATTCTCTAGAAACCACAGTTCTTACAGAAGCATCTTGTCCCCAAATTTCCTCCTCTGCAAATGAAAACGCTCCCCATTCCTGCCTCTCCCCGAGCTTGCTGCAAGAAGTGGAGTAGGAAGGATTTGTCGACTGTCTGCACGACAGTGTTGACCTCTGGGGAGACAACAGACAATATCAACTTTCCACATTTGGCCCTGAATCCACAGGACGGAGAAGAGCTTGCTTGTAAACAAAATTCCTGCTTGCAGTGTGCGGACGTGCGTGTGACTCACGGCAAAGACCCCTAAGACAGTGAGTGACGGACCCAGCTGCTGACCTTTTGCGTGGGGTGTTAGCAAGCCCCCCAGTTCAAGGATGGCAGCAAGATCTGGTCATGAAGCCTCTCAGGCTAAGCTGTCCTCCTGGGACATAGATGGCTCTCAGTCAGACACGTATGAGCCTGTGCCTCAGTTTCCTCATCTGTAAGCTAGAAATGAAGAACAGGCCCAGTCTCACTGGGCTCGTATGAGGGAAGAGGAGAGACCAGACATGGCCTTGCAGATGAGACGTGCTGGGGAACGTCTCTCCACCTGGGTTGGTCGGCCCCGCATCTCCCCGAATTGATGGGTTTTGTTGTGTTGATGGATGGCAATGCCCCACTAGGCTGGAAGTCATCTCTGTGACTGCCAGCCTTGGTCCCTCATGTCCTCGCTGTCTCCTCAGGGCCTAGCACAGCGAGATGTGCTTAAATAGGACACACACCCCAGCCACGTGTGGCCGACCCGACCAGGGAGGCCTCGTACAAATCACCCCCAGCTGCCTCCAGGAGAGTGAAATCAGCACAAGACCCCACTTCCTCCACACCCTTCCACACACTCATCCGTCAGCTCACAGAAACCCAAACAGGCCCTCATTCAGAATAAAAACACTGGAGAATGTTTTCATTCCATACGATCCGTCCAAGTCTCCCTATCTTTTTGCTGTTGTTTTAGGGATATGTTGGGAAAAAAAAGAGATCCTTAAAACAGGAGTTGGGTGAGGTGGTTCACACCTGTAAACCCAGCACTTTGGGAGGCCAGGGGAGAGGTTGTGGCAGATCACGAGGCCAGAAGTTCAAGACCAGCCTGGGCAAAATGGTGAAATCCCAACTCTAACTAAAATATATATATATATGGCAGATGTGGTAGCGCATGCCTGTAATCCCAGCTACTTGGGAGGCTGAGGCATAAGAATCGCTTGAGGCAGGGCACGGTGGCTCAAGCCTGTAATCCCAGCACTTTGGGAGGCCAAGACGGGCGGATCACGAGGTCAGGAGATTGAGACCATCCTGGCTAACATGGTGAAACCCCGTCTCTACTAAAAAATACAAAAAACTAGCTGGGCGCGGTGGCAGGCGCCTGTAGTCCCAGCTACTCGGGAGGCTGAGGCAGGAGAATGGCATGAACCCGGGAGGCGGAGCTTGCAGTGAGCTGAGATCAGGCCACTGAACTCCAGCCTGGGTGACAGAGCGAGACCGTCTCAAAAGAAAAAAAAAAAAAAAAGAATCGCTTGAACCTGGGAAGTGGAAGGTGCAGTGAGCCGAGATCGTACCGCTGCACTCCAGCCTAGGTACAAGACATTGTCTCAAAAAAAAAAAAAAAAAAAAAAAAATCCTTAAAATCCCAGTGCAATATTGTTTTAGTCCAGCGCACTGAATTAAACCTGCACGTTGCAGCCGTAACTCCCCCTTTACAGAACCCAGAATCTGGTGAGAATTGCATCGTATTTGACAGTGAGGAAAAAAATACAGTACACAGCAGTTTTAAAAAAGAGCATTTTATTTTAACAAAGAATAAAAGAGATCAATATACTGTAAATGGATACAAAAATAAATATTCATTCAGCATATTAAAGATATGTGCTTTGACATTCATTTGAATTGGAGATTCAAGCCTATTGTTATCTTATGAACAATTCAGCAAACAGGTCTGGCATTCTTAAAAATATAATGCTTTGTTGGACAAAACGGAAAAGGCATGTCCCCTGGTCTTCTCCTCGATTCACCTGTGAGCTCATCCACATCTAATGGACCTCTGGGTCTGACTGTCACCTCCACAGGCATGGCGCTGGGAAAAGGAAACTGGTTTTTCATATTTTAAACCGGAAACTCTCACGGTCACAAATCCACCATGTCACGTGAGACTTGGGAGATCGGATGAGCTGTCTCCCAAACCCCAACACCTTCCACCTTCTCAAAATGAAGGCTGACAGGTGAGGCCCCTTCCTGCCCTTTCACTGGGAGATTCTGAATGTGGGATGGTGCTGACTCAGGCTGGGCACAAAGGAGAAAGGAGGACATGGAAAATCCGACAATTCAAAGTAGAAATATTTTAAACATATGTGAAAAACATTTGGAAAGAAGACAAGAGGCATCTGGGATGATTTCATTACAGAAATGAAAAAAAAATAAATTTAGTTCTAATCTTCCTGGCAACAAAGCCCCAGAGGAGAAGGATTGTCTGAATATAAAAATATACCCGTTTGCCTGGTTATGAAGACATATTCCTGCACCGAATTCTAGAAAGAATATACTTTCTTCTAACAAGTCAAGAGTTTTTCTTGCACTCATTAAAGGGGGGTTTGTATCTAAATATTTTTAAATCTTATTAAAATGCATAAAAGTAAAAAGATATTTCATACAGAATCAAGCCTATGAAATCATAAATCTATAATTCTAACAAAAGATAAAGACAAAAACAACCTTGTTTTCACGAGTTGATTTTTAAACTCCAAATTCCTTTATTCGAAGCAGCCATCTGCTAATATTACTGAATGACAAGTCTTTGGAAATGATAGTTAACCAAAAATGCAGAAAGAATCACAGCAACTAATGATAATGAAGGGGAAAATGTAGAAAATAAAATGTTTAGCCACACGTTGGGGTTACAGCATCCAGGCCACCACTGACATCTCAGCAGGGCTATGCCGCCACTTTGTATTAAACGTCTACTCCTCCGAGAATGCCCTTACTAAATTAAGTGCAAAGTAAGGCATCCCACCCCAGACAGAGGGATCCACATCCTTTAATCATGATGCAGGCCACTGCAATAGGGAGATGGATGCAGGACGCAGCCGGGGTGGGGCGCCCAAGCGACACACTTAGACGGTGATCTGTTGGTTTTCTCTGAAAAACGGTCTCTGGTGTGAGGCACAAATATCTGGAAACATCCGGAAGACCTGGTCTGGCGGCGGCTCCTCGGGGGCCTGCATCACGGAGCCGGCTCCACAGCTCTTCCCAGCCTCTTCTGCCAGCTGCCGGACATAGAGCTGCTCAATCTAGATGGGAGATACAGAAAGTCAGAGGTGGAGGCGGAGGCTCCAAAGGGGATGCGCACTGTCTTTGACCCTAGCCAGGTCCTCTGATGACCCCAGTGCCACGTGAGTCCCAAGTGAATGAGCCAGAATGCCAAGAAAGGGTAAGCAGTGCTCCTGCCAACACTGTTCCATACTCCCCAGTACTGTCCCAGCTGTGGGACAGCCAGCACCCAGAATCCCACCATTAAAGATTAATTCCTTTGACCACATGAAATAAGGGCTGACAGTGCCCTAATCTGTCACTTAGACCTTCAGGCAACTGAACAGGTAGAATCTTTCTGGATAAGAGGCTTAGATTTAAAAAACAAAAAAGAAAAGCAGAAAACACACACACACACAGATTATGCGCCTCCCAGACACCAGAAGATGGTTCGGAAATGGCAAGAATCTGTTTCCCCCATACTGAAGGTCTTGCCCAGGCCTGCCTCCTACACAGGTGGAAATTCCGTCCTTGTGACCTCTTCTCCAGCCCAAAACTTGATCCTTACATGAGGGGGCCAGGAGACCTGAATGCAGGGCTCAAAGGTGCCCATAAGGCCGGGAAGCGGTGGCTCACGCCTGTAATCCCAGCACTTCAGGAGGCCGAGGCAGGCGGATCACGAGGTCGAGACCATCCCGGCCAACTTGGTGAAACCCCATCTCAACTAAAAATACAAAAAATTAGCTGAGCATGGTGGCATGGGCCTGTAGTTCCAGCAACTTGGGAGGCTGAGGCAGGAGAATCGCTTGAACCCGGGAGGTGGAGGTTGCAGTGAGCCAAGGTCATGCCATTGCACTCCAGCTTGGGCAACAGAGCAAGACTCCATCTTGAAAAAAAAAAAAAAAAAAACCTGCCCATACTTACCTGCACGAGAATGAGTTTGGAGCGCAAGGGGGCCATATCCGGAAACTCTTCCCCAAAGCACAGCACCACCCTGCCGTCGGGAAGCCGGCCCTGGCTGTTATAAAACTGCTGCAGCTCTGGAATGACACAGGCGGAGGGTGTTGGCAAGCAAGGCCGAGATGACCTCCAACTCCCGCAGCAGCAGGGCTGGGGGATCAGGAGGCCCAGGGCTTAGCAGGGGCTGGGGGATCAGGAGATTCGGGGCTTAGCAGGGGTACTGCAGCAGGTAGGCCAGGGCACCATGGGATCTCAAACTGGTGGCCCTTGGGCCAAATTCCAAGCAAGGAGCTGTTGGTTTGGCCATTCCAGGTTGTTGCCGGGATTTTAAGGCCTGAGTTGAACGCCTCTCCATGGGCACAGCTGCTCAATGCTCCCTCTTATCTCTCGAGAATTCGTGCATTGCTCTTACCTGCCTGGCCCCTGGAGGCAACTGAGTTTGCAACCACCACCTGATGACACCAGGGAGGGCTGCAGCCCTCACCCGATTCTCTGACAGCCAAGTGAAAGGGTCTCAAAGTGGGGCCAGTGGACCAGCAGCAGTTGCCTTCCCTGAGAGTTCATTAGACATGCAGAATCTTGGGCCCTGCCTCAGACCCATGGAGTCAGAGGATGTGAGGCAGCCCCAGGAATCTATGTGGCAGGACGCCCCTCCATGCCGTGCCGTGCCGTGCTGCCTGCTCAGGGGTGATAACCCCGGCCTCACACCCCCTCATTAGAGGGATTCCTCAGGGCTTATGCACCTGAGCCCACACACGCCACCACACCTGCCCTTCCAGGCCCCTCCTCTGGGAGTTCTCAGGCCAGTGGCAGCTGAGACCTGACACTAGCTCGGGCTGCTGCAGAGAGAGGAGCAGAGAGCATGGGGACATGGAGAAGGGAGCCGCCATCCTAGCCCTCCAGAAGACACCCAGGCTGGGATCCTACACATCCTCCTCATAGAATAATGAAAGCTGATGGGCAGCACTTAGTGCATGCAGCTGCCATCCTGAGCACTTAGTGTGCGGAAAGTCAGCGTATCTCATGACCTGCACACAGGTCCCCAGAGACCTTACTAAGACACTGTTTCGGATCCTGTGGTTGGAGCAGGGCCTCAGACTCTGCATCTCTAGCCAGCGCTCAGGGTCTCTCCACAGAACATACTCCAAAGAACATGAGGTTAAGTTCCTTTACCCTCCCGACAATCCCCTGAGGAGGGTACTGATTCTGCACCCCCACTGTACACACGGGGAAGTTGAAGCATAGAGAAGCACCGCAGGATCGCTCAGTGGGAGAGGACAGAGTGCCATTCAAAGAAGCCCCTCCTTGCCACACCATGCCCCTCGCTCCTCCACATCCCTCTGTGAGACCACAGGGCCACCCTGAGCTGCAAATGGCACATGGATAGGAGGCGTGATCTCTAAGACATGGGGGCAGCAAGGTGACGACGGTACAGACCTCGGAAGAACTGGCTGGTGTCGAAGACCTGGACCACCTCGTCGCGCTCCAGCTTGTTGGGCCTGCCCTTGCACACCACGGCGTTGCCGCTGCAGAACACGCGGCCCTGGCACAGTCGCTTGACGAACACGCCCTGCCGGCTGCTGTGCAGCAGCACCCCGCGCTCCAGGTGCCCGAACAGCTTCCGCGTCACCTGCCTCTGTCGCTCGCTGGGGATGGCGTCGGCCGGTGGGAAGCGCACCAGCTCCAGGCCCTCGGGCCCATACAGCTTGGTGCCAGGTAGCCCAGGCTGGCTCAGGGACAGGCGGCAGCCCTCGGGGCAGGTGGTGGTGGCCTGGCCCACCAGCTTGCCCCCATAGTAGAAGCTGATCACCATCTGGGAGAACGCTGTGGACGAGAGGGACACGATGAGGGTGCTGCGGGGAGACACACAGGGTCCCTCCTGCCCAAGTGCACAGTCTGTCTCAAACCCACATGGGTAACTCTTTGTGTTTCTTGAACCACTTTGATAATTCTGGGAAAATCCGTGTACTGCTTGTAGAAGTAATGTTTTTATACGCATGAACAAATATACAGAATGACTAAGGAAACCAATGACAGAAACTATGAACTACAACAGTGTTCTCTGTTCTTCTTCATTGACTCTTTAAATACAATGTCTAGAGAAGGTCTGGTAACTGTTGTAATTTACAAGTCAGGCTGACGGCAAACGATGTTTCGATGTTTCGATGTTTCGACAATTGTCATTTCTTATGATGATACTCTGTCTCAGAGGCACTGCTAAGGACACTGTGGTCTGCTTTCTACATTCATAACAAAAGGAAATGCTCAATTTAAACCTGAAGTTAAAGAAAATAAAGACATAATCTTTTTCTCAACAAATTCACAGTGCCCTTGGTATTTCCTGGATTTCAGATTAAGAATCTCTGCAAAACCCTCATCCAAATCTGTTCTCAGGAAAGAGTCTGAAAAACACTCCAACTAAAGCAGGGGTTCCCCAAATGTGGCACACACAGAATAATGCGGGAGGGGTGACACATGTAATCACAAGATTATTCCATCTTCAATACTCCCCCAACCTCTGATTACGATTACCTCAAAAAGCAAGCCTCAGTTTGGTGCTGATAGCTCTCTAACACTTAACACCTGTCAACCTCCCCTTTTGAATAATGGCACTGAACTTAGGGCTCCAAATTCAGGGCATTGTCGGACGTCAAGACAAATTCAATGAAAGCCAAATACAATCTTAGTCAATTCTAGCCAGACAGTATCACCTACTTATACCAGGTGGCACAGGTGGCACAGGTCTTCCTTTACAGGCAATGATAGTGGGTTCTCACTTAAAATAAGCTTTAAAAATTCAGACTTGAGGAAAAACATGATGTTAATAACAGTCCAGGCTGTGAAAACCAGTTGTGACAGTGGACCTCAAGTGACCAAAGTTTGGAAAACACTAAACTAAGGTAGGAATGCAGATAACATGTAAATGCAGGGAGGTATCTGCATTTTAATCGCCTTAAACCAAAAGAATTACATACGCTAGCAATGAGCTTAGTGAGTTCGGGGCTCCTTCTAAGTACCCCAGACCAGTTCAAGGCTGCCTTGTGGAGCCACACAAATTGTGAGGTGCCCAACTCCATGGCGCCCCCTAGAGTTGTGCAAGGCACCACATCTGGGGAGGCCTTGAGGCCATCTGTGGTCCCTGCAGACACTGCTGGGTACTCAGAACTCCTTGGACCCTCCCACTGGGCTCTGCTCCCTGCCTTATTATTTGACAACCCACCATGCACGGGCTCCATTTCCAGCCATGCTGGAGTTACACAGGTTCTAGAATCACGCAGGGTAGGAAGCCAGAGCTGCAGGAGCTCTGGTCCACCTCATTGATTTGACACTTGAGGAAACCGAAGCCTAGAGAGGGTCACCCAGAAGGAAATGGTAGCACTGGTCTCGCTCTTCTCTGCTCACCATCCTCCCTGCTGGCCTTGCTCTTCCCTGCTCACCATCCTCCCCGCTGGCCTCGCTCCTCCTCACTCACCATCTTCCCCACTGGCCTCACTCTCCCTCACTCACCATCTTCCCCACTGGCCTCGCTCTTCCCTGCTCACCATCTTCCCCCCACGCCAAGTCTGCAACTTCTGCGCTGCCTGCTGACTCCACACACTCCCCTTCCTTCACCCTGAAGCAACTTTCGAACTTTGTTCCAAAGGAATGAAACACTTCAGGCAACTCCGTCACCCCTTTGGCCCTTTGCCCTGTCATTTCCGGGGCCTTATCTTGGTACCAGCACCTCTCAGTCATGTGAACTGGCAGCTTCACCCAGAACAGCTAAGTGCTTCAGAGACACCTGTGCAGGAGTGTCTTAGTGACCACACGCCACAGAACGTCTTATGCTGAGAGAAGGTTCCAGCTATCAGGCTTGCACCTGACAGGTGAGAAGCCACTCACCAAGGGCTGCCCAGGTGGGGCAGGTGAGCCTTCTGCAACACTAAGGGCCCCACTGCAACCCAGCCCTGCCCTTGCAACCCACAAGAGCAGCCGTGCTGGGGAACGGCCTGACCACACAGGCAGCAACAAAGACGCCCACAGCACAGACCCTGCAGCCCACCTGCCTGACGTGCGGTCCCAGCGCAGCCGCTGCCCAGCTGGATGACCTCGGGCAAGCCGCTTCCCCACTCTGCCTCAGGTTTTCATCAGCGAAGCAGATAAAACAGCATCCACCTCACTGGGCTGCTGTGAGGATTATCGGAGCTTGTATTTGTGCTTGGCACAGGTAAGCACCAGTTAAAGAAACTGGGTAACAGGACAAATGCTTATCTACACAGACAAGACTCCTGAAGTTATAAATCATAGCCTACGGTCTACACAGCACCCACCAGGTGCTGTGTCCAGGGCACGGGACCTACCAGCACACTTAACCCTGAAAGGTAGATTATTAATGATTATACCCATTTTCCAGGTGAGGAAACTGAGGCATGGATTTACACAGAGGTGGGGGTGGGGCTGGACAGAGGTACAAAGCTCACAGCTTCTAGAAGGACGTTTAGGATGCTCTGTGCATGAGGCAGTGGCTGTGACTCTGCTGGACTAATTCAGGGACATGCTCTCCCCAAATTGTGTCTCTGCATCTTGCTGAGACGACTCAGTTCTGTGCCTGGCTACTCCACAGCCCCCGGAAAGCATCGGTCAGCAGACTCCCAGGTCACAGCCCGGTGGCTGGTGAGCCCGGAGTCAGCCCCATGACCCAGGGCCTCCCAGAACTGAGCTCCTGTGGCAGCTGCCAGGCACAAGGAGGCCTCAAGAACAGGCTCTAGTCAGAGGCCTGCGTGACCTGGATGAGACCCTGAACTCTCAGTCTCAGTCTCCTCATCTGTGAAGCTGGAGTGAAAACAACCCCCAGCTCAAAGGGCTGCTGGGAAACAGACAAGAACTTCACGGACAGGGCATTGTCATCTCGGTAGTTTTCTTGCCTGGGTGAGAACCAACCTCCACAACCCAAAAAACTGTCCCATGCGGACCTCGGCCAGCATGCTCCTATCCCGGCCCCATTTCCTCCTCTGCCCAGAGGCCCAGCCCTAACGTCGGTGGCCCATCTGATGAGACCAGCTGCTGGCCTCCCACAGAACCAGCCAATGCTGGAAGATGCCCCGGCTTCCCTGTTCAGAAGATGCTGTCACCATGCCTGAGTGTCAGTTCCAGGGGCAGCTGGCAGAAGTGCAGCCAGGGTCCTTAGCTGCTGAGACTACACACAAAGGCCACCTCTGCCCACCGCAGGCGGGTGTGGGGACGGGACAGCTGCGGGGAGGCCCCCACTCTGTAGCACACAAAGCTACGTGACCAGGGCTCCTGAGCCTGTGAAATAGGAACAGCCGCACCCACCTAGAGGTGGCAGGCACGGGAGCCTGAGACAAGGCTCTGAGAGGCTCCATCACTCCACCTGCGGCCCCCAAAGAGGGGCAGCCCTGGCATGGATGCTGGCCTGTCCCTCACTCTCTCTCCTGCAGTTACAGCCTCAAAAAGCACTCTGTCTACTTGCTGTTTCAATCCAAGAAAAGGCTCAAAAGAGGCCACTCGCCTGCTCCTGACCAAATGGTGAGGAGGAGAAATCGGGGCCTCGACTTCCACACCAGGTCCTGCTCATCCACAGAACCCCGCAACCCTGCTTGGGTCATCTGGGCTTTGTCTTCAAACAGTGCCCGTGCCCTGCTCAGCCCGGACCACCCCGTACCTGAATGGTGCGCGTCGTAGGCGGTGTACCCCGTCACCAGCGACACGCCTGTGGGAGAAACAGAGAAGCAAGCTCAGAGCCACCCAGGTGTGGTGCCCAGGGAGCTACCCCAATCGTTCCTTCTCCAAGTCCCTTAAAAGGCTGCACATGGTGGGCCAGAGGCCCCAGGGAGCACAGGCTTCCGCTGAATTCAGTGCTTTTCCCCACCAGAGCAGACAGCCATTGTTTCACAAATGCAGAAAACCAGAGTGGCAAGTCGGGGGGGACTTCCTCTATGCTGTGGGATTTCTGATCATGTGTCAGTGTGACACTGTGGGGCCACATTTCCTTCCCACCTCAAGCACTTGCCCCCAGAATACCACTGGACTGCATACCCACCACCCAGGGCTTCTCTCTCGGGGAGAGCCTGGGGGTGCAAGCTAGCTTTCCAGAAGGTGTTCCTGCAGCACAGACAGAGGCACCTTTCCAGGGGCCTCTCAATCAACACCCACGGCCTGGCAACCTTCAAGGCCTCCAGGGCCAGCTGCCACCTCCCAGACTCCCACAAGGGATGTGAGGCTGTGGGGAAGACACTGAGGGAGGAAGCAACCACATTCACGGGCTGCAGAAGCCTGGGCCTGGGGGGCGGGGGCATTTCAAGCAGCTAGGGGCTCGGAGTGGCTCATCAAAAGAGCATCAAAGGATGAAAGCCTCATTTAACCCTTGTGACCCCATGGCGCAAGTCCTGGTTTCTCCATTTTATGGATGAATAAACTAAGGCTCAAGATCTGCAACTTCCCAGCGCGGGATTCAAATCCAGGGCTCTGAGCAAACTTCCTATTCCTGGTCTGAGTTCTCCTCTCCTCCAAATGCCCTGGGCTATCTTTGGTTCTGAGGGGTCCTTAATGTCCTAACAGACTGTCCGACTAAGGGAGCGCCCAGGGAGGGGGCGTCAGTGTGGCCAAGAGCTGCATCTTCCCTCTAGCCTTACACAAGTTCACTAGACCCTCCCCCCTGGACTTTCCGAGGAGCGTGGGGAGAGCTGGCATGGACATCACTTAAGGAAAAAGCAGCTTGTGCCCTCCTGAGAAGCAGCGGAGAGCAGGGCCAAAGGCACAGCTGGGCTCTGCCCTCATGGTGGGAAACCAGGGCCATGGTTCTTCACCTCTCAGGGCTCAGCTACCTTCAATGACACATGGATCATGACAGCAACAACCACCCCCACTCCGTCCCTGGCTGGGGGAACGCCGTAAACCCCTTCAGGCCATGCCTGGTGACAATTCCGGGCCACCCACCCTCACCTGTGCTGGGCTGCTGCGCCCACCAGTCTGGAAGGAGCTGACTCCGACAGGCCTCCGGCGGGGAAGGGCTCCTTTTGATCATCCCCATGTAATCGTCCACAGAAGGCTGCACAGTCAGGGGAGGGAGAGGAGGGCAGCTCAGTCACTGATCTCCCACCTGGGGCTCCAGTGTTTGTAAAAATGAACAGTTCATGTGTAACTAAAACCATATTGTCACCTTTATCTCAGGACACAAAAGTCAAGCTTCACTTTGCAACCTGAAAGGCCCTAGGCCTTAAATCTACCGGGCTTAGCATTCAAACCATGTGGCCAAATTACTAGGCTCTCTGGGGGCCGCTAATAAGTTTCTTGGTCCTTTCCAGGACCTGCCTGTTGCAGACCCAGCGTTCCAAGTTATCCAACTGCCCCCAAAGCCCTGGACACACAGACAAGCTCTGAGACACCAATGAACGGTGATGCTGGCCAAAGGCTGCCATGCTTTCAAGAATCTCACTCAATGAGCCACACGCAGATGTTTAATCTCTGGCCCATTCCTTAAAGGAGGCTGATAAATCCAATTATGAAATGTTTTGAAATTGCTTTTCTTGTGACCCCGGTGTAGCAATCCAATTATCTCACTCTCTCAGCTGAGTCAGCAGAAAAGCCTTCTACAGAAAACAGGACATTGGTGGAGGGCCACGAAGCCAAGAATTCACTCAGTCGGCTGCCAAAGACCACCCAGACACTTGGCAGCTGCCTCTGCAGAAGAGCAAGGCCGTTCGGGTAGGTGACATTCTGTTATCTTCATTCTCTGACAGCCTAGCTACTCTTAAGGATTCCATTATTGCTATGTTATTAAGAAGAAGAATTTAGACAGTACTCACACCACCTTCTGCAAAGGCTGCGTGAAGTTTAGTTATGCAAATGTCCAGCTTGTAATACCCATAAAAAGCATAGTTAAGAGGCCAAAGACAGAAGAAAAGGGCATCCCAATAGCTGAAACGGGCATACAAAAGCCATGTGTTCTAGGAGGCCCCGATTACCCTCTCCCTTGTAGCCTATGAGGAGTTTATGTGCAATTTGAATATGCTTGGTTATCCAGTTTTCTAATTCGTTAAGGAATAAAACCTGCACATTAAAAAGGAAGCAATCAAATAGGCATGAGAGCTGGTACAACACACCACGCCACCATGACAAGCACAGGCAGCAAGGAAAGTTTACATTTTGTTCTCTGCAGCCTGCTAGGAAGGCAAGGGAGTTCACGATGCCATTTAAAAGACTGCTGTCCATAATGTTCAAAATATTTGAACAGTTTGGAGCTGGAAAGAACTTCACTAACACATAACAGGCAGCTCAGGCCCAGCCCTAGGGATGAAGGAGGGACTGACCTGTCGGCAGAGGCCAACCTGGGGAGGGGGCACCGAGCCAGTCCCGTTCCAGCTCTGCACAGGTGGAGATGCCACTTCCTAAGAGAGCCCGAGGCTCTGGCTGCCTTCATACAGCAAGAACGGTGCCCGTCCCTGACAGATGACATGAGACTCACCCTGGCAGGGCCAGACCCCTGAAACGCTGCCTCTGCTTACCTCCTTGATCAGCTCGTCGATTTCAGAGCGACCGCACTCCATCTCCGTGACTTCATTCACGCAGCCAGCAGTTGCCACGCCTAGTTTGCCTACAGAAAACCAGACAAACACCATGACACACGGCACGGAGGCATCACAGCCTTCACTGAAGCCATGATCCACTCTGAAAATGCTGAGTTTAAGGAAACGTTAAGTTAGTGAGTGTCTTCATTGGTTTGGGAAAGACGCAGAATTTTTTTCCCATGCTTCAGTCATCTGATCAGCAAAGTCAAAAGAGAGAAGTTGGTGGCGGTGGTGGTAGTTGTTTCTGCTAACACTTTTAAAGGATAAATACAGCATTTTGGTCTCTTTCTTCTATTTTCTGAAGTCCAAAATGAATCTGTATCAGATATACTTTACAGCAAGCATTTGCTAACCTAAGAAGGTTACATTTATAAGCCAGGGCATTTGAAAACACTCAAAGATTTCCTGGCAAAATGTGTTGGCAGGTTGGGGTCTTTTTTGTATTGCCAGTTGGCAGGAAATCTCTTTATGGCTTTTCCAAATATACACATGTGCATCAGTGCACATAGCCATGCCCACACACGCACCGCAGCACCCTCACTGATGCCCAGTGGGCATCAGCCGTAATCACAAACCGCCTAAAGGTGCACAGCGTCCACAGGGGCACGCTGGGCCAGCCTCTGCTCTTTCCCTTCTCATGCCGCTTCCTCAGTCAACAACTTACCTTATGAAGTTTATCAGTGTGAGACATATCACAACCAACAAACACAAAAATTCATTATTCCCAGTGACCCACAGAATTTACCCACTCTTTCCTCCTGGCTGAATTTGGATTCCATTTCGATAGATTGAAGAATTCACTGAGAAGCTACTGATGGGGAAGTAGGGAGCTGGTGGGGTGCCCACCATGGAGCCTGCAAACCACTGAAGTTCAGAGGAGAGTGGGCCCCTGTAGGCAATTATGCAAATGCTACGTTGCTTCACCCCTGAGAACCTCCTGCTGCTTCTTTAACATCACTATCAGGTGATGCTGGCCACACCCCATGCTATAAACAAGTCGGGGTCACCTGCTGGTTCAAGCCTGACTCATCTTGCGGGTGGGAGTGGGGGCCAAAATAAACTTCTCTATTCCTTCAAATCACAATTTACTCTTTGGTGACAAAAAAAAATTGCCCAAAACTGGGAAATGAGGCAAAAAGATGACTGCTTAGCCTTTCAGGGCCACCCTGGACTATTATGTAGAGATTTCCTCCTGGAGGCACCCGATTCTCCAAGGGAAGGTCAGTTTGTTGGCCTTACTATTTAGTATTGATCAGGGTTCAGGGTCAGTAGAGTTAGGTGTTAACTATGGATGATTAGGCTACAAACGCCCCAAACCGCAGTTGTACTGTCCGGGTCGGGCATCAGGTTTGGCTCAGCTTTCTCGTTCATGGGCCACATTCACCAGCGCCTCGGGTTCTCTGTCCACCGTCTTTACCACCATGCTGCCTCCCTCATAACGATTAAACAACTCTCTGACACAGATTCGCTATATATTTGTTTGAGTCACAATTTTAACTTTTAAAAAAATTCTAAGTCAACACCCCCACAGTGGGAAGAGTCAAAACGTCAAACTTCTGCACAGCCCCAAGAAGTTTTGGGGGTTTCTATTTCTTACAGGCATTCATGGACTACTCAGAAGCTTAAAAGGAGAAAGTCAGAGTGGGTTATTCTAAAAGCCCCATTCAGTGGCTCAGAAAATCAATGTGTTAAAAGCATGTTGTAAACCAGTGCTGGTAATTAGGTTTTATCTCATAAATCAGCTACAATTCACAGCAGCGGCACAGCACAGGGCTTTGAGAAGGATTCTGAGGCCAGATCCCAGCTCAGCACTTTGGGACTGATTTTAGTGATGTAGGACCAGGGTGCGGCATGTTTTTGCTGTCCTGCTTTAATCTGTCACAAATGTTTTCTTGGGATTTGAGAGCTGGAAGAAACCTCGGGAATGATCACATCCCAGAGTTCCCAAATAATGATCAGGATCTAATAACACATTGAGGCATATCCTATCTCCAACAATGAAGCCCATGGTGCCATCTTTGACGACTTCATCTGCCAGCTTTACTCCCAACCCTCACGATCCAGTCCTTCTGCGGCCACCATATTTTCCCCCAGCCTCCTCTGCAAGCTGCTGGAAAATGGAAGGATTCCTCATCAGAAACTGCTGGAGGATGCTTATTCCTGTCCAGGGGGGCCCTACACATGTCTGTGGTCTGGCAGCAAGTGGGGCACAGGCTGGGCTGCACCCAGTCTCCTCCGCCCTTCCCTCCAAGGTCACTGGAAAGAGATCTCAATCTCTGCTTATGCAAAGGAGAGAACTACTTTGTTTAACTGAAACCATGTGCCCCAGACCCTGTGTCTACCCCAGACCCAAGCTCTGTGGTGAAGGCTGCAGGCCAGGGCAGCTTCCGGAAGGTTTGATACCCATAAAGGATAGTTACATTTTTGCTCTTCCTCAGGAACAATTCGGTAAACTTTGTATGGCTCGGAAATGTCCAGCTGGGACCGGTCCGTCACTTCCTCAAAATCTGGGCTCTTATTCAAAGCACAGCGTAACCTCGTCTTCCAAGTGGCTGGTTCAGCTTTGTCCCCTTCTTTAAACTTCCCTTTAAAAACTGCCCAGGCCTGAAGAAAGAAACAGAAGCACATTAAATTCACGGCCGACTCCAATCACAAATATCTGTCACCATGACCAGGACCCCACACATCCTTCCCTTCTCACGAGTCTTTGTTGGCCATCAACTCTCATTCAATTTCAGGACCCAAGGCGACTCCAATCATGTCTGGAGACCAGATGTGAAAAGACCCAAGCCAGGGAGGGGGTCCTCCAGGTTCACACAGCTGAGTCAGAAGTCAAACCCAGGCCGAAGGCTCCTCCAACCCTGGAGTGTGCCTTTTAGCCAAGCCCTTCCCTGGCTGAAGAGCTGGAGACACCTGAGGTTTACACAGCACAAAGAGGAAGTTGCATATGGTTTCACCAGAGCGTTCAAAACAAAGAACAACTTGTTGCTTTTTCGGATCAACCCCTAAAATTTAGCATGAAAAGAGAACATTTGCAAAAAGTCAAAATGGTCATCCATCGCCCTGTTACTTTTAATAGAAATTTTGTTTTGCATTTTTGCATTTATTCTAGACTTTTCCCCCCAGGTGCTGTTTAAAATGTAATGAAGTATTTTCCCTTCATTGTGTGTGTTTTTTTAACAGATCTGTTTTCTGACTTCTCCAAGCCTTAGGATCTGAACTAGGACCAGAAATTCAAAGCCGATATCTTAAAGTCATAATGTAGAATGGTGAATGGACAGGTGAATGGACAGATTTTAAGATTGCAAAATGGGAATACAGACACACCAACTAGGAGGAAACCACAGTCAGATGAGAATTATCTTCGGTTCCAGGAAAAATCAGACAGTGTCCTCCAGCCTAACATGATAGGAGATCTGTAGGGAATTCCCAATCCCATTCAGGAAAATGCAATTCCAAGAGGTAAGTAACTTTCGCACAGTCACCCAGTCTGAGATTAAATGCCAGCTGTACCCACTTCCAACCCAACAGTTTCTCCACCACTGCAAGGGTTCTCAGGTCCTGGGAAGCTTGTGAAAAATGCAGATTCCTGGGCCTTGCCCCTCAAGATTCTCACTGGGGAAGTGGGGTTGGGTCTAGGTGGCTATCTTTTTTTATTTATTTTTATTTATTTATTTATTATTTATTGAGACGGAGTCTCACTCTGTCACCAGTCTGCAATGCAGTGGCGCAATCTCAGCTCACTGCAACCTCCACCTCCCAGGTTCAAGCGAATTCTCCTGCCTCAGCCTCCCAAGTAGCTGGGACTACAGGTGCGCACCACCATGCCCAGCTAATTTTTGTATTTTTAGTAGAGACGAGGTTTCACCATGTTGGCCAGGATGGTCTTGATCTCTTGACCTCCCAGAGTGCTGGGATTACAGGCGTCAGCCACCGCACCCAGCCCAGGTAGCTGTCTTTAGCCAGTATCCCAGGGATTCGGATTTAGCTACCCAAGAGACCACACTTCCAGAAACTCCATCATGCCCCCATGAGTCACAGCTCCTTTAAAATAGCCCAGACGGTTTTTCCTCTCAAAAAAGACAAGAATGCTTACTGCTCAAGGCCAATGCTGTCTACTCTGTTGATGCAAAATGTTGCACCTCTACCTAGGGTAAAGAAACTGGAAGAACATTCCTATTAGTGAGCATAAGTGGTAGTTTCCTTATGTGACATTGATGTAAAACTCCCCGCTAAAAATATTTCTTAAAGTACACGGTCTTTAATGTTCTCCTTCATTAACTGCTTCACTGACCAGGCATTACTTTGGGTTTTGTTGCTGTTGTTTATTTTTAAAGAAATAAAAGAGCAAACCATGTACTAAATGAACTGTAGTTTCCAATTTTTATTAACTTAAATCAGGGTTTCCCCACCGTGGCAAGCCTGACATGTCAGCTGGGACCCTTCTTTGTGGTGGGGTAGTCCTGTGGATTGTAGAATATTCAGTGGCATCCCTAGCCTTGACCCACCAGATGCCAACAGCACCCCTCTCCTAGCTGTGACAACCAAAAATGTCTCCAAACATGGCCAAGTGTTCCCTGGAGGGTAAATCATGATACCTCCCCCATCTGAGAACCACTGAGTTAACCCACATCCCAAATGGGCCTTGAAATGCACAGATTTCATGGCAACATTGTGATCAGCTGGTACACATACACAGCTGCGGTGCCTGTAAGGCACTGCCATATTCACTCGTTCATGCCAAGCTCACACTCACCCCAAGAGCAAGGCCAGGCCACATCATCCATCGCAGCAGGGCCCATGGCCAGGAGGCATCCAGGACCACCATCGGGTATGTGGCTTGCAGCCTGCCCTGAACTCTGTGACACAGCAGGCACCTGGCCCTCTCCCAGCCTCTCTAGCCAGCATTAAAAGGTCAACTTAGCTTGATGATCTCTCAAGATCCTTCTTGAGCTACAGCAAAAACTAGACATGAGAGTGATTTCAAGGCTCCCTGCAGCCAGCAACAGTCACTATGGCTCATTCAGCCTCCGCCATAACTTCTTCCTCCTGTTGACGCACAACTCAGGCTGACAGCATTGAACTCAGACCAGGAGGTCTTCCTAATTTAATATGATTGTTTCATGTTGTATTTTTTTAATTAAGTGTTATTTTTCCCTTCAAGGCCTGCTGAATTAGAAAAAACTGTGCTACTGAGTTTTAACTCATTCAGGCCTGTTACGATGCCTGATACAACCATGAATCATAACCTTCACTTAACTAGATCTTCCCCCTTCTCATCATGTCAAGGAGGTGAAGTACTTTTTAAAAACTAAATGAGCTGATATCAGGGCCTCATCAGTGTACTCAGGGCTGGTACAAAATGAGCTCAATGTTTTTTCAATTTCTCTTCTGTGATCTATACCATGAGGGCGGCCTCAGGATGACGTCTGCAGACAATGAGGGATCTTGGGTAGCTAAATCCGAATCCCAGGGCCACTGATATAAGTGGCCTCTTTTACCACTCACTTATTATGGAAGAAACCAAACTCATAAATTTCTTTCTTAACTCCTAAATTGTTGAAAGGTTTTCTTTGAACAGTTGAAAGAAACAAGAGTCTACATAACCGAAAAATCCCTAAGATGGCTCTATCTGACCGAGGTTGACTTCATCCAACAGCCAAAGACCTATCCGGCCAACGTCACAGAGACAGGCCTCTCAGAGGACGGATGGGAACAAGCATAGCTCAGGGAAGCACCTGATGGGCTCTTGTTGGTGTCATGTCTCCAGTGGCACTGGTGGCCCTCCCGACGGCCTCCCTGCTCCAGTGGGCACCCGCGTCTCCCTCCTGGCCCCATTCCTGCTGAGATTGTAGACTCATTTCAGATTGCCACATCAGGCGACTGCGTAACCAACGGAAACATTGGGAATCTTGCACATTTTTCTCAACACTGTTGAAACGGCCATGAAGAACATTGCATAAGATGTATAAATCTGGGGCTTTATTTCATTACCCCCCGAGCACAAGTTGAAGCAGGGAATGGGGTGAAGGGAGAAGCTTAGTCTCTGTCAGCAAGCCACATGTCAGGGCTACACAGCCTAGTCCAGCACCCTGTGCCATGTCTTAAAGATGTTTTACTGATGTCCAACTTGCAACTGTGCCCTCAACACCCAACACCTCTGGTTAAGTCTGTTGATCCTGGCAGTGGCCAGCTCTTATCAGGGTTCTCAATGGGGAGGGGAAGACTCTGGCCCTCAGGAGACATTTGGCAATGTACAAGACATTTTTTATTGTGACAGTAGGGGAGGGGATGCTACTGGCACCTGGTGGGTAGAGGCCAGGGATGCCACTAAACATCCCACAACGCCTAGGGAACCCTTACAACAAAGAATTGCCCAGACCCAGGCATCAACAGTGGCAAGGCAGAGAAATTCCGGCTTTTGGGGTTATCTATAATGCAGAGTTCCCAATCGACTGGATGGGACTCTGATACTGTTTAAATCTGCAGTCCTTCCCAAGAGGTCACCATGATGCCAAAGGCAAAAAAAAAAAAAAAAAAAAAAATCTGCAATCAAACAAGAGAGAAATCCACAACAGCACTAAGGGTGAGGAAGCAGGCAGTGGTATCACAAAATTCACTGGTGCTGAGGCTCCCTGACCTGGGGTCCTTGATCAGAAAGAATCTGGAGATGTGGGGGCACCAAGGGACCCCCTCGAAGGTGAGTGCAAAGCATTCCCTTGTCCCCATATTCCTTGGAGTGGTCAGTAATGGGCATCAGATTCTCAAGAAGACCAGCAACCTCAAATTGCAGATCTAACAGAATTACTGAAATGCACAGCCCCGCTGCAAACATCGGTCAGGCAAAGATGTGCAGGACCAAAATGCATCTTAAGCCGCCTTTGACCTATTTATGGTCCACTCTGGGGTTAAGGTGTGATCTTTTGTCATTTTTGTTCTCTGGTGTCAGGGGACCGTCATCTGTGGCTGGGAGTCCAGCACTGTCATGGGGTCCTACAGCCTTGACTCCCTCCACACCTTGTTTGTGGTCTCAGGTCTGATTCTGGCCCCCAACAACTCAGCCCCCTTTGCCCCTCTCTCACACCCACTCTCCTCTCCCCATCCCTGGCCCCCAAATGCAAGAGAATAAGCACACATGACAATGGCTTATAACCTGGGCTATGATTCAGTCTACGTGTAGTGTCCACATTTGCAAACGTGGAAGTCTAGGCTTGACCTTGACCTAGGGCTCCGAATCTCCCAGAGGTGAAACCTGGACATCTGGAGCCTTAGGGATGCCCACACAGCACTCTGATGACCCACAAGGAACTCAATAGCCCAGCTGGTCTGCAGAGCTGGGTTGCCCCAATTCCTGGTTCCTCTGTCTGAATCTAGGTGTAATGGCAAGAAATCTCTGTTGATCAGCTATTCTGGAGTTAGGACCAAGGGTTCACAGTTGGGCCATCTTGCATTTGAATGCTGGCTCCATCATACAAGAACTGTGAGACCTTAACAAGTCACTTCTCCTCTCAGCGCCTCTATAGAATGAGGGTGGGAACAGCATCTACCACACAGGATCGTGTGAGCAGAAAACAAGCCGTGGGCCAGGCCTGGCACAGAACAAACCCTCCATCACATCTCTCCACACATGGGGAACTCATTACTCTCAAGGGAGGTGAGACCAGTTTTAGACATCTGCTGCAGGTTCACAACCCCCTACACGACCCAGCCCCCAAAGGAATGACAGATGGCATCTCACCCTCCTGAGCTGGCCCTACAATGCCAGGCAGAAGTATCAGCTTTGAAAGAACAAGGACTGAAACCTTCCCTGGTATATGCATCGCCTCTGACGGAAGCCCGCGGGAAAAGGTCTTAGTGTGAGGGTCTCCAAGAAGTCTTTTCTCCCACTTGGCTCATCAGGAAAAGGAAACGGCAGAAAAGGGAAGAAAAGAGGCTTCGACCCCCTCATCAGAATACAAGTGACCACAAAAGTGACTCTGTCTCTCAAGAGACGTGATATCAGTTCATGTACATTTTTGAGACACATTCTGCACTCCTGAACCAATGTTTGCTTTTTTAAAAACTGGATTACTTTTTAAGTAAATGAGAAAGACGTCACTCAACATCTCCACCAGTCCATGGGGGAAAGGAGACACTGTGCCCACAGAGAGGAAGCGAGCTGGGGTCTTTACCTTGAAAATGGAGGCATCCACTTCCTGATTATAATCTTGCTTGCCAGCGTGTTTCCAAGGGATCCGGAACATGCTCTTCTCGTCATTCTCCCAAATCAGTCCTGGATACATGCTACTGTCAATCTGCTCGATCAGCCACTGTCGAAGCCGCCGACCACCATTTCGGTCACACATCCTTGGAAAGACAGAAACACATGCTGCGATATTACGGATATTGTCTCATTCATCACAGCAACCCAAAAACTGCTAACAGGAAACTCAGAGGTTTGCAGCAAAGGTGCTGGCTTGGGGGAAACCCACAGATTCAGGGACTCCGGGACACCTGCCATGAGAAGGCAATGCTGGCCTCCGTGACCTCACAGCCCTGAATGCAAACTGAAAGCTCCATGGGAAACCTGCAGCCACCTGAAGCCACCAGCAGCCCCCTGCGGGCCCCTCCCACTGTGCTGGCTGTGCTCCTTCCAGCTTTCACTGGCCTTTTCCTTTCAGGCAGATACAGCCACAGTGAACAGCTCCAGTTTTAGCACAAGACTGGAAGGGAAGGGGAAATCACTTCTACAGCACCGGGTTCCTTCACCGAGCAGCCCATTAGCCTAAGAACTGACTGGGTTACTGGATGCCCAGCTGGCCCCATATTCCCTGATAGAATACAGCGTCTGTGCCATCTGAGAAAGAGGAGGCCCTCAGGCTAGCCCGTCTAAACAGCTGTTCCTTCACAGTGATAAGAGCACGAGTTTAAGAATGAGACAGAACCGCAATCTCATTCAAGTCCTGCCACGGCTCAGCGGGGAGACCCTGGATCAGCATTTAATCTCAGGGCATCAGCTACCCAGTCCCAGATGAAACTCAGGAAAAACTACCAGTACTGGGTGTAGGGAGAACTCAGATGGTATAGAGAAAGCAACTGAGACAGGGCCTGGACCTTACACGCCAGATGTCATTATTATTATCCAAACTTCCTGGGCAACTCCTATGACCAACTGAAAGACAGAGACAAGCGTGAGGGAATAAACAGCAGCTACAGAACAGGGCAAAGTTCACTGGGTTCCTCTTCCAGAAGATGTCCCACTCTAGGGACCTAACCATCCCAGGGCACCCAAAGACATCCTTTGGAAGAACATTCTTACCCAAGTAGACAGCTTCCCCAACAGCACAGAGAAAGAGAGAGAGAACTAGCATGACCTATCGACTTAGAGCCAACATTTCCAAGAACAGTGCTGGAAATCCCCGAGACAGCTGGATAGACGCCCACCCAAAAAAAAAATATATATAGCATTTTTATTCTTCTGATTAAAATGTGACCTCTTTGGGCAAACGAGTTTGAAACAATCAGCAGTAACAAGACATAACGTCCCAAAATATGGTAGAGCCATGCTGGTCTAGAAAGCAAAATATCAATCAGAACCTTCACAAGAAGTACACATTCTGGAAACTCCAGCCACCCTGCAGGTGGCCATGAGATGGGAAACAGGGCCAGGTCCTAGGGAGGAAGAGGTGGGATTTCTTAAATTCTCCATCCAACAACCTCAGTTGGGCATTTATTGATTTAAAGGGAGTGAATTCAATTTTTTTTTCTTTAGAGACAGGGTCTTGCTCTGTCATCCAGGCAGGAGTGCAGTGGTGCTATCACAGCTTGCGGCAGCCTGGAACTCCTGGGCTTATGGGATTCTCCTGCTTCAGCCTCTTGAGTAGCTGGAACTACAGACATGTGCCACCACACCCAGATATATATTTTAGAAACAGGGTCTCGCTATGTTGCCCAGCCTGGTCTTGAACTCTTGGTCTCAAGTGATCCCCCCACCTCAGCCTCCCAAAGTGCTGCGATTACAGGTGTGAGCCACTGCGCCCACACAAATGAGACCTTGGTTTGAAAACTCAGAACTCTGGCAAAGACTTTTCTCTAACCAGACCTTGCGATGTCACTTGAGCCTCTCCCTGAGGCTTCCTCACCTGTAAGTTGAGAGGCTATATCTCAAGAGACCCAGAATTCTAAAGCAGGCCACGGTGTTTATCACGAAGAAGGGACAGACTTAGGAGAGGGTACCTGAGAAGAGAACTGGAACACCATGACCAAAGACCGCACCCCCCGCCGAAAGTTAGCAGCTCTTTGCTGGGGCAAGGTAGAAAAATTTCTCCTAGACTGAGGAATGAGCTGCATAGAGGTGGCCAGAACACAACAGAGGGGTTGGCATTTGAGAATTTCAACTAAATGAGACAGTTCCCCTGATTTCCTTGCTAGAAGTTTCTTAAACTAGAATCCACAGTCCCTGAGCCTCCTGCAACCAAAAGCAAAATTTTGTTAGTACAGGCATTTTTCTAGAAAGAGGGTCAAAACTTTGTCATCAGGATTCCTAATGGATTCATAACATCTAAACTGTTGGGGACAACTGTCTTGGTGATTTACAGGAAAAAGAAATTAAAAGGAAAAAGAGAAGAGTGAGTCATAGCATCTGAAAGCTGAAAAATACTTTAGAAATCATCTAATCCAGCCCCCTCTTTACTTAACAGAGGAAAAACTGAGGCCCAGAGAGGCACGGCAAATACCAAGGCAATCAGCAGACTGTGTTGGAACCCATGCCAGCGCCCCAACCCCAGCAGCAGCTTATTTCGCACATGGTGCAGAGAAGAGCCATGGTTACATTACAAGATCTCTGCACATGTGCAGCCCCGTCTGAGTGTCCTTCGTGGTCTCCTCCAAGATTCTAAGTAACATCAAAAGCCTGAGATTCTATTACAATTATGATCCATAATGATTTATTAAACATTAACAAATTAATTCCACCAAATGCCCAGCCAGGAAAAATTAATAAGTATAGTCACATGTTTATAACTTCCTCTTCTTGATTTTGAGGTAATCTATTGGCCAAGCCCTATCTGCAGCCCTATAAATGTACCCAGCAGTCAGGCTTTCCAGGCGAGATGTGATAAGAGGCTGCCCTGGGCCCACCTAATCCAAATTACAGGACACACCTGAGCAGGCAGCAGCAGAACCCACCCTCTCCCCTTCCTCGGAGGGCCCCAGGGCACTCGCTGTGGCCTGGCATACCCTCATCACTAGACCAGAAAGCACCAAAGCCATTTCTCTCTCTGGCACCAACCTTCCTTCAGTGACTGAATCACTCCCAAATCTTTTCATAGAGGAAGCTGCCATAACCCAAAAGGACAAGCTTAGAACTGTCATTTTAACTACCAGCTCTTACCTTTGATTTAAAAAAGAAAGTGGGGGGCCACTGGTTGGGGAGACTTCTTAAAATTCTGGAAAATTCAGTCTCTAGTTTCCATTCGTAAAGCCTTTCACAGCTCTGGGTAAGTAACACATCTCACCTTAGGAAAGTCTGTCCTATGTATTGAGACTCATCTTACAAACAATGTTCTTTAAATAAATTTTTTCAAACAATGTTTTTGTGAGCTGTGGCCGGTATACAGACTCTCTTGCCAAGGACGACTGGGCTGTGATGCAAGAAAAGGACCTCAAGCCAGACTCAGAAATCTTAATTGACTGTCATTAAACAGAATTTTAGAACCAGTCTGTTCCCACCTTCACAAACTAACCCTCGATAACGACTGGTTATTGGGCAGTTCCAGAATTCTGACCCTTCAAGCATTATTCCACGTGGTAGAATTTCAGTGGAATGATAGAGCGAGTTTCAAGATTCGGGGTTGCTATTGCCCTTCATATGAGCTCTCCTAACGTTTTCCATGCAAACCAGATTTAAAGAAAAATGATATTTTAAAAAAGGCAACTATCTACCAATCTTTGGAAACAGGCAAACAATCATCAACGACTTGGGCATTCAGATTGGACTTAGGTGGCTGGAAAATAAGCAAAAAGCAGAGAGGGACACGGACGGCCACTGAGCAGCGCCTGGGGACATTACAGTAGGTAGTTCCACCCCCACGCCCCGCCTGGCGTCGGAGACCCCGCGGGACCCGAACGCGCGGGACACGGGCGCCCTGCCCGCCCAGTGTGCCTACCTGCCGCCGCCCTGCCGCCGTCTCGCCGCCCGCGTTCCCACGCTTGCTGCCGCGCTCCAGGCGATGCGCCAGCGGGCGCGCGACTTTAAAAAGGGCAATAGGGGGCGGGCCCGGTGCGCAGAGCGACGGCCACACCGACCAATGGCGTCATCTCGGCTCGAGCGGCCCGCCTTCTTTGAAGCGCTCGGCTTTCCGAGAAATCACTTTCCTCCCCCGGCGGCCGCGGCAGTGGGTCCGGGCCTCTTCTGGAGCCGCTGGCAGAGCCGCGCTCCTCACACCTGGGGTCCGGGGGCGGCGCTGCAGGGGGGCTTTCCCAGGAATTCGGGAGGCCCCGCGGAGCGATCTGGAGGCGTCCCCTGCCTCCCAGGCCGGCTCGGGGGGACAGCGAGCGAGCCCCTAGCAACGAGCCACTGTGCAGACCGTGTGCCCGCGGCCCATTAATCAGAATCCAGAACCAGAACCTAGCTGCCCCGCCAGTCTCCGCCTCCACGAGCGCTGGATGTTGGGCAGTGACTCCCGCCACGCGTTATTCCACGGAGACGAGGACGCGAAGGCCGTTTACAGACCGTCCCGGGTCGGCGGTGGCCTGCGCTGCCCAGGAGGGGCAGGTGAACCCCAGCTCCAAATGAGGCCACTGCCCGCTGAGACCGCGATTGAAACAGGAGCATCCAACGTGCTCGCCACTAGAAGGTCCCCCTGGGGAAATTTTCATCATAAATCCTTTTCTCCAGAAAGCGTCGGCGTTAAGAAGAGGTCCCCTGGGGGACCAGCCGCTCCTGGGTGTGCACTGACATTTATTGTAAAAATGAAGTGGAGGAGAAGGGGAACAACACTGGAAAAAGAAAGAAATCCCTGGAAACGGAAAAAGAAGTGTTTCCGTGTTCCGTCCTGGGGAAGCCCTGGAATGGGGGGAAAATGAAGGTCGTAACTGGCTTTTATTGCCCCGTGGAGAATCACATATCGGGGCTGTTTTTGCATTGAGCTTTTCAAGGACCTGTGAAAATGTATGAGACTGAAACTTTTATTGGCTGCACAATACAAAAAGTACACTGCAAATCTGGAATTAATCAATGTTTAAATGATGGTCCCCAAAACATGTTAACTTCATAATTGTAATGTATTGATGGATAAATGTGTCATTATATTTTGAAACTGTAAGTTAGATATCACTTGGTATGAGTTCCCTAGTGCCATGATTGCCGGGAAGTTTTAAGTCATTATAAAGTGAGTTCCTCATCATCAAATAATTTTAAATAAAACTATTGTTTTAACACTCATATTATTTAAGAGTCTTTAGAGAATATAAGAGTGTTTTAATATGTTTGCTATGATGTGGGATGGAGCTTCCAGAAATCAGAGCATCTAGGACCTCAGAAGTTCTTAAAACAGCCTCTGTATATGTTTACTCTCATATATTTTTATCAATGTGCCCCTAAGCCTACACAGATTTACTTACAAATGCTGTCCGCTGTGGAAAGATGCATCCTCAAGTTTCCACTAGCCTTCACTTAGATAAAGACAAGGGTAAGTGAATATAGGAAATCAACAGTGGAAGGGCTCCAGCACGTGTCGTTGGCAGTAGGTGTCACTATGTACATTACAGGAACTGTCTTGCATTAAAACTGCTCCAGAAACCCCATATTTTCCACGTGGTGGTTCCTCGCTGCCTAGGAACAATTTCTAAACAGATCTGTTTAGTTCTGCTCTTATTTAATGGGCATTTATGAGGCAACTATTATGTGCTAGATATAGTGCCAAGAACAGGAGACCCAAAGAATGAACATGATGTTTCATTCTCTGAGACACTCCTGCCTGGGAGTGTCAGAATCTAGAACCCAGCCTGGAGGCTCCACAGAGCCTGCCCCTTGGATATTGGGAGGCAAAAAAAAAAAAAAAAAAAAAAAAATTCCTTTGGTCCATGTGTGTGTTATTACTTGTCATATTACAGTGTGGTTCTATTCTTTATTCCCTGGAATTATATTTCCAATTGAAAGACCATTTTTCTGGCTGGGCACGGTGGCTCATGCCTGTAATCCCAGCATTTTGGGAGGCTGAGGCAGGCAGATCACCTGAGGTCAGGAGTTCAAGACCAGCCTGGCCAACATGGTGAAACCCCTGTCTCTACTAAAAATACAAAGAACTTAGCTGGACATGGTGGCACAAGCCTGTAGTCCCAGCTACTCAGGAGGCTGAGGCAGGAAGATCACTTGAACCCGGGAGGTGTAAGTTGCAGTGAGCTGAGATCAGCCACTGCACTTCAGCCTAGGCAACAGAGCAAGACTCCGTCTCAGAAAGAAAGAAAGAAAGAGAGAGAGACCATTTTTCTGTGTACACAAGATTTCTGCTCATATAATGGAAACACAGTTTTCTTAGGTTTCAAAGAGCTTTCTTTCCATTTTAGTACACTGGGATCTAGCCCATTCTAACAGCTGCATATATTTCATTGTATATATTTGCCTTAATTTAGGTCATCAACTACCTAAACTGATTTGGGTGATCAATTTGATGACCTGAATTGATTATTACCTAATTGAGCATATCTAGTGAGCTCAGATCACCGCTCGTGATCTGGGAGCTGTGTAAATAGGTATGCACATATGTAAAAATCACCCTGTCATTTTTTCTTGTCATATAAATGACAAAAATGGCTAAAATGGGCCAGGTGCATTGGCTCATGCCTGTAATCCCAGAATTTTGGGAGGCCGAGGCTGGTGGATCACAAGGTCAGGAGATTGAGACCATCCTGGCTAACACGGTGAAACCCTGTCTCTACTAAAAATAATAAAAGTAGCCGGGCGTGGTGGCGGGTGCGTGTAGTTCTAGCTACTTGGGAGGCTGAGGCAGGAGAATGGCATGAACCCGGGAGGCGGAGCTTGCAGTGAGTCGAGACTGCGCCACTGCACTCCAGCCTGGGCGACACAGCAAGACTCCGTCTCAAAAAATAATAATAATAAAAATTTTAAAAAAGACTACAATGAGGACACATGGCAATAAGTGGTTATCTCATGCAATACCATTTATTGCAGCAAAAAGATGCAGAGCACAGTCCCAGGTTCTCTGATCCTTCCTTCCAGCATCTCACGATCCCGGTAAATTTCCTCCTGGTCTCTCAGTGGCCTACTTGCCCTCCTACCTCCTCATCCCTTCCCTGTTAATTCTACTTTGCTACCCTGCCTTTCTGTCTTCAGGAGCTTCTCAGTGGTAGCCACACAGGTCTCCTCCTGGCATCTAAAAGTCATACTTACCAACCTCATCTTTTCCACATTCCAGCAGGAACCCCTGTTTCCATAGATGGCAGCCTACCACAGCAGGTTTGGGAGTTAGGCCCCAGTTCAAATCCAAGCTCCCTGACTCACCAAATGTGTGAGCTTGAGCAAATGACTTAACCTTCCAAAGCCTCAGTCTCCTTATCTGTATAATAATGGCATTGATGGTAATACTAGGTTAAATTCTGTGACATCACCTACATTCAACTTTTTGACCTACGGAAGGGCAGTTTACTATGGCCTAACCCAATCGTTCCTGCCCTTAGGATTGGTGGGCATTGAATGAGACAGTATGTGTGTGACAGAGAGATCTCCTTCCTCCACCTTGCTCGTTAGCGCAAGAGGAAAAGGTCAAATCGTCACCAATGAGAGAAGTCTAGAAAAAAGGACAGTGATTCCTAACTCTAAGAATGCCAACTGCAGACCAGTGATAATCTGCCTCCATGAAGAATGGGAAGGGTTCCTCCCATCTGGTTAGCTTCCTAGCTCCTCTAACACCTTCCTGCCCCCACCAGGTCACAGGTGGGTGCTTCCGGCTGCTTCTCACCTCCTCACTTATCTTTGCGGCTTTTAGAGACCCTCTCCTCTTCATGGAGTCCCTTTTTCTTCCTCTTCACCCTCCTTAATTCCTATCTTCCTGATGTCCAGAAACCTCCCTGTCGAGCCTCCCTCTCATCTGTCTTGCTAAGCTGCCAATCTGTCTGCCCAGTTCTTATGGTGGAGCAGGTGCAGAGGTGATGAAGCAAGGGCACCTTCCACAGCCAGCCTCAGGACCAAATCCCTGAGAGGCCTTCTGACCCAGACAGTGCCTGCGATGGACCAGATGATGTCCCCCCAAATACATACGTTGAGCCCTAACCCCCAATGTGACGGTATTTGGAGATGGGTCCTTCGGGAGGTAATGAAGTTTTGATGAGGGACTAGGGACCAGAGAGCTTGCTCTTACTCACTCTTTGCCCGTGTAAGGACACAGAGAGAAGGCAGCCGTCTGCAAGCCAGGGAGGGAGCCCTCCCTAAACCTGACCATACTAGCATCCTGATCTCAGACTTCCAGCCTCCAGAACACTGAGAAAATAAATGTCTGTCATTTAAGCCACACAAGGTATGGGGTTGTATGATGGCAGCCAGAGCTGAGGAAGGCAATGCCCCAAGGGACGGAGTGAACTTAGCATGACTTTTGAGTTGCACTTTGCTAATGGGATCTCGGTACCTCTTCTCCACTTCTGATGACGTTACAGAAGGCCTCCTCTATGGTCCTGGCTGTTTTTCCTAGTCTTGGGGAAAGGGTGCTCTTTCTCAAGATGTGAATAAGAGTGATGGAAATCCATCCAATCTCACATATAAACAAACTGCTTAGAACAGTGCCTGACACAAAGTAAAAGCTCAATAAATTGTAGTGCAAGAGGGTGTTAGATTCTTCCCGGCCCGGCTTCTACAGGGACCAATTCCATGAAGAGCCAAAGTGTATGAGACTTACATGTTCAGATTTACCCGTTGGCCAGAGCAGAGACATAAAATGGGTTCAAGAGAGAGGGAGGAGGTGAGAGCCTTTCCAGCTGCGGACCCCAACCTCTCCCTTCACACTTTCCAAGCCAAGCTTAGCAAGTGAGTTCAAGAGTGCTCAGAAACATGTTTACTGAGAGCACAGGTGTCAACTCAGTCCTGAGAAAGCCAGAGTCACCTGCAGATGGGGCTCTGACTGCTGCCCTAGAAATCAACAGGGCACTTGGGTGGTGGCGCCAAGAGCCTGCACTGCTCTGGGAATGGTGGCAGCCCCAGTGTGTGTGGGCAAGGGAAATGCACACATGTCCCGTAGGCGAGAGCTGGGCCACTCAGCAAAGAGCCAGTGTGGGGTCCTGCCCTCCAGGGCCTCCTGAAAAGGCAGTGGAACCTCAGGACAGAGAGGCTGAAGGTGTGTCCTCAGGCATTGTAGGCTGAGTCACAAGCAGCACTTGGAAGAAAATGCCTCTGTTGGGGTTAAGTCAGGAGAGAGGCTCCCAGCGGGGAAAGTCAGATGAGCCCCCAAACTGCCCTGAGTGGGGCTGCTTTAACCATCCTTCTGCTCATACGGGGATGGCAGCATTACATACTTTCTAGGCCCAGAGGGCACAAAACCACCAGCCGAGTACGAACTCTCCCAGTGCCTCATCTCCCTGGTATCTGCAGGGCACGGGAGCTGCAGGACTCTCACTAGGATCCGTAGTCTTGGCATCTTCGTTAAATCTCCATCCAGGGACCTGACAGGCTTGTCCATTTCTTTTCATCCTCCTCTTCACCCCCCGAAATACTACAAATCTCAGTGCATTTCCTATGGTGTCTGTCACAAATTATCGCAAACTTAATGGCTTAAAACAGCACAAGTTTACAATCTATAGTTCTGCAGGTCAGACGTGCAACACGGTGTCATTGGGCTAAAATTAAGGTGTCGGCAGAGCGGGTTCCTCCTGGAGGCTGCAGTGGAGAATCTGCTCCTTGTCTTTTCAGCTTCTCTCCGGCTGCCCACCTTGGCTCACGACCTCTTCTTCCATCTTCAAAGTCCGCAATGGCAGGTGAGTCTTTCTCACGTCACATCACTCTGCCGTTCTCTCCTGCCCTCCCCCTTTTTTTAAGAGACAAGGTCTTGCTGTGTCTCCCAGGCTGGAGGGCAGTGGTGCAATCATGGCTCACTGCAACTTCGAACTCTTGGGCTCAATCATCCCACCATAGCCTCCTGAGTAGCTGGGACTGCAGGTGCACCAAGCTTTTCCACGTTTAAAGACCGTGTGATTATATTGAGTCCACCTGGATCAGCTGATTAGCAACCTTCATTCCATCTACAACGTGAATTTCCCTTTGCCACGTAGCCTAACACAATCCCAGGTTTCATGGGCTGTGACTTGGGCCTCTCTGCGGGCCATTATTCTACCTGCCACATCATCCTTAAGATCCACCTTAAATCTTCCTCTTTCCTACTCCAGCCTTCACTGACCCACATTTTAAAAACACTGGACTCCAGCTATACTGAAATCTTTATAACATCATTTGGTATTTGCTCTATATTATGAATTATTTTGCTGAATTATTCTTGAGGCAAGGGGGAGAATCTTTTTTTTGTTGTTGTTTTTTGTTTTTTGAGACGGAGTCTCGCTCTGTCACCCAGGCTGGAGTGCAGTGGCGCGATCTCGGCTCACTGCAAGCTCCGCCTCCTGGGTTTACGCCATTCTCCTGCCTCAGCCTCCTGGGTAGCTGGGACTACAGGCGCCCGCCACCGCGCCCGGCTAATTTTTTGTATTTTTAGTAGAGACGGGGTTTCACCGTGGTCTCGATCTCCTGACCTTGTGATCCGCCCGCCTCGGCCTCCCAAAGTGCTGGGATTACAGGCGTGAGCCACCGCGCCCGGCCGAAGCAAGGGGGAAAATCTTATGTTATTTCAGTGCCCCTACTTATCCCAGCACTAAATTAGAAATGCCTTAAGTAGACAAGGTATAAGTTCATTGCAAAAAAAAAAAAAAAAAAACCCTCAGGGAGGGCAAAAGGAAAGAAAGCTGGAAGAACATTGCTCATCTCTGTGCTCTAAGAGGTGTATTAATTTTTATACCTATCTGAGCTGAGACCCCAATAACTCCCCAGGCTCAGTGATTCTGCAGGAGGAGGGCCCACAGGACCTGCCACATAGTTGCGCTCACAGCTACTGTTTACTGCAGCAAAAAGATGTAGAGCGAAATCAGCGCAGGGAAAAGATGCATGGGGTGAGGTCTGGAGGAAACCAGGCCCAAGCTTCCCGAGTCCTCTCCAGTGGAATCCCAAACAATGCACGTAATTCCTCTATCAACAAGTTGCAACAATACATTTGAGATGTTGTCAACCAGGGAAGCTCACTAGAGACTCAGAGCCCCGGGTTTTTATGGGGCATGCTGGTCACATAGGCACCTTCTGCCTGGCACGTTCCAAAAAATTCCAGACTCCCAGAAGGAAAGCAGGTGTTCAGCATAAACCACACTGTTCGCACAAATAGTTTGGACACAGCGAGCCACTTTTATCCGTTAGGGTGGCAGGAACCGTCCTGAAATCCAAGTTCCCGGACAGCAACCAAGGGCCGACCCCCAAACAGGCCTTCCTAAAGGCAGCAGCACCCCCAGCCTGCTGTGCAAACTCTCCTGCACATGCTCCTCATTCCGAGGAGGTTCCGCTCTGCCGCACCTGCTGCTGGTTCCAAAGGTGCCTGTGGCTAATTTACCTGCCATTAACTACCTGTGCTCAGCTGCCTCTAACTAGGGTAGGCTGCATTTTCTCATGCTTCACTTGGTCAGGGGGCTCAAGCTTAAGAACAATGTTGCCACTACACACCAGCGTTTCAGAGGAAGGTTGGAAGGAAGACAGGAAGCCCCTCACATCTGCTGCCGCTCCTCAGAGGGATTGCCCTACCTGATGTGGGTGGTCTGTAAACAGGTGTGCACGTGTGGAAACACCATCCTGCCACCCATTTAAGGTTTATATAACAAAAATAAACACAATGAGGCCACCTGGCAAAGATGTTGGCTCAAGCAAAGACTTCAGTATACCTTGTGTAGGTCAAAAACTAAGGCCCAGTCCCGTGCATGAGCAACCCTGGGGCTACAGATACTGGAAGGTGCATGACTCACCTGGGAAAACCAAAGAGTATTTGAAAGTTGGCAGTTTACCCTGGCAGATAAGGAAAAGATTCACTTATCAGTCTCCTCAACACAGAACAAATGACTACAGTTTATCAGGCAGTTGAATACCCAGGGCGTGTGTGCCTATGTATAGATAGATATATATATGTACAAAGTGGTAAATGTTTTCATGTAAGAAGCTATCTTACAATAAAAGTGAGACCTCTAAAAGGCGGTAAGTTGGGACTGACTCAGGGGACTTGAGAAGAGAAATATTGAGAAACTGGGTAAAATGTATCTGCCCTAAAGACATGAACTCTGACCCCATTTTGCTTCTGGTCATTTCTCTTTCACTGAGTCAGTTTGCTCTATCTGTTCACAGCGGGTTTGGATGGTGATTTACGAATTGCTAATATTGCCCCAATCTGTTTCTTTACTCTAGAAGGATTACAAATAAAAATCTGAGATTTCTATTTTTTATATCCTAAAACTCATCACTTTTAAATGCACTGGCATTCATTTATTGGATGCTTATTAGACAGCTGTAATGCACTAGGTATTTAATTCATAACCCTCCTGCAAGGAGTGGCAAAGTATGTAAACATTTAATGTAAAGAAAAATAATTTCACTAAGCATTCAATAACATTTTGTCTTTCAGGTATAAATTTTATTCACATTTATCACTAATGGAAGAACTTGAAACAGTCCTGAGGGAGAAAAAAAAATCTTAAGAGTAAAAGGTTTCTTAAGCATAGATCAAAAATATCCTGAACATTTAGGGTTATTGCCAGGAAATACTGGTTTGTGAAAAATATAAATTCTGGGCCAGGCATGGTGACTCATACCTATAATCCCAGCACCTTGTGAGGCTGAGGCAGTGGATCACTTGAGGTCAGGAGTTCTAGACCAGCCTGGCCAACATGGTGAAACCCTGTCTCTACTAAAAATACAAAAATTAGCTGGGCGTGGTGGTGGGCGCCTGTAATCCCAGGGAGGCTGAGGCAGGAGAATTGCTGGAACTGGAGGTGGGTTCATCTATGGGACTCCAAGCCTGCTTACAAATGAAGACAATTACAAAGTCGACAATTACAAAATATATATTATAATATTATATCTATTCTGACATGGGACATAGATGAGTGTTTTTAAATTTTAGCACAAATAAGCAACAGTGGGACACTCATCAAGATGTTCCCAGGAGGAGCCTCCCGGGATTCTGACTCAGTGCATCACAAATCTGTGTGCTTAGCAAGCAGTGCCAAATAATCTGAAACACTCACCCATGTTCATCTCCAGCTTACCTTTGCAGATGTGCAGCAGGTGCATCTCTGAGAAACAAATGGCAGAAGCACGATAAAATACCAATGCAACAACAATAATTTACCTCTAAGGAGATTCACAAATTTTGAGCATGGTAAGAGATTTTTAAAAATGCAATCCCAGAAGTCCATTTTTACCCTGGCACTTAGAGACAAGACTGATGACTTTTTAATTGTCTTCACTTATAAGCAGGCTTCGTTTCAGACTTTGGTGGTGTATGGTAGTCGTGTATCAGTGGGCAGAATTTTTCCCCATGCTTACCTCAGTCCACTTAATAATGGGATGTGCTTTAACAATCTTTCTACAAATGGAATGAGGTGCCTGGTGATGTGGGAGCCACCTGTCCCTGGAAGCATGAAGGGAACACATGGTAGACCGCCTGTTAGAGGTGATTCTGGTGTTGCTGTGTGATTCGGGAGAGTGTACTACTTAACCCATAATCTCCAAGTCCCTTCCTATTTTAAGATTCTGTGATTCGAGGTCAACTTCATTGCCACTGAATAGGTCTTTAGTAAATATTTAGAGAACTGAAGCAGTCAAATGCACCCCACGTCGAAATTCCCTTCTCCCTATTTATTTTGGCTGTTTCTCTGGAATTGCACAGTTGGCTGGGATGCACCAAATGATTGCCTACAAAGGAAGGATGCAAGGAAGGGTTCCGAGACAGAGTGGGTTCTCCAGGCTCAGGAGTCAAGAGGGACCCCTTGAGTCCCAGCACTAAGTTCTAGAACTCAATGCAGGAAACTAAGGAGAAGAACCAATTTGCTAGGCAGCTTTGAGGGGAACTAGGAGTAGCAACTTAAAATTGCAGCTTGCTTCTCTTTTACAAAATGCTTGCTCTTAAATCATCTCCTTTGCTCTGCCCAGTGGAGTAGGGCAGACATGGTTATCCTCACTTGACAGATGGGGAAACTGAGGCTCGGGGAGCTGGAGCCTCTTGCCTTCAAACCCAAGGCTCTTTCCACTGCTCCTCATTGCTTTGCTCAGGGAGTAGAGTTGTTCTACAAACTGAAAATGAACCTAGGGAACTTAGTGGGGGAGTTGCTAGGGACAGGACACAAATGGCTGAAATTTCTTGATGAGTTAGTCATTTCCTTCCTGACAGCCTTCTTCTGGTTCTGATCTCATTTTTTAACCCCTGTCACCCACTCATGCAAATAAATGCATCATCACTTTCAAGCCAAGCCAGATGAATGTGCAAACAACATCTGCCTCATGGGCTGCTCATGGAACGTGTATAAAAATTAGGTTCAGGTAGGTCCACGAGAAGCCTCAGGAGGTGCATTAATTCTTTCCTGGCTGGGTGCGGTGGCCCATGCCTATAATCCCAGTACTTTCAGAGGTCGAGGTGGGAGGATCCCCTGAACCCAAGAATTAAAGACCAGCCTGGGCAACATAGCAAGACCTCATCTCTGCTAAAAATTTAAAAATTAGCTGGGTGTTGTGGTGCACGCCTATAGTCCCAGCTACTCAGGAGGCTGAGGCAAGAGGATGTCTCAAGCCCAGGAGTTCAAAACTGCAGTGAGCTGTGACCACAATCACTGTACTCTAGCCTGGATGACAAAGCAAGACCCTGTTTCCAAAAAAAAAAAAAAAAAAAAAAAAAAAATTATTTTTTGTCACTTGGCTCCATTTCTTGGATTCCTCTTGGAACCTCAAGGAATTTGGAACTATCTTTTTATAGAATAATTTCCAGGGACTCCTTTTTAAATTTAAATAAATGGAAAACCTGTTTGTTTCATCCCAGTATGTAGTGGTTCTGGAAAGACAGCGCGTGCCAGATATTACTGCTGAAACTCCGCAACATGGACTGGAATAGGCATGCTTATCTTTTTGAACTATGAATGTCAGATTTATTTTCCCTAAAAATTATTCTTATGCTTTTATTTCCTTATTTATTGCTTGGATTGGGTTATTTACTGTTTTGACACATAAATTTCCTCAAATGACTGGCATGATTTGTCAATGTATCATTGAGTACTTATCCATGACAGACCCTTCTCTCTTTTCCTGCGGTGGCGTGAAAGTAAATTCATCTTCAAGTGTCTTGAGTCTATATTACATAAAGAAGAACGCATGGTCTAACACAGAGAAATGGCTAGTGTTGGGAGGAATTCGTGATAGGAGGGTGGAGGGGTTTGGGACCACAGGACAAACAGGAACAACAGTGGAGTTGATTTGTCACGAATCCTGAACTAGTCTCCAGGAGTCATGTGGTGTTTTGATTGGGAGAATAGGAATATGGTGGGGAGAACCAGAGGGGATTAAAATATTGGCAGCCAAAAGTCAGGAGATGATGGGCTTGAGTCCCCTTAATTCACGAGGATTGAGAGGATGTTGTAGGACCACTATATAGTGCTTAGGGTTCCTTCAGTGAAATTTGGATTGGGGAATGGTGGGTAGCTATTATGGGGAAGTCAGTGCTTCACACTATGGGGTTTACTTGGCTGAGGAATTTGGGATTTAAGTCTGTTTGATGTTGAGTGTCTGAGGAGGGGTTTTGTTCTTGACATAACAATAAATAAGAGATGCTTTGGTGTAGGGCTGGTAAATGAATGATTCCTCCTAGTTTATGTAGAATGTCCATTCCTAATAAAGGAGTGGGACAGTGAGGAATGACCAAAAAAGAGTGAGTGAGGGTGACTCCCTGAAATGAGCAGTATACAGGCAGAGTTTTGTGTGGGGTTTCTTGTATGCCCTTCATGCCAGCATCAGAAACGGATGATCATTCTAATGGGCTTTTATATTCAGTTAATGCCTATTCAAAAGAAAGAAAATAATTTTACCAGATGCCGTCCCAACTACCCTGGGTTCTGTGGACTCACTAGACGTGGAGCAAAGAATCCCAGGCACCCTCAGTCTTCCTTGGTCAGTGCCAGCAGTGAAGAAATTTCCTCCTGTGATAGTTGGGGGGCTTCATTATGAGCTGCACCTGAATGGGGAAGATATCCCCATTGGGGGCAGTCCATTTCTCAGTGTCCCTAAAGACCACAAGTTGGGCATGGTTTGGTGGGAGGGGCCAAGGTTTAGGACAAGCCTTTGCCCAGTGTCCAGGGTTGCCACATTGGAAAGAGATTCTGAAAGAGGTGGAGGAGTTTTCTTTCAGGTTACTGGGAGGCTGACTATTGGGCAAAACATGCCTCAGCAATCACCCAATTCCCCAATACCTGTTTCCACTCATACAACAGACAGAAAGTACATTAGTGATTAGCTAGGGCTGGAGAGTTTGAAAGAAAATGAGGAGTGACTGCAAATGCATATGGGGCTTCTGTTTGGGGTGAGATGGTGATGGTTTGACGGTGGTGATGGTTACACAGTTTTGTAAATGTACTAAAAGCCATTGAGTTGGACACTTAAAATGGATGAATCGCATGGTATGTGAATTATCCCTCAATAAAGCTGTTTTTAAATATTTTATTTAACTGGATAATTCATAGAAGATAAAAAAAATTCCAAACAGCCAATTAGCACACAGAAAGATACTCAACTATGATAGCGATGAGGAAAACGCAAGTCAAACAATGACATAGACTCTCATACTCCTTATATCAGCAAGACTCTCAAAGTCTACCAATACCTAGTAAAGTTGAGAAAGTAGAGAAATTGGGAGCATTGTATTCACTCCATCACATGTTGGTGGAGTGAAGCTGACAGAACCATGCGGAAAATTCTGGCATTGTCTCCAAGAGTAAAGATGTCATGCTTGGCGGGGCATGGTGGCTCACGCCTATAATCCCAGCACTTTGGGAGGCCGAGGCAGGTGGATCACTTGAGGTCAGGAAATCGAGGCCAGCCTGACCAACGTGGCGAAACCTTATCTCTACTAAAAATACAAAAATCAGCCAGGTGCTGTGGCACACACCTATAATCCCAGTTACTTGGGAGGTTGAGAAAGGAGAATCACTTGAACCCCAGAGGCAGATGCTGCAGTGAGCCAAGATTGCACCATTGCACTCCAGCCTGGGCAACAGAGCAAGGCTCTGTCAAAAAAAAAAAAAAAAAAAAAAAAGATGTCATGCTCTATACGTCAAGAATTCCAATTTGAGGCAAAGACCCTCATTCTTACATGTGATCAATAAGACAGAAAAAAATATGTACGTGGGCAACATCTGTTATAGCACAAAACTTGGAAGCAACATAGACGCACCTCAAGAGGTCATAGATAACCTGTGGTATTTGAATACAATGCATACAACATCGCAGTTCAAATGATAAACCTTGAAAATACAATTTTGAACAAAAAAAAACACAAGTTACAGAATAACTACATGCAATATCATGGCGTTTATATGAAGCCGAAAACATGCACCACAGAGTAATGTGTTTATGAAATGACGTCAGTAGACATAAAATAAAAATGTGTATGAGGATGATAGAGACTAACTTCAAGGTAGTTGTTATCTCTGAGGAGGAGGAAGTAAATGACATCCCCATGAGACGTGGCCAACAGAGTCGCAACTGTGTCTGCTCTGTTGTATATAACAAAAGCAATATGAAGTGAATATCACATAATTTAAAGACTGACCAAACTAGAGGTGAACATTCATGATCACATGTATTATTCTCTTCTATATGCTTCAAAATCTAATGACTTTTGAGAAAAAGCATTGATACATAGTGCTACCTTGAAATGTTCATGGGAATACACTCGTGATAAATTTGGAGATTGGCAGGTAAACTCTTCAAAGCGGTATGCGGAAAGATCACCCAGCCACAGCCTGGCTGTACAGGCCCAGAGCCAAGGATGGATGGGGTAGGGGGAGGCTGCTGCGAGGTGGAAGCCAGGAATTCCAAATTCAGACCTGGGGAATACAGAAGCCCAGAGCCAGGGCACCTTAGTGGGTGAACCCCATGATGAACTTGCAAGTGGAAGCGTATCTGGGGGTGACAGCCAGAAACCAGAACAGGTTAAACTAAAAGCAGAAAGTTAGCTGAAGGCTGAATTCAGAGATGGGGGGTGGGTAAGAAAGGAGCGTCCCAGGCAAGAGTCAATGCACACAGTGAGAAGAAGCCACTTACGCAGCACTCACATCGGGACGCAGGGATGAGACACTGCCAAGGGGCAAATCCAGGATATGGAAGAAGTTCTACTTGGTCCTTGAAGCAGGACTAACCTGTTGACATAGCTGTTCAGAAAATGGCCAGGTACGGTGGCTCACGCCTGTAATCCCAGCATTTTGGGAGGTCCCGGGCGGGTGGATCACCTGAGGTCATGAGCTCAAGACCAGCCTGGCCAACATGGTGAAACCCCGTCTCTACCAAAAATATAAAAATTAGCCGGGCATGGTGGAGTGCACCTGTAATCCCAGCTACTGGGGAGGCCGAGGCAGAAGAATCACTTGAACCTGGGAGGCGGAGGTTGCAGTGAGCCAAGATCTTGACACTGCACTCCAGCCTGGGCGACAGAGCAAGACTCCATTTCAAAAAAAAAAAGAAAGAAAGAAAAAAGGAAACGAACGTGCACAGGGTGTGCTAAGTGCTCAGAAGCTATGCAGAAGCCAGTGGCCTCCCTGGTGGGGAAATTTTGACAGGTGTACAAATCACTACACTTCAAAGCAAACAATCCATGTGGCTGAGAGGATTTGAACTGGGCAGGCACTGTGGGAATTCGCAGGGAAAGATAAATAAAACCCACGAGGCTCTTTCCCGTGGGCTATTTGTTGGGGTTTCTCCACAGCCTTGTGGGCAGTAGACTAGTCCCAGGCAGAGGCTAGCCCAAGCACACATGCAGCAACTGGGATGCAGAGAGGTGAAAACTGTTACCCCAGGACTCAGAGGTGAAGCAGGCGAAAACCCAGGGTGCTGGTGTGAAGTGAGTGGGGCTTACCCCACCACATCCAATTCGCCCTACACGGAACCACCAGAAACAGTTTTGTGGGGGAAGCAGCAGGTACAACGGGTGTAAACGATAGAAAGCTTTTCCACAGGTGGAGAGGAATGGACCCACGCAGGAAAAAACAGTGCCAGGAACGCCAGAGGAGCAGTGGTCCCCGCGTGTGTTCTCGGACTCTACAGTGCACACAAGCAGCGGTGTGAGCCTGGACCATGAGCATACCCAGGGGGCAGTGAGAGGCACAGCCCACCGCAGCTGTCATTAGAGGAGGAGAGAGCACACAGGATACTGGGAGCCTGGCCCAGAAGAACTCTGCGCTAGTACAGGGATCGTGAGTGGGACAGGCCAGGCACCGCTGGCTGCTGAGCACTGAGAAACACCAAGAAGCTTCCCTCAGGAGCATGTGGGAGGACACAGAGGAGGCTCCCTCGGGAGAATAATGAGGACACGGCGGGGCTCCCTCAGGATGATAAGGAGAGGACATGGGGGAGACCCCCTCGGGAGAATGAGGAGGACACGGGGAGGCTCCCTCGAGAGAATGAGGAGGACACGGGGAGGCTCCCTCGGGAGAATAAGGAGAGGACACAGGGGAGGCTCCCCAGGAAAATAAGGAGAGGACACCGTGGAGGCGTCCCTCAGGAGAATAAGGAGGCCAGGGGGAGGCTCCCTCAGGAGATTAAGGAGAGGACACGGGGCAGGCGTCTCTTGGGAGAATAAGGAGGGGACACGGAGGAGGCTCCCTCACGAAATTAAGGAGGACACGGGGGAGGCTCCCTCAGGAGAATGAGGAGAGGACACAGGGGAGACTCCCTCAGGAAAATAAGGAGAGGACACAGAGGAGGCGTCCCTCAGGAGACTAAGGAGGACATGGGGGAGGCTGCCTCAGAAGAATGAGGAGGACACAGGGGAGGCTCCCTCAGGAGAATGAGGAGGACACAAGGGAGGCTCCCTCAGGAGAATTAGAAGACACAGGGGAGGCGTCTCTTGGGAAAATAAGGACACGGGGGAGGCTCCCTCAGGAGAATGAAGAGGACACAGAGGAGGCTCCCTCAGGAGAATAATGAGGACACGGGGAGGCTTCCTCGGGAGAATGAGGAGGACACGGGGGAGGCTCCCTCAGGAGAATGAGGAGGACACAAGGGAGGCTTCCTCAGGAGAATGAGGAGGACACGGGGGAGGCTCCCTCAGGAGAATGAGGAAGACACAGGGGAGGCTCCCTCAGGAGAATGAGGAGGACACAGGGGAGGCCCCCTCAGGAGAATAAGGAGGTCACAGGGGAGGCTCCCTCAGGAGGACACAGAGGAAGCTCCCTCAGGAGAATGAGGAGGACATGAGGAGGCTCCCTCAGGAGAATAAGGAAGTCACAGGGGAGGCTCCCTCAGGAGAATGAGGAGGACATGAGGAGGCTCCCTCAGGAGAATAAGGAAGTCACAAGGGAGGCTCCCTCAGGAGAATGAGGAGGACATGAGGAGGCTCCCTCAGGAGAATGAGGAGGACACAGGGAGGCTCCCTCAGGAGAATAATGAGGACACGGGGAGGCTCCCTCAGGAGAATAATGAGGACACGGGGAGGCTCCCTCAGGAGAATAATGAGGACACGGGGAGGCTCCCTCGGGAGAATGAGGAGGACACAGGGGAGGCTCCCTCAGGAAAATAAGGAGAAGACACAGGGGAGGCTTCCTCAGGAAAATAAGGAGAGGACACCAAGGAGGCATTCCTCAGGAGAATAAGGAGGACATGGGGGAGGCTGCCTCAGAAAAATGAGGAGGAGACACGGGGGAGGCTCCCTCAGGAGAACAAGGAGAGGACATGGGGGAGGCTCCCTCAGGAGAATAAGGAGAGGACACCGAGGAGGCGTCCCTCAGGAGAATGAGGAGGACACAGGGGAGGCTCCCTCAGGAGAATGAGGAGGACACAGGGGAGCCTCCCTCAGGAGAATAAGGAGAAGACACGGGGCAGGCGTCTCTTGGGAGAATAAGGAGGGAACAGAGAGGAGGCTCCCTCACGAGAATAAGGAGGACACAGGGGAGGCTCTCTCAGGAGAATAAGGAGGAAATGGGGGAGATTCCCTCAGGAGAACAAGGAGAGTACACGGGGAGGCTTCCTCAGGAGAATAACGAGGTCACAGGGGAGGCTCCCTCAGGAAAATGAGGAGGACACTGGGGAGGCTCCCTCAGGAGAATAAGGAGGACACAGGGGAGGCTCCCTCAGGAGAATGAGGAGGTCACAGGGGAGGCTCCCTCAGGAGAATGAGTACAGGGGAGGCTCCCTCAGGAAAATGAGGAGGACACAGAGAAGTCTCCCTCAGGAGAATGAGGAGGACATGGGGAGGCTCCCTCAGGAGAATGAGGAGGACACGGGGGAGGCTCCCTCAGGAGAATGAAGGGGACACAGAGGAGGCTCCCTCAGGAGAATAATGAGAACACGGGGAGGCTCCCTCGGGAGAATGAGGAGGTCACAGGGGAGGCTCCCTCAGGAAAATAAGGAGAGGACACCAAGGAGGCGTTCCTCAGGAGAATAAGGAGGACATGGGGGAGGCTGCCTCAGAAGAATGAGGAGGACACAGGGGAGGCTCCCTCAGGAGAATGAGGAGGACATGAGGAGGCTCCCTCAGGAGAATGAGGAGGACACAGGGGAGGCCCCCTCAGAGAATAAGGAGGTCACAGGGGAGGCTCCCTCAGGAGGACACAGAGGAAGCTCCCTCAGGAGAATGAGGAGGACATGGGGAGGCTCCCTCAGGAGAATAATGAGGAAACGGGAGGCTCCCTCGGGAGAATGAGGAGGACACAGGGGAGGCTCCCTCAGGAAAATAAGGAGAAGACACAGGGGAGCTCCCCCAGGAAAATAAGGAGAGGACACCAAGGAGGTGTTCCTCAGGAGAATGAGGAGGACACAGGGGAGGCTCCCTCGGGAGAATGAGGAGGAGACACAGGGGAGGCTCCCTCAGGAGAACAAGGAGAGGACACGGGGGAGGCTCCCTCGGGAGAATAAGGAGAGGACACCGAGGAGGCGTCCCTCAGGAGAATGAGGAGGACACAGGGGAGGCTCCCTCAGGAGAATGAGGAGGATATAGGGGAGGCTCCCTCAGGAGAATTAGAAGACACAGGGGAGGCGTCTCTTGGGAGAATAAGGAGGACACAGGGGAGGCTCCCTCAGGAGAATGAGGAGGACATGAGGAGGCTCCCTCAGGAGAATAAGGAAGTCACAGGGGAGGCTCCCTCAGGAGAATGAGGAGGACACAGGGGAGGCTCCCTCAGGAGAATGAAGAGAACATGTGGAGGCTCCCTCAGGAGAATAATGAGGACACGGGGAGGCTCCCTCGGGAGAATGAGGAGGACACAGGGGAGGCTCCCTCAGGAAAATAAGGAGAGGACACCAAAGAGGCATTCCTCAGGAGAATAAGGAGGACACGGGGGAGGCTGCCTCAGAAGAATGAGGAGGAGACACGGGGGAGGCTCCCTCAGGAGAACAAGGAGAGGACACGGGGGAGGCTCCCTCGGGAGAATAAGGAGAGGACACCGAGGAGGCGTCCCTCAGGAGAATGAGGAGGACACAGGGGTGGTTCCCTCAGGAGAACGAGGAGGACACAGGGGAGACTCCCTCAGGAGAATTAGAAGACACAGGGGAGGCGTCTCTTGGGAGAATAAGGAGGACACAGGGGAGGCTTCCTCAGGAGAATAAGGAGAGGACACGGGGCAGGCGTCTCTTGGGAGAATAAGGAGGGAACAGAGAGGAGGCTCCCTCACGAGAATAAGGAGGACACAGGGGAGGCTCCCTCAGGAGAATAAGGAGGACATGGGAGAGATTCCCTCAGGAGAACAAGGAGAGGACACGGGGAGGCTCCCTCAGAGAATAAGGGCACAGGGGAGGCTCCCTCAGGAAAATGAGGAGGACACAGGGGAGGCTCCCTCAGGAGAATAAGGAGGTCACAGGGGAGGCTCCCTCAGGAGAATGAGGAGGTCACAGGGGAGGCTCCCTCAGGAGAATGAGGAGGACGCAGAGGAGTCTCTCTCAGGAGAATGAGGAGGATATGGGGAGGCTCCCTCAGGAGAATAATGAGGACACAGGGGAGGCTCCCTCAGGAGAATGAGGAGAACATGGGGGAGGCTCTCTCAGGAGAATTAGAAGACCCAGGGGAGGCATCTCCTGGGAGAATAAGGAGGACACAAGGGAGGCTCCCTCAGGAGAATAAAGAGAGGACACAGGGGAGGTGTCTCTTGGGAGAATGAGGAGGACACAGGGGAGGCTCCCTCAGGAGAATAAGTAGAGGACACAGGGGAGGTGTCTCTCTGGAGAATAAGGAGGGGACACAGAGGAGGCTCCCTCAGGAGAATGAGGAGAGGACATGGGGGACGAGTCCCTCAGGAGCATCATGGACCAGGGAACTTTGAGTGCCTTCCTCCCCGGCTCTCCGTGGAATTCAGGAAAGTTTTCCGTGGCGGTGTCTCATTTTCGCCACTAACCTGGGGGTTTCCACAGGGCAGCCCTCTTCCTGACTGCTCCTCCCTCCAGCTTGGCAGATACTCATCCAGCTTCTCACCCCTCCATGTGTCTCTGTACTGCAAGGAACCCCGTGCAGAAAGCATTGGTTTTTTACATTCTCTATTTTTCAAATATGATTTCAACACTGTTTACTACAGTAAACACTACACACACTCCAAGCAAGGAAAAAAGTAAGTCTGTGCCTCAGCAGTTGCCAAGCATTCCAAATATGACTTGGGTCAACCTTGTAGATATGCCAACGTCCACTGAATTTTACCCCTTAAATTGGGCGATTTTAGAGGGTATGAAATCTACCTTCATCAAAAGAAATGAAGACAAACTAGCATCAGATATCATCGACAGGTTTAGGAACAGAAGCTGTTTAAACTCAGCATAATGGTCTATTTTTAACCATTGTGCTATTTCAGAGAAATTGTAATTGAACCATAAGACTAAAATCACCAAGATTTTGCTCTACACATTTCCTAAGCTATTGAAACATGGTTATCTCCCAAGGTTTCCCACTTCTCTATTCTGGTTTTGACTTGAGGAAATTTAAAAATTATGTCATCAAAGAGATTGAGGTCCCCTCACAATGCAAACATCAAAAAGAGACAAAGAAGGAAAGAGAAGAGAAAATGCAAGGACCTCAGTGCAGACAGGGTGGTCAGGCGACTTGGAGGTGACATTTAAAGTGGGACTTGAAGAGCCAGAGAAATTGGCTGTAAGGCGGGGAGAAACAAGCCTCCTGGCCACATTAAGTCATGTGGGTGAAAGTGGTTTCTACACGGCAGAGCTCTCAGTCAGCCCTGACCCCGCAATGGCTTCAAATGTCTCTGGAGAAGTGGCAGGGGCTGGGGGTGGGGGAGTGGGTGTCAGCCTTGAGACTGACCTACAGAAAATAGAGCCCAAAGCTGAGAAGCATGAGGCCAAGCACTGTGGGATTTTCCACCTGCCAGGAAAGCATTATGTCAGTGTCAGGCTGCAGAATGTCCATGGGAGAGACTGTCAATCATCCCCCATTCCGTGGATTCCTGATCAGACCATTTTTGAGACTAAAAGATGCACTTGTCAGCCTTCACCACAATTGAATCCTATTTAGAAGCTGTTTAAACAGAAAAAAAAATGTGTCATAATTTTCCATTTACAAGGCACAAACTTCACTTGGTTATGGAGTCAGGAATAGAAGCAAGTTACAGGAGCAAAATTCATGAAAATGTGAAGTTTGATAGGAAAGATCGGGAAGCCCCTGGCAAGATCATGGAGCTTCAGACACATTTTTGTGTCATGGACTCTGTAGTGGGTTGAATGGTGACCCCCCTCCAACCAAAAGTTATGTCCACATCCTAAATTCCAGAACCTGTGAATGAGACCTTATTTGGAAAAGAGTCTTGGCAGATGTAATTAAGTTAAGGATCTTGAGATAAGATCATCCTGAATTTAGGGTGGGCCCTAAATCTGATAATGACTGGTGTCCTTCTAAGAGGAGAGGACATGGACACACAGATGACACCCTACAAAGACTGGAGTGACACCGCCCCGAGCCAAGGAATGCCTAGGGTTACCAGCAGCTTCCAGAAGCTGGGAGACAGACAGGGAATGGATTCTCCTTCGGGGCCTGCAGGAGAACTCAGCCCTGCCGACGCTTGATTTGAACGTTCTGACCTCCAGAACTGGCAGAGAATGAATGAATGTTGTTTAAAACCCCACCCCAACCCCTCACCTCTCAGTTTATGGTCATTTTTACAGCAGACAAGGAAACTAATACAGACTCCTTTGGCAATCTGCTGAGGCCTAATGGACCCTTGTCAAGAATAATGGGAGTTTGGATCAGAGGAGGGGGTTCTTTTAGGGTTCTTTTTTTTTTTTTTTTTTTTTGAGACAGGGTCTCACTCTGTTGCCCAGGCTGGAGTGCAATGTCGTGATCTCGGCTCACTGCAACCTCCACCTCCTGGGCTCAAGCAATCCTCCCACCTCAGTCTCTGGAGTAGCTGGGATTACCGGCATGTGCCACTATGGTATTTTTTTGTAGAGATGGGGGTTTCACCATGTTGCCCAGGCTGGTCTTGAACTCCTGGATTCACCTGCCTCAAATCGTGTTGAAATACAGTTCTCAATGGAGCTCTTAGGCACCCAGTGAGGAACTAGGAGAAACTTCTGTAACTCTTAGTGGATAATCTCTTGGAGTTTGTCTCTATTTGGTAACAGGGGACACCCCCAAGAGCCCTGCACTAGAATTCTTTACAAATAGCTACTGGCTGAGAAGTGGCCATCTGTCACTCAGTCATTTGTGCATCTGCTCCAGAGACAGCAGTGTCCTAAGGTTTCTCTATAGAAAGTTCAAACTAGAACACAATTCCCAGCTTCAGTGCCGTGTGAATAACGGGTTTCAATTAATGTGAAACATAAGCCTCAACCAATGACTTTTAATAGAAATGAAGGAATACAAAACATAGCTCTTACACATCTTCTACTTAAGTTTCTTTAAAGGAATAACAACACCACACCATGCTCATTTCAGGGGATAGGCACAATGGTGCCAGACTCTTCAAGGGGCCTGGGTGGTCCTCTAGCACAGAATCTGCTCAATTTCAGATGGGCCTGGAGGGGGCCTGCACCACCTGCTCCAGGTTAGTGCTCTCCTACCCCTACGGGGTCCCATTCTCATCTATCTATCTATCTATCTATCTATCTATCTATCTATCTATCTATCTAGTGACAACCAGCCTTCTTTCGACAAATAATGCTTTTGCTTCCCAAAACCTTTAAGATCATCTTGCCACAAAATTGCCACTGCGTGCAACCTCAGAAACTCAAAAAGAACCAAAGGCGTTAGCATTGACTCGTGGTTTTCTCTGGTCTCCATACTTAGTGAGTGAACGGATTACCAGTCGGCCTTGGTCAAACCCTCAGAAGAGAAAAAGGGAGTACTCCCAAGTGTAGTTGCCAGAATCTGCACTAGATCCCACTGAAGTGGGGGATCTGTCTATAGATGCCTCCCCAACCTTCAGCACTTTCCCTTCCCCCACCTCCACAGAGCCATGGCCTCGAACTACCCCATGAACCTCACTGTGGCATCCAGAGCGAGTGGGCAGGAGAGTCTGATATTGACCAAACCCTGAGCTTCTATCACCCCTGCGTGTAGTAGCAAGGTAAAAGGAACCTTAAAATGGCCCCAGGATTTCCCACCTCAATCCCAGGACCAGGAAGGTATTGTGATACCACACCCGTGATGATGATAAGTTACATGGCAAAAGGGCTTTTGCAGATGGAATTAAGGTTACTATTCAGTTGATTCTGAGTGAATCCAAAGGGAGATTATCAAGGTGAGTCTAATCTAACTACATGAGCCATTAAAAGCGGAAGGCGATATTGTTTAGCTCTGTGTCCCCCCCCAATCTCATCTCGAATTATAATCCCCATAATCCCCATATGTCAAGAAAGGGACGTGGTAGGAGGTGACTGGATCATAGGGGTGGTTTTCCCCCATGCTGTTCTCATGACAGTGAGTGAGTTCTCATGAAATCTGATGGTTTTATGAGTCTTTGACAGTTCCTCCTTCACACAGTCTTCACTCACCTGCTGCCATGTAAGACATGCCTGCTTCCCCTTCACGTTCTGCCATGACTGTAAGTTTCCTGAGGCCCCCCGGCTATGTGGAATAATGAGTCAATTAAACCTCTTTCCTTTATACATTACCCAGTCTTAGGCATTTCTTTATAGCAGTGTGAGAATGGACTAATATATAAGGTTTTCTCTGGCTGTTAGCAGAGAAGGGAGTCAGAGAGTCAAAGTGTGAGGGTGTCATATGGGGAGCATGAAAAGGAAGGTGTATGGCCTCTAGGAGCAAAGACTGGCCCCTGGATGACACATCCAGCAGGGAAACAGGAACCCTCAGTATGATACCCACAAGGAACTGAACTCTGCCATCAACCTGGTATGCCTGGAAGCAGTTTCTTCCCCACAGCCTCCAGATGGGAGTCCAACCCCCGCAGGGCCTTGATGTTGGCCTTGTGAGGCCCTGGGCAGAGAACCCAGTGGAGTCTGCATGGACTTCTGACCTGCAGAACTGTGAGATGACAAGTGGGTGTTCCATGCCAGTATGTTCATGGTAACTTGTTATACAACAATGGGAAACACGTGAGTGACATTCCATCAGGGGTGAGCTGGCTGCTTGGCCAGCTGGAGCTGAGGCATTCACAACACAGAGCAAGTAAAATGTTCCTGCAGCACCAGTTACCGAGTCCTTCCTTCAGGCAGTCACTGCCTCCTCCTGTCCTCCCAGCATGGCAGCCACTGGTCATATGCGGTTGGGGAGAGTCAGGAACGTGGCTGTCATTAGTTGAGATGTGCTGTACGTTCAAAATGCACCAGATTTTAGAGGCTTGGTGCAAGAAAAAAGAATGCAAAACACCTCAATTATTTTTATATTGATTATGTTGAATTGATATTATGGATCTATTGAGTTAAATGAAATTAAAATTAATGAAACTTTAAACATATGCCTGTGGTTCACATTGTGTTTAACTGGATAGTGCTGATCTGTGTATTGCCTCACTAACACTCACAGCAACCCCAGTGGGTAGGTGCTTCCCTGTGTTTCAGATGAGAAAACTGAGACTTTGCCAGGTGAAATCGATGATTCAACATCATTCAGGGAGTGAGTGGCAGAGCAGGGTCAGAAGCTGGGTCATAGGGACCAACACTCATTCTCTTAAAGCTTAGTGGGTCACCCTCCCAAGCAACAACCGTGAAAGTTTGTGTTGTCTTTTTTGTTTGTGTTTTCAGAGACAGGGTCTCTCTCTGTCTTCCAGCCTGAAGTGCAGTGACGCCATCATAGCTCACTGCAGCCTCACACTGCTAGGCTCAAGTAATCCTCTCGCCTCAGCTTCTTGAATAGCTGGGACTACGGGTGCGAGCCACTATGCCTGGCCAGTTTTTTTTGTTTTTTTTTTTTTTTTAGGTATGGGGTCTTGTTGTGTTGCCCAGGCTGGTCTCTAACTCCTGGCCTCAAGCTATCCTGCTGCCTTGGCCTCCCAAAGTGCTGGGATTACAGTCGTGAGACACTACCCCCAGCTGAAAGTGTGTGCTTTCAACAGAGGCCTGTACTGTGTTAAACCAAACACATGGCTACAGAGAGGGTTAGACCACAACGCCAATCTATGGGAGGAAGTATTTTGGCACAGTAGGAGACTGTTCATTCTCCTGCAAATTCTACTCTAGGGACTCGCTCTGATAACTACAGGAAACTAGACCTTTTCAATGAGTGATAAGGCAGTCATTGAATAGGAAAATTGTGGAATTCTTGGTCTTCTTCTTGAGATAATAAGAGGCTCCCCCATGATATCTAAGGAAATGTTTAAAGAAAATAAATGTTAGAATCCACAAAATGTGATCAATTTTTGCAAATGCCTTTGTTTAAGCCCTAAGCACTTAAATTACTACTAAGGAAATGAAATATGCTGGTTACTTTTGTCTAAGTTTCACTCGACATCCTTCCATATGCCCAAAATAAAATATCAGTGACGCTTGCCCTTCCAGGGCACAGATCGTGTCTTCATTCCACTGGGAACACACTCTAGGAACAGAAAACAAATGCTGTCCCCCTGTCAAGGTGCAGAAAAACATCAGGAGAGGCCAGTGCGGTGGCTCACGCCTGTAATCCCAACAGCTCGGGAGGCCAAAGCAGGAGGGTCACTTAAGCCCAGGAGTTCAAGACCAGCCTGGGCAAAAAGTGAGACCCCATCTCTACAAAAAACTATCTGGACATGGTTGAACACACCTGTGGTCCCAGCTACTTGGGAGACTGAGGTGGGAGGATCCCTTGAGTACAGGAGGTCGAGGCTGCAAGTGAGCCGGGATTGCACCATTGCACTCCAGCCTGGGCGGCAGAGCGGGACCTCGACTCAAAACAAACAAAACAGGCGGCAGTTGCTCCACCTGTCCTGAAGGACTTGGAGGCCTGGGTAGTCCTCAACAGCAGGAGGCGCTAAGGAGTATTCTCAACTATTCAGGAAGTGGCAATTTAAGGGTGTGGCACAGTCCCTCGTAATCACTGTTCACCAATCCAAGGACACTCTATCACATTTTACACTCTTAGCAACCCATTTCTATTTCTATTTAAGTTGCACTCCTTAGAACAATTTTAATCCATTTATAATTCAGTGTTTATTTTGTCCAGCATGCTGGGTTCTACATTCCTCCCTTAGGAAACTGTTATTATAATTGCCATGCCAACCATCTGGCATGTAAAGATCTGCTGAGCACACCACCTCCCAGAAGACATCCTGGGATGGTTCTTAGGGGTAGAGGTCAGGGGAGGTTGAGTAGGATTGGTGGGGAGATCTCCAGGGTCATGTTTTGAAATGCATTCTGTATTTGCTTTGGTAGTAACATGTGACACCCTTTGTTACTTCTCAAAAAGTTTTGCTCCAAAGATGCTGACCTTGCTGACATGGACAGTGGCCCCAGCGGGGAACTAGGCTCCTTCCTGCAAATTCCAGGCTAGGCTGAGCGTGACCAACCCAGGAGAATGTGCTTCCTCTGGGTCACGCGACCAAACAAGGGTGACTATGGGACGGGAATAACATGTTTCACGAAAGTTCCCAAGTTCTCGACAAACAGGTTATAATTTTTCTTACATTGGAGTTGAACAAATATCCCTATAAACATAGACACAAACGTCCTCATCAAAATATGAGCAACTCAAAAGCCTGTACAGTAAGGCTAGTACACCATCACCAAATAGCATTTATTCCTGGAATGCAAATTTAAATCAACACTAAAAAAATCCATCAATGTAATCCACTATACTAACAGACTAAAGAATAAAAACCACATTATTGTCTCAATCAATGTAGAAAATGCAATTGTCTAAATCCAACATTCATTCATGATAAAAAAAAAAAAAAAGAAAAGAAAAAAAAAACTTTCAGCAAACTAGAAATATAAAGAAACTTCTCCAACCCAGTAAAGGACACCTACAAAAAGGTTACAACTAACCTTACACTAAATGTTGAAAAGCAGAATGCTTTCCCTGAAGTCCAAGAACAAGGCAGCGAGACGTCCGCCCTCACCCTAGAGAAGTGAAAACTTATGCCTACCCAAAACCCTGTACATAAAACTTACAGCAACTTTATTCATAATCACTAAAAGTCAAAAACAACCCAAATGCCCTTCAGTGGGAACAGATAAACAAACTGTGGTACATCCATCAAATGAAATACCACCAGCAAACAGAACAAACTATTGACATGGGCAACAATATGGATGAATCTGAAATACCGTAAGCTAAGTGAAAGAAGCCAGACACAAAAGATTACATAATGTACAATTCCATGTTTATGACATTCTCGAAATGGCAAAACTACAGGGAGAGAGATCAGCCCAGGCTACCATGCAGTAGGTGTGGAGGGGGGCCTGACTGCAGAGGAGCTGCCCCAGGAGCTCTGGGAGGTGGAACTTTTCTGTATCCTAATGCATCTCCACTAAGGCATGCAGCGCTGTGAATGTGTCGAAACTTAAAGAACTGCTCACCAAAACACAAGTGAATTTTACTACATGTAAATTTTGGAATAAATTTTATAAAAGCTAGCAAAACACACACAAACATTTCCTGGCCATCCTCCTATGTGTGTAGTCTTACAGATAAACTTGAGAATAATGTGTTAGGAAGAAAGAAAGAGAAATAAAAAGAGACAGAGAGAGAGAGAAAGGGAAAGAGGTGAAGAAAGAAAGAAAAACAGAGAAAGAAGAAAGAAAGAAAGAAAGAAAGAAAGAAAGAAAGAAAGAAAGAAAGAAAGAAAGAAAGAAAGAAAGAAAGAAAGAAAGAAAGAAAGGAAGAAAGAAAGAGAAAGAAAGAAAGAAAGAGAGAGAGGAGGGGAGCGGAGGGGAGGGGAGGGGAGAGGAGGGGAAGGGATAGGAGAGAGAGGAGAGCAGAGGCAGCAGAGGGAGAGGGAGAAAGAGAAAGGAAAGAAAGAAAGAGGAGGGAAGAGGAGGGGAGGGGAGAGGAGAGGAGGGGAGAGATGGGAAGGGGAGGGGAAGAGATAGGAGAGGAGAGGACAGCAGAGGCAGCAGAGGGAGAGGGAGAAAGAGAAAGAGAGGAAAAAAAGAAAGAAAGAAAAAGAAAGAAAGAAAGAAAGAAAGAAAGAAAGAAAGAGAGAGAGAGAGAGAGAGAGAGAAAGAAAGAAAGAAAGAAAGAAAGAAAGAAAGAAAGAAAGAAAGAAAGAAAGAAAGAAAGAAAGAAAGAAAGAAAGAAAGAAAGAAAGAAAGAAAGAAAGGGAAGGGAACGGAAAGGAAAGGTAGTTAGTTCACTGGTAATGTTCTGAAAACGGCATTACATTGATAGATAATTTATGGGGAATTGACATCTTTTCAATGTAAATCTTTCTTCCCAAGAACAAGTCATCTTTTGTGCTCCTTAATGGAGTGTCTTCAATTTTTTTCACTTTGGGTCCAGCACATACTTTCCATGAAATTTTCCCAAGTTGTTTTTGTTGCTATTGTGAATGAACTCTTTTTTCTATTACAATTTTTGAATTCTCATTATTAGTATGTACAGATTACTGAGTTCCTATTCTGTAACTGGCTGCCTCATTGGCCTCCCTTGTTGTCATTAATATCAGTTATTAATTAATATGATGTTACATAGGCTGACATCATTCACAAATAGCAACTGTCTTTTTCTACTGTTTATATGTCAACTTCCCCTTTCTAATGACGATGACTAACACTTTGAAAACAATGGCAAGTAATCTCACTTTTATTTTCTAAGTTTCACCCACATGTAGGAGATAAAACAGCTGTTCAGCTTTTTGCCCTCAATCATCATTTTCTCTGACCTAAAGGATAGTGAGCCCTGTATACAGTTACGTCTCTATTTCTCACAACAGTTTTTTATTGATTAAAAATTGGTGGTTCATCAGGATTGAAAATGTAAAAAAAAAAAAAAAAAAAAAAAAAAGATCATTCCCAAATCCCCCAGCTCTAACAAATCGATGGTCTGTGCCCTCCGCTACTCCTTGTCTGAGCTCATCTTGCACAACATTTCCTCAGGTTGTGATCACAGCCTAGGAAACGTCTGTTCAAAGGCGGAAAGCACTCCCTGGATTTTACATCCAAACTCCAGGACCGAGGCAGCCACCTGGGCACATTCCCGCCTTGCCATTAGAGAGGGGGTTAGGAGAGTTGATAACAGGAAAGAAAGTTATGGGCTCCACTAAAGAGCGACCGAGATGACAGGAAGGAAAGGGGCTGGGCGTGCCAGCTGGCCCTGAATTCCCTCACATTCCCCAAAGATGACAAGGCTAGCAAGGAAAAGAAGAAGCAACACAGCCCCAGAGCCTGCAACATGGCCAGTCCAGGCGGGTGATCCAGGAGAACGGCTCCAGTTTCTTCCTGTCAGCCACCAGCTGCCAGACCTCGATCAACTCCCCTTAGCAGAAAGCGCAAGTTGAACACTGAGGAGGCTTCAGTGCTAATTGCGTGTATCTATTTCTTGGGGAAAACAGGGCAACTGGGATGGGGGTTGGGCCAACAGAGCAAGAAAACTGAGAAGCAATTCCAGATTATTCAAAATCATGAAATTGCACCATCTTTGTGCTGGGAATGACCCTAGGAATGACCTAGCATAACTTCCCAATTTTTGCAGGAATCCCCTCTTAACAGCGTCTTTGAATTATTCCAGTAATAATAGAGGTGCTATCTCACAAAGCAGTTTGTTTTTCGATGGTTTAATGTTTAGCAAACTCTCTTAAATTGAAATAAAATCGGTTCCAATTCAAAACTTGAAGTGGGGCTATCATCTGTAACGAGACAGAGTACAGCTCCTCGTTCTAGCACAGAGCTTTTTCTCTTGTTTTGACATTTGGTGAATTCACTGACATTTATGAAGAATTCCTCTAACATATGGCATATTGTCATATGGATTTACATCGAGAAAAATCTATATTCTGTTCTTAAGTGGGAGTCTCATAACCACAGGTTATATCAAAAAAAAAAATCTATTGTACATTGTTTTAAATTAAAAAAAAAAAAATTTAAATGGTGAATAAATTTCAAGGTAGTCCAAAAGAAAATAAGGAAATTTCCAATGCAATTTTCTCACCATTCTATTACAAAACAGGAAAAAATGACTAAGGAAGGGGAAAATATTATCTTCATTTTCATTTTCTATTGCTGCTATAAAAAATTACCAAAAACTGAGTGGCTTTAAACCACACAAACGTATTATCTTACTGGAGGTCAGAATTCCAATATGAGGCTCACGGGGCTAAAATCCAGGTGTGGGCAGGGCTGGTTCCTTCTGGAAGTTCCAGTGGAGAATCTGTTTCCTTGTCTTTTCTTTTCTGGCTTCCAGAGGCTGCCTGCATTCCTTGACTCATGGCCCCTTCCTCTGTCTTCAAAGCCAGCAGTGCTACCTCCCTGACCCTGCTCCCATAGTCACATCTCACCCTGTCTCTCTCCTGCTTCCCTCTCCACAGTGAAGAGCCTTTGTGGCTATGCTGGGCCCACCTGGATAATACGGGATCATCTCCCATCTCCAGGTCACCAGATGAGAACTCTTAATTCTGTCTGCATCCTTAATTCCTCTTTGCCAGGTACATATTCACAGGTCCAGGGATTAAGAGGTGGACATCTTTAAAGGACCTTTGTTTTCCCTACCACAAGTATCTCTTCAATTGTTGATACTTGACAAAAAGATGTGATCAGAGGAAGACAAGCAAGTGTATTCCTTGTTTGTCCTCCTCTGATCACATCTGTCAACAGTGCAAGTGAGCATCTGGAGACTTGCAGGAACGTCGGTGGTGGTATTCTGGTCAGTCCCCATCTCCGCAGTCTCGCTTCAGTGCTCTGGCTTCCTTTGGCCTTGCTGTCATCACTGCCTCTCTCAGCTGCTAAGAGCTTTTCAGTGAAATGAAAAGGAAGAGGCTGATTTTTCTCAAGGGAAATGGGCAAGATTTAAAATAAATCAAGAAAGAGGGGGTTTTTGTTGTTTGTTTTGTTTTGTTGAGATGAAGTCTCGCTCTGTCACCCCGGCTGGAGTGCAGTGTTGTGATCTCGGCTCACTGCAACCTCTACCTCCCAGGTTCAAGCGAGTCTTATGCCTCAGCCTCCCTTGTAGCTGGGCTTACAGGTGCACATCACCACACCTGGTTAATTTTTTGGTTTGGAGTTTTTTTTTTTTTTTTTTAGTAAACACAGGGTTTCACCATGTTGGCCAGGCTGGTATTGAACTCCTGGCCTCAGGTGATCCACCCACCTTAGGCTCCCAAAGTGTTGGGATTACAGGCATGAGCCATTGGGCCTGGCCAAGAGGGGTTTAAAAGTGTGCATTTAATATCACAGGTGAGCAGCAACTATCTGGGTCTGGTGGTGCCAGGGCAAGAAGAATTTATCAAGACAGTTGTTGGTAAAGAAAAGCAGATTTATTAGAGAAAGTATGAAAATATGTTGTAAGGGAGCAATGGGCAGGCCAGCAAGAGAGGAGCTGGCTGCAAGGAGACAAAGGCTTGCTGGAGACTTTATAGGATGGTGCTTGTGCTGTGTCCTGGAGAGAGCGACATGCAGTACTGATAACACCAAGGTTGCAGTGAGCTAACTTGCAGATGTCTGACAATAAGTTGGGTGCAGGAGGGCTATATGTCCTGGACCATGAAGAAAGGCAGGCTTGTGGCTTGCCTGCTTTTTCTTTTTGCTTTTCCTCAGTTCCACCAGTCTAACTCTGTTTCCCCAATTAGGACTCCACATTTGAAAAAGAATGGAAGCAACCGAGGCTGAATGAAGCCTTTGGAAGGAAGGCTGGGGAGACCCATGCTCCTGATCCTCCGCAGTGGAAGGAAGGACATGAGGGTGGGGGAGCTGATGGATGAGAGGCTCCCCACTCCCCTCTTGGGGCCCTTCACTTCCAGGAGAGGGTGTTGGGGTGGTCAGATCACAGAGGGAAGTGTCCACACACTCTCCTTCCTGGTGCGTGTGAATCAGACTGAACTGATGCTGACTTCTAGAAAACCCTACAGACCAAAGCTGAGAAAACCCTCTTTTAAAAATTGTAAGTAGCTTCAGTCTAGAAAAGGGGTATTGTTCAAACTCGTTAGATGAGAACCCAGAGCCTCAGAAAGAGCAGATTTGTCACAGAAGAAAGCAACAGGGACCACAAGGCACCCTGAGGCTGCTGTGGGGCATCCTGAGGACAGCTGACCCCAGCCCTGTGTCCTGTCCATGGGTCTTAAGTGGCAGTTCTAGAAGTGGCAGTTCAAACTCATGCTGTTCAAGGGTCAACTGTATGAAAATATGAGTTTTAGGCCTGGTGCAGTGGCTCACACGTGTAATCCCAGGATTTTGGGAGGCCAAGTTGGGTGAGTCGCTTGAGCCCAGGAGTTCAAGACCAGCCTGTGCAACATGGCAAAACCCTGTCTCTTAAAAAAAAAAAAAAAAAAAAGGAAAAAAAGTAAAATATGGGTTTTAAGCTGGGTGCAGTGGCTCATGAGTGTAATCCCAGCACTTTGGGAGGCTGAGGTGGGTGGGTCACCTGAGGTCAAGAGTTCGAAACCAGCCTGGCCAACACAGTGAAACCCCATCTTTACTAAAAATACAAAAATTAGCCAGACGAGTCCCAGCTACTCGGGAGGCTGAAGCAGGAGAATGACTTGAACCCAGGAGGTGAAGGTTGCAGTGAGCCAAGAGCCACTGCACTCCAGCTTGGGTGACAGAGCAAGACTTCATCTCAAATATATATATATATACACACACACACACACATATACATATATATACATACATACATATATATACACACACACATATTTATATATGGGTTTTAGGGTGATAAGAATATAAGTGCCTTTTTGCCTTTTTTTTTTTTTTGGCATTGTTACATTGTTTTTTCAGCTACATTTGGTGTTACCGTTTTTCCAAAAAGAAGGTGTATCTTACTTTTTCTAGTAAAACCAGAATAGACTAAAAATAGAACCACACATAAATAGTCAGTGGATTTTCTGCAAAGATGACAAGATGACAGACAATTCAATGAGGAAAGAATCCTCTTTTCAGCTGATGATATTAGATGTGATATTGAGTATCCATATAGGAAAAAAGTAAATCGCAACTCTTCTATTGTATACAAAAGTTAACTCAGAATAGGTCTAAGACATAAATTTAAGAGCTACAATTATAAAACTTATAGAAAAAAAAAACAGGAGAAAAATCTAAGTGACCTTGGATTAATCAAAGATTTCTTAAACAGGACACAAAAAGCACAAACTAGAATATTTACGAAATAGGACTTCATAAATTGTTTTTAATTTTTGCACTTCAAATGCCACTGTTAAGAAAATGAAAAGGCAAGCCACAAAAAATATTTGCAAAACATATATCTGACAAAGACTGCATGCTGAACATATAAAGAGCTCTTGTTGCTCAATAAAGAAAATAAACAGCTTAATTTTTGTAATGGCCGTATGACCTAAACAGATACTTCGTGGAAGAAAATATACAGGCGGCAAGCAAGCACTTAAAACCATCATCAGTCCTCAGGCAAATGCAAATTAAAACCACAAATAAATATCCCAATATGGTCACTGGGATGGTTAAAATGTTTTAAACTGATAATACCAAGTGCTGCCAAGGATGTGGAACAACTGAAACTCTCACATGTTGATGGCAAGGATGCAAAACTATGCAGCCACTTTGGAAAGCAGATTGTCAGTTCCTTAGAAAGTTAAACATAAACTTATCCTGTGACCCAGGAATTCCACTTATAAGTACTCTCACCTCCCACCAAAAAAAAAAAAAAAAAACAGAAAACAAGAAAACATATGTCCGCATTAACACCTATTAACATGTGTTTGTTTGGGTTTTTTGTCAGTCATTCTCTTTTTGTATTTCTTTTATTTTACTTTCAATAGTTTTACGGGAACAGGTGGCCTTTGATTACATGAACAAGTTCTTCAGTGGTGATTTCTGACATTTTGGTGCACTCATCACCCTAGCAGTGTACACTGCACCCAATGTGTGGTCTTTTATGCCTCACCCCGCTTCCACCCTTCCCCACCAAGTCATTCTTACGCTTTTTCATTCTCATGGCTTAGCTCCCACTTACAAGTAAGAATATACAATATTTGGTTTTCCGTTTCTGAATTACTTCACTTAGAATAATGGCCTCCAACTCCGTTCAAGTTGCTGCAAAAACCATTATTTCATACTGTTTTATGGCTGAGTAGTATCTCCATGGCGTATATATACACCACATTTTCTTTATCCACTCGTTGGTTGGTGGGCATTTAGGTTGGGTCTGTATTTTTGCCATTGCAAATTGTGCTGCTATAAACATACATATGCAAGTGTCTTTTTCACATAATGACTTCTTTTCCTCTGGGTAGATACCTAGTAGTGGGGTTGCTGCATCGAACGGTAGTTCTACTTTCAGTTCTTTAAGGAATCACCATACTGTTTTCCATAGTGAACACCTGTTAGCATGTTTATAGAAGCTTTGTTCATAATGGCCAAGGGAAATAACCTCGCTATCACCTGGCAAGTGAATAAGCGCACTGTGGCTGTATTGGTCCCTTTTCATACTGCTATAAAGAACTGCCAAGCCTGGGTAATTCATAAAGGAAAAAGATTTAATTGACTCACAGTTCAGCATGGCTGGGGAGGCTTTGGGGAACTTACAGTCATGGTGGAAGGTGAAGAGGAGGCAAGACATTCTTCACATGACAGCAGGAAGGAGAAGTGCCGAGAGAAGGCGGAAGAGCCCCTTATAAAACTATGAGATCTCATGAGAATTCACTCACTACCGTGAAAACAGCACGGGGTAAACCGTCCCCATAATTTCTCAGTTACCTCCACCTGGCCTCTCCCTTGATATGTGGGGATTAAGGGGATTACAATTCAAGTTGAGATTTGGGTGGGGACACAAAGCCAAATCATATCAGTGGCATATCCATAACCTGGAATACCGCACAGAAATAAAGGGAACGGACTACTTACACAAACGTCAATATAACAATACAGATGGCTCTTCAAAGCATTATATTAAGTGTGAAAAAAAAAAAAAAAGAGACTAAATACTGTAAGATTCCATTTGGCTACAATTCTTAAAACGGGCAAACCAATGATGGAAAGCAGATCTGTGTTTGCAGGGCGCTGGGACAGAGCGTGGGTTCATTACAAAGGGGAATGACAGGACCTTCTGGAATGATGGGAATATTCTAGGTCATTACTGTGGTGGTTACAAAACTTACCAAATTGTACATCTAAAATTAGTGGGTTCTGGCTGATCGCGGTGGCTCATGCCTGTCATCCTAGCACTTTGGGTGGCCAAGGAGGGCAGATCACCTGAAGTCAGGAGTTTGAGACCAGCCTGGCCAACATAGTGAAACCCTGTTTCTACTAAAAATACAAAAATTAGCCAGGCACGGTGTTGCATGCCTGTAATCCCAGCTACCCAGGAAGCTGAGGCAGAAGAATCACTGGAACCTGGGAGGCAGAGGCTGCAGTGAGCTGAGATCGAGCCACTGCACTCCAGTCTGGGTGACAGAGCGAGACTCTGTCTCAAATAAATAAAAAAATAAAATTGGTGGGCTTTATTGTACATAAGTTATGGCTTGGCAAAGCTGACCCCCAAAAATCACCATGCAGTGGAAGCCACTGACATGCCTATAACCAAGGTCAAGTCCATATCCTGTGGCCACCAGGAGGCTGCCAGTGGGGAAGTAAGATTTCAGTTTCGTTTTCCCAGAGGATTCCTCTAAATCTAGGTGAGCAAAAGCAAAACATGCCGCAGAAACTTTACAGTTTTCCTGACACCTCCTCCCCACCCCCATGCCCCAGCCAGCTCGTGGCAGCTCTCTCATCATGAGCGTCTCAGTTTCTCTTCTTCCGAGAGGGATCTGACCACGTGGTCAAAGGCGTGTTGGTTCTCAGCGGCCACATCAGCGTGTACTTTCCAAGCTGCATTCTCCAATGAGCAGCCAGGACCTGCAGCCTGGGCCATCTGTGTCTGCTCCCGTGAATGCTGACCTGCATCCTTTGCTTCCAGGTGGCACATGACCGAAAAGTGTATCCAGGGCAGACATGGCAAGAGCAGGGTTCTCCATGGGTGGCATCCGCGGGTGGGAAGGGAACATCACAGCCAGGAGCACAGCTCAGACCGCAGCTTCCAGGAAGCCACTGCTACCCTTGGAAATAGCACAGTGGACCCCAAGACAGGGCCTGTCACTGTCCCCAATTCCTCCTCCCTCAAGACAGAGCTGCCCCGTTACCCAGTCTAACAGGAGCGTGTGTGGCCGTCCCTCCACTGCCAAACCAATGAACATTTTCAGGATTTCTTTGCTTTTCTCCACACCAGGTGAGTCTTCATCCCTTTGCTTCCTTGAACACACAGACTGGACTCTCCTTATCCATCTCTCCTGCTCCAACGTCTGTTCCTCACTTCCGCAGCAGCCAGGCCCCAGTCTCACCTGGAAAGGCAGAAGTCCACCAAGACAGCAAGGCCCACCTGGCTCTCTCTTTTTTTTTTTTTTTTTTTTGCTTTTGTTTTCTTTTGTTTTTTTGTTTTTGGGGATTTTTTTTTGAGACGGAGTCTTGCTCTGTCGCTAAGGTTAGAGTCCAGTGGCACGATCCCGGCTCACTGCAACCTCCACCTCCTGCGTTCAAGTGATTCCCCTGCCTCAGCCTCCTGAATAGCTGGGACTACAGCCACCTGCCACCACACCTGGCTGATTTTGTATTTTAGTAGAGATGAGGTTTCACCGTGTTGGCCAGGATGGTCTTGATCTCCTGACCTCATGATCCGCCTGCCTCGGCCACCCAAAGTGCTGAGATTATAGGCATGAGCCACCGCGCCCGGCCTCACCTGGCTATTTTGTGCTTTGCCCACCCATAGATCCCATGGAAGGCCGGAAGGAGCCCATGTGGGGCCAAGCCCCCAAGAGACAGCTCCCAGCCGGCGAGATGCCCACCTCTGTAGTGAGAGTCGAGTGGGTGAGGAATGCAAACATGAGAGCACTCCACATAGACAAGGTAACGTCAGGTCCCAGAGCCCAGATATGAGCCCTTTCCATTTTCTAAACTCACCCAAAGGCTAGCTGGCCACATTGTGCACCACTAGTTGCAGCTCAAGAAAATTAAACATGGGGCTTTTCCACTGCAGAAATTCCCAGTCAAAGGAGGAGCTTTCCTGCCGAGCCCGAGTGGAGGTGAATGAGACTCACGTCCTCCCAGCTTCAGCCACTCCTCGGAGCCCCATCAGGCCCTCTCCTCCTGGGCACTGTGGGCACTGGGGGCTGGGTCATTGTGGCAGGGCTGCCCTGGGCACTGTAAGATGATGAGCAAGATCCTGGCCTCGACCCACCAGATGCCAGTAGCAACCCCCAGCTGTGACAACCAAAAACACACCGAGACATTGGCGAGTGTCCCCCGTGGGGTGCTATCACCTCCTATTGAAAACCACTGAATTACGTTTCTTCCTTTTACTTCGGTCTCCTTTAAATCTTTTTCCTTCTGCTCCCTGCAGCCTCTGCTCCCCAACCTTCCAGCCTGTCCCCATGCTGCAGTCCCCCTTGGCGTGTTCTGCAGCCTGCAAACCCGAAGAGGAGAGCTCCCCTCGACAGCAGCAGAGGCGAGAGTCCTCCCACGTGAGCGCCCCCAAGGCAGGGTCCTAAGGAAGCCTGGTGGTGTCTAACACAATGGAGTGCTGCTGTCCTTGGGGAGGTGGCAGTCCAGCAGAGAATGGCACTGGCCTGCCACCTGCCTGCTCTGTGTCACCCACATTTCCTCAGCACCAGCTGGGGGCCTTCCAGCTCAGGGGGCACCCACCCCTCTCCCACTGATCCTCAGGCACTCCACAAGGTCTGAGCAGCAAAGGCCCAACACACCAGAAATTTCTAGGAAGGCCTTTTCCTGACACATCCTTAGGTAGCGGAGTCGTTGGATGCAAAAGGAACTGATATGAAAGGAAACCGAATATCAGGCACCACTTCCCATCAGAGGGACATCCCAGGCAGGGAACTGGGGAGTCCCTTGTGCTGCCTGAGTCACAAGCGTAGCCCATAAAAGGCCTTGAGGACACACCTGTCAGAGCAGCCCACAACACAGACAGAAACTTAGCCTGCAAATCTCTCGGTCCCTGGTATTTTCCCATTGTCTATTTTCATGGGGAAGGACAAATCAGAATGGATCCTAATCCCCAGGTCTGAACGGGAAGTCACTTTTGAGCTGGCTTGCTATTCTCCTGTCTCAGTGGACCTGCTACAGACTGGGGTTTCTTGACTTATGTGCCCGTGAACCACTGCCTGTCTGGCGTGCGGGAGACGTGCACTGTGTACGTCTGCGATGCTGATGGCACCTCGCCCTCCAGCTTGAGGTTGTGGGTAGTGAGTGCTGTGTTCAGACAGTGGTTCCAAGTGGAAGATCAGGTCTTGGACAAACAGCCTGAGGGCCTGGACGTTCATGCCCCCTCCCCTCCTGCTCCTTGACATTGCCACCTGAGATCATATTAGAGCTCAGGACAGCCGTGGAGGAAGCAGGAGGCCATTTACCTGGGTTCACTGAGAACATTCTAGATGTCCGGTGTGTCCCTGAGCTCCTTCACTCCCACCTCTGATGTGGCCACCCTCAGTCCACAGCGGGAGGTCCCACCCACTCTGCAGAAAAGGAAGGGGAACTTCTTCCCACAGAGGCCTGGCAAACACCAAGCCTGGAGAAAAGCACTCTGCTCCTCCACGCCGGTGCCCAGCAGCTGAACACAACCGAGGGGCCCCCTCTGCAATGGGACCTTGGCCCCCAGTAAACCTGCCCGCCCTTCCTCTGTCCTAGACAACCCTCCCCCAGCCTCCAGCGGCCCCGTGGCCTTACCGCTATTTCACCGAGTAAACAGAAGGAGCAAAGGAGAAGGTGCATGGCATCCCTGAGACCCAAGTGGAGGAGCAGGGCTTGGCCGAGGGGCTGGGATCCACCTGAAACAGGATCTTCATGGAAGGTTGCTTCCCCAACCCCAAGCTGCTCTGGTGCCAGCTCACCAGGCCTGGCACTGCCCACAGCATGACATCACGTAAAGAGACCTCAATGGTCACATAAGTGTCACCCCAAGACGGGTTGGAAAGCCCCTGGGTTTAGAGCATGATGTCGGTCTTTCTTCCTCTCTTATTGGACAAATGCATGCCCAGGAAGGGGAAGGAAAGGATGAAAGGAGAGACATTGAGGAAAATTCAACCAACCTTCGTCTCTAGGATCCAGGAAGACAGCAATGAGGAAGAAAATGGAGTTTCTAACACAACCGGGGAGTGAGACGTCAAACACAGGTGCAGGATGACAAGTCGTGTCCTTCTATGAAGGGCAGGAACAAGAGAGAAAGTGGAGGAGGGAAAGTGGAAGATGGAGAGAGAAAAGAGAGGAAAGAGAGATGGAGAGGGAGAGGGAGACGGGATCAAGTTAAGGACTCTGAGATGGGGAGGTTATCCTGGAATCTCCAGGTGGGTCCAATGTACCCACAGCGTCCTTATAAGAGAGAGGCAGGGCCGGGCGCGGTGGCTCATGCCTGCAATCCCAGCACTTTGGGAGGCCAAGATGGGCAGATCACGAGGTCAGGAGGTTGAGATCATTCTGGCTAACGTGGTGAAACCCCGTCTCTACTAAAAATACAAAAAATTATCCGGCCGTGGAGGTGGGTAACTGCAGTCCCAGCTACTCGGGAGGCTGAGGCAGGAGAATGGCATGAACCCGGGAGGCAGAGCTTGCAGTGAGCCGAGATTGCACCACTGCACTCCAGCCAGGGCGACAGAGTGAGACTCCGTCTCAAAAAAAAAAAAAAAAAAAAAGAGAGAGAGAGAGCAAGGCATGAAAGCTAGAATCAGAGGAGATGTGACGAGGATTCAGAGGGGGTCATGGAGTTACCACATGGCTGGCTTTGGAACTGGAGGGAGGGCCACAAGCCAAGCAATACAGGCGGCCTCTAGAAGCTGGGGAAGGCAGGAACAGAAAGCATGCCCACTTACTGGGCTTGCATTTGTCCCATTACAGAAGAAGAAAGACTGATGTCACGCTCTCCTTGACAGCTGCCAGAAGGAACCAGCCATGCCGACACCTCTATCTTAGCTCAGTGAGACCCCTGCTGGACTTCTGACCACCAGAAACGGATAAGAGGATAAAAGTATGTTGTTTTAAGCCACAATATTTGTGGTCGTTGCAGGACCTTAAATGCCTCTTGTCTCAATCCATTCCCTGAATGACAAAAAATTAAAGAAGGAAAATCAGGTACGGCCAGGCGTGGTGGCTCACGCCTGTAATCCCAGCACTTTGGGAGGCTAAGCCGAGTGGATCACCTGAGGTCAGGAGTGAGACCAGCCTGACCATCATGGTGAAACCCCATCTCTACCAAAAATACAAAACATTAGCTGGGCCTTGTGGCACATGCCTGTAATCCCAGCTACTTGGGAGGCTGAGGTAGGAGAATCACTTGAACCTGGGAGGTGGAGGTTGCAGTGAGCCAAGATTGCACAACTGCACTCCAGCCTGGGCCACAGAGTGAGTCTCTGAAAAGAAAAAAAAAAAAGAAAGAAAGAGGAAAGAGAAAAGAGAAAAACAGGTGGTATCTCAAGGCAGCACCTGTAGGGGCCACATGAAATGCACAGGTAGAAAGCACATGGACAGCTGGCAGGTCTTGTCATTCCCAGCAGGGATTCAGCAAGAAACATCTCGGGCTGCTGGGACAGAAACATCCGGAACCAAAAGAAACACAGAAGATCTCCCAGCCCCGAAGACAAGAGCCATTTATCACATATACCACCTTGTGTCTGTTATGACCAACAGACCCACAAGAAAAGATGAAGTTTGGGGAACAGGTCAGCGCCCATGGATAATTGTTGTAGGTTTAGTAGGAGTCACACTTCATAGCTGTTGGAGTATTTCCTGATAGACTCTCTGTCAGGAGGAGTTCTACACCCAATAAACAATTAGGAAACATTTCAATTTAACCACAAGAGATTCTGAGTTTCTGTGACTTATGAGCCAGGCCCTAGGTGCTTTATAAAGACACCTGTTGGCCAGGCGCGGTGGCTCAAACCTATAATCCCAGCACTTTGGTAGGCCCAGGAGAGTGGATCACTTGAGGTCAGGAGTTTGAGACCAGCTTGGGCAACAGGGTGAAACCCCATCTCTACTAAAAATGCAAAAATTTGTGAGGTATGGTAGCGCACACCTGTGGTCCCAGCTACAGCTACTTGGGAGGCTGAGGCAGAAGAATTGCTTGAACCAGAGAGGTGGAGGTTGCAGTGAGCCGAGATCCTACCACTACACTCCAGCCTAGGCAACTATAGGAAGACTCCATCTCAAAACAAAACAAAATAAAACAAAACAAAAACACCTGTTGTTTGGTTTAGGGCCAGCCAGGTAATCTAGGCTGATCTCATCTCGAGATCCTTGACTTAGTTACATCTGCAAAGACAAATCACACTCTGGTCTGGGGGTTCGAACACAGGCATCTCTTTGGGAGGCCACCATTCAGCCCACTGTGGGCGGACCTGTACCTGGCAACAGGGCCAGGCTCCTCAGCACCCCAGATTTCCCCCTACTTCCCCCTCGGAATGAGCTTTCCATACCCTCAAGTGCCCCCCACAGAGGGGGTTTCAGGGGCAGTTCCAGCCTGGAGACCTAAGACAGGTGCTCCCATTTCCTGCCGGCCCACCCCAGGACCTCCTTTCTGCACACGGAGAAGGGCAGTGAGATCTTAGGTGAGACGCAAGGGCAGAAGGGAGACTCAACACCAGTGTGGAGGTCAGCAGAGCCTATCACATCTCTGAAACCTGCTTCTTCCTCCTGGCAACAGGGTGACAGCAAAGCCTGGCATGGCTGTCCTGTGTGAGAGGAGGATAAGCCTGGCGACTGTCATGATGTCACAGCTCCTGTAGACGTGGGCTACGCCTGTACGCCTGCCGAGAGCAACCCTGGAATTCAGGGGACATCAGGACCGGCTTGGTGGGGATATGCCTCCTCTACTTTGGACCCGTTAGAATCATTTTTCTCATCTGGTAAACAGAGCATCAGTACTTACCTCACCTGGGGACTAAATGGGATGTTTGGGAAGCCAATACCTGGCCCATAACCCACACTGACTCGATCGATTTTCAAAATTCTCTCTCCATAGTGTGGATTTCTTCTACCTCAAAGGCACAGGTTGTGTGCTTATTTTAGTACAGCATACATGGATAAGATAAATAACACATATACCTTAGAGAGAGAAATTATATCATACTTCAGGGGTCCATTTATCATGGCCAAAAAACCTTCAGCAAATGTGGAACTTACACCTTGAGGACAAAGAAAGACTTTCTCTCATCCTTAAGAAAGGCTGCCAGTGAATGTCTGTGCCATGCAAAGTATTTCCACAGTCATGTTTTATTTCATTGCAAATGATTGAAAGTATTGTGTTAGGATAATACATTCCTCAGTCCAGTAAATCAGACCGGCAACCTACATACGTCTCGCTGTGCAACCTACACACGTCTCGATGTGCAACCACGGCAGAGTTTCCCCTTCGCCCTCAGGGTCTTCTTTGTCCTGCACACGACACTTGACATCTGGCAACCTTGCAAGAACCAAGCGACGGTGCTGGTGTCTCCCTACTTCTAAACATCTGCAAACTTCATTTTCTTCTTAGACAAGCAGAAATATAAGTGGAAGGTCAAGTATTTTATTCTCTGACTCTAATGGGTCACCTGCCCCCTCTGGAGTGAGAGAGTTTAGAATCCTCCCATCCTGGGACACACTGGAGGAAGAGGTGGTTAGGGGGTGACAAGGTGGTCACTTCAGTGTGAGATCATCATCTGCTACAATTCAGGATACCAGGAAGGAGCACTGGTTGGCAGAGTCACAAGCATAGAGGGGACACACATGGTCTCTTGGCGCTGGGATACTCCTAGAAAACTCAGGGGCTTTTAGGAATTCCTATAGGGTGTTAGAGCAGTGTGCTGTCACAGAAAGGAGCAAAATCAGGAGTCCTAGGGTCAAGCCCTGACTCTGCTAGAAACTGGCCCATGTCATCAAGGTAGATTGCTGCAACAATGACTCCCTCCTGGCAACATGACTCGTGCTTCCCCGTATTCTCGCCCCCTGGTCATGTGGCTTTGCTGCCCCTCCCATCAACAAATGAAGTCTAGACCAGGCACGGCAGCTCATGCCTATAATCCCAGTTCTTCTGGAGGCCAATGCGTGTGGCTCACCTGAGGTCAGGAGTTCAAGACCAGCCTGGCCATCACGGCAAAACCCTGTCTCTACAAAAAATACAAAAATCAGCCGGGCATGTAGTACATGCCTGTAATCCTAGCTACTTGGGAGGTTGGGGCAGGAGAATCACTTGAACCCAGGAGGTAGAGGTTGTAGAGAGCCGAGATCCTGCCGTTGCATTCCAGTCTGGACAACAAGAGCGAAACTCTTTTGAAAGAATGAAAGAAAGAGAAAGAAAGAAAGAAAGAAAGAAAGAAAGAAAGAAAGAAAGAAAGAAAGAAAGAAAGAAAGAAAGAAAGAAAGAAAGAAGGAAGGAAGGAAGGAAGGAAGGAAGGAAGGAAGGAAGGAAGGAAGGAAGGAAGGAAGGAAGGAAGGAAGGAAGGAAGGAGAGAGAGAGAAAGAAAGAGAGAAAGGAAGGAAGAGAGGAGGAGAGGAGAGGAGAGGTGAAGAAAAGTCTAGACCAGGTGCTGTGGCTCATGCCTGTAATCCCAACACTTCGGGAGGCCAAGGTGGGAGGCTCACCTGAGGTCAGGAGTTCAAGAACAGCCTGGCCAACATGGCAAAACCCTGTCTCTACAAAAAATACAAAAATCAGCTGGGCGTGATGGCAGGCACCTATAGTCCCAGCTACTTGGTAGACTGAGGCAGGAGAATAGCTTGAACCCAGGAGGCAGAGGCTGCTGTGAGTGGAGATGGTGTTGCTGCACTCCAGCCTGAGCAAGAGAGCAAGACTTTTTCTCAAAATAAATAAATAAACAAATAGGTAGATAGATGATTGATAGAGAGAGAGAGAGAGAGAGAGAGAGATGATAGATAGATAAGGTCTATTTCCTCATTTCCCCCACTCCTTGCCCCTCTGGAGTAGCCTGTGACATGTTTTGACCAATAGAATGGAGTGGAAATGACCTGCAACTTCCAAAGCTGGAGAGCTCCTACTTTCATACATTCTCAGCATCATTTGAAGATGCTGAGATGAAAGCTTCTCATGGCTCCTGCCACACAAGTGAGCCCAGGTAAGATCAGCTGAAGAATCACTCAGTCAACCCACAGAATCTTGAAGAATAATTCATCATTGCTGTTTTAAGCCATGAAGTTTCAGGGTCATTTGTTATGCAGCAATGCTGACTGATACATCTTCCCAGTCTGTTTATTCCTCTTCTGCACATCTCAGTTTCTTCATCTAAAACATGAGTTTGAATTAGATGATCTCTAGGTTCCTAAAGCTCTGAAGCTCAGTCATGAGGAAAGGAGATAAATGTTTGCCACATCAATAAACAAAAAGATAGAAGATGCTAAGTCAAAGAGAGCAGTGCCTGGGAATAAGCATTGTCTCCTCTTGGCTGAAATCGGTCCCCTTCCATAGATGCTGCCAAGGAGGGCATAAAGTTTACCCCAGCTGCACACATGGAAGCATTGCACCCCATAGGATGTGGTGCAAGAGATAAGTGATCTCAGACATTAGCCACACAGTCCTACAGCCCTGCACTCATATCCTACCTCCACTGTGCCAGCCTTGTACCCTGACACAAAAGTCCCTTTGATCCTGAGCCTGCAGCCTCCTTTGCACAGTGCAGATAGAAGTATCCACCTCAAAGAGCTGTCACAAGGATTAAATGAGATGTATGAAGTAGCTGGTGCCTGGCAGGCATTGAAAGTGGCAGTTACAGTCTTTCCACTTCAACCCACAGGTGCCTGGAGATGACCACCTCCAACAGGCAGGAGGAAGAACTGTGATGGAACAAGCAGACAAGGAGTCAAGGTGCTTTCTATCATCCCTGCAACTTCAATGACTAGTATCATTAAGTACAGGAAGTCTTCATGCAAACTCTATGCGTGCTTAAGGAGGCAAGACTGTCAGAGGGTGCCACCCCTACCCCCCGCACCTACACGGACTGGTACAAACATTGTAGTAAGCCATGATGCACGACTCCAGCGTTGGTTGTACATTCCTCAGGGCCATAAGCCAGTGAACCTCGAGCTCCCCATTTTAGGTAAAAGGTACTTTCAAAGCAGCAGTCCTGGGTCACTGCTACTTCCCAGTGGTAGGGTCATTCTATTTTCTTCTAGCCCTTCTCTAAACTCTTAACTTCCCCATTAGAGGATATCATTGAGTTGAACTCTCATTTCAGGCTGATTTCCAGAAGGATTTAGACTCGCAGTTCTTCAAGTCTCTCTCACTAGAGTGAATATCTAATGGCTTCCATGATGCTTACCTTGGCTGTCTGTGTGCGGGAATCATGCATCAGCTCTAAGCGCTCCCTGCTGCATTTGACTTCCAAATTATAGCTGCCATTAGGGCCTGAAGTCCCAGTCTCTCAACCTAAATGTCTGCATGTTGTGAAATCGAGGGTATAAAGGGATGTTCAGAAAATAGCTTCTCCAACAGGGCTTCCTTCCTGTGGCCAATTTCATGTAGACATGTCACAATTGCAGGGGGGCAAAAAATGAGAGGTTAAAAAAATACGCTGGATTTGCTGAAAAAGTTATTTCTTGTAAAAGCTTCTCCCTTCCACTCAGGGAGAAAACAAACAAGCAGATTCCCCTTTGGTTTCCTAAATTTGTGAAGCTTAAGAAAACCCTCGCTTCAGCAAGAATCCTGTGACTAAGCCTGCAAGCCCCTGTCCAGCCCAGAGTCTATCAAACCAAACCCCAGGTTCTCACCCCTGGCTACATTCAGGACCTGTCCAGTCAGTTCTGTTTGAACACTTCCCATGACCTCAAAAAAAAAAAAAAAGAAAGAAAGAAAATGCAGTGGAATGGGATCCCTGCTGAGCTAGGCTGAGATTCAGGCAGATCTTCCATTTGTATTCAGTTAACTTGTTCCTGAATACAGCCTTTACAAAGTATTTTAGTTCACGTCACTCATGGCACCCCTCTGTTAGTTGTTGTCTGAAATGTCATTGTTTCATTATCACCCTTGAGTGACAGTTTAGCTGGATTTATTTGTTTTTTAGTTTTTTGCTTGTTTGTTTCTTTTTGAGATGAAGTTTCGCTCTTGTCACCCAGGCTAAAGTGCAGTGGTGTGATCTCAGCTCACTGCAACCTCCGCCTCCTGGGTTCAAGCAATTCTCCTGCCTCAGCCTCCCGAGTAGCTGGGATTACAGGCACCCGCCACCATGCCCGGCTAATTTTTGGTAGAGACGGGGTTTTCCTGTGTTGGCCAGGCTGGTCTCCAACTCCTGACCTCAAGTGATCCACCCACCTCAGCCTCCCAAAGTGCTGGGATTACAGGTGTGAGTCACCGCACCTGGCCTTAGCTGGGTTTAGATTCCAGCTTCACAGTTATTTTTGTGGCTCTCTTTGGAGATGTTCTTCTACTGTCTTTTGCATCTTACTGCCAGTAAGAATCCATGGGACACTGATCTGTGTCCCACTGGGGAGGGCTTTTCTCTCTGGCTGCTTGCAGACATTTCTTTGTCTCTGGTGTTCTGCAGTTTTGCTGCAATGCATCTAACTGTAGGTTTGTTTTTATTTGTCCTGCTTTGTCCTTGCTGGTTGGAAAAGTCATGTTCTTCATCACTTCTGGACCTTTGCGGATGTTCTCTCTCAGCACTGTCCTGTCTGTCCCGGAACCCTGATGAAACCTATGCTGGACTCCAAGACGCTGTAAACTCTTTTTAATGAGATTTTGCACCAAGTTTTTCATTCAGCTATTGTCTTATTCCTACAATTGTTTATTTTCTTATACCTTTAGTTTCGTTTGTGTATTTAATCATTTAAACATACTTATCATCTATCAGATTGCCTGATTATGTAAAGTTATTACGGCTCTAATCCTGTAGTATGTTGTCTGTAATCAGTTGGCTTATGATTATTGGAGACGATTACTGCATTAAGGTCTACCAAGAGAATTCACACAATTCTTGCTTTAGCTAAATATTTTCCATTATTCTCATGTTGTGAATAAGACAACTTAACGGTGGTCAATATTTTAAAATAATTATAAACTTAAAGGGAAAATAATCTCCTTCAGTTTATGGAGATAGTCATGTCACAGAGAAAGAAAAGGAAAATTATTCAACAACCAAATTCAAATGATGGAATAAATTTGAGCGATCATCTAATCCTTTACTTCTGTAAGGATCACAGAGTAAGTATTTTAGGCTCTGCAGAACATACAGTCTCTGTCACAACTCCTCAAATCTCTGTGCCAACACAGCCGTAGAGGCTGTGAACGAGTGAGTGTGGCTCTGTTCCTCTTTATCTTCAAAAACAGGAAAGGGACGGAATTGAGCCCACGAACCATAGTTTGCCAAACCCTGATCTAGTCCTGTGTCTTACTCAAAAGCAGGAACATTTTCCCAAAAAAATTCCTGGAAGCCTGTTTGAATACTTTCAGTGATGGAAAGCTCACCCCTTTATAAAGGCCTTGGGAAAATAGGAGTGTTAGTAACAACAGAAACGGTAGAAACCAATCTCCAAGTCCCTCAAATGATCAAGGATCATTAATGTCTATGAAAGAATTAGATTTTTCAAGGACCTTAATGTCTATGAAAGAGCTAGATTTATCTCTTACATCTACAAGTCTCCAGTCCCTCTGTAGTTTACAAATGGGAAAACAGAGGCTTAATGAGGTTAAATGATGCACCCACAGTGGCACAGCCCGCTTGCAGCAGGATGGGTTTTTGGGCCCCGAGTCAATGTTTATTTCCCCACACCACCTTAACAGGCTTTCTTGGCCAAAGAGCAGGGATGGAGATGATGATGGCGGTGATGGGGCGTGTGTGGGCCGGGGAGAGGGCTGCGGTGGGAAGATGGGGAAGAAGCCACGCCCCTGGCCACTGGTTTCTTATTTGATTACTCATCTGTAGAGAGATTGGAGACACATCACCTGACCCATCCGTCGATTCTCATCTGGCATCTAAAAGCACCAGAGTCAGTGCCGGGGAAAACACTGTTTAAAAATATTCCCAGTTTAATCTCAATCCCTCAAGCTTCATCTCTCGATAGGTGCCAGTGAGACTGTATTGACACCTACATCCAAACGTTTCCAGCTCAACAGCCCGTGACCTGCTTATCTGCAGGACCCAGCCCTCCCTTTGAGGACCTTTCTAACACCGCTGGGCGCCCCAGCAGACACCTGACGGAGCAGCCCAGGCTTCCAGCCCAGGGGATGCAAAATGGTGTCTCATCACGGTCCAGAGTTGTGCTCCCCGATCACCCTCCCATGTACTCATTGTGAATCAAACAACTTAACGGTGGTCAATATTTTAAAATAATTATAAACTTAAAGGGAAAATAATCTCCTTCAGTTTATGAAGATAGTCATGTCACAGAGAAAGCAAAGGAAAAGTATTAAACAACCAAATTCAAATGATGGAATAAATTTGAGCGATCATCTAATCCTTTACTTCTGTAAGGATCACAGAGTAAGTATTTTAGGTCTTCTGTGCGATGTCTGTTCCTGCCTTTTGCCCCCTTTTTTAATTGGGCTGTTTATGTTTTCTTACGACTTTGCAAGAGTTCTTTATATAGTCTTGCTACTAAACCTTTATGTGTGTGAAGACTATGTTCTCCCAGTGAGTAATCTGTCTTTTCCCTTTTTCTTCAAGCTTCTTTCAAAGAGCAAAAGTTCTTCGTTTTAACTCAATCGAACGGCTCCATCTTTTCTGGTGGAATATATCCTATTAGGAAGCCTTCCCTACTCTGGGTTTCGCTGAATCACACTGCGTAACAAACAAGTGGCTTACAGTCACAGACGTTTGTTGTCCTAGCTCATGGTCTGTGGGTTGGCAAGGGCATCCTAGGTAAGGCTGCAGGGCAGCTCCAGGTCTGGTCCCCAGGCCTCCCCTGGTGCTGGTGTCTACCTGGAGCATGCTGTTTTCACGGTAGGTGTCAGAAGAGCTGAAGACCAAGCCAGACCATGCAGACGCACTACGGCCCCGGCTTATGTCACCTCTGCCAAACTTTTTTTGATCAAGCAAGTGTCACAGTGTGTAGTAAAGAATTTGCCCTTAACCAAACGGAGACCTGACCTTTGCCCTCAACTTCTGGAGAGTCACTGCTAAGCCCTAGGGAGGCCATGCCTGATAAGAGTACCTGTTGGCATGAGGGCCTTGGGACAGCCAGATAGGACCAAAAAAAAAAAAGTGAGCCTTTGGATTCTTTTAGGACATTTTGGAGGGGAAAAAAATGTGGAACATGGTGAGTTTCGGGGGGATGGGTAGGACGGGGAGGAGGAAGTGTCAGGAAGTTGATGCCGAGTCTTAGGAGCCAAGAGGGAAGGATTGACTTAAATTAAGGTTAACCTCAAACACTCCAGGAAAGTCAGTGGATTTGCAGCTAGAACATCTCTCGTGCGGCCAAGAAGGCGGTTAGTAAAAGCAGAGGCCACGGTGCATTGCCCAGGAAGTCCAGGTCACTTTCTGATATCTCCTCCCTTTGACCTCACTACCCTACAAGGTGGAACTATTACTGTCCCTGTTCTGCAGATGAGGTGATGCTCAGAGAGGTCGAGTGACTTGTCCAAGACCGTGACCACGGGGGGGTGGAACTAGAACTTGAACTCACATCTCCTATGGACAAACCCCACTTTGCTTTCCAGTAAACCACTCCTATAGAGATGTGCCCACATTGTGGGACTGAGGAGCAGAGACAGAGCCAAAGGGCCCCAGATGAGAGGAGAAGAGAGGGAGAAACAGGCGTGGACGGTGCTGTCTGCAAACTCAACAACCAAGTGAAGGTGAAGGCAAAGGATGGAGCAGGTGGTATTGCAGAAGAGACTTACTCCTGTGTGAGTGACGAGGACACAATGCATTGTGTCACCTGCTGCTGAGGGGAGACACTTAGCTGTCCTTCCTCCCTCTTATAATTGAAGAGTCAGTGGTCCCAAGTGATACCCAGCTCCCAAGATACAGTAGAGGCAAGAGGTGCAGGGCACAGGCTTCAGAGTCAGAAGAACCTTGCTCTCAGCCTGGCTTTGTCACTTCCCAGCTTTATTGTCCTCGTCTGCAAGATGGGAATAGCACTGACGAGCTCACAGTTTAGAGTTAAGCCGCCACCACCAGGTGAGTTGGGGCTGCCCAGCACACCGGCACCCTGGGCAGTGCACAGAGCTCCCTGCAGGGCCGGGTTTCCACCCCTTGAGCAGGACCCTGCCAGTTCCACCCCTGCAGCATGGGTGCCCTTCTTCCGCCTCCTCCCTGCACTCAGAGGTGAATGCACAGTCTTTCTGCCGCTTCCCTCCAGACCTTGGTGTCCCGCTGCTGTCCCACCCTAAGCCTGTAGTCTAGGGCCCCAGCAATATCGGCTGGTGGGTTTTCTTTGCTCCTTCACGATACTCTTCTGGATCATCAGATTTCCAAGTTCCCCTGCCTGGCTGTAGGCCTGCCAGCTCTTCCATTTATAGTAGAATCTTGGTGTCTGAGATCAACTGCAACTTAGAGACCCTCCCTCCCAGCTCGGCCTTCTCCTGTGACCCGGAGTGTTCTCCCCAACTGCCCTCTCACTGGCCAGCTCCAAGGCTCAACGCAAAGAGTCAGGCTGCCCACGGCTGCCAAATCTGAAGCCGTCTTCCCGTCGTCTTTCCCAGAGAACCCTGCTGGCCCACACACCTTCTCCCACACCCCGGAAATCACCACCAGACTAGGGTCAGACACACAAGATGTCTCAAACCAACTTTAGTGAAATTGTCAAATCTGTTTTTCATGCATGAAGTCCCACCGTGCAACTCCCCAGGGGGAGACCCGGGAGCCCAGGCAGCCTGAGTGACTCACACAAGCCAGAAGTTTCTTCTTTCACAGATAAACCTGCCTTGTCCCAAGAGACGTCATCCGTATTAACTTTCTAGCCTTCCAGAGTCTTTGGGTTCCAGCTAACTTGGGTTCTGACATCCAAAGCTCTGGGAGGCATATTTATATTTAGCTTTTTTGTGATCCTGACAGTGTGTGGGCCAGCACGCCTTAGCTCCCGAAGGACTCTCATAAATATTTGTAGAAGAAAGAGAGTGAGGAAGGGAGAGCAAGACAGCAGTACGAAGGAAGAGAAAGACCCAGGGGGTCTCCTACAGGCGCACTGTTAGCCTGGCCAGTGTATAAATATGTGAGTACCAAAACTATACACATTTTTTTTGGAGACAGGGTCTTGCTCTGTCACCCAGGCTGGCGTACAGTGGTGCAATCTCGGCTCACTGCAACCTTGACCTCCCAAGCTCAAGCAGCCCTCCCAGCTCAGCCTCCCAAATAGCTGGGACCACTGGCTTCTACCACCACATCCAGTTAATTTTTTTTTTTTTTTTTTTTGTAGAGATGGGGCCTCGCAATGTTGCCCAGGCTGGTCTTGAACTCCCGGGCTGAAGTGATCCTCCCACCTTGGCCTCCCAAAGTGTTGGGATTACAGGTGTGAGTCACCATGCCACGCCCACTTTATTTATTTATTATTTTATTTTATTTTATTTTTGAGACAGAATCTGGCTCTGTTGCCCAGGCTGGAGTGCAGTGGTGCGATCTCGGCTCACTGCAAGCTCCACGTCCTGGGTTCACGCCATTCTCCTGCCTCAGCCTCCCAAGTAGCTGGGACTACAGGTGCCTGCCATCACGCCCGGCTAATTTTTTTGTATTTTTAGTAGAGATGGGGTTCACATGTTAGCCAGGATGGTCTCGACCTCCTGACCTCATGATCCACCTCCCAAAGTGCTGGGATTACAGGTGCAAGCCACAGCGCCCGGCCCGGGCCTACATTTTCTTTTCCTTAATAACAAGTCTGAAGGCAAAGGCCTTGAGGAAAAAGAAAAATGCGCCACGGCACTGGGGCAAAAATTGGGATTCAGACAAATTGCCTACAGGAACAAGTTCAGCGTCGCTGAGCTCAGAACGCAAGGCTTCCTCCTGGTTGAGAAGCATGTGTCCTGTGCTAAACATGTCAGGATACGATGGCAGCCTCGCCAGGCAAGGAAAGGAAATCCACGCGTCCTCACAAATCAGCAATGAAGCGAGCGGCAGCGTCTCCATCCAGCAAGCATCTGCACCCTCCACTCAGCTGCTCTCAGCCACACACATGGGCCTTTCTTGACCAACTGCAAGTACTGAAGGCGATGCCGGATTTATTTTAAAGGCAAATGTATTTCAATGAAATGAGCTGTCCCCCACCCCCCAAATCCTCTGTCAGCACTCCAAAATCTAAAAGTGAGAACTTTTTAAAAGCCACAGCAAATGGCAAATGTTAAACCTGTCAGACAAGGTCCGTAGCTAGACACACGCTCACTATACAACCCAGAGCTCCAGCCGCCTATCCATCTCTCCCATCCCACATGAGAGTTAACCTACATTTGACCTTCAAAAACCCACAGACACATAAACAGTGTGAGATAACACACAGCCCTGAGACGTCCGCTCTGAAGGGAGGCTGGCTGAGAACCTCAGAGAGGGAAGTGGCTGCATTGTTTAAATAGAGCGTGTTAGTCACTGAGTTCCAGCATGGTCTCCTCCCAACAGCTGCCTTTTGCTATATTATTAGAGCGAATGTGCTCTTGGCTCCAGAAACACGGGAAAAGGGTGCAATGAAGGGGTCAAAGTCATAATACCCAGGAGCAAAGAAGTAGAGACCAGGAGGAGACGGTGTTCGAGGAACACACTTGCAAAGCAGAGTCTGGTGTGTCTTGCTACACAATTGTCAGTAGCCTAAGAGTAGTACACAGACATTTCCATGACCTAAAAACTCAAGAGAGTGAAATGCAACATAGAAATCAACTGATTTGGGCCATGCACAGTGGCTCACCTCTGTAATCCCAGCACGTTGAAAAGCTGAGGTGAGCAGATCACCTGAGGCCAGGAGTTCGAGACCAGCCTGGGAAACATACCAAGACCCCAAATCTACAAAAAAAAAAAAAAAAAAAAAGAAAAGAAAACTATAATTGACGAGGCATGGTGGCTCACACCTGTACCCCTAGCTACTTGAGAGGCTGAGGTGGAATGATCCTTTGAGTCTGGGAGGTTGAGGCTACAGTGGGCCGTGATTGCCACTGCACTCCAGCCTGGGTGACGCAATGAGACCCCATCTCTAAAAAAAAAAAAAAAAAAAAGGAAGGAGGGAAGGAAGGAAGGAAGGAAGGAAGGAAAAGGAAGGAAGAAGGAGGGAGGGAGGAAGGAAGGGAGGGAGGGAGGGAGGAAAAAAAGGAAGGAAGGTAGGAAGGAAGGAGGGAAGGAAGGAAGGAATAAACCAATTTATAAAAGATCTGGAATTAGGCGTTTCTGTTGAAAAAGGGCCAGAGTTGAACCACTGACACCAGTGATGGAATTAGTCCCTGTGCTGGGCGGTCTGAGTGAGGATATGCGGAAGTGTATGTTGGACGCATGCAATAAAACAATAACAAAAATTCAAAATGAAGACAGAGGCATAGGAAAGCCAGCATCAGGAAGTTAAAATAAGTAACACCATGGTAATACATGGACAGGACTTGCAGGAACCAAAAGCAGAGCATGGGAGGTCAGCACTGGGGTGCTGGGATGTTGGGGAGGGGGGCAGTTGGGGAGTTCCAGACTACCAGAGTAGCCACAGGAGGCCAAAAGAGGAGGCCAAAAGGGTGGCAGAGGGACCCAGCGGCATTGCCGTGTGGGGAGAGTTCGCACAGCACCCTGAGATCACTGCCCTTGGTAGGCGGCCTCCAAGGTCGGCCCTTGACTGGCACCTAGGAACTTGGACTTGGGGAGGGTTCCCACCATTTCCAGAGCTGATACGAGTAGCTCCATGTGCCTAAAGTGGGTCAAGAGTTATCACAAGAATGGCTAAAACCAGTAAGTTAGTAGAGCAAGCCACACCATGCTTTTTGATGGGACTTCCAAAATCAAGGCATCCTAAGTGTAAACTATATTGATTACCAACAACAACAAAAATCGGGATTCAGTTTTCCTCTCTGTTTTGGGTTGAACTGTGACTCCCAAAAGGATATATTGAAGTGATCACCCCTAGAACTTGTGAACGTGAATGTATTTGGATAGTTCACATTCCTACAGGATCTTTACAGATGACATAGGATCTTTGCCAATAAAGTCAAGTTTAGGTAAGGTCATGCTGGATTGGGCTGGGCCCCCACCCAATGACTGGTGTCCTCATAAGAAGAGGGGGAACCTGGACACAGGAAGGAAGGCCCGGTGCTGACACAGGTAGGACTGCAGTGATGCATGCACAAGCCAAGGACTGCCGGCCACCCACGAAGAAAGGAGAAAGGCAAGGAGAGAGCCTCCCCTGGAGCCTTCAAAGACAGCATGGCCCTGTGCACACCTCAGTTGTGGACTGCTGGCCTCCAGATCTGTAACCAAGTACAGGCCCCATTGTTTTAAGGCATGCAGTTTGCAGTACTTTGTTTTGGCAGCCCCAGGAAACCTACACTGAGCGATGAAGTGCGGGTGGAATGTCTCGTGCATCAACTGATGTCAGGTTCAAAGCTTTCTCCGCACTCCAGGTATTTCAAGGAGATACACATGACCCGTCTTCCCTCTGTGTAGAAGTGAATCAGCTTCAGCAAACCAAGCAGTACTAGCCAGGGTTTCAAAGTCAATCATCGAGCAAACCCCCTCGCCATCCACCAGCCACTTTTCTTCTTGCAAAACAGAACCTCTGACACCCAGCCTGACAGTCAAAGTCAGGGCCGAATCCGTCAGGGTAAAAGGACACCTTCCATGACAGATAGGTTTGTTCCTGGTCACTGAAGGACTGGGGCCACGGGAAGCCCATGGACACCCAGTCTCCTGCCAATGGGGGATAAACCACACAGCTGCAAGCTTAAGAGGAGCTGGTTAAGTGTGAAACAAACTATTTTTAAATTTTATATATGTGGGAATCAAAAGAAAAATGTCTACACCCCAAAGCACTTGTTTGGGGTGCTTTAAAATTTTGAAGAGAGACTTTGGAATCCTGATACCACAAAGCAGACTTTTAATTCACATACATGCCCAGAAGCAACAAAGAACTCATGAGAGGGCCTTTGGCCTACAGCAAGTTGGTGACATGGACAAGTGGACAAGGGGATGGATAATTCACGACCCCATAAAAGGCTCCAAAGAAGTCACACTTGACTGTGGCCGAGGCTCTTCAACAACATGTCTAGAGACTCTCAGGGCCTTTCCAGAGGGATCTTAGAGTCCCCACTTCCTCCATTCAGAGGATTAGGAATTTTTTTTTTTTTTTTTTTTGAGATGGAGTCTTGCTCTGTCGCCCAGGCTGGAGTGCAGTGGCGTGATCTCAGCTCACTGGAAGCTCCACCTCCCAGGCTCATGCCATTCTCCTACCTCAGCCTCCCGAGTAGCTGGGACTACAGGCGCCCGCCACCATGCCCGGCTAATTTTTTGTATTTTTAATAGAGACAGGGTTTCACTGTGTTAGCCAGGATGGTCTCGATCTCCTGACCTCGTGATCCACCCACCTCGGCCTCCCAAAGTGCTGGGATTACAGGCATGAGCCACCGCGCCCGGCCAGATTAGGAATTTTGTAGCCAAGTATATGAACTCATATTCTCCAAGCTTCACAGAGGGAAGGGCAGAGCTGGGCTCCTGGATCCCTGTCCTCTCCTCGCCCATGTCCAACATGGCCCAGTGGGCCTGTGATCCCCACAACAGCACTCTGTGCATTTTTTTCTTAATTGATACATTAGTGTACATATTTACGGGGTACATGTGAGAGTTGGATGCATGTATACAATGTGTATGATCAAATCAGGGTAACTGGGATATCCATCACCTCAAACCTTTATCATTTCTTGTGTTGGAAACATTCCAAATCTTCTCTTCTAGGTATTTTGAAATATAAAATAATCACTGTTAACTAGAGTCACCCTACTGTGCTACAGAACATGAGAACCTATTCCCTTCTATGTGGTGGTATGTTTATAATGAACTCAGTTATCTTCTCCCCTTGCCCCACTCTTCCCAGTTGATTTGTGAATTTCTGCACTCAGCCCATTTGACAGGTGGGAAAAGGGCTCAGAGAGGCGAGTGATGTCTCAGTACGTGGTGGGGTTGGGCCAAGAACCCAACTCAGCAGACATTCTCCCACACGGCCTGCCTCTCTGAATTCTGGGGAAAGGGTTTGATCCAGCCTGGAGGTTGTGTGAGCAGAGGCTTCAAGAAAGGCTTTCCTTGAGCTTCAGAGTGGGGAATCTGTGACCAGGTAGAAGGGACGCCTTCCTTTGGGTGGGAAGAAAGAAAGAGGGGATGGAAAAGGAACGCAGCTCACGTGCTTGCCCTGGAGCCAAACTTCTCCGATTCTCGTCGCAGCAAAGCCAGGGCAGTGATCTGGGGGCTTCTGTGATGGCAATTCAAATGAGGGGATTCGCCCCAACTGTTGTCATGGGAAACAGTCAGGAACCTGGGTGCTGCACGAGAACACTCCTATGAGGTGTAAGTTCTCACCAGTGGCTCTGGGTTATCCAAGAGGCCAGTGCCCAGCTGGGCTCATTCCCAGGCGTTAGCCTTCGCCTGGCCAAGTCCCATCTGCGTCTCTGCACAACTTTGGGAACCACTGCGGATCACCAAGTCTCCCGCATGCCAAGCACACGGAGCGGAGGCTGTGCCCCTGCGTTTTGAAACTCTGCTCAGTGCAGGAACACTGGAGTCATCTGGGCACCTCTGGGCACTTCTGCAGATGTGGGGATGGGCTTGCGGACTCTGGACAGGAACACTGGAGGTCACCTGGGCACCTCTGCAGAGGCGGGGATGGGTTCATAGACTCTGGGGTCTCCATGATGAGATAGCAGAAGAGATTGTGCCTGTCCAGGCTGGGAACTTCTGGAAATGGGTTCAGACACAGAATGCCTTGGGAAGGGGAATGGCAAGTAAGCCTTCTCCCTGGGATTTATTTCCACCTTGCTTCACACTTGTTGATAAAAGGAAATGTCCCTGAGCTCACACATGCGGGAACTTCCCTCTCAGTCAGCCTGAGTTCTGGGAGCAGGCTGTGTGGCGTGTCCTGGCTGCTTGCAGCATGAAGAGCAGGTAGGGGCTGGCAGAGGGGACAGAGGGCACAGGAGAACTCGCCCAATAATACTTCCTCCACCCCTCCACCCCTTGGTGACTTATGGGGTCACCAAGTCAGAAGGGATCCCCATGAGGCCCCTTTCATTCAGCACTTTAGGAAAAACCCCTCTTCCCGCGGTCCCAGCATGGCTCAGGACACCTTGGGGCACAGGGCCCAGCTCTGTGTGCAGACAGAAGGGGCCAGAGTGAAGGGGGCCCAGCTCCTCTGGGTTGGGGGAGGGCAGTGTCTCCATGGGAAAGGAAGGAGGCAAAGCTGGGAGGGAGTGAAGGCCCTGAGAGGGGAGACCAGAGGTGGCAAAGCCAGGGACATATTCTGGGACCAGCTTATGCTAAAGAGTTCATGCATTTTGCCCCACTGGCTCCTTCCATCCATGCTCCAGGGGACAGCATATGGCCCTGCCTTACAGGGGAGGATCAGAGGAGCTGGAGACTTGCCCAGCAACACACAGCACGGAGCCCAGGCCCAGGCAGCATCACAGATGCCCTGCCTGCCCTGCATGACAGCCTGTGTGAAACCCAACACACACACCAGGCCACCCCGTGCCTAGGTCCCCATCCAGCTGGATGTGGTACTGTATGGTCGGGCAGGCACTGTCACGCAGAGTCCCACACCCACACTCCCACACCACACCAGCCACGAGGAGACCACAGACCCATGGCTGGGCCTTCCAGCTGGGCTGGGCCACCATCCGCTCCCCCAGCAGCAACCCTGAGAACGGAGGCTCCATGGGGAACTGAAAAACAGTGGCACGGTCCAGCTGGAGTGGGGGAGCCTGGCTCACGGAGACTTGACCCGGGGACCCGGTGAAGCCACGTCCATGTTTGGGTTTTGCTCACCAACCTTTTCTCCAAGGCCTGCCTTTCCTGGTATCCGCATGCCCCTGAAGACCTGACCATGTCTTCTTTCCCCACCTGTCTGTCCCCAGGCTTCCCACAGAGCCTGGCCACCAGGAGACAGTGCGCTCACCCTTGTCAACCAGCTCACTGCAGCTGCAGACTTGGGGTTCAGGGACACTCATAGGAAGACTGAGGGAAGAAGAGACGGGCACCTCTCGGACCTCCGCTGGAAAATGTGGTCCGGGTACCAGGGGCACTGTCCCATGCCCCCTCCCCTTGACTCTGAGCCTCACATGGCATGCTGAGTACTGGGCACAGGGGCCTCGGTGGCACTTGGGTCAGGAGACACGATTCTGCCCCATCTGCCCTTGCCCCATGCGTGCACCTAAGATGCACCCAGCAGCCGAGATGTTCCTTCAATCACATTTCACCCCCCTCTTCTGGGACCTCCATCGACGTGCAGCCCGCATTCGATAACTGAGGAATCCTGTTTCACTTCGTCTTAGGGGCACGCTGGGCACCGTGCCAACTGCTCTCGAGTGTTCTGGACAGGCTTCTGGACCTGCTCTGCTGGGTGCAGCACTACTCACCACCAAGGATGGTGGGCTGAGCACTCCGGGCCCAGAGCAGAGCTCTCAGAACAGCACTGGAGCACAGCACACCCCAGCCACCCTGCTGCCCTCCCCAGCTGCCATGGGGTCTAACTAACTCATCTTGGTCCCTACTCTTTAGTGATCCACCCTAAGTTCCATCCTGGAAGAGCTGGTGCCCGCCGCTCCATGGGAAGCCACCTGTGAACATGGTTCAGTGACTTCCGAGTATTAAAGGACAGAAAAGCCAGCCCCCTGGCATGCCAGGAAAAGGACCCCAGGCCACACTGCAAACTGAACTCCTGGGTCCAGCCTGTAATTTATCAGCCATGTCACCTGCCTGAGTCACCCCTGTGGCTATCGGAGGCCCAAGCAGTAAGCTGGGGCCAAGGCCTTCTCACGAGAGCAGGGAAGGATTGAACTCAAGGTCTCCTGACGTTGCCAAGCTCTAAGATTTATGATTCTGACTTACATAACCACCAGGGGCCATTTCCTCATTCGAAACAGAGGGACTTGCGAGGACCCCAAGCACTTCCACTTCTAGAAGTCAAAGCCATTCTCGGAGAAGGCATCGGGGACACAGACGGAGCCACAGGAGCTCCAGGGCATCCCCTGGAAACGGAGGTTCCTTCTGTCCTTCCGAATGCCTGATGTCCATGTGCTTTCTTATAATTCGCCTCTCTCGTAAAAATAGAGTTTTTCCAATTCCCTTATTTGAGGTTTTACTTCATGACGAATTCTAAGAACAGCATTCACTCCTATTTTTTCCAAGAAACACTTTGGACTCCAAAGTCAAATACATAAGCACTTCCGTCCTAGTCCCTCTTTTGTCCTGAGAGCTTGGATAGAAACTCAGATGAGCTCACAAGCCAGAAATCTGTTTTGAAAATAAGGTTTTCTGCCTTCCTCCTATAGGTTTGGGGTTTTTTTAAATTTCAACTTTTAGATACAGGGGGTACATGTGCAGGTTTGTCACATGGGTATGTTGTACCCCAGTAGTGAACATAGTACCCAATAGGTAGTTTTTCAACCCATGCCCGCCTCCTCCCCCTCGCTGGTAGTAGTCTTCAGTGTCTATCCTTCCCATGTTTACGTCCATGTGTGTTCAAGTTTTAGCTCCCACTTATAAGTGAGAGCAAGAGGTATTTGGTTTTCTGTTCCTGCATGAATTTGCTTAGGATAATGGCCTCCAGCTGCATCCATGTTGCTGCAAAAGATAGGATCTCATTCTTTTTTACGGCTGCATACTATTCCATCATGTACAGGTACCACATTTTCTTTAGCCAGTCTACAATTGATGGGTACCTGGGTTGATTCCATGTCTTTGCTATTGTGAATAGCGCCGTGATGAACATATGTGTGCCTGTGCCTTTTTGGTATAATGATCTATTTTCCTTTGGGCATATGCCCAGTAGTGGGATTGTGGGATCAAATGGTAGTTCTATTTTTAATCCTTTGAGAAGTCTCCAAACTGCTTTCCACAATGGCTGAACTAATTTACATTCATCCTTTTAATAGTGGCCTTTGAAATAATCTTTGAAGTTGAGAGTTTCATGGGCATGGATTACATCTGCTCCTCCCAGTTCCAAGGGGAGGCTCATGGTCCCCATTCGACAGGAGAGTCACCTGGCCTTGAGGAGCTTAAGGGACAGTCTCTGGACCATGACACCACCACCTCCAGTGGACTGTGTCTCCCAGCTCTCAGCCTGGCCTGTTCTCTCCTCGTAAGCCCTGCCCCGCAAGGGCTGATTCTGGGGTCTGGGCTGAGACCAGTTCTAGGGAGCTGTGCTTTCCAGTCCCTCCAGCTGAGCCTGCGTCATACGCCTTGCTCGCCCCTCTAACCTGCTCCACAGCCGCTGACATTGTTTCTAAAATCCAGTCTCCAACAACAAAGTGCCGTGTTGCAACAGCTTCTCGAGCCACAGAGTGGTGGTTCTCTCCTCTCGACCCACTTCTCTATATTCAAATTTTACTCAGTTCACTGGAAAACACGAAAGATTCGGAACAGCGAGGCCACTGGACCAGCCCAGCAGCTCTTGGGGGAGGAGGGCACAAACCATCTGGCGTGATCACCGCAGGTCCTGGCGTTCCCAGGTGACTTTCTAGTAGACCCATCTGCTTCTACGACTGTGGTCTCTTGTGTAATTGTGACATAAAGTTCACACACCCAGCAGTGGATGTCGTACCCCACCACATGTCCTCTGGGGTGGCACACCTGTGGCAGGCTTCCAGACATGTCTCTCAAACTTTCCTAAGGGGCCTTTGGATTCCCATTTCCCTGGGTAGAGAGGCATGTGCTCCAGCGCCCATGTGCACCACATCACAGCGAGAGGGCCAGGGACGTGCAGCACAGTCGATTACGTTTCTAGACCACCAGGAGCAGTGAGGGCAGGGGAGCCGGCCCCAGTTCCCACCAGCTTGCCAGAGCCCATTCTGTGCACCTCATTCCAGCTCCTCATCAGTGGCACTGTGGCGACATGAAATCAGCCACAGTGGAGGGTTTGACACCATGTGATGAGCAACTGCTGGACGATTGGGGCTTTCCCTGAGAGAGCTGATTGTTAGGGTCACCAGCACATCACCAGTGAAAGGAGCCCCGAGCAACTGCTGAGCTGCATCGCACTCACCTGTCTGAGCAGAGGTGGGGTTCCATGAGCCCCGAGACCCCTTCTGGTTTCTGAACCAATGTTCTCTACTGCACAGCAGAAAGGGGCTCAGAGGAAGGGCCCAGAAGCCCAGACTTGCTGCCCGGGTTTCCCTTAAGAGCTGCCTTTCCTCTTCTGCAAGACGCATCAGCCCCCCACGGGGACAGGGCCTGGGGCTGCTCAGTGTCTGTGCGGGGCTGTTTGACAGGTTCACTGAAACAGAGTCCCTCATCCTGCCTCTCCAGCCAAGCAGGACTCGGCCTGCCGACTGCTTTCCTGGCTGAGTATTTATTTTCTGCTTGTGATTTATAAGGCACACCCTCTCTTCCAGAAAGGCCAGAGGGAGCCTGGTATCCCGACAAGCAGCACCTGCCACTGCAGAGAAGAATCTGGAATGTGGGCCCTGGGGTGGCTGGGAGCCAAGGTGTCCTCTCCAGGAGGCCTCGTGGGGTGACATTTGGTCCCTTGTCCCCAATCCTGCTCCAGAATCGCCGAGCCTCAAAGATGCAGAACTGAGTAGAGATCCTGACCCACTAGAGCTGCACAGGAAGCCAGGATGCTGAGGTGGTGATCGGCGTTGAACATTCTGCGTGTCACAGCCTGGAAATACGACTGTCAGCATTACCTGCACAGTCTCTCACTTTGAAACGTCTGTGCAGAAGCCAGGTCATAAACAGGCAGTTTCTTGGCGAGCTCGGGGTTAGACAGCAGGAGCTGCATGAAGCAGACAACCCATGGCCTCTGCTGAGACGCCTGGGCCTCTCTCCTACGACAGCCGGTCGCTCACAGCCAGCGGGCCTGGGACACCGCGTGGCAGAGCCGACACCTGCTGCCCAGGCATGACCTGGTGGGACAGCTGAGTTCCTCCCCCTGTATGGAGCCGCCCTTGCCTCTGCCATGCCCATGTCCTCTGGGGTCCTACCAGATCATGCATGCCTGGAAGCCCCTTCTGACTTTTGCCAACTTTTGTCTCTGCACTGGTCCAGTTGCCTGACACATGTTCGAGTGCTGGTCAAGGCTGCCCAGGTTCCAGCCCTGGCAGTGGTGGATGTGGAGTATACCACAGACTGCTCCCTGCCTCTGTGTGCTCAGCCTCAGGTCAGGAGGGGGCTGGGCTCACCTGCTAGGCCTGGAGGGCTGTGTGAGATGACACCTGGCAGGCACCTGGAACAGCACCCAGCACAGGGCAAGGATGCACAACAGGAGGACCGGTGGTTCCCAAAAAGGGGGTCAGAGCTGAGCTCAGAGGGCAAAGTTCTTTCCTTTTTGCCCTCCTCTCCACGTGGTTCAGGAACTCCTCAGTGGACAGGAGCTCCTAAACTCCCGATTCTTGGAGGTACACTGAGGCGCAGGAGGTTGCCCCCCAACCCGTCCCAAATACCTGGAGAAAATCCATTGCACCACCCGATACTGATTGTGCTGCTGACGTTGAAACCCGGCTTCTGCATCTGCCCTGGGCCCACAGCCACTCAGAGTCCTGCTCCCTTCTCTGCATGGCGGCCCTTGCATGGCTCAGGGTTGCAGCACTCACCAAGCCCCCTTCGCTGCTCCTCACTCCTCACCAGCTTGCTCAGGTCTCTGAACTCCAGCTGCACCCTCGCTGGTCAACTCCTGGTAAGCAGGGGAGTTTCTCCTTAGGCAGAAATCAAGAGTGCCACCCCATCCCCATCCCCATCCCCAGTGGCCCCCACCATTAAGCACTGAACCAAATGACATGTGAGCTGAAGTGCAGTCCATCACTTCCATGCATTCTCCTCAAAGCAAAAGAGCTGGCTCTGTCTCCCCGTCTTCCCCTCTTGTTGGCTTAAATGCAGACACGATGGCTGGAGCCTCTGCAACTGTCTTAGACCCTGAGGTGCTGTGCTAGAACGGCAGAGGAGCATGAGAAGAAAGGGCAGGCACCGTGGACCATGCCATGGTCAGCCCCGAGCTGCTGCCAATACCTGTGTAGTTTTCTTGTTTTAATATGTTGGGGGGAAATGGCCTGTCTAGAGAAAAAACACTGTTCCTCTCTCTCTCTTTCCTTTCCCTATTCTTCCTTCCCTCCCTCCTTCTCTTCCTTCTTTCCTCTTTCCTTTTCCCCCTTCCTTCCTCCATCCCTTTCTGCCTCCCTCCCTCCTTTCTTCCTTTGACGCAGTCAAATCTGATTCTGATACTCAGCCGGCATTGTTTCCATCTCTTCCGTCCAGCAGACCAAGTGGAATAAAGTGAGTGGTGCCATCCCACCTCCCACCACTTTCTCTGCAGGAGAACGCCTCCCATCAGAAAAGGCAGGCTCCTTCCAGGCAAGCCAGCCGCCTGCTGCGGAGGAGCAGGGACCCCACCCTGGGTGGGAGGACAGCCCATTCCTCTCCCGCCAGCCCCGGCTGGGCCAGGCCTGGTAAGCTTGGTGCCCCACCTTGGGCATCTGCTGCAGCCTGGCTGATGGCAGAACAGCCCTCTCCCTCGCTGACTCACTCAACACTGGGGTGAAGGGACCTGCGCCATGACCTGCACTGTAGCTGCATGTGTCTGATTTCAAGAGTGGGAGTGGGGGGAAAGTGGCGGAGGTGAGCTCAGTCCTGGTCTGGAGCCCGGGTGTTACGCGGCCCCCACCCTCAATCTCATCTGGGGCCTTGGACAGCACGCTAAACCTCGACGCCAGAATCTCCCCCGACTCGAAGGGAAATGAGGAACAGGATTTGGCACCTCTCCCCAAACACATATTAAAACAAAGGGAGGAAGCACGTTTCCTATGGAGAAACCCCGCAGACGCCATGTGCACTGGGCAATGAAAGCTGGTGCCGTCGGGCTGGACAGACCCCACCATGTGCCCACAGGGTGCACTGAGAATATCTCAGCTTCCCTTCTGTGCTTTCCCAGCCAAAATGCCTCACGTGGGCCCCATCATGAGGAAACATCAGACAAAACCAAACTGAGGGGCATTTGACACAATACCAGCCTGTCATACCCAAACAGGGCAAGGTCACAGATATGAGGAAAGACAGGACTGTTCCAGACAATGGCAGGTGAGGGAGGCATGGCTATGGGGTCAGCCAGGACGCGGACCTGTGCCCGGAGGGGATGGGACTGCAGCAGTAGGCGCCCGTCTATTGAGAAATCCAAGTGGGGTCTCTGTGGATGGGGACGGGGAACACAGGAGTTCTCTGAAATAGTCTTACAACTTTTCTGTCAGTTCGAAATGGTTTCAAAGTAAACAGTCACCATAAATCGTAGGAGAAAAAACAAAAACAGGCGGAACAGAGAGTGACAGAGCTGCAGTGCCTCCTGACAGGACGAGGGGGATGAACACAAATTCTGCCATGTCCTCGCTGAAAGCCGACCCTGAGACAGAACGCCTTGGGGACAGACGGCTGCCAACTGGCACCTGAGAGGTCCCCTATGCATTTCCCACGTGCGAGGCGGCCTCCAGATGGTGGTCCAGCTTCCTCAATGAATAGACGACTAGAAAGAAAGAACTGGGCCGGGCGTGGTGGCTCAAGCCTGTAATCCCAGCACTTTGGGAGGCCGAGACGGGCGGATCACGAGGTCACAAGATCAAGACCATCCTAGCTAACACGGTGAAACCCAGTCTCTACTAAAAAAAAATACAAAAAACTAGCCGGGCGAGGTGGCGGGCGCCTGTAGTCCCAGCTACTCCGGAGGCTGAGGCAGGAGAATGGCGTGAACCCGGGAGGCGGAGCTTGCAGTGAGCTGAGATCTGGCCACTGCACTCCAGCCTGGGCGACAGAGCAAGACTCCATCTCAAAAAAAAAAAAAAAAAGAAAAAAAGAAAGAAAGAACTGAGGGAGATTTAAGACACAAATCGATCTTTTTGCATCTGAATTTGAGCAAACCAACAAACCAACTTTAGGAAGACATTCATGAGAAAATCAGCGAAACCTGAATGTTGCCTGGATATTACTTGATATAAAGAAATTATTGTTAAACGGTCTGCGAGGAATGATGATATTGCTGTGAAGTTTGTTTTTTCTGATTTGTGTTTGTTTTTTGTTTTTTTTGGGTTTTCTTTTTTGCTTTGTTTTGTTTTGTTTTGTTTTGAGATGGAATCTTGCTCTGTTGCCCAGGCTGGAGTGCAGTGGCACGATCCCAGATCACTGCAACCTTCACCTCCTGGGTTCAAGCAATTATCCTGCCTCAGCCTCCTGAGTAGCTGGGATTACAGATGCATACCACCACGCCCAGCTAATTTTGGTATTTTAGTAGAGACAGGGTTTCACCATGTTGGCCAGGCTGGTCTTGAACTCCTGACTTCAAGTGATCGGCTTGCCTCAGCCTTCAAAAGTGTTAGGATTACAGGCGTGAGCCGCTGTGCCTGGCCTGTTTTGGTTTTTTGAGACAAGGTCTCACTCTGTCACCCAGGCTGGAGTTTAGTGGTAGGATCACAGTTCATTACAGCCTTGACCTCCTGGGCTCAAGCAATCTTCCCACCTCAGCCTCTTGAGTAGCTGGAACTACAGGTGCACACCACCTCACCTGGCTAATTCTTCAATTTTTTGTAGAGACAGAGTCTCACCATGTTGCCGAGGATGGTCTCAAACTCCTGGGCTCAAATGACCTGCCCACCACAGCCTCCCAAAGTGGTGGGATTATAGACACAAGCCACAGTGCCTGGCCAGTTTTCCTTTTTTTTAAAGTCTTCATCTCTAAGACTATTTAGACACATTCACGGATGAAACAAGACAATGTCTGTCTGAAACTTGTTTAAAAACCACCAGGGTCGACCGGGTGTGGTGGCTCAAGCCTGTAATCTCGGCACTTTGGGAGGCCGAGATGGGCGGATCACAAGGTCAGGAGATCGAGACCATCCTGGCTAACACAGTGAAACCCCGTCTCTACTAAAAATACAAAAACTTAGCTGGGCGAGGTAGCGGGCACCTGTAGTCCAAGCTACTCGGGAGGCTAAGGCAGGAGAATGGTGTGAACCCGGGAGGTGGAGCTTGCAGTGAGCCAAGATTGCGCTACTGCACTCCAGCCTGGGGGACAGAGCGAGAAACTGTCTTTAAAAAAAAAAAAAAAAAAAAAAAAAAAACCCACCAGGGTCAAACTACATAAATGTCCATCAATAGATGAATGAATAAACAAAGGGTGATATATTCAGATGTTCAGATGGTGGAATATTATTCAACCTTGAAAAGGAAATTCTGATACATGCTATGACCTGGATGAACCTTGAAAACATTATGCTTGGTGAAACGAGCCAAACAAAAAGGACAAATACTATGATTCCACGCATATGAGGTTTCTTCAGTAGTCAACATCGTAGCAGCAGAAAGTTCAGCAGTGGTGTTCAGAGGCTGGGGAACAGGGAATGGGAGTGAATGTTTAACGGGCACAAAGTTTCAGTTAGTGGCAGAAAGTCGACTGGTGATGTTCAGAGGCTGGGGAACGGGGAATGGGAGTGAATGTTTAATGGGGACAGTTTCCATTTCAAAGATGAAAAAGTTCTGGAGATGGACGGTGGTGCTGTTTGCACAACAATGTGAACGTGCTTAATGCCACTGAAGTGTGCACTTAAAGAAGGTTGAAATGGTAACATTTAGGCTATGTATATTTTGCCACAATAATTTTGAAAATACCAGGGTGGGTGAGCGCAGTGCCAATCACCACTGAAACTGGGTGTGGGAGCATATGGGGAGCTCTTTGAGTATCCACTGCATTCTTGTGTGTCTGAAATCTTCCATACGAAAATGCTTCCTTTAAAAGTTCAGAGTAGGCTGGGCGCGGTGGCTCACGCCTGTAATCCCAGCACTTTGGGAGGCCAAGATGGGCGGATCACGAGGTCAGGAGATCAAGACCACCCTGGCTAAAACAGTGAAACCCCATCTCTACTAAAAAATACAAAAAATGAGCCGGGCATGGTGGTGGGTGCCTGTGGTCCCAGCTACTCGGGAGGCTGAGGCAGGAGAATGGCAGGAACCCGGGAGACAGAGCTTGCGATGAGCCAGGATAGCGCCACTACACTCCAGCCTGAGTGACAGAGCGAGACTCCATCTCAAAAAAAAAAAAAAAAGTTCAGTGTAAAACAGCAATCCTAATCCAAATCCATCAGGGCTGATGAGGAAATGCATGAAAGGGCATGTGAAATGATCATGGGATTGTGTGGGGGAAAATCTGGCTACCCAACTATGTCTATGATATGATATCAATTATATGCAAAAATAGGCATTACGGGAAAAGTCTGAAAGGAAATATAACAAAATTACAATAGCTACGGTGTTCAGGTAGTGGGATAAGCGGTCATGGTTTTTCTTTTTCTGAACTTTCTCTGATAGAGTTCCTTGCAGAGTTTGTTTGCTTAGTTGTTGTTTTTGAGATACAGCCTGGCTCTGTGGCCCAGGCTGGAGGACAGTGGTGTGATCTCAGCTCACTGCAACCTCTGCCTCCCAGGTTCAACCAATTCTCCTGCCTCAGCCTCCTGAGTAGCTGGACTACAGGTGCATGCCACCACGCCCAGCTAATTTTTGTATTTTTAGTAGAGACGGCGGTTTCACCATGTTGGCCAGGTTGGTCTTGAACTCCTGACCTCAGGCAAACTTCTGACCTTGACCTCCCAAATTTCTGAGATTACAGTTGTGAGCCACTGTGCCCAGTCCCTTGTAGAGTTTTATAAGTAAATTATGTCCACCCAAGGCAGGAACAGGAGAGAGGATGTCAGGAAGTAACCAAGGCAGGGATATGGCAACATCACTCCAGAGAGCCCAGCAGCTTGCTGGGAGAGGCAGGCTGGGGGTCTACCAGGACAGCCATAGCCCAGAACAAGGAGCTCGGGAGCTCTGCCACCAGCTGTCTGGCCCTCGGATTTGAAGGCTGGACTCCCATCCCAAATGGACACGGTGCTGGTTGCAATGGGAATGAAGGAGGCAGCCAGTCTACAAAGGAGCCCGTCCACCTTCCCACACTGGCCTGTGCCTCTGCTGCCCAGGGACCTTGCCATGGGCCTTCAAGCCTGCCCAGTCCTACCCACTCCTGCCCACATTCTGTTCTCTCAGAGGTCCATCTTTTGTGGCTACGGCTTGTTTAGGCCAATCACTGCTGGCTCCCGAGGGGTGCAATGGGCCAGGTCTTGTCCTGAGAAATGGCCCTGGCAGGGAAGGGACCTCAGCGCCCACCCAGCAGCAGCAGGCCCCATGGAGGGCGCTTCCTGCCCCTTCGCCTCCCGCTGCGGCGTCCATGGGCTTGTGGTTGCCTCGGCCCCAATCTGGACTCTGAGTTGCTCAACCGGCCATGCTTTTCCTGTTCCCCTTTTCCCAGGCGGGCGCAGCTCCTGCCGGTGTGGTCCTGGCCTCTGTGGGCTCACCGCAGGGAAGCACAGCCCCTGCACGGTGGCCCCCAGGGCTGTTTCCACGTCTCTGATTGCTTTTTCCCTGCCTGGGTTGCTAAACAGTTGATGAAAAAACCCCTTTCATTTGCTTTTTTATTTTGAGGAAGGAGCCCAGTTTGTCTGTCTGGGAAGACGCTATAATGGTCCTAAGGACAAGGCCCCAGCAGACCCAAGAGCCACTGGAAGCACCTCTCCTCCCTGTCCCCGGGTGATGGTGCCCGAGTGTGCCTGGAGGCTGCGCAGTCATTACTGCTGGTGTTTACAGAGACTTCCTGTTGACCCAAGGAGCGAGTGCTATCCCATCCCACCCTCCCAGGAGACCTCCAAAGGGGTACTGCTGTGACCCTGGGTGTGCTGACAAGATAACTGTGTTAGGCTCAGGGAGGCAGATGGAACCACTTCCCCGGGCAGGCTCACCTAGCACCTCACCAGGTGCCCACAGGTGCCCATGTACTGCCCAGGCCACACAGACATGGGAGGATCCTTTGGTGAGTGGAGACTCAGGCCTGAGTTCACCCTTTTCAGAAGGAAATACCAAGGGGCAGAGAAAAACACCTGCAACCAAAAACACCTGCAACCAAAAACACCTGCACCCAAAAACACCTACACCCCAAAACACCTATACCCAAAAACACCTACACCCAAAAACACCTACACCCAAAACACCTGCACCAAAAACACCTGCACCCAAAAACACCTACACCCAAAAACACCTACACCCAAAACACCTGCAACCAAAAACACCTGCACCCAAAAACACCTACACCCAAAAACACCTACACCCAAAAACACCTGCAACCAAAAACACTTGCAACCAAAAACACCTACACGCCAAAACACCTACAACCAAAAATACCTGCAACTAAAAACACCTGCAACCAAAAACACCTGCACCCAAAAACACCTACACCCAAAAACACCTACACCCAAAAACACCTGCAACCAAAAACACTTGCAACCAAAAACACCTACACCCCAAAACACCTACAACCAAAAATACCTGCAACTAAAAACACCTGCAACCAAAAACACCTGCAACCAAAACACCTACACCCAAAAACACCTACACCCAAAAACACCTGCACCCAAAAACACCTACACCCAAAACACCTGCAACCAAAAACACCTACACCCAAAAACACCTACATCCAAAACACCTGCAACCAAAAACATCTACACCCAAAAACACCTACACCCAAAAACACCTACACCCAAAAACACCTACACCCAAAAACACCTGCACCCAAAACACCTACAACCAAAAACACCTACACCCAAAACACCTACAACCAAAAACACCTACACCCAAAACACCTACAACCAAAAACACCTACACCCAAAAACACCTGCACCCAAAACACCTACAACCAAAAACACCTACACCCAAAACACCTACAACCAAAAACACCTGCAACCAAAAACACCTGCACCCAAAAACACCTACACCCCAAAACACCTATACCCAAAAACACCTACACCCAAAAACACCTACACCCAAAACACCTGCAACCAAAAACACCTGCACCCAAAAACACCTACACCCAAAACACCTGCAACCAAAAACACCTGCACCCAAAAACACCTACACCCAAAAACACCTACACCCAAAAACACTTGCAACCAAAAACACCTACACCCCAAAACACCTACAACCAAAAATACCTGCAACCAAAACACCTACACCCAAAAACACCTACACCCAAAAACACCTGCACCCAAAAACACCTACACCCAAAACACCTGCAACCAAAAACACCTACACCCAAAAACACCTACATCCAAAACACCTGCAACCAAAAACACCTACACCCAAAAACACCTACACCCAAAAACACCTACACCCAAAAACACCTACACCCAAAAACACCTGCACCCAAAACACCTACAACCAAAAACACCTACACCCAAAACACCTACAACCAAAAACACCTACACCCAAAAACACCTACACCCAAAAACACCTACACCCAAAACACCTACACCCAAAAACACCTACACCCAAAAACACCTACACCCAAAAACACCTGCAACCAAAAACACCTACACCCCAAAACACCTACAACCAAAAATACCTGCAACCAAAACACCTACACCCAAAAACACCTACACCCAAAAACACCTGCACCCAAAAACACCTACACCCAAAACACCTGCAACCAAAAACACCTACACCCAAAAACACCTACATCCAAAACACCTGCAACCAAAAACATCTACACCCAAAAACACCTACACCCAAAAACACCTACACCCAAAAACACCTACACCCAAAAACACCTGCACCCAAAACACCTACAACCAAAAACACCTACACCCAAAACACCTACAACCAAAAACACCTACACCCAAAAACACCTACAACCAAAAACACCTACACCCAAAACACCTACACCCAAAAACACCTACACCCAAAAACACCTACACCCAAAAACACCTGCAACCAAAAACACTTGCAACCAAAAACACCTACACCCCAAAACACCTACACCCAAAAATACCTGAAACCAAAAACACCTGCAACCAAAACACCTGCAACCAAAAACACCTACACCCCAAAACACCTACAACCAAAAACACCTACAAGCAAAAACACCTACACCCAAAAACATCTACACCAAAAAACACCTACAACCAAAAACACCTACAATCGAAAAACACCTAAACACCTACACCCAAAACACCTACAACCAAAAACACAAAACACCTGCACCCAGGAGAATCCCTTCTGCAGGGAGGGCGGGGGGGTGAGATTAACACCGGGTCCTGGGTAATATGGCATTCTTATGCCAGCTGATGGATCCATGGGGGTTCACTGTATTACCCTTTATACATTCTGTGTTTGAAATCTTTTATAACAATTTTAAAGCAAAAAACTTTAATAATATAATTATATAATAATCATATAATTTTAAAGCAAAAAAAAAAAAATGTACAGTTTTCCTCCCTAGCACTGAGAAAATACAAGGAAGAATATTAGCCAAGTGGCTGGTAGTCTTTGCATTGGAGACACTGGGCTCCACTATTTATCCCAAAACACACATTCAGGATTCAAGTACCCAACAGACAGCATGAAAGCGAGGCCAGGCCCACCCTAAGGTGTCACCATGGAATTGGAATCTTGGGTTTATCGAGGGTCCCGCCACAGCCCCTCCGGCCTCCGAGGGCCATCTGACTCCACCCTCTGCCGTCAGCCTGTGCAGGTCATTCCCAAGGCCCATCCCCCCGCCTCCACCACCAGCTGTATAAAAACAGCAATCCTGACTCCAGAAACCTGTTATGCTTTTCAAACCCAAAGAAAGAAAAATGCAGGCTGCTCAGACACCTGAAACAAACACTGACTTGGCTTTTCTGACCCTGAGTTCCACAAGGATCTTTATTACATAAACATCTGAAAGATCCGTTCTCTGGAAACGGACAAAATACATAATTCACTGACAGCGTAAACAGCCCAGCATCCCGTGCTCCAGTCCCCAACTATCTGTTATTAGTATTTTTATTTCAAAAACTTCACGAAGGGTTTCATGGCCAGTGACCAATGCTCGTCTCTACGAGCAGAAATCGGGCGGCAGCAGCTCTGCAGGTCAGAGAGAGTGTGGAGAGAACCTGGACTTTGGGGTGATAACTTGAGGCGCTGGGGGTCCCCATCCCCATGCCCACTCCCAGCCCCCTTTTGTGCATCTGGTATGGGGTGGGGGCTAGATTCTGAAGTTTCAAATACTGGGATTACTTCAACTTGAAAATGCTTTTACAGGACAGGGAACTATGCTTTACATCTTTATTTTTTGAGACAGAATCTCAATCTGTTGCCAGGCTGGAGTGCAGTGGCACGATCTGGGCTTATAGAAACCTTTGCCTCCCAGGTTCAACAGATTCTCGTGCCTCAGCCACCCAAGGAACTGAGATTGCAGGCATGCACCACAAGACCTGGCTAATTTTTTTTATTTTTAGTAGATATGGGAGTTCACTATGTTGACCAGGCTGGTCTCAAACTTCTGGGCTCAAGTGATCCACCTGCCTCGGCCTCCCAAAGTGCTGGGATGACAGGCATGAGCCATTGCGCCCCGCCTGCTTGACATCTTAACAGGTCAATTCTCTGAGCCTGAGGTCTTTCTGTCCATGACACGGGTGGGTGGGCTGGATCAGTGCATAAAAGGTCCTCCATAGACCCAAGGTGTCCACGTTGACCCTGTGAAATGCATTGTAATTAGGGGTCTTTGGTGACAAGTAACAGAAGCCCGCCCACCCTGATGAAGCAAGGGAAAAAGAATGTACGGACCCACGTAACCAGGAAGTCCCAGAATGGACCCAGTGTGAAGGGGTGTAGAGACTAGTCAATGTGTGTACACATGTGTGCCCGTGTGTGCTTTGTGCATGTGTGTGCACGTGCATGGTGTCTGTGTGTGTGCTTTGTTCATGTGTATGTGTGTACACATGTGTGTATGCTTTGTGCATGAGTGTGTGAAGCGCGTGGCGTGGTGAGGCCTCCGGACGCAGGATTTCCGGGGAGTTCGTTGTGCTGCCTGGAGCAAAAACCCCTGGCAGGAGAGTGTTCCTGTGTTTGCTTCAGAGAACAAAAACGTCTCAGATACAGTGGCCCCTTCGTTCTCCCGAGTCCCCTCTTTGCCTTCCTTTCCTGGGGTTGGTATGGATCCCACATGCCCTGTATTTCTTCTGCTACAACCGAAGGCACCCGTAGGAACAGTCTATTGCCACCTTCTGTTTAGCGTCTGTTGGTAGAGGCTTCCTATGGCACAGACCCTCAGCAGCCTCTCTTCTCACACCCCCCGCATGTTTCCAAAATCCTTCCTGTTGACACAGGTACATCTGCTGCTTCCAGATTAACCGCTTGATGCAACTCTCGAGTGTAGCCCTGCCACAGTTCGTTTCTCCATTCCTCCCTTGATAAATGCTCGGGCAGGGACCTCCACCGCCAGCTGCACCCAGCATGGCAAGACAGCCCCCCAGCGTGGTCACACCTGTTTACTCTCCTCCCCTCCGCATTTGAGACTAGAGGACATATTTCTACTCAAAACAAGGTGAGCAGGGGATGCGGCAAGGACCAATGATAGAGAAGAGGAAGGCACCCACACCGCAGCAGGAGCTGGAGACATGGATATCCCACGCTTCCACTGGCTCGGGGATGCCTGGGAGGAACAGCCGGCCCATCAACAGCCCGTCCTATCCAATCTCCCAGCCCGGAAAGGCTCAGGAAGCCCCCAGTGCAGGCTTCCGAGGACTTTTTAAACATTTCTAAAAGTAAATTTTAGCCTGAGATTCCTGGTACTTTGAAGGTCCATGGAAGAGATCCACGGGCCCAGCAGCCTGGGTGCAAGAGAGGCTGTGATCTTGCACATACTTCTGGGAGACGATTGTCAGCTTGTGTTGGATTTTCAGGGACTGGGAACTCCAAAAGTCTTAGGCTCTGTGTGTTAGGTCAGGGCTCTTTCTCTTATGAATGGAAAAAAAAAAAAAAAAATCCAACCTAAACTGGCTTGAGTGACAAAAGGAGAAGAGATGGAAAGCATCGGCTCACATAAGCAAAAGGCCCAGGAGTAGCAGGGCTTGCCAATCACACGAGAAAACGAGGTCTCCAAGGGCTTCACCGTCAGGCGAGCGCCTTCCACCTGGGGTCCCCGAAATGGGTCCACACACACACCCTTCATCTCCACACGCACCAGAAAGCAATGCTGTTCCTCAGTCACCCCAGCAGAAGTCCTGGAGTCCAAGTGAACCCATATAGGTCACATGCCCGTCCATGAACAATCCCTCTCCCAGAAAACTGGGATGTGCAGGTGGGCTCGGGCCGGGTCCCTCACCCACCCCTGCCCTAGGGGATGCTGAGTCCATGCCCCCACGCGGCTGGGCACGGGAAGTGTGACTCCCCACCAGAAACCCAAGTGATGCTCTGCCGAAGGGGTTACAGAGCAGGGCGAGGCATTGAACAACCCTTGTATTCTGGAACAGGCAAACTCCTGAGCCTCAAGCTAAGTTCTCGGGTAGTTTACTGTGGCCAGTCCTGGATGAGGCCTGGTGACCCTGGTGCCCTGTCTGCAGGGATGTACTGGGGAAGGCAGTGCCGTCTGTCGTGGGCTGGATTCGGTCCCCTCACCCCAGAAGTATGTTACAGTTGTTGAAGTCCTAAGCCAATGGATATGACCTTATTTGGAAACAGGGTCTTTGCTAATGTAATCAAGTTAAGATGAGATCATGCTGGATCAGGGTGGGCCCTAAATCCAATGACAGCTGTCCTTATAAGAAAAACCTGAGAGGGATTTGCAGGCGCCAGGGAGACGGCTGTGAGACAACAGAGGCAGAGACTGGGGTAAAGTGGCCAGAGCCAAGCAACTCCAGGAAGCACCAGAAGCTGGAAGAGGCAAGGCAGCCCCTCCCCCGCAGCCTGCAGACAACGTGCCCCCTGGCAATGCTTTGATGAAGACGAGGGCCTCCAGGACCCTGGGGGAACACTGCTCTGTTGTTCTAGGCCCCCCAGTGTGGGGCCGTTTGTTGCAACAGCCCCTGGACACTGTCATACCCACTGTCCAGTCCCACCATTGGCTCTGACCAGGCGGTGCACCCAGGCAACCCAACATAGCATGGTCACCCTGGCTCATATCCCTCACAGCCCCAGACCACTGGCTCCTCCACACCCATGAGGATCCCAACCTGGGGTTTTCCAAAAAGGCCACGAGGAGGTTTGAGGAAGTAGTGGCCCCAATGGCTGGGAAAGTCCTCTGGGCAGCCTCATGACTCTGCTTCCCAGGTGACCCCAGAGAGTCTGAAGACACGTCCTCCCCCAAATCCCCAGAAGGCTCCTGATCAAAGGGGAAACCCCAGGGACCCCCCTCCAGCCCAGCACACCCACAGCTTGTGTAGGACGCCTGGGCAGTACCAGAAGCCTACGCGGCCATTAGCCAGACACAGAATGACTGCCTGAGTTCCCTGCTGACCACACCCTCTGACCACATGTGGTCACCTCCAGTTGGCACTCTCTGGTATCTGGATATGGCTTGTCTCGATATCCAGTGGAGGAGCCAAGCCAAACCACCCCTGACCAAGTTGGCCTCAAGGGCTTGCTCCCTCTGAGCTCAACTCTTATCTGAAGTCTGTGCTATTAGCCAGGCTACCATAGCTCAAGGCTGAACGCCCAGGCCCTGGAAGTGGACAGACCTGAGTCTGAATCCCAATCCTGTCACCTATTTGGCATACAGCCTTTTCTTGGTGTCTCCATCTGGAACAGAAAACCATATTTCCTATCTCTTAGGATTGTAGGAAAAGGTGACACAATGTACAACATAGCTGTTAGCATGATTTATGATGACAAGGCATTCGTTAAGTGTTTACTGAATGCCTAATATGTGCCAGACAATATCCTAGAAGCTAAGGTTACAGGAGAAACAAAACAGACACCATTGTCTTTAAGCCTGTGAAGATGACAATGGTGATGGTGGCAATGACAACGAGGATGAAGATGATGCTGATGGTGATGGTGATAATGGTGATGGTGACAGTGATGATGATGATGATAGTGATGATGGTGATGGTGATGATGACGATGATGGTGGTGATGGTGATGATGGTGATGACGGTGATGGTGATGGTGATGGTGATGATGGTGATTGTGATGGTGATGATGGTGATTATGGTGATGGTGATGGTGGTGATGATGAAGATGGTGTTGGTGATTATGGTGATGGTGATGGTGGTGATGGTGATTATGGTGAATGGTGATGACAATGAGGATGATGATGGTGACTATGGTGATGGTGATGATGATGGTGAAGGTGATTATGGTGATGGTGATAATGGTGATGGTGATGATGGCAATGATAATGATGATGGTGATGGTGACGATAAAGGTGAAATCAAGACTACTCTCTAGACCACAAGATCCTCCTGCACAGGAACCGTATCTCACATTTTCTGTCCCCTTCAGCATCTAGCACGGTGCTAGGACATGGGAGGTACTCAAGAAATATGTGTTGATGGACTTATTCTTCTCCAGGTTGCTTTAAGCAAAGGAGAACCCCCTCCCAAGAGTAGCTCAAGCTGGCCCGCAATGCAAATTTCTTTGAATTTGTGTATTTTAAGATTGACTTGAGCTTTTTATTTCATTCCACTGTATATCCATGTTTGCTTTACTTATAAACAACAAGAACTTTTTTCCAAAACTTTGAGAGAAAATGATACCCCAGGAAAACATGGCTTGTTTATATCCGTGGCTTTTGAGACACTAACCACCCCCAGACACTCACTGACCCTCCCACCCCAAACCCCTCGCGCTACCACCGGATATGTCTGGAGGTCCATAGAGCCCGGGGTCGGATGCACAGAGCCAGGCTGCTAAGCCGCTCTGGAAAAAACACTTCTGTCTCCCAGTGGTGTTGGGGTGGGCGAGCCTTTGAAGACAGGGGTCTCTTCTGCCAACTCGAGTGTCTCTGTGATCTGAATAGACAAGGAGACTAGGCCTGCATGCAACCACTGTATTCTTAGAGCCAAAAGGATATCAAAATAAGAAGGCCCTGAAAAGGTCTCTGGAAACTTTGTTTTCCCTTTAAAACCGGGTATTTCCAGCATAGGGGCCACATAATGGGGCTGCACAGCCCCTGGATGACTTGGATGCAGCAGTGTGGGTTCCAGTATCACCTCTGCCGGACAGTCCACGAGACGCCAGCGACTTAGTGAGCCAGCACTATATACAGCCAGCACAATGGGATCTGCTCTCGAATCCTCACAAGTCCCTGCTGCCAGGAGTTCTGTGACTAGGCCCCTTCCCGATGGTAAAAGCAAGCAGGGAGCAGGCAGGGCCCTCACCCAGGATGCGGTGCAGCCCAGAGTTCCATCCAGAGCTGGGTCCCACCACGGCTCCCCCACCGCTTGCCCCACAGTACCCGGCCTCTCTGCCGCCTCCCTGAGTTTCTGTTTCCCGGTTCCTAAAGTGAGGCCTTTCCTCGGCTGCCCATATGTGTTCCGCTCTGTTACATAGGCTCATCTTCAGAAGAATGGCAGTGGAAAGTGCCACACAGAAAATTTGATAACAACATGTGCTCAGAAGTAAATTGAAATGTATTGAGCAGATGAGAATGCCCTGGCTTGGCCCTGAGGATGGACGCCCCGTCTTCCCCTAGCAGAACTGTGGCAAAGAGGAGGAAACGGGTGTGGGGAGAGCCCACCCATCTCATTTTCTCCCTCTTAGGTCAGGAGGGAGACCTACACCCCGACCGCGGGGACTGCACTTCTCACACCAGGGAGGCTCCATTCGCCTCCGAGGGTGTGCAGGGCCAACGAGCCCGTAAAAGCAGGTGCATCTTTGGGGGATGTAACTTGTGGAATTTATGGAAATGCTTCTGTGTTAAAACAAACACAGCAGTGTACCATGGAGCAAAATGGGAAAATCCCATGGATTTGCGAGATCAAGCACAAGACTTTTGAAGGAACTCGACCTGCGTGGCACGACAATCGGGTCACTGCCCCGTAATCCAGAGGGCACAGGCTCCCTCTCCAGCTTCTCAGCAGATGGTTTCAGAAGAGCGATTAATCGGGGGAAGCGGAGCAGCAGCTGGGGCTCGAGGACAAGCACGGGGCCCTGGTGCCACCTGGTGTTCACGTGGGATATGACCACCAGCTTCAAATGCTGGCAGGTGGGTACAGTCCTGGGGGAGGGGTTGCTGTGTGGAGGGCAACCTTGCATTGCGGACCTCCCCCCAACCCCCACCAGCCTTCTTCAGAAGAAGCTGGGCCCCCACCCCTTTGTGAACGGGTTCCTTTGGCCTCAAGATGCTCACCTGTAGGCCTGTTAAGCTCAGATCTGTTCCCCTGGAGATTCTGATTCAGTAGCTCTGGGTTGGAGCCAAGAGATCTGTGTTTTCAACCAGTTTCCCAGGTGACTTTGATGATCAGGCAAAGTGGGATGCATGCAGTGGCTTGAACCTGCTTTAGAATCACCTGAGGGGAACTTGAAACTAGCTGCATCTGGGGTGGGCGCCTTGAAACAGTTGCCCAGGTGATTCTAATGTGCAGCCTTCACTGAGACACGCTGCAATGAAGGCTTTGGGCCAACATGGTGTTTTGTTTTGTGACAAGGTCTCTCTCTGTTGCCCAGGCTGGAGTGCAGCGGTGTGATCTCGAATCACTGCAACGTCGCCTCTGGGGTTCAAACGATTCTCCTGCCTCAGCCTGTAACTGGGATTACAGGCGCCCACCACCATGCCTGGCTAATGTTTTTATTTTTATAGAGACGGGGTTTCACCATGTTGGCCAGGCTGGTCTCAAACTCCTGACCTTGTGATCCACCCGCCTCAGCCTCCCAAAGTGTGGGATTACAGGCATGAGCCACCACGCCCAGCCTGGGAATGGGATTCTTAACATCCATCCCAAAACGAGGTGCTGCTCACAGCACAGGTCTCGGAGTGCCTTGGGGGGTAATTGGTTAGTTGGAGACCAGTGGACGTCTGAGTTACCTGCTTTCATTGTTGACCTTTGATTAGGTTTGGAGTGGTGGCAAAGGGACAAAAGGTGATGACGTTTTTTGAAAAGACCCTTAGAGGTTGACCCATGCCGAGGGTTTGCACGTGTTCATTGATTCAGTAAACACCGTGTGCTAGGTGCTCACAAGGTACTCCACCGGATTGGACTGACGGAATTCTGGGGTAAGCTGATGCAAATTCAAGTCCCAGCTCCAGCGTTATTGGCTGTCTGACCTTGTGAAAGTCACTTAACCTCTCTGTGCTTCTGACTCTTAACTTGTAAACTGGGGATTAAAAACTCCATGGGCTATAGTAAGGATATCATGCATGCGAGGCAGTGGGCCAGGGCTCGCATCCAGGTCTGTGGAGTCAGCGACCCTGCGCTTACCCCTGTGCCAGGCTACTTCAAGAAGAAAGCCCTTGTGCACTGTGAGTTAGGGCAGAGCAATGCCAGATGCTGCATGCAGCTGAAGCAGGGAAAAGGCACACTTTCCCAGCATCGTAAGCCTGCCGCAGACCCTTATAAACAGTGTGCTTGCTTTCAGGGGCTGTGCCAAGTCAGAGTCTGTGCAAAGAATTCTTGGTGGTGAAATTATGTTTCCAGCCTGCAGAGCTGTGACCTGCTGCAAGACGTTCCTGCTGGCAAGGACGCTGTAGGAGGCAAAGCCCAGCAGCTAGAGGAGAGAGAATCACAGCAGCCGCCTGGTGAGTGATGGGTTTGGCCAGAGCCATCCTGCAAGTCCCCTGCCTGTGGGCAAAGTGCCACTGCAAGAAGAGATGTGGCCAGGCACGGTGGCTCACGCCTGTAATCCCAGCACTTTGGGAGGCCGAGGCATGAGAATCTCTTTAGGTCAGGAGTTTGAGACCGGCCTGGCCAACACGGTGAAACCCTGTCTCTACTAAAAATACATAAGTTAGCCGGGTGTGGTGGCGGGGACCTGTAATTTCAGCTACTTGGGAAGCTGAGGCAGGAGAATCGCTTGAACCTAGGAGGCGGAGGTTGCAGTGAGCCTAGATTGTGTCACTGCACTCCAGCCTGGGCAACAGAATGAGACTCTGTCTCAAAAAAAAAAAAGAAAAGAAAAGAAAAAGAAAGAGAGAGAGAGGGTGGGAGGGAGGGAGACAGAGAGAGAGAGAGAGAGGCGTGAAGGGGAGGGTGTGTCCCTCCCTTGCCCTCTGAGCTGGAAGAAGCTCCAAAGAGAAAGCAGCTCACTGAGCCGTGGGACCAGTTTCTGGACGTCCCCGCTCTACAAACAGGATGGGTTGTGTCCCAGAGCGCCCTCTGCTGTCCAGAGCTGAGAATGCAGCCCACAGAAATGCAAGTCTAACTCCAAGATGCAGGTCCCCGTGCCTCCCATCGCTGCGGGTGTGAGACGCCTGCAAGCTGGAAAGAATCCTTTAAAAGGCGTCTGAGCCCCGGCTCTGGGGAAGGAACTGGGGATCACGGGTAATAAAGGTCACAAACACAAATGAACCTCCCGTGGTGACACTCCCTTTCAGAGAGCAGCGTGTGACTCTTCGTGAGGCCCAGGCATCTCTTAGGCTCAGAGCCCCACCTGACACCTGCACAGCCACAAAACTGCACTCCAGGTCACCAGGATGCTCCTCAGCATCCTAGGCCTTGCTGCGGGCTGCTCTCCACCCGTGCTGGGACTTCTCAAAGAAACGGGAACCACACCAGCTTGATGGTGGGAACGTAAAATGGTGTAGAACACTTTGGTAAATAGTTCGGAAGTTTCTCCAAAAAAACAAATGACATATAAAGCTGCTATATGGGCTGGGCACAGTGGCTCACGCCTGTAATCCCAGCACTTTGAGAGGCTGAGGTGGGTGGATCACCTGAGGTCAGGAGTTCAAGACCAGCGGGACCAACATAGTGAAACCCCGTCTCTACTAAAAATACAAAAAAACTAGCCAGGCATGATGGCAGTCACCTGTAATCCCAGCTACTTGGGAGGCTGAGGAAAGAGAATCACTTGAACCCAAGAGGCGGAGGTTGCAGTAAGCCGAGATCGCGCCACTGCACTCCAGCCTGGGCGACAGAGCAAGACTCTGACTCAAAAAAAAAATGCAAAAAGATATGCTATGAAAATAATAACCAAAATATTAGGCAAAATAGACTTTAAGACTAAAGTATTATTGGAGATAAAGATAATCATTTCATAATGTCAGAATTTCAACTTTCAGGACATTATAACCAATTTTAATTTGTAAATGCCTAATGATATAGTCTTAAGTATATGAAGCAAAAATTTACCAAAACTACAAGGAAATAGACAAAAATTTGTCTCAGAAATAGAACAGGCAAACGAAAACATCAGAAAGGAATAGAATGAGCAATAGAAAATATCAGTAAGAGATGACGTATGCAGTGATTCATGCCTGTAATCCCAGCACTTTGGGAGGCCGGGGCAGGCAGATCACATGAGGTTGGAAGTTCAAAACCAGCCTGGCCAACATGGTGAAACTCTGTCTCTGCTAAAAATACAAAAATTAGCCAGGCGTGATGGCACGCACCTGTAGTCCCAGCTACTTGGGAGGCTGAGGCAGGAGAATCACTTGAACCTGGGAGGCAGAGGTTGCAGTGAGCCAAGATTACACCCTGCACTCCAGCCTAGGCAACAAAGTGAGACTGTCTCAAAAAAAAAAAAAAAAGACGATATGAACAACACAATTAACAAACATGGGCCCATCGGACACACAGAAAGGACACTGCACAGGACAGCTGAGGACCAAGTGTCATGTTCCAGCACACGTAGAATGGTAGCCAAAATGTCCAGGTGTAAAGCCTTAAAACAGGTATCAACAAAATCTAATCACACAGCATATTCTCTGATCATAATGCAATTACACTTGAAGTTAACAGCAACAAGTTAACTAGAAAATTCCTAGATGGTTAGAAATAACATGGGTCAGAAAAGAAATCCTAATGGAAATTAGAAAGTATTCATATATTTCGCTGAACAAGAATGAAAATTCTACAGATCATAACTTGTGGGCTGCAACTCAAGCAGTATCAAAATGTGTGGGAAAAAGCTGAAAATTAGTAAGGCTAATTGTAAAAATACAAATCAAGAAGTTAGAAAAATAACAAATTAGTCTGAAAAAAGAACAAATAAAGAGCACAAATTAATGAAACAGAAAGAAAACAACAGAGATTACAAATGACAAAACTGTGAGAAAGACTAATAAAATTGAGAGCCACTGATGAGAAAAAGAAAGGGAGAGTGACACTGACTTCGTGAAGTAAGCTTGTGAAAATGTGATGAGTAACCCTAAACCAATAAAAAACCAGAATGCATAACATCTCTGTCAGTTAGGATATAGTTGTGCAAAACCACTCCAGGAATTTTATGCTGAAAGGGATTGAATACAGATAACCGGGTGCTTACAAAACCACAGGAGAGGCTAGAAAACGGAGCTGTAGCCTGGGCCTTCAGAGGAGTTTTAGGAAACAGAGCTGACTTACTGGAGGAGCTCTGTCTTCCACACAACCTGTAGGGTGGCAGACCCAGGCTGACGCTAGGACCACTTCAAGAACTGCCATCAGGCCAGGAGTGGTGGCTCACAAATATAATCCCAGCACTTTGGGAGGCCGAGGTAGGAAGATCACCTGAGGCCAAGAGTGTGAGACTGGCCTGGATTACGTAACAAGACCCCATCTCTACAAAAAATTAAAACATTAGCTGGGCATAGTGGTGCACATCTATAGTCATAGCTACTCGGGAGGCTGAGTCAGGGGGATTGCTTGAGCCCAAGAGGTCAAGACTTCAGTGAGCCATGATCACACCACTGATTTTCCAGCCTGGGCAACAGAGTAAGTCTCTGCCTCAAATTAAAAAAAAAAAAAAAAAAAAAAAAAAAAACCTGCCATTGTTGTCAGTGAGGGTCAGACTGACACCCACCAAGGTTAGCAACAGGTCCTCCGATGCTGCTGTGGAAAACCCAGTGTGACTATGTTTCCTGGCAGAAAATGCAATCTTCCTAGCAAGAGGGCCACTGCTTCACTCCTGCCTTTCCAGTCTCCTCCAAGTGCATCTAATTCACACAATTTGCATCCAAAACTTGAGCTGAAAAGGAGATTGGGAGATGTAGCCTGTCTCTGCATTACAGGAAAGCTGTATCAGTCAGGGTCCAGTCAGGAGACAGAAACCATAATGACTGTTTGAACAGAGAGAACTGAATATGCAGAATGTTTAACCAGGTTACTGTTAACTAGGTTATTCAAAGAGTAAAAAGAAAGTATCATGGAAGCAGCAGCTCAAGAAGTGACCACCATTCCTAAGACTAAAAGATAAAGGGAAGAGGTTGAAACTATTAAAAATCTAGAAATCTGGGGAGGGACCATGTAGGTCTGAAACTCAGATCTAGAAGAGGGGGTGCCATTTGATTGGTGCTAGTGTCTCTGAGAGGCATGATGGGCTGACACCTGCAAGTGTGGGAAAAACTGAAAACTGGACTTAGCTACTGCTACAAAAGGAATTGCTACTGCCAGAGTGAAGCAGCATGCTGTGGGGACGCTCACAGGAAGTAAAAAGAAGCAGACAGAAAGCTCATAGGAAATAGGAAGCAGACAGGAAATAGAATGGCAGTCAGGAAGCTCCCAGGAAATAGGAAGCAGACAGGATGCAGACAGGAAGCAGACAGGATGAGCAAGTTTCTTCCTTCTCCCTCAGCATTCCAGGCTCCCAAGTGCCCCTATTGGCAGAGGCCAAGCCAGCTGGCCAAGCAAAACTGCAGTGTGTAGCACCCCAGCCCCCGCATCCATCAGCCGAGTATAGAAGGTGGGTTTAGAGCTGAGAGACAATGACTTGCCTGGTGTGGTCATCTCTTTACCTACCATACATGTTCCTCCGCACATTATGAACTTCCATTCGATATCAAAACAACTCTAAGTCCCCAGCAAACAGATGCAAATAGTCTTCATACAAAGGAAGATATTCGCATCCTCACCCCAAAATGAAGATTTGCTGAGTTCCAATAGTCATTGTACAGATCTCTCAGCTATGCAAATTACCACTCAAATTCAGTCACACTCCCATCTGAATATTCCGAATATTACCTAAAGGCTACGTTGTAAAATTAACCTCTAACAAACTTGTATGAAACAGTTAAGGAAGGGAAGATAGAGAAGAAAAAATAGTTAATACACACATGTGCATGCACACTCAACCAGCAAGGAAAAATATATGCATAGGTGCTAGAGTCCTTATTTCTGAAACTGGTCATGAAACCGTCACTCGTATTCACAGCTTCCTTCTTCCACTCTCCATCCCGTATTGCCTTTGCCCTTATCCAGGTGTCAGCTGGTTGGGGTTCTTCACATCATGGGTTAACCCAAATCTTCATTTATGTAGGATCCAAATCCTCAGTGGTTCTGCCTTACTGTGATTTTTATAAAACTTCTGTTTACGTAGCTTTACATTAAGTTTTACGATTGGACTGCAAAGTTCTAAGAGGCACCCGAGAGAATCCCCTGGGTTCTAGACATAGACTTCCCTGTCCCCATTTGTGTAGCACAAACCCGTTTTCCCCTTGATAAGCAGGATCCCTCACTCCAGACAGTAGGAGAGGAAGTCCCCCTTCTTTTCCTGATGATTCAGTGGCAGGAAGAGCCCCAAACAGTTGTGGCAATCTCAATTCCTAGTTCGTTAGAGCTATTGTTCTGTCTCCTGGTAGAATTATTCATTCCCTTGGGAATCAAGACCTCCCAACCAGCAGAGAAAATGTTTAGAAATGGTAAACAGAAACCCTGCAAATGTGAGCTATGATTGTGCCACTGCCATTCCAGCCTGGGCAACAGAGACTCTGTGTCTGAAAACACAATAGGTGGCCAGGCACAGTGGCTCACACCTGTAGTCCCAGCACTTTGGGGGGCCAGGGCAGAAGGATCACTTGAGGCCAGGAGTTCAAGACCAGCCTGGCCAACACAGTGAAATCCCATCTCTACTAAAAATATAAACATTAGCCAGCTGTGATGGTGCATGCCTGTAATTCCAGCTACTTGGGAGGCTGAGACAGGAGAATCACTTGAACCAGGAGGCAGAGGTTGCAGTGAGCCAAGATCGTGCCATTGCACTCCAGCCTGAGTGACAGAGCAAGACTCCATCTCAAAAAAAAAAAAAAAAAAAAAAAAAAATTCCTGCAAGTGTGAGCTACAATTGCACCACTGCTACTCCAGCCTGGGCAACGGAGACCCTGTCTCTAAAAAAATAATAGGCAGCCAGGCACAATGGCTCACATCTATCATCCCAGCACTTTGGGGAGCCAAGGCAAGAGGATCACTTGAGCCCAGGAGTTTGAGATCAGCTTGGGTAACATAGTGAAACCCTGTCTCTACTAAAAAATAGGCGGGGTGCAGTGGCTCACAACTGTAATCCCAGAACTTTGGGAGGCCAAGGCAGGCAGATCACGAGGTCAGGAGATTGAGACCATCCTGGCTAACACGGTGAAACCCCGTCTCTACTAAAAATACAAAAGAAAATTAGCCGGGCGAGGTGGCGGGCGCCTGTAGTCCCAGCTACTGGGGAAGTTGAGGCAGGAGAATGGCATGAACCCGGGAGGCGGAGCTTGCAGTGAGCCGAGATCGCGCCACTGCACTCCAGCCTGGGTGACAGAGCGAGACTCGCCTCAAAAAGAAAAAGAAAGAAAATGAAAACAAAACAAAAAGGTTAAAATGGGAAATTCTATTTTATGTATATTCTGCCACAATTTTAAAAATTGGTATTTTTTTACAAAATAATGCACTGCGTCGGGCGGGATGGTGCCCCGTCTCTTCAGTGGGTTAGCGCTCACTGGCCTGTCGCGGAGTGTCGGAATGACCACTTCAACTGGGCGGCTGCTTCCAGTGAGGACAACGGGGAGGCCAGTGGCGTCCTCACCACTGAGGCATGAGCCCTAACCCTTTACTCTCTGGCTGTGAAGTGAGTTTCTTGATTAGAGTGACGTATGGGATGCCCAGGCAGCAAATGACACATGCACGGTGCTGTGCAGGGAAGGCAACTCCATTTCCTGACTATGGGCTTATTCTTGGAGGACAAATCTCGGCCCCTCTCCTAGAGGAGGGGGTCTAATGTCACCCACCTGCCACTGAGTGGCTGCCTGGTGCTCCCTCATGAAGCTGCCACCTCAGGGCATCTCAACAGCAGTGCCTGCAGGCAACCTGGGGGAGAGGAAGCGGTAGGGAGGCAGTCTGTTGCATGGCAAGAGTGATGCCATCTTGAAGCAAAACTGCCATGATGCCCAATGCTGGACTCCTGCGCACCAAGCTGTTCTGCAGGAAAGTCTTTAAACAGCGCCTTTGGCGTTCATAACCCCTCCCAAAGATGCTTATCTAACCTCCCCAGTGGTAATGAGTTTTGGCAAGAAAGTCTGAGGTGTGATCAGCCGCCCATGTCTTTACCCTAAACGCTTGCTGTATAAAGATGGCTTTCTGGAAGGCAGGGATGGGGAGCCACTATCTGTTCGTAAGTCCTGTTGCTGTTCCTAAGTTCCTATTATTTCTGGCCAGGTGCAGTGGCTCACGCCTGTACTCTCAACACCTTGAGAGGCCCAGGTGGGAGGATCGCTTAAAGCTGGGAGTTCAAGACCAGCCTGAGCAACATAGCCAGATGCCATCTGCACATGTAAATTTTAGATTAGCTGAGTCTGGTGACATATGCCTGTAGTCCCAGCTACTCAGCTACCTGAGGCAGGAGCATCACGTGAGCCCAGGAGGTCGAGGCTGCAGTTAGCAATGATTGCACCACTGCACTCCAACCTGGGGGACAGACGGAGATCCTGTATCTTAAAAAAAAAAAAAAAAAAATTAATTAATTAATTATTTCAGAGAAACTGAATTTTTCAGCCTCTTTCTTCAGCCTCTGGACTCCCTCAGTCTTTGGGGGTGGGGTCTGCACAGACCTGCTCACCGAGGAATAGAAACCTACGTGGCCCAGGCCATGCCATGTCTCCGTCCCTGTGCCATGGTTCCTTCTCCACAGCCCCAGCTCATGTCCCCTGCTCTCGTTCTGAGCCCTGCCCATGCTCTCCTGCTGCTTTGCCCGTCTCTCCACCCAGGGATTTCAATCCATTACAGCGCAGATTCTTAATTGCAGCCCAAACTCACTTTCCTGCACTTCTGGAAGGAGGCGGGGCGGAGGAAAACTTTTCTACTCACAAGAGCTCCCGCTGGGGTTGTTTTCTTTTGAGGTTCAAAAGCATGGACCTGGCCTCTGGGATTTCGGGCTCTACACTTTCCCCACGGGAATCTGGATCTTGCCTCTGCTTTCTTTGCCTGTCCTGGTGAGTCCCCTTCCACTCCCAGCAGTTTCTCTGCAGTGTGGGTCCCTGCCCGGGGACGGTAGCCTGGGAGGGTGGGTGTAGAGAGCGCTCCAGCCCCTTCGGGACCCACTGAGAAGCCTCACAATCACCTGCTTCTGCAGGGAGCGGCCTCTCAGCTTCACGGGAGGGTCGCCGTGCTTCCCAGTGAGTGTCCCGCTGCTGTGTCCCAGGTCCACCTGCTGTCCCCTTGCTTCCCTCCGCATCCTACTGCACCCAGGTTGATGCTGTGCCGGACTGTGGCACAAGTGACTTGTCCCCACCCATTTGTATTCTGCAGATCATGAGGGGTTCGTGGGACTATCTCCTCACCTAGTATTGTCCACTGGGTTTATGGTTTTGCTATCTGGTTACTGTCTTTACATGGGGATTCAGGGAAATTCAAACACTCTACCACCATCTTCCTGGAACCCCCTCCCCTCTTTGCTTTTTTTGGTTTTTTGTTTGTTTGTTTGTTTTTTGAGATGGAGTCTTGCTCTGTTACCCAGGCTGGAGTACAGTGGCACGATCTTGGCTCACTGCAAGCTGCGCCTCCCGGGTTCACGCCATTCTCCTGCCTCAGCCTCCTGAGTAGCTGGGACTACAGGCGCCGCCACCACGCCCAGCTAATTTTTTTTGTACTTTTTAGTAGAGACAGAGTTTCACCGTGTTAGCCAGGATGGTCTCGATCTCCTGACCTCGTGATCCGCCCACCTTGGCCTCCCAAAGTGCTGGGATTACAGGCGTGAGCCACCGCGCCCGGCTTTTTCTTTTTTTTGTAAGAGACAGGCTCTTGCTATGTTGCCCAGGCTGGTCTCAAAACTGCAGCTCTCAGCTGGGCATGGTGGCTCACGCCTGTAATCCCAGCACTTTGGGAGGCCGAGGCAGGTGGATTACCTTAGGTCAGGAGTTTGAGACCAGCCTGGCCAACATGGCAAAACCCCACCTCTACTAAAAATACAAAAATTAGCCAGGTGTGGTGGTATGCGCCTGTAATCCCAGCTACTCGGGAGGCTGAACCAGAAGAACTGCTTGAACCCAGGAGGCAGAGGCTGCAGTGAGCTGAGATCACACCACTGCACTCCAAACTGGGCAACAGAGTGAGACTCCGTCTCAAAAAAAAAAAACAAAACAAACAAACAAACAAAAACTGCTGGCCTCAAGCAATCCTCCCACCTAAGCCTCACAAGTAGCTGGGATTGCAGGCTCAAGCCACTATGCCTGTCCGGGAATTTTTAAATTCTGGAGAGTAGAAAACTGCCAGCTGGGAGGAAGATGAGCACAGAAGGAAGAAGAGTAACACAGAGGGACGGAGTATCTTAAATTTCAAGGAGTTTCAAGGTTAGGCTGAAGGGCGAGGTCTCTGTGATGGCCCCACATGGAGATGCAGGCCCTGGATGGGTCAGGAGCCTCATCTCTGAGGCATCTTCCCTTGAGGCCCGGGCCTGGGGAGACAGGGCCCCCTCTGGCCTCCAGTGAGCTAAGCCGGATTATTCCAAGGGCTCACCTTGCTCAAAGTCCTCCTGCTCCAATTTCATGCCTCAATATTTTCCCTGAGCACCCTGGGAGGGACAGTCTAGGGGTGAAATGAGACCACACACACACTCAGAAAGAGTTCCGTCCTCCTCTTCCTGCAGGCTGCGGCCCACGTGCCCTGGCATCTGAGGACCCCTGCTGCGCCCCCACCCTGCCTCCTCCCACAGTGCTTCTGCCTGGCGGCCGTCTTGCTGTCCTTTGAACACACCAAGCCCCATTCTGCCTCCAGCGTCGTGCCTCCGTGCATGCTTGGTGCTGTGTCCACCTGCCAGTCCGACCTCCCCTCAGGCTTCAGCATGAGTGGCTCATCCCATCTTCAAGTCTCAGCCGAAATGTCACCTCTTCAGTGACAGCTGCCCAACCAACCCCCACCCATAACCTTTTCTCCCTGTGCCCCCTCCCTCTACCCTGCTGGATCATCTCCTTCTCTGTGTATGTGTTTTCTTGCTGTCTCCTGTGAGCCTGGGAAAGTGAGCACTTGGAGTCAGGTCAGCATCACGTCCCCGTGGCCCGTGGGTGACCAATGAAGGATCGTGGGCTGAATCCAGCCATGAACCCCTGCGGCCTCCCAAATTCCCACTAAAATGGCAGTAAAGGGATTTTCATTTGTTTTCAGCATGAGGACAAAATCAGGATGGACAGCCATGTTTTGGAATCTGAATCTGATGGACAAACGGCAATTCTCTTAGCAAGGTCGAGAGCACAGCTTCCTAAGCAGTAGGAGGGAAAGGCCAGGAAGAGCCTGACTATTCTCAAGAGGACTCACTCAGAGCTACTCCAGGTTAAAAGCAGAGGGCTTGTACAGCAGGCTCGATTCCACAGGCAGACATCTCTGCCTCCATCCTGCGGTGACAGCTCCTTCCTCCCGGCCTCTCCTGAGGGAGATGCAGGTGGTGATGAGCCTGACCTGCTGCCTGGCCCTGGGCAGGTGGCTCCACCAGAGCCAGGCAGGGACCAGGATCAGGGACCAGTGGGGCCGGGGTCAACCACTTCAGCTTCCCCCACCACCCCCAGGAGCCCACCCTTGGACAAGGAACTGAAAATGGCATCCCCCACAGAGCGGTGTGGGCTTTTGTAGTTAAGCCATCAAGGGGTCCGCACTAGTTCTCATGGCAAGACTCCACAAGGCCCTGTAGCCCCCCACATCCCACTCTCCCAGGGGGCTCAGCTGGTCCTTGGAGAACAAGGGATCAAGGGTGTTTCTACAGCACTGGAAGACACTCGATTGGGGTGTATTTGACCTGCTCTTGATTTTGAACTTAGCCCAAACCTTCCAGCCAGCCAAGGTCCTTGTCCCATGCACTTCCTCTGGGCAAGCTCTAAGGGGCCCCTTTCCCTTCCTGGCTACAGCTGTGCTTCTCTGGCGCCATTCTCTCCCCTTGCCTCATTCCTACCCACCAGTGCTGGCAGGAGACCCCTCTCTGCCAGCCATCTCTGCTCCTCTCAGCACACAGGCTCCATTTAAAGATGTGTTCTCTTCTCCAGACAGGGTCTGCAGTTTGGGAACTGGTCTTGGGTGGGACAGGTAACAGGATAAGTCCTGGAGACAGCTTGCCAGGGGCCAGGATGATGCTCTAAGACCACTGCTTTGACATTGGCCTTGTGACTACTTTTTAGATAAAAGAGCTGTGAGTAGCCAGGGAGCTCAGCAGGCCACAAGCAGTCCAAGGGAGACGGGGCCAGCACCCACACCTCAGTCAGAGCTCAGAGTGGGGCTGTCCTCCCTGAGCTGGTGGCCCTCACCCTAGCCAATGTGACAACTGCAGGGAGGGAGGTACAGCCCCAGAAGAAAAGTGGTTCATAGACCGGGCGCAGTGGCTCACACCTGTAATCCCAGCACTTTGGGAGACCAAGGCGGGCAGATCATCTGAGGTCAGGCATTCAAGACCAGCCTGGCCAACATGGTGATACCCCGTCTCTACTAAAAAATACTAAAATTAGCCGGTCATGGTGGTGGGCACCTGTAATCCCAGCTACTCGGGAGGCTGAGGCAGGAGAATCGCTTAAACCGGGGAAGTGGAGGTTGCAGTGAGCCCAGATTGCGCTGTTGCACTCCAACCTGGGCGACAAGAGCAAGACTCTGTCTCCCAAAAAAAAAAAAAGTTGTGGTAACTCCTGCCGGTGTGCCTACAGGAGTATGAGATTTTACTTACATAACGATCTCTTGCCAAAAACCTCAAATTTCCTACATCAAGGGATTCTATATTTTCAGTCTTTATATAATGTCCCCTTACACAATTTAAGATACTAGATTTTTGCCATTTCATTTGCACCCAAAATATATTAACTCCAGACCCTTGGGAGAAACCTATTGTTTTAATTAGCTTTCATTTAGGTATCATTAAAGAACTGATCACAAAGGGTTTCAGGTAAACTGGTCATTTTATTAGCAGTAGTACTGTTTGGCATAACAGGTTTCCAGTAAATAGGCATGGAGTTGCATGGAGGTGACAGAGGCAGGCGCAGGCCAGCTTCACTCACTTCTTCCACTCGTTCTTTTCGTAGTCCCACTTGGAGGCTAAGCCCTGGATGGGGTTCACCTTCATGTCCAGCATCCTCTTGGTCTGCATGGCCACCCACTCTTTGTCAAAGGTTTGCGGGAGGGGGCCGTACACTACGGTGGGAGACAGGTTATGGGCAAGGTGTCAACAGGTTGTTTCTACGCCAAACCCTTGCACACATTAAATCCTCCCAACATACCAGCCCCTAGATCAGCAGCCCACTCAACACCCGCTCAAACACACGGTTTCTGACAACTGGCAACCACTGACATTTTAAAATTATCCCTTTGTTTGTAAAAAGGTAGCAACAAAAAAAGCTAAAAGCAGAAGGTCCTCTCTAAAGGCGATGGATAACAAGATCTAACAAACAGAGCCCGAGGTGACCTGGAAGATCAAATCGATTCGGGTCTGTTATTAACCCACATCCACATTCAAACCAAAAGTACGAGAATATACCTATTCAGAATGCAAAAATGCCTGTTCTGCCTGGACAGAGAGAACCTCGGGGAAGAGTCGCTACCACAAGCAAGCAACTCAGCAATGCCCACACCCCAACGGTCAGGTCGGGACCCCCAGATGCCGGCTGCTGAGATGCGGTCCTCACAGCAGTCGAGACGGTCATTAAAGGAGTCCCCTTCTCCGTGCTCGAACCTTCACGAGGTCATCTTTTGCTAAGTGACTGGTGAGCACATAAACCGCTACTGAAAACATGGTGCGCTGTCCAAAGTAATCAAGGTATTTCACCACCCAACACGCATAGTCAACTCTGAATAATCAGATGCTGGCTTATAAACTAACCTCCCACCACTTCAGTTCTCCAGGTCACCAAGGCCTGGAGAACAATCCTGAGATGCACTCTGGAATGGAGTCCCTATCTCATGGCCTCAAAGTGTGGAGGTCCCCCACAGCCCACCACTGGGCACTGCAGGCTGGAGCCCCAGTCCAGGCGCCCATGCCTTCCTCCCTCTCTACTCACCATAGAGCTTCTCCCACATGATAACGAGCGCGGTGATGCCGATGAAGAACATGGCAGTGCCCACAACCGTCTTCCACTCATTCGAGCGCCTGTTCATCTCAGCAAAGCTCTCCTTGAACTTAATGCGATACACTGGGGGCAGAGAGGACAGCCGTTTACGGGCACAAAGGTCAGCAGCTCCCTCCTCTGCAATGTTCAACCACTTCTCCCCAAAACCACACTTGTGAGGGAGGAAACACAGAGCTGAAGGATACACCAACCCGGGCCACATCATGGGCATGCACATACGTGTGCACACATGCCCAGGCAGGCATGTGACGGGGAAAGGAAGGAAGAAAATACATGGAGTTTGCTTTAGGTGGAAATTAAAACTGCAAAATTGTTTCTTACTTGAATTACAGTGTTAGGGTCTATTTAATCTCATTATTTTAATGCCCCTTTCATACCAAACAGTATGCATTTTGCTGAGTTTCTTTCAATAATTTACAGTAAACAATGTCTTACCCAGCAGATATGCTGAGAGGCTACCTCCACTCAGCACAGAGAAGGGGGCCTAGCAAAAGATCCCATCAGCTGGCAGAGCACAAAAACTGGGGCCCTGGGACAGTGACCCCGAAACCGAGCAGAGCAGCCCTCCTGTGCAAGACTGTTCTCTAGACAGTAGGCCCAGAAGTGAGCAGAGGCTCTCACACACACACTTCCCAGAGCTGCTGGGCGCGCCTGTGAGTTCCCTCAATACCCACACTCGACTTTCTCATCCATGGAGAGGCTGCTCCAGGACGCCTTCTCCTTCTCCTTCAAGGCCTTCTGGCTGGCAGACAGGTGCTTGACATGGGCCACGTCCGGCAAGGGATAGTCACGCCGATCCACATAAGCTGGGAGCATAAAGTCTTCGCTCTTCACAACACTTTCTGAAAAACACATTGAATACATCTTTGAAAATCCATGTAGGTTGAGAGTCACGCACAAGGTGATACTTCTAAAAACCGAAACACACACACGTGTGCACACCTTGAAACCCTGGGTCATCTCAGGGGGTCACAGCCACTGTTTAAACAGCTGCAGGAGTGTGGTGGAGGCAGAACAGAAGCACTTTTCATCACAGCCAACAAAAACCCACCGGGGCAACTGCTAATGAATCCTGGGGCCAAGGTGCCCAGGAAGGTGCACTTCCTACATTAACAGTTACCTACAGGGCCAGGCGCGGTGGCTCATGCCTGTAATCCTAGCACTTTGGGAGGCCGAGGCTGGCGGATCATGAGGTCAGGAGATCAAGACCATCCTGGCTAATATGGTGAAACCCTGTCTCTACTAAAAATACAAAAAATTAGCCGGGCATGGTGGCACACACCTATAGTCCCAGCTACTCGGAAGGCTGAGGCAGAAGAATTGCTTGAACCCGGGAGGCAGAGGTTGCAGTGAGCTGAGATCGCACCACTGCACTCCAGCCTGGCGACAGAGCGAGACTTCATTTCAAAATAAAAAATAAAAAATAATAATAAAAATAAAAAACAGCTACCTGCAGACGTGGGCCAAGGCCTTCAGGGCTCCCTGAACAGGAGACTGGACAAAATGAAAGCCTATCTGCAAGGGACTCAAACTAATGAGGAAGAACAAAAACAATAAAACATTGAAAGCGTTTCAAGTTCAAAAACAAAGACACGGCCGGGCGCGGTGGCTCAAGCCTGTAATCCCAGCACTTTGGGAGGCCGAGACGGGCGGATCACGAGGTCAGGAGATCAAGACCATCCTGGCTAACACGGTGAAACCCCGTCTCTACTAAAAAATACAAAAAACTAGCCGGGCGAGGTGGCAGGCGCCTGTAGTCCCAGCTACTCGGGAGGCTGAGGCAGGAGAATGGCGTAGCTTGCAGTGAGCTGAGATCCGGCCACTGCACTCCAGCTTGGGCGACAGAGCAAGACTCCGTCTCAAAAAAAAAAAAAAAAAAAAAAAAAAAAAAAACAAAGACACGTGAAAAGATAACCATGACAGCACCGTTCCAGGGAACCTGTGTCCAACCAGGACTGAGTGAGAAATCGTGCTAGCTCTTAGGAATGAGAATCATGCTGCCATTCATTGAAAACATATTTACCAAGCACCCTCTACAGGCAAGGCAGGGTTCTAGAGATGTGGGATCATCAGTGAACAAATCAATCATTCCTGCCTAGTGGCACTTACAGTTCTAAAAGTGGAGAACAAACAATAAACATAACAAATGTGCAAATCACATGTTTGGAAAAAGTACTCTGGGGAAAGAGTAGAGCAGGAGGTCATCAGGAATGTGTGGATGGCAGGAAACAAGGGGCAACGTCCACAGGATGAGGCCAACCTAGGAGCCCGAATGCAGAGGGAGCGTGCACTCAGGAGTCACAGAGCACGGGCAATATCGTGCGCTTCTCCTTTCTGGAAATCATGTGCACATACTCACATACACGCAATGAAACACACAAAACTAACAAGGCAAGCCACAAACTATTACACGTAGGAGGCAGGAAGATCTGAGTGAGGATTTCTGCTCTATCTGCTTCTGATATTTTAGTGCCTTCAAAGCAACAGGTATCATGAGGGAAAAAGTTCAGAAATCAGAAAGGTAAGGAATAGCTTGGTTGTACTGAGAGTCATCCCACTGTTAGAAGCTGTTTCTCCAATTCTGTCCTACATCTGCAAGAACTCTTTGTGTTACACACTAGTCTGGAGGTACAATGCCCACAACAATGCTTCAACTCCATTAGCTCAGTCCCAGGGACTAAAATCTCCCAAATCATGTGAACAGTAAATCAACATTCAGCTTTAAGCAAAGTCATATATAGAGTTCTCTACACGTTTATCTTAGCCATGCAAATGACTAGTGTACTTACAAACTTATACTTGACACCTCATCCCAAAACTGAGGTGGGATTTGAGGGACATGAGGTGGAAATGGCCTGAATTACTTTCTAATTTTAAAACCCTAATTCTATGAAAATGATGAGTGAACTATAAAGAACAGTTGTATACTGAATATTTTTATCAAGTTCAGCACCCCCCAGAGGTTTCTAAAGTTTAAAACAGCTTACACGAGAGTTATTAAAAATAAATGTAAATATGGGTGAGGAGAATGTTCTAGAATCGACTGTGGTGCTAATGACAAAACTCATTATATGAATATACTAAAAACCACTGGAGCATACACTTTAAATGGGTGACTGTTATATGAATTACATCTTGTAAAGCTGTTGTAAATACCATGACAAGGAGACTGGGGGGTAGGAAAGCTATTATAAGGATGTAAACCTTCAAAACCTTGGTGCATGCAAACCTTAAAATTGCATCTTCCAGAATAATGACCAATTCATGGTTTCAGGGGTTCTTCAGAGCTTCAGGCCTGGTCCCCCAGCAATTAAGGGAAAAGCAATGGTTAATATACCAAACATTTCTTCTAAAGAGAGAGAAAAACAGAATCCAGATTCTAATGAATGTTTGTCACTGCTTCAACATGGACGGATTTCTGCTGAGCCTCTCCTGGGGAGATGTGGTATATCTGGGCGCCCCTCACTCAGGTGCATCACCACGCAAATATCCCAACTGACTTCAGTGACAGCTGATGGTATTCTAGACTGCTTTAATATCTTAGGTTGAGAACAGTTTCATGTATTATTCATGTGTGACTTACATAAGTTAAAAGTTAACAGACGCCAGGCGCGGTGGCTCAAGCCTGTAATCCCAGCACTTTGGGAGGCCGAGACGGGCGGATCACGAGGTCAGGAGATCGAGACCATCCTGGCTAACACAGTGAAACCCCGTCTCTACTAAAAAATACAAAAAACTAGACGGGCGAGTTGGCGGGCACCTGTAGTCCCAGCTACTCGGGAGGCTGAGGCAGGAGAATGGCGTGAACCCAGGAGGCGGAGCTTGCAGTGAGCTGAGATCGCGCCACTGCACTCCAGCCTGGGCGACAGAGCGAGACTCTGTCTCAAAAAAAAAAAAAAAAAAAGTTAACAGACAAGACTTGTCTAAGAGCCTGCAGTTCGTCTTCATCTGCCTCCTGTGTGCTGGAGATACGGCAACGAGTAAGATAGGCAGGGTCCCCGGCCTCAAAAGGCTTACACTCTAACAGGCTGAGACAGCGATACTCACATAGACATGCATTCATGAGGCATCCAGTGTTATAAGGAAAAGCACAGCAAGGTGAAGTGACAGGGAGCTTCCTGACAAAGGGTGGTCAGGAGAGGCCGTTCTAAAAGCACATTTGTATTGAGGGTGAATGATTAGACAGAAGTGGCCATCCTCAACTCAGCGCTCTACGGGAGGAATGGAGTAAGGCCAGGGGGCTGGGGCAGTGAGCAAGTGGGGAGGGGTGGTTCTGATGGTGGTTTTTGGTTTTCGAGCACAATAGTCAGTAATGAGATCAGAAAGGCAGGCAAGACCAGCTCTAACCAGGCAGGGTGCACACTCTACAGAGTCTACATGGAGAGTTTCTTCCAAAGCCTTCCCTGAACCCCACATCGGGCTAAATGTTTCTACCCAGGAGCCATCTCTTAATAAAACACTGTCTTCATCCATCTGTCCCTCTTCAGATTGCAAACAGCCTCCTGGAAAGAGTGTGTATTTCGTCTTCTTTTTCTTCTCGGTGTCTAACAGTGTCTGGTATAAAGTAGACAGATGCCAGATACATGTAAAACTAAATGTGCTGTATGCCAGACACAGAACTAAGCTCTGTCCATACACTTCAGGTGAGCAGAGATTCCTAAGCTTCAGTAGCTAGTCCTTGACAGAAATGAGATGAAAACCCAGCTCAGGCTATGAAGTCCAGGCTCCTTCGTTTCCATTGTCTCTATAATGTAAACAGACGTGATGCAAATGGTTGGGAGTTGTGGGGGCAAGGTGGGGAGGGAGGTCATTAAGGTTAGTTTTGGTGCAGAAGATCTTTTGAAAGGGGTAGATCTTGAAGCTTAAAAAAGGGGAAAGGAAGGGAAGGGTAAGGGGGGAAATATCGGTATCACCAAAGATCCAGAAAAGATTCAATTTGATTCCTAAACACTTCTTAATCTAAAACCGGGCCCTGTGAGAATATTTGTATCTCCCCTAAAGACCCTCAAGAGCCAAACTAAGGTCTTTAAAACTCCAGCACAAGGCCTTATACACAGCAGGAGCAAAATGAAATTAGCTCAGCCTATTCAAAAGTAAGAAAAGTCACACTTACCATGTGCTCGTACACACACAGAGGTGGAAATTGCTCGCTTGCCAACTAGGCTAAATACCCTGGTAGCCAACATTCTGAAAGATAAAAATGTACACCTTCTCTATGAATAAGGGCAAACAGCAAGGAATGAGTCTTCTTTTTGCCCCAGAGCATTCTGGAATTAAATTCTTTTAGTTGCTTCTCCCCAACGCAAATGATCCATTCTTTATTACTGTCTTTGAATTCACAAAATAACCTAGGATGAGGTTTTTCTTAGTAGTTCGCATGCTTTTAAGGAGCTTCATTATAAATCAACTGCCATAATGTATTCGCTTCAGGTAATTAACAGAACATTGGTCTTTTTAAAAAAACAAGGAAAGGCCAGGCGCAGTGGCTCACGCTGGTAATCCCAGCACTTTGGGAGGCCGAGGAGGGCGGATCACCTGAGGTCAGGGGTTCGAGACCAACCTGGCCAACATGGTGAAATCCCGTCTCTACTAAAAATACAAAAATTAGCCAAGCATGGTAGTGGACGCCTGTAATGCCAGCTACTTGGGAGGCTGAGGTAGGAGAATCGCTTGAACCCGGGAGGTAGAAATTACAGTGAGCCGAGATCGCGCCACTGCATCGAGCCAACGAGAGCAAGACTTCGTCTCAAACAAACAAAAAAAGGCAAGAAAAAAAAATGTTAACAAAGCGACAGTGAGAAAGTTAGAGATCATTAAAGCACTGTGCTGCCGTTACAGGCTCCATTCTTCAGGGGGCGGTGGGGGGAGGTAACAGCTCACAGGGATGGTGGCACGATCACATTCAACTGAGTATTTGCTTAAAACCTAATACCGCATATACACAGACTAGAAGGGGAAATTGGAGAAGGCTGCCAACACAGCCCCGGTCAATTTCCAATCCCTGAGGAGAGCGGAAAACCTGGTAGACCCCCGCCTCACCCCGGTCCTCCTCGATTCAGGTCCATCTACCCTACACCGCCCCCTTTAAATCGACCCTTCGCAGGAATGGTGAGGGTGATGTGGGAAAATACCCTCCTCGGGGCAGAATAAACAAGCATGACGTCAGGGCTGAACGCCCGCGTCTAACTTCTCTCCTTGGGCCTAGCCCATGCGTGAGCAAACAACTGGAAACAACTGGCGCCCTCCAGGCTAGGAAGCCGAGCACCGCCCGGGAGCCCCGCAAAACCCGGGAGGGGTTGCAAGGACCTTTGAAGGAGCAAGGGCGGAGGATGCAGGTACAGAGCGCGGGCCCGTCTCCCCACAGCCTGCGCCCTCGGCCAGCGGGCGCTCCCAAGGTCATTGCCCGAGGCCGGCCCGCAGCCGCCGCGCGACTGGCGAAGACGGACCGGGCGCTTCGGGACGGCCCTCCGAGCCTGCAGCCATGGAGGCCGGAGTCCCCGCGGGCCGGACTCAATGTCACCTGGCTCCGAGGCCCATTCAGTGTTTCCTGCGGAAGCCGGGCGGCCACGTTGCGGGCGTGCAGACTCGACGGCTCCCGGCCCCCCGACACGGCCCGGCCTTGCGGCCCCGCACCGGCCACCTCCTGCCTCACCTGCCGCCACTGCCCGCCGCGACCGCCCTCTACGCCCGGTGTCTCGCGACCGGAAGAGAGCAAGGCCGCGCCGCGCAGCACCACGGGATCGAGGAAGACTCCGCCTGCACCCGGCCGCGCAGAGGTCACCGTGGAGCGGAAAAGGGTAGCGCTGAGAACGTCGTAAAATGCCGGGCCGGGCTGCTTTCCGGCAGGCGTTGGAGAGACCGCTTTCCGGCGGCGCCGGGCGAGAAGCGCGAGTGGGGTCTGGGGCTGCGGCTTCCCAGAGGCGCGAATCGCTTTTCGAGGAGCCGAGGCACGAACGGGGCCGGGCCTGAGGGGCCCCTCACCAGCCCGCGGCCGTGCCATCAATCACCGCCGACTCGTCCCGCTTCTCGGCTGAGGCGCCGCGCGGCCGGGCAGCGGGTCCAGGCCTCAGCCGCGCGCCCAGGGGCCTCGGGGCCCTCCCGGGTCAGCATGCCCGGGGTGAAGCTGACCACCCAGGCCTACTGCAAGATGGTGCTGCACGGCGCCAAGTACCCGCACTGCGCCGTCAACGGGCTCCTGGTGGCCGAGAAGCAGAAGCCGCGTAAGGAGCACCTCCCCCTGGGCGGCCCGGGCGCCCACCACACCCTCTTCGTGGACTGCATCCCCCTCTTCCACGGCACCCTGGCCCTCGCCCCCATGCTGGAGGTGGCCCTCACCCTGGTAAGCGCGGAAAGGGCCCCTTCCCCGCCCTTGCAGGCAGCCTGGACTCCCCTCAGTCAGCAGAGAGGCAGCTGGTTCAGCTGGCTCAGCGGTCGCCCTCCAGCAGGCTCCTAGGACCCGCTCCCTAGGGTCGCCGTGGCCAGGAATGGGGTGATCCACGATGGCGCTTGGGTCTTGGCGCTGAATAAATAGCGTTTCGTAGTAGCAGCGACTTTAACCGTCGTGGATGCTTTTAGAGGCGCTTTAAGGCGACGAGTTATACGTTAGTTTCCTGAAATCAGTAGCCTTTGTAGAAACAAGTCATCGTTAATTTGGTTTCGACAAGGATTCGACAAGAGTTTCCATTGAGGATTTCGAGTTGCAGGAAGTTTTCACGTTGTTGGGACATTAATCGCTAGCATTTGGTTCTTCGCACCTTCACAGAGCCGATTCCTTATCTGGCAAAGTGTAAATGCTGTGGTTCTTTGGCTGTCGGTACTCGGGCACCCCGGAGCTCGGACGCTTTTAGAAAGGTAGAGTTGCCAGATCAGAGCTGTGTCTTCCCGTGATGCATGTCAGGCCTCGCTCCCCTTGAATGTGCCTGACCTTGTGTAAGGAGAATTTGTTCCCGTTGGTGGTTAACAACTTACCTAGAATGCTTCCATGGCTTTTAAAAGCTAGAGAATTTCTATGGGGCCGGGCGCGGTGGCTCACGCCTGTAATCCCAACACTTCGGGAGGCCGAAGCAGGCGGATCACCTGAGGTCGGGAGTTTGACACCATTCTGACCAACATGGTGAAACCCCGTCTCTACTAAAAATACAAAAATTAGCCGGGCGTGGTGGTGGGCACCTGTAATCCCAGCTACTCGGGAGGCTGAGGCCATAGAATCGCTTGAACCCAAGAGGCAGAGGTTGCAGTGAGCCGAGATCCTGCCACTGCACTCCAGCCTGGGCAACAGAGCAAGACTCCGTCTCAAAGAAAAAAAAAAGAATTTCTGTGAAATTAAACAGCAGAGCAGACGATCTGTCCAACACGCTTTTATGTTTTTGTTTGCAGTGACAGCTTTATTGAAGTACAGTGGGAAAAAGATGTAGCATGCAGGTAGACTAGTTGGTAATTGAATTTTAGACAGTAGCTTTTCAGTTACTGTGATGAATGAAGGGAAAAAGACCATCTATAAATTCTATCGAGTTGTTAAAACCTGAAGGAAAAGTAAACTGTAGCCTCAGACCTACATACTTGAACTGAGATGCTGTTTGTTTTTCATTTAAAAATATACTGTGATGCCAAAAAATAGTAGCTAATTCATGTAAGAAGTAGCTAAGCTTGAGAAGGTGTAAATAGAATTTCTTTATCTGTGTCCCCGCCACCAAGTAAAACGAAACCATTTCATAATCTGCCATTTCATAACTTACCTAATTATGACACCCAAGTCAGTTGTGGGCAAACAAGAAGTATCTTTGGGCAAACAGTCCTGGCGTAAGGTTACTGGGCACATCTTTGAGTGCTGTTGAAGTTAAACTTCATATCATTTCCGGGTAGGATTCAGATGATTATAATACTTAGGTGATATTTATAAAACCAAGTATTTTAGCTCTTGAAGAAATGTGCTGTCAGTACTGAAACACCACTGGGGGGTGTGTGTGTGTATGTTTTAATCCAGGTCTTTCCAACCATCTTTTTGCTTTTTTGAGATGGAGTTTCGCTCTTGTCACTCAGCCTGGAGTGCAGTGGCATGATCTCGGCTCACTGCAACCTCCACCTCCCGGGTTCAGGTGATTCTCCTGCCTCAGCCTCCCGGGTAGCTGGGAATATGGGCACCCACCGCCACACCCAGGTAATTTTTGTATTTTTAGTAGAGATGGTGTTTCACCATGTTGACCAGGCTGGTCTTGAACTCCTTACCTCAGGTAATACGTCCGCCTCCACATCCCAAAGTGCTGGGATTCCAGGCATGAGCCACTGCGCCCAGCCTTTCTAACCATCTTAATTGTTCTGTTATCAAGAGAATTATTGGATCTGTGAAATGCATTGACTTGCAGGGAGCTAGATTCATCAGTAGCATTTATGCAGGATTATTCACTTTTCTAATAAATGTTTTTGAGTGTCTGCTTTGCGCCAGGCCTGTGCTGAGGAGGGATATGGCTGTGGGTGAAACACAGCACCTGCTTAGCACTTGAAGGTGCAGCAAGCCAACAGGCACAGTACCTGAACCTCACAGGCGGAACTTAGTAAAAAAGCAGCAAGGGATTTGAGAGAAGTCAGCCAGCCTAGGCTTGGGCAATCAGGGCAGTCAGGTTGCCCAGAGAAAGGGTCATGCAAGTAGTGGGCCAGCCCTTGACCCTCAGGAGATGGGGGATGGAGGGAGAGTATTCAAGGTACCAGCATGTGCGAAGAGCAGGAGAAAATAGTTGGCGGAAGAGGAGAGCGGGTAGGGGAGTTTGGAGAGAGCAATAGGATGGAGTGTAAAGGGGCGGTGGGCAGAGAGAGTTGAGTGGTGGACAGGTTGCTTTGTAGTGACCTTGTAGATCATGCAGAGGCATTTGGGCACCATCCTGAGGACAGATGGAAGCCACTGGAGGAGAGTTGCATGATCAGATCTGTGCCTTCAAGTGATGGCCCCAGCCTTTAGCAGAGAGGATGCTGGAGACAGGAGTACACCCTACACCCAAGACTAGAGGCAGGGAAGTGGCAGAACTGAGTGCAGCTTGGATATGGAGAAGGGGACAGAAGAAAGGGCAAGCGGGAGAATCCACAGGTCTTGGTGACTAATCGTGCCTGGACCTAGGGGAAAAAGAAGTGAGGGTGATACCTAGGTTTCTAGCTTGTGCGCTGGGACAATGGTGCGGTGGTGCCATTTGTTGAGGGAAGAGGCAGAGAAACAGGTCTGGGAGGGGGTGATTACTTCTGATTGGGGTATGTTAAGTTTGAGATGTTCAAATGAAGAAGTCCTAGGTTGAAAGGTGAAGAATGGGTCTGGGTTCAGAGACCAGAGATGTAGATTGAGAACCAGCGGTGTGCCAATGACTTCTGAAGCCATGAGAGCAGGTCATAGCGCTTGGGGACTGCGTAGGGAGAAGCTCTCCAACTTCATGTTTCCTCTGCTCTCACTGCCAACAGTCAACACAGAAGAAGACTTTCCCACACACCAAGCAGCAGGCACCAGCTAGGTGTCCCCGCATTCTGTTCTGACACTACCTACCTGGAGATAGTGTCAGAGCCCACAGGTTGAGGGCTCAGCAGCAAGTCCGGGCTCTGGAACTTCTGACCCACCAGCTTCAAGGTGGGATTTCCTTGGCCTTCTGTTTGGATTTGATTAATTTGCTGGAGCAACTCACAGAGCTCAGGGAAACCCTTATGTTTATCGGTTTATTATACAGGACGCTGCAAAGGATACAGATGAAGAGACACGTAGGGCGAGGTATGGGGAAGGGGCAAGGAAGCTCCCCGCCCTCTTGGGTTTTTATGGGAGCTTCATGACGTCAGCATTCCTTCCCCCTGGGTCTAGGGGGGGACCCTCTCCTGGAGGGTCTTAAGACCCACCGTCAGCAACACTGAGAGGGGAGCAATGGAGTGGAAGGAGGGCAGGAGAAGGTGGGGTCCTAGCACCCCTGAGGCTCACACACCTGGCATTCTAACAAGACTAACCAGGGCCGTGAGGAGCCAGGAACGGGCAGGAAAACCAGTATCTCTCATCACACCCCAGGAACGTGGTGTGGGGACACTCTGGCTTTTACGGGTTGAGTGGAGGAGGAGTCACAGAGCAAATAAGGACCAGTCCAGGGGTGGGAGAAGAAGGTGTGGCTGCTAGCCATGTAAAATCCTGTCAGAAACTTCTAGGACCTTCTTGAAGACAAACTTGAACCTCACTTGGAATGTCAGATACCGCTTATTCTTCTCATTCTTAAGTAACCTTGACAGAGTTGAACACTTCTGTTCCGACTATGGGATATGAATGCAGTACTTGACAGAGTTAAACCCAGGAACTGTAAACAACTGCATTCAAGTCACCTGTACATGAATTTTCCCCGGGGAGCAGGGCTGCCTCCCAAACCACTTACCAGGGAGGGAAGATGCCCAGAGGGGACCTTGACTGAGCGTGAGAGGGCACCGGGCACCGCAGGGGCCCGCTCTGACCTTGCTCCCGCACCTTGTTCCTAAACTCCGCACTGTAGACATCCAGCCTCCAGCACCTCCGCCCACCACGAGTCCCCATCCAGCAAGTTAGGGCCACACTAGACTCCCTGCAGTAACTACTCTTCAGCAGTGAAAACAAGCAGTAAGTTTTGCTAAGCAGTAGTTATTTGTACTGACTCTTCCGAGATGGAGTCTCACTCTGTCGCCCAGGCTGGAGTGCAGCGGAGTGATCTCGGCTCACTGCAACCTCCGCCTCCCAGGTTCAAGCAATGCTCCTGCCTCAGCCTGCGGAGTAGCTGGGACTACCAGCGCACACTGCCCTCCCGGCTAATTCCTTTTTATTTTAGTAGGGACGGTTTCACCGTGTCACCCAGGCTGATCTCTATCTCCTGAGCTCAAGCAATCTGCTCGCCTCAGCCCCGCAAAGTGCTAGGATTACAGACGTGAGCCACCATCTCCGGCCCTAACGAGAATTTTCTCATTCACGAAAACTCATTCCCTCAGCGGTTGACAAATATGAAAAAGACAGCAATCCAGTGCCCATGAAATAACTTTCAGAGGAAAGTTACAGAGGAAAATTTGCAGCTGGAGTCCATCCACGAATTTTGTACTTCAATTAAGCTATTTTTATTATTCCCCTTTGACTTAGTGACTTTCTAACCTGAAGGCAATGAAAACTCTCAGTGTTTAGAGCCGTAGTTTATGAGGTTATCAGCCATAGAAGATGCGGTTTTAACAAACCATCTAAATCCATGCAGCTGTGTAAATGAGGCCTTATTCTCATGGCTCTGTTCTATGCAGAGAGCTTCCTGTTGGAATCGTTTTTGATAAGGGAGAAAGACCATAGACCGTCCATCAAAGGGCAACATTAGATTCCTTTGAAAGGCTTTTCGTTATTTTCCATTAAAAAAAATCCTTGCATTTGTGCATGCTTTTTATTTTTTTAAGTACTTACGCCTATTAACTTATTTATCCTTATAACCCTTTGACGTAGGTAGTGAAGGAATTATTTCTAATAGCAGAAACCCATAAAATGTTAGTAGGAAAATTAGCTTGAACCTGTTTCTCTAATCCCTTGTTGCCCTTTTCCCCTCGTTGATTTCTAGTGCGGTGGAGCAGCTTCCGTTACGTTCTGCACAGATGACTTGCCTGCTCACTGGCCTCGTCACCAGGATTTCAGGCTAGAATTCTTGCTGTGGCCTCCATGTGGGCCTGCCCTCTGCTCCTCTACACAGCAGCTGCCCTGGAACTCTCCCATGCCCCTCCTCCCTCCTGCCCTTTGTTCATCTCCAGAACATTCACATGCCGCCTTGAGAATGGGGAGAGGGCTGCTGTGGTTCCCCCTTTGAGTTCTTCCCCCTGAACTTCACCCTCCGTCTCGGTCCCATTGACTTCCCAAGCTCTTCCTTCATGGTTCCCGCTCCTTCTCATTCCATAGAAAAATCGGCAGCCGACTGGAGGAAGCTTTCCTTCTCAGTGAAAATAACAGTTCCTCTACTTCTGAACTCGAAGGCCTACTTTTTGCTACAGATAGGAAGGCTCAGCCGGTTACCCTCAGCTTGTTGGTAAATGGCAAGTTGCGGTCCCTTCCTCGCCTTCTATATGGTTATTGTACAGTCCCTTGTACACAAGGGGCGTGGGGGGCCGGTGCAGATGTTTGCAAGGCTGCTGCGAGGAGCTACTGCCTCTGTGCAGAGTCTAGTTGGGAATGAATGGGGTGGCCCCAGCCCTTTTCATAGTTCTCTTCCATGTCTGGAACAGAGGCAGCCAAAAATACCACCTTTTGGCATTGAGCCAAAAAGGGGTGGTAAGTAGACTCATGCTGGGGTGAAAATGTCCTGTCTCCCCAAAAGTAAATGAAATTGCATGAGTAAGTGCAGGATGTGGAAGGTGTCTGTATTCAGAGTCAGTTTGACTACATTGACAACAGTCTCCACAGAGTTTTCTCCTGAACTTTTATTCTCATCTTGATTTTTCACAAGATGCGCATCAGGGTATGGGGTGTCATACCGCGAAGCAGGGACGTGGAAATGGATTCGTTGGGAACAGAGGTTGGGTGGCTTCTCAGCCCTGCCTTGTCTTGCCTCGCTTTGGAGGAAGCTAGTTGCCTGGACTGTAGCTGCCACTTAGATCCACCGCAGCTTTTCAAGCAGGAGCCATTTGGGCTGAGGGCAGGATCCTGCAGCCACTGGAGACCTGGCTGCCACACCCACACCCACACCACCAGCACGCCCCATCCCCTTCCCCTAGCCCACTCTACTCCAGGGCGCTCTCACCTGATGCCTAGTTTCAGATTCTGGCCTGTCAGAGGAAACTGCCCTTCTTATTAGAACTCGTCCGCCCTGCCACTGTGAGTGCTGAGGCGTGGCGGAGTCTCCGTTCCTCCCTTTGAGTTCTCCATTCCTCAGTTGGTGAACAGGCTGTGTGTGCCCCTCATAGCCATCCATACAGCTAACTTGGTTATTCTTGTGTGTGTCATTCAAAAGTTCTAAATTCTTTTTTTTTTTTTTTTTTTGAGACAGAGTCTTGCTCTGTTGCCCAGGCTGGAGTGCAGTGGCCGAATCTCAGCTCACTGCAAGCTCCGCCTCCCGGGTTCACGCCATTCTCCTGCCTCAGCCTCGCGAGTAGCTGGGACTACAGGTGCCCGCCACCTCGCCTGGCTAGTTTTTTGTAATTTTTAGTAGAGACGGGATTTCACCGTGTTAGCCGGGTGGTCTCGATCTCCTGACCTCGTGATCCGCCCGTCTCGGCCCCCCAAAGTGCTGGGATTACAGGCTTGAGCCACCACGCCTGGCCAAAAGTTCTAAATTCTAAAGCCAGGCCAGAGCTTTTGTGACCTGATTCACTTTAAGGGCAACCTCTTCAAAGCAGTCTACTGGAAGTTCCAGGTCATGACATTTTTCTGCTGGAATTTGGTTGGGCTCTTGGAGTTTTCTTACAGGAATTCCCTCAGCAGGCAAAATGTAAGTTGAGATATACGTGGTGTTTGTCATAGGAATCATCTTTTGTACCAGGTGCTTTCTGTGCTCTGAGAGCGGGTACAAGGTGATACCATATGTGTTCACTCGTCTACGAGTCCTGACCAGGTGGCTTCAGCCCCGGAAAGAAATGGAGGAGCCAACTGAGACTGCTGCTGGGTGTCTTCGGGCAGTTGCCTGTAGCTAAATAAAAAATACATCCTATGCTTTTCCTAGAAAATGTTGTATGGTGTGGTCAGCTGAGTAATAACCCCCCAAATATGTCCACGTCCTAATCCCCAGGCCTTACGTAGCAAAACGGATTTTGCAGATGTGATTAAGGACTTGAGGTTGGAGAGATTATCCTGGATTACCTGGGTGTGCCTCATGTAATCACAAAGGCCTTTGTCAAAGGGAGGCAGGAAGGTCAGAGAGAAAGGAAGAGATGGATGATGGAAGCAGAGGTCAGAGTGAGGTGGCCATGAGCCAAGGAATGCAGGCAGCCTCTAGGTGCTGGAAAAGACAAGGAAAAGGATTCTCCCCTAGAGCATCCTGAAGAAGCACAGCTCTGCTGACCCATTATAGACTTCTGACCAGTAAGATAAAAATTCTGGCTGGCATCATCCTCAACTCAGATGACTTGCTTGCTCATTGGCTTCGTCACCATGATTTCAGGCTAGAATGTTGTCATAAGTGGGAGTTGAACAATGAGAACACACAGACACAGGGAGGGGAACAACACACACCAGTGCCTGTCAAAGCAGGAGAGCGAGGGGAGGGAGAGCATCAGGACAAATAGCTAATGCATGCGGGGCTTAAAACCTAGGTGACAGATTGGTAGGTGCAGCAAACCACCGTGGCACATGGATTCCTATGTAACAAACCTGTATATTCTGTACATGTATCCCAGAACTTAAATAAAGATTAAAAAATAAGACATACACTTTAATCAAGTACAGTTTGTTTCGGAAATGGAAGAAATTAGGGAATTCGAAGTTAGACAATCTGAAAATATACACATTAAAAATTCTAAGAAAAACAATCATACAGTAATCTCTATGGATGGTGAAAAAGCCTTCAATAAAATTTATTAGTTTCCTTAAAAAAAAAAAAAAATGGGCATCGTGGCTTGCGCCTGTAATCTCAGCACTTTGGGAAGCCAAGGCAGGAGGATTGCTTGAACCCAGGAGTCCAAGATCAACCTGGGCAACATGATGAAACCTTGTCTCTACAAAAAATTTAAAAATTAGCGGCTGGGCGCGGTGGCTCAAGCCTATAATCCCAGCACTTTGGGAGGCCGAGACGGGTGGATCACGAGGTCAGGAGATCGAGACCATTCTGGCTAACCCGGTGAAACCCCATCTCTACTAAAAAAAAAATACAAAAAACTAGCCGGGCAAGGTGGCGGGCGCCTGTAGTCCCAGCTACTCGGGAGGCTGAGGCAGGAGAATGACATAAACCTGGGAGGCGGAGCTTGCAATGAGCTGAGATTGGGCCACTGCACTCCAGCCTGGGCAACAGAGCAAGACTCCGTCTCAAAAAAAAAAAAAATTAGCTGGACGGGGTGGTGCACACCTGTAGTCCCAGCTACTCAGGAGGCTGAGGTGGGAGGATCACTTGAGCCCAGGAGTTCAGGCCGCAGTTTAACTGTGATCTCACCACTGCACTCCAGCCTGGACAGCCAGAGTGAGACTGTCTCAAAAAAAAGAAAAAAGTGTTGTTTTTAAGCCACTAACTGTGTGTAACTTGTCACAAGGGCAATAGGAAACTAAGACAGTGGCCAATCTGACTGTGAAAATAAGGGCAGGCTACACTGGAGAGCCGGGATAGGGACACCCGGGTGGGGGGCAGAGACATGGGTCACCTCAGGGGAGAACACACTCAGGAGGCAGCCCGTGATGGCACATGGAGGCTGGGAGCACGGTGCTCAAGGATCAGCTCATCAAGGAGCTTGACCAAATTTAGAGCAAGGCCCTGTGATGGTACATAGAGATGTTTGTTCTAAGCAGCAATAGAAAGCTTCCGGAATCTATTCCATTAAGAGGTGAAAATGTGAGTTGTTTTGGAGTTGTTTTCAGCAAAGTCACAATGATAGCACCATTATAGATATTTTAGGGACGTAATCCTGATCTTTTGGGTGGATGACCAGAATGTCTAGTTGGTTCACTGAGCCCTGGTTTTGACCCAATATGGTAATTCGTGAACTCTTAGGAGGCAGAAATATCCTAATCCTGTGCGAGCCAGGGACCCTTGGACTGTAACTGTCTTGTCTGCTTTTGATCATGAAGGAGACTCAGAGGCCCAAACCAGAATTCAGGAAAAAGAGCAATAGGATTGTGTTTAAAAAACACACACATGCATTTTTAACCAGTTTATTCCCTACAAAAAAATGAAGTACCAATTTTGTTTCCTCTTGTGCAGACTGAGAATAGACTTTATTACAGTGTATTCGAATTCCATTATGCCAAAACAGGATGACCTTTTGTTGTTTTGAATAATGGCCTTAGACCTGCAGGAAGCTGCATCTGATGAGAAACATGGTACCATAAAAGAAACCCAAAAACACCAAAGGCCTGCCACCATGCTCCCATTTCAAAGCACACCATAGAGAGCTAAGGACATGTGCACATGCTCCTTCCTAACTTGGGACCTCTTTACCCTCCACCCCAGCTGCGGGGTATTTCACGATGTGATGCTTAGAATGCTGAGATCAAGTATGAAAAGACCTTTTTTTTTTTTTTTTTTTTTTTTGGAGACAGAGTTTCGCTCTTGTTGCCCAGGCTGGAGTGCAGTGGCATGATCTTGGCTCACTGCAACCTCCCACTCTGGGGTTCGGGTGATTCTCCTGCCTCAGCCTCCCAAGTAGCTGGGATTACAAGCACCCACCACCATGCCCAGCTAATTTTTTTATTTTTAGTAGAGATGGGGGTTTCTCCATATTGTCTCGAACTCTTGACCTCAGGTGATCTGCCCACTTCAGCATCCCAAGGTGCTGGTATTACAGGCGTGAGCCACTGCACTTGGCCTAAACGACTTGTTTTGAAAGAGACTGAGATTCCCCTTCTGGCTCTGTTCCTGCCTGGTTGCGCAAACTTAGAACCTCTCTAAGCTTTGTTTCCTTAACTCTGAAGGATAATGATTTAAATCATTTTAAGGATTTCTAAAGCCCCGGTTCTTTATAAGAGAAGGTGGATAAAGATGATTTTCCTTCCGACTCTCTGCAGCGCTGTACCAAACCTGTGGACAAAGGGTCCTCTCAGTGGGACTGAGGCAAGCGGTCATTCCTTACGGTCAAAGTCCTGCCCTTCCTGACCATGTTTTCCTGAGTCCTAGCCTTTCTTGTGGGGAGCAGGGTATGAGGATTAAGATCCTGTCATGTCTTGTCCCAGCATGTGGGAGTGAGATCTGTGGTTTTTGCGACTTGATATTTAAGGGAGAATCATTCATCTTTTCCCAATTTTTGTTCCTCTTTCAGATTGATTCATGGTGCAAAGATCATAGCTACGTGATTGCTGGTTATTATCAAGCTAATGAGCGAGTGAAGGATGCCAGGTACGTGGATGCGGAACCGTCTGTAGGCGAGGAAGTGAGCACATGACAGGCAGAGCCTATCTCTCGTGTGCTTTTCGACCAGATACGAAACCTGTGAGACCCATGCCCCTTCCCTCTGTGCTTATTTATAGTATCTGAGGCAAACTGTGGTGTGGATAATTCCAAACAACAGAAATTCCAAACATTTCTATTAACTTTGGGATTCTGTTCTGTGTCTTCTTTATTTTGCATGAAGGGAATTCATACAATGAAAGCGACAGTCGGGGTTCCGGTTTCTGTCCCTGCTCAGCTCTGCCTTGCTTCCTCTTCCCAGACTAGGGGTGGTGGTGGGCAGAGCACTGGGAAGGAATGCTGCTCTATTTGCCAGCAAATAGACCAGCCTGTAGGTTTGGGGTCAGTACTCTGATGAAAATGTGGTATTTGCTGCCCCATTTATGCTGGTTCTTTCTTCCTTTTATCCGGATCCTTCCCCCACTGGGGCTCTCACTAATAACAAAGCTGAGAATTTTTCTGTATGTCTGTGTCATCTTGGTCCCAACAGAAAAACAGAGGACACGCTCGGGTTGGGATCGTCTGAGAAGGGCTTAATAAGCAGGCTGTTCACAAGTCATGGGCCGTAGATAAGAGAACGCACAGGGGGTCGTGCAGTAACCAAGACTGGCAACAACAGTCCAGAGGGTGGGGAGGAAGGTGCTGGGTAAAGAAGTCCACCTTGAGAAGAGCAGTGCCCTTAGGCAGGTGGCCACAGCCAGCCTGACATGGCCTCCCATCTGGGGAGGGGTGGCCCAGAGCAGTCAGTACCTGATGTCCCTCTTTCATTTTCCTTTGGCTTAACACAGCCAGAAGCCAGACGGGCAGCTGGAAAGTCCACACAGTATATAACAGGGGCATGCGTCATGCTGCCCTGACGTGGCTTCCTCATGTTGTCGGATAGAGCCAACCCTCCAGTGTCCAGGGAGATGGGGGTGCAGTGAAAGGCCCTGCCATTGGGTCCGCTTGCTCAGCACAGATAAGAAGGTGAGCTCGAGCACTTTGGAAATAATATTGTAAGCTGGTGACCGCATTGCTATCACTGATGAGGCACCAGTGTTTCTGATGAGAAACATGGTATCATAAAAGAAACCCAAATTTAGAAACATAATTATCTTACCCTTTTGGAGGGCTGGGTCCACGCACTGGATCCTGAGGGAGGCAGATGTCCTAGGAGATGCGGCGCTCAAAGTCAGTCCACTGAAGCGTCTGCTGGGGCGGTTGGGAGCGCATGGAAGCCTCATGCACGCTGGCTCTTCTGCTGCTTCCTCTGAGCCCATGAGCAGCACTGGCCTGTCCGGCTTCAGCACATCTCTTCTGACTCTCACTGGGATGTCCTCTGTTTGATATTGCCTGCCACCCTTTGTTGATGACTCCGTGTCTCCTGTCCTTCACTGAGCGAGAGCCTACCCACAGGGCCACATCCATCTTAGTCTTTGTTACATGAAACACTAGGTGTGGGCTGGGGAAAGCGCAGTCCTCTGGCCCTTGCCCTCCTGTGGCTGAGTTAAACATGAAGGACAGTGCAAACGCAGGCTGCAGTGCAGGACAGTGGCCCCTGCAGGGGGCTTGGCGGCAGGGCCCGGGAGACTTAGACCTGGTAGAATGATCCCAGAAGCCACAGGGCACGATGTCCTGTAAACCAGGCCCTCGAGAGTGGGCAGGGCCTTGTCAAGTGCAGATGTAGAGACCAGGAGGTCAGCATTCCTGGTTGGGGGATAGAAGACACAGGTGAAGACGTGGCAGTGGCTGGGGCCGTGCCCACATGGAGGGAGATGCTAGGAAGTAAGGCTGCACAGGTAGGTTGGGCCACACCTAAGGGCTCCTCCGTGCTCAGAAGCATTTTGAACTTCACCTTGCAAGCAGTGGGGAGCACCCTTGGCAGGAATGTGTTCCTGGACCAAGCAGTGTCTCCCGCGGCTGTCCCTGCAGAAGGGAGAGGAGACTGGGCAAGTGGGAATGGCATCAGGTTGTCAAATGAGTGCAGGGGCCTCCCTTTCCTTAACCCCTCACGCGCAAATCCGTGTCTGATGTGGTCACCCCACGTGGACCCGTGCAGGCTGTCCTGTCCTCCTCTCTGCACACACCTCATCTGGCTCACAGCCCTTATGTTCTTACCTCTGTGCTGACCTCATTACAGCCCAACCTGGAATTATCCTACTCAGACACAGTTTTCCTGCTCTCCATACCTTCTAGAATGTCGTCCCTGTCCTCACCTAGTCCACGTCCTTCTGCATCCTCTAGGAGGTTTGCAGTCCTTCATTAATAGACTTTTAAATGCATCCCAAGCAGCCATTTGTCAGATGTGTAGAGAGGATAAACCTTAGGTAGGGGTCTGCCACCCTGGAATAGGGAATCCACCCCCCCGTGTGCCCAGTTGTTTGAGGAGGAAACCTCAGGTAGTTAATGCTGTCCTATCCTTGGGCTCTGTTAGAGTCATTTTATTTCATCCTCACAGCAATGCACAAGTGAAGAAACTCCAGCCAGAGAAGGTGGCTTCTCAGAGGCCACATGGCTTGGGAGCTTAGGAGCTAGGATCTTGCCAACTTCTGACTTAAGTATGGTTTTGCTTTTGCCTGGAAAACCTTCCCCTCTCTTCAGCCAGACCTAGCTGAAAATTTACTCTTATTCTAGAAATATTGCCTGATTCACAGTGTCTTGCAGCATGAATTGGAGCCAAGTAGACCTGGATTCAAATTCTAGGTGACTTACTGATGCGCCTCCTTGGGCCTCCGTGGCCCTATCTGTAAAATGGAGCTGAGTTCGTGCCTCAGAGAGTAGTCATGAGGACAGAATGAAATAGCGCAGCGTGTTTGGCCTTGTGCTTGGTTTACAGTAGTGGCTGGTGCTGTTACTAGTGCTGCGATGACTTTTTCTATTATTTGTCTAATGTAGTGTTTGTAACTTTTATGAATTTCCTAAACCTTAGGTCATTCTATCAAGTTTTATTATATGATTTGTTGTTGACCAGTGTTTTGCTTCATAGTTAGCATTTGATATGGGCAGGTTTCAGTGCCTGGCAGAGAGCCCTGGCCTGAGGCAGACACTCAGGAAGAAGCTTTTAGATACACAGCATAAGATGGCACCTACACGCTGGTCCAACGTGGTGCTGTTGGGAGGGTGAGCAGAGGGGTCTGCCTTCAGGATGCCTGCAGTTTTGGTTGGCAGCTGTGTCTTTCTAGGAACAAGGAGTTCCTGACAGCAGGAACCACAGCGGGGCAGTCTTCATTCAGGATGAAGTGGATCAGTATTGGAGATTCAGTGCCTAAGACAGAGAAATGCAAAGTTGGCAGCTCTTTCCGATACTTTTGACAGTTCATTAACTACAGATTTTTTGGGGGGTGGGTGGGGAGCAGACAGAGCCTCACTCTGTCACCCAGGCTGGAGTGCAGTGGCATGATCTTACCTCACTGCAACCTCCGCCTCCTGGGTTCAAACTATTCGCCTGTCTCAGCCTCCCGAGTAGCTGGAATTACAGGCACCTGCCACCACGCCTGGCTAGTTTTTGTATTTTTAATAAAGACGGGCTTTCACCATGTTGGCTAGGCTGGTCTCGAACTCCTGACCTCAAGTGAGCCACCCGCCTCAGCCTCCCAAAGTGCTGGGGTTACAGGCATGAGCCACCACACCTGGCCAACTACAATTTTTATTTTATTTTATTTTATTTTATTTTTGAGGTGGAGGCTTGCTCTGTCACCCAGGCTGGAGTGCAGTGGTGCGATCTCAGTTCACTGTAAGATCCGTCCCCTGGTTCACACCATTCTTCTGCCTCAGCCTCCGAAGTAGCTGGGACTACAGGCGCCCACCACCACGGTTGGCTAATTTTTTTGTATTTTTTAGTGGAGACGGGGTTTCACTGTGTTATCCAGGATGATCTCCATCTCCTGACCTCGTGATCCGCCCGCCTCAGCCTCCCAAAGTGCTGGGATTACAGGCGTGAGCCACCGCGCCCAGCCACAAAGTTTTAAACTTCTTTTAAAATAATAAATTTTAGGCCAGGCATGGTGGATCACACCTGTAATCCCAGCACTTTCAGAGGCCAAGGCGGGAGGGTCACTTGAGCCAGGAGTTCAAGACCAGTCTGGGCAACATAGCAAGACCTCATCTCTACAAAAAAATACAAAAATTAGCTGGACATGGTGGCCTATGCCTGTGGTCCCAGCTACGAGGGAGGGTGGGGTGGGAAGATGACTTGAGCCTGGGCAGTTGAGGCTGCGGTGAGCCATGATCTCGCCACTGTACTCCAGTCTGGGCAACGGAACAAGACCCCATCTAAAAATCGGTGAACAGAAAGATATATGCTTAGAATTCTTGAGTATCTAAAATGGTAGTTTTTCTTTTTAATGAGGTTTCTTTATCCTCTTCCCAATAAAAATCCCTGACCAGCATGATCAGTGTTAAGTACGAGGATAAGGGCTTTGCAAGCTCTTCATGGCAAGTGGCCCTGCCTTTTGCTTTCCAAGTTCCTCAGCAAATGCAGGAGCAGGCAGAGGTGGGTACACGGGCAGGCCTCCTGAGGGCTCTGTACTCGCTCCTCACCATTTGCCATCAGTGCTGTAGGGACCTGGCACCCACTGAGTCCTGGTTGGTGCAGTGAAGCACTGCCTTCCCTCTGTGCTAGGAGCAGCTATCACGCTGCTTTCTTCAGTACGATTGACTTCTACCTGGAAAATCTCACTTTCCCTCTTAAGTCATATTTTTCTTAACACAGTCACATTTTTGTTTTTTTGTTTTTTTGTTTTTGAGACAGAGTCTTGCTCTGTCGCCCAGGCTGGGGTGCAGTGGCCGGATCTCAGCTCACTGCAAGCTCCGCCTCCCGGGTTTAGACCATTCTCCTGCCTCAGCCTCCCGAGTAGCTGGGACTACAGGCGCCCGCCACCTTGCCCGGCTGGTTTTTTTTTTGTATTTTTTAGTAGAGACGGGGTTTCACCGTGTTAGCCAGGATGGTCTCGATCTCCTGACCTCGTGATCCACCCGTCTCGGCCTCCCAAAGTGCTGGGATTACAGGCTTGAGCCACCGCGCCCGGCCCACAGCCACATTTTTAAGTCATATTTTTCTTAACACTGCAGCCCTATAATCAGTACATCACTTTGTCAATTTTGAAAATGAAAATAGAATAATCATATAAAATAATTTTTTAAAACATTAATTTTTTTTAGCCTAATCACAAGGAAAGGATTGTAATTGTATATTGTGTGCTTTGTTAAATAACTCACAATAATCCATGTATTTTTATGACTGTTAAAAGAAAGATGGGGCCGGGCACGGTGGCTCACGCCTGTAATCCCAGCACTTTGGGAGGCCGAGGTGGGTGGATCACGAGGTCAGGAGATCGCGACCATCCTGGCTAACACGGTGAAACCCTGTCTCTACTAAAAATACAAAAAATTAGCTGGGCGTGGTGGTGAGCGCCTGTAGTCCCAACTCCTTGGGAGGCTGAGGCAGGAGAATGGCGTGAACCCAGAAGGCAGAGCTTGCAGTGAGCCGAGATCGTGCCACTGCACTCTGGCCTGGGCAACAGAGCTAGACTCCGCCTCAAAAAAAAAAAAAAGAAAGAAAGATGGATGGCTTGGTCCCTGCCACAAAAAGCTGAAACTCTTGATTGTGCGGGGCAGATAAGATGCACAGAAGGAAAGCAGCACGTGCCATGGACTCTGTGTTAGAGCCTCTTAGAAATAAATCCTCAGAGCTCCAGCAGAGCAGGGGGCCTCGTCCAGGGCGGTTTAGCAGGGCTTTGTGGCGAGGGTGGCATGTCTTCTGTGCCCTGAAAGAGGGGAAGCAATTCAGTAAGGAGGGCTTGGTGTGGAGGGCCAGACAGGGGACAGTGTCAGTGAAAAGATGGGCATGTGAGGGAGATGACATGTAGGCAGATTTCCTGACATGGAAGACACAGCATTGCCCCTGTGGCTGAGCATGGTAGCTCAGCTCACCATGACGAAGGCCTGCCTCTGCCAGCCTGAGAATGGTAGCCTTCATCTTGCAGGCAGTGGTGAGCAGTAGTCTGTGGGGCCGTGAGCACCAGGGGATGCGATGGGAGTTCTGTTTTAGGAAAATTTAGTTCAGGAGAAACTTCAGGTTACATCAGAGAAGAAGAGCCTAAGCTGAGCTTCATAGCGCATGCCTGTGGTCCCAGCTGCTTGTGAGGCTGAGCAGGGAGGATTGATTGAGACCAGGAGTTGATGGCCATGATCACACCTGTGAATAACCTCCATGCTCCAGCCTGGGCAACGAAGTGAGACTGTCTCTCTCTCTCTTTTTTTTTTTTTTTTTTTTTGACACGCACAGGTTGGAGTGCAGTGGCATGACCTTGGCTCGCTGCAACCCCCACCTCCTGGGTTCAAGCGATTCTCCTGCCTCAGCCTACCAAGTAGCTGGGACTACAGACGTGCACCACCACACCCAGCTAATTTTTGTATTTTTAGTAGAGACGGGGTTTCACCATGTTGGCCAGGCTGGTCTCAAACTCCTGACCTCAGGTAATCCACCTGCCTCAGCCTCCAAAAGTGCTGGGATTACAGGCATGAGCCACTGCACCCATCCGACCCTATCTCTTTAAAAAAGAGAGCAAGCGAGCCTAGAAATTATGAGACCAGTTAGGAAGCAGTTTTAGAAGCCCCTGCCTGAAGGAAATAAATGGCAGGGAGAATGCAGGAAGGGAGGGCAGAGAAAGGACCTGTGACCTGCAGGGTGGGAAAGAGCAAAGGAAAAGGTGGCCTCAGGTTGGAGAGGCTGGAAATGGGCTGGCCTGCTTGAGTGTGGTGGGTTCCCGCAGGGAGGCTTTTGAGGGGGTAGCAGTCTTGGGGCCATCAGGCAGTGGTCAGGAGACTTCCAGGTGCTGCTCTGCAAGGGAATGGGGTAGATGGCAGATTGCACAGAGCTGTGGTGAGGACATGGCGCAAGACTAGCGGCTTGTTAAAGAAGTTGAAGAAACAGGCGTGGAAGGGAAGAGGGAGGCTGGACAGCAGCTAGAGAGAACCAGTTCAATGCTTTTGTTTTTCCCTGAAAATAAAGTCTTACACAGATTTGAAGGCAGAACTGGGGCTCGGGCACAGAAAGAATATAAATAAGGCCCCTGAGGAGAAGGCCCCTTCCCGACATAGGCTAGAAGAGTAACTTTGTGTTTGGAGACATGGAGCAGGAATGGTGTAGGAGCTGCTCTGTGATTAGTTCTATTAACTTAAGGTAGAAAGGTAGCATTTATCAGGGTTGGATGGCGGCAGGGCCAGAGCCAGCAGTGAAGGCTCATGAGCATGGAGAAGATGTGGAAAGGCTGAGGAATTTCTCAAAGGGTGATGGACCACCAGCTGCCCTGAGGTTGCTCTTACTTGTTGCAGTGGACAGGTTGCTTTGCTAGCGTGCAGATGGAGAAGGCCAGCCCGGGAGACTTGGGGTTTGGCCCAGGGGCTGGCAAGTGCCCTGCAGTAGACTTTATCTGCCTGCTTCACGCTACTCTCCACTAGGTTCTTGGGAGCCTTCCGTTAGGAGATGCCTCTCAAGATCCCATCACCAGGGCTTTCTGGTTGGAGTGAGGCAAGGACCTGCTTTGCATGATGCGCCCCGTTACCTAACAGTGTTCCCCGTCCTTGCTGGCCACACCCATCACAGTGGGGCTGTCATCACCAAGAGCCACTTTAAATGGGCAAAACATATTTACCTGGCAGGGGAAACACCAAGATCACAAAGGTGGTTTTCCCAGGGCAAGGTTCGTCCGTTGCACTCCGGATGTGCTGACCCTGCGATTTCTTCATATGTGGGGAACTGCCCTCATACTCTCCCCAGCAATATAAATAAATAAGTAGGCTGGGCACAGTGGCCCATGCCTGTAAGCACTTTGGGAGGCCAAGGCAGTAAGATTGCTTGAGGCCAGGAGTTCAAGACCAGCCTGGGCAACATAGCAAGACGTCGTCTCTACCAAAAAAAAAAAAAAAAAAAAAAACACTAAAAAGTAACTAAGTAACTGGGTGTGGTGGCCTGTGCCTATAGTCCCAGCTACTCAGGAGGCAGAGGTGGTGGAATTGCTTGAATTTGAGGTTACATTGAGCTATGATTACATCACTGCACTCCAGCTTGGGCAACAGAGCAAGACCCTGTCTCTACCAAAAAATTAAATAAGTAAACCGGTGAAGCTAGCACGTGCAGCCTGTTGACTACGCCAGTCTTTCTGTCATTGCTTGTTAAGTCTTGGTGGTGTTGACTGTGCCTTTTGTAAACAGTGTTGGATGGCATTGACTAGAATGTGGTAGCCTGACTATTTCTTTGACAGTCCAAACCAGGTTGCAGAGAAGGTGGCCTCCAGAATCGCCGAGGGCTTCAGCGACACTGCACTCATCATGGTAAGTCGCTTCTGTACAGCATGCGGGAGGCCCTTGCACCTCCCCTCACCAACATGGAGCTTGCTCTGCGGCGGTTTCCTTTCCGCTAACCCCTTCATTCATTTATCTGCTTGAGACCATTGCCGCCTCTTGCAGTTTTCTCCCAGCTGCAGACCAGTTGAATCCCAAACCGTGGCTTATGTGCTCCCACATCACTACACAAGTGGGAGTGGGGTCCCCTGCCAGCAGCAGCACCTGGGAACTTGTTAGAAATGCGAATTCCCAGGCACCCACCCCAGATCCCACTGAATCAGAAATGTGGGGGGTGGGGCCCAGCAGTTCATGTTCACACACCTTCTAGGTGATTCTGATCTGAACATGCCAAGTGCGAGAAGCACAGAATTAGAACAGCCAGCACAGCCTCTAGGGGCGTAGGGAAAGAAGGCACTTGTATGTGAGCAGATGACATCGAGGGCCTTGCTGAACAGCCTTGATTCAGACAGAATCCTAGGATGAGGGAAGAAGTTATATTTGGAAGCTTCGCTTTTGTGAAAAAACAGTGAAGGACTTGACATTTTCCTGCCTAACACAACAGTTTTCCTCGGGCCAGACGCTCGCGCCACTCTGCATACCGGCTCTGTGGGAAGAGTCTCTGCCCCAGCCAGCATGGGCACTGCTGCAGGGAGAGCCCCGAGGAGGCGCCTGTCGCTGCTGTTTGGCTAGCATTCTGTTCACTCTCATGTCCTTTGCCTTGTGCTCAGGTAGACAACACCAAGTTTACGATGGACTGCGTAGCGCCTACGATCCACGTGTACGAGCACCATGAGAACAGATGGCGGTGCAGAGACCCACACCAGTGAGTGCGCCCTATGCCGCCGCGCAGGCGGGGCTTTGTCAGCGCCTGGCCACGCGAGAGCCGCTCTCGCCCAGCCTGTGTTTTCAGTTAGTGTTTTCTCCAGAGGCATGGTACCAAGCATATTCCCCAGCTCCTGTAGGCCCGAGTGCTCCAGCGCTTCCAGGCGGTGGAGGGAACCTCAGTGGTATTCACAGGTCTTCCCACCCCAGGCCCTAGGGCACAAACACTCTTCTTCCCAGGCCTTTGCTTTGGTGTATCTGTGGCCACTCAGAAAGCTTCAGTCATCTGCCACCAACTTTCTCAAAATTCCATGTGAAGGGAGTCCCTTCCACGTATTAACCATGTTTTCTATGCTGTGTACGTCTTCATGCGTTTGAAATGCCCATGTTTCTGAGTACTCTGCGCCATCTCTCCTCATACCACTGTGCATATGGCTGGCCTTCTCTCTTGATGCTGTTACAAGCCGCCCATTTTCACTGTTAGATGCTGACTTCTTCATGTTTGACCCGTAGTGACTACTGTGAAGACTGGCCGGAGGCACAGAGGATCTCAGCCTCACTCCTGGACAGCCGGTCCTACGAGACGCTTGTGGATTTCGATAACCACCTGGATGACATTCGGAATGACTGGACAAACCCAGAGATCAATAAAGCTGTCCTGCACCTGTGCTAGGCAGGCACCGCCATGACTGGGCTCCAGGCCTTTCCACTACGTTGAAGAAGAAAACCTATTTTTAAATGTAAATAAAATATCTTGTAGCCTGTGTGGAAAGCTGACCGTTTTAAGAAGTGGCATGTGCCTTGAAAGGGGGCAGAATGTTCAGTCGGTCGTGTTTTTAACAGAGTCTCTAGAAGAGGTGCAGACATCCCGTCTGACTGTCCCTGTGGACTCTCTCAGTTGTATGTTGCTATAATCCTCCAAATCAAAGCTCTTTCTGCTTGTGCAAGATTGTTCCTATTAAACAGTTTTAACTAACCTTTTATAATCTGAAGAGAATACTTTTTAAGGCTTTTGAACTATCTTTTTTTTTAAAAAAAAGCCCACATCTTATACTCCAATGAATGTGTTTGTGAGTTTTTATCCTGTTTGAATTTTGATGTCCAGGCGTCCTGGGATCAGGGTAGGCACGTGGAGTGCCGGTGCTGAACTGTTTGAGAAGCTCTGTGTGGGTGTTTCTGTCGTCAGGCTGGGCTGTGAACAGCACTGTTCCACATGGTGTCGGCTCACAGAGGCGCTGCAGCTCTGCACAGTGGGAGTGACACCACTGATGCCACAGAAGCCTTTCTCCTTAGGGGCAAAAGCAAACATCGCTGGTAACAGGAGCTCAGGGTGGTACTCTTCCGCCACCCAGAAAGCTCACATGCCTGCAGGGCCAGGAAAGGGAAATGATCATTTCTTTTGTATTAGGAAAACAAGACTTAGACTTCCCGAGTTGTACAGAGTGACGTCTGTACTTTTTATACTTACAACATTTGGTCAAGTTTTCTAACCAAACCTTAGGAAACTGAGAGGGAAGCTTTGTGGTACCTTTACCTTTTTTCCGTTTTATATGAATTATTTTGTACAAAGTTCAGAGAGCGGTACCTTTCCTACTGTCTTTTCTTCGACTCCATGGAGGAATTTGTAACAATCAGTGTGACCTACTGAAAGGGTTTGTGATACAGCAGTCACTATTTTCTCTTAACACATAGGAAAAAAGTTCAGACATCGCTACAATAAATGTGCTTTATTGGATCCACCAAATTCTCTCTTCCCCTTTCTTCAAATACCTCTTACTCTTGATTTTTTAAGCTGGCGTTCTCTCACATGGGGGGCACAGGAAAGAGCGAGGTGCCTGTGCAGCCCCCTTCTCTCCCCTGCCCTCAGATGCCAATACATCACAGCTGGAGCGAGATCTTGTTCCGAATGGGCTTGGGTGTGTTTCATAAAGGGAGAAGAATCACCTCCAGCATTTGCGCGTAAGAAGCTGTTTTGTCCTGAGACTGAAACAGCAGCATAGGCCAGCTCCAGTTAGAAGTCCAGGGGAACTGGCAGAGCTACTTGGAATGAAGGTGTGGTGGGGGCTAGTTTGGGAGGCATTTTAACAATATAGCCTTCCTATAAACCTTTCAAGGTGGCTTTCCCTCTGTCACCTCCCCGCGGAATTATTTTGCTTGGTTCTCCTCCTGCCTCCCAGGAGCATGTGCTGTCTTCTATTTTGGATTTAGGCCGAAGCTTAAGTCCCATAACCTGTGCCCTGTCTATGGCTGGGTGAGGCTTAAATTTTCCAAAGAAAGCATGTGAGATACCCTGAAGGGAAGGATGTATTTGTGAAAAGCGAAAACAGATTTCCAAAGTGCAGATAGCCGCTCCTATATTCCTTGTAAAAATAGCAGAAACCTCTGCTGAGCCCTTACACCCTGTGCTGGCCCCTCTCTCTTGGTCTGCACACACTGTGCTGTGTGGCCTGTGCTGCCTCCCTCTTACCACCTCCCCCAAAAAGTAGAGTCTGGCCCTGGGCTTAGTTAGGCTCTATCTTGCCCCACCCAGGATGAAAGAACAAGCCTGTTGCAGACCCACCGGAAACTTACTCACTCTGCCTTTTTGTGGAAAAGACAGAGGAGCAACGCGAAGTATGTTTATATGTTGAAAATCTGCCCTGCAAAATGTTGAAGCCAGGTCCAGTGCTATGCACCTGTAGTTCCAGCTACTCAGGAGGCTGAGCAGAAGGATGGTTTGAGGCCAGGATTTCGAGGCCAACCTAGACAACTAGCAAGACCCCATGTCTTAAAAAAAAAAAAAAAAAAAAAAAAACTAAATCTGAAAGGGGTTGCACCTATGTTGATGTACGTTTAGACACACCTGTGTTTAGAGCCAGCCGTCTGCTTACAGTCATTCTGGTCGCCATTTTCATCTTTCATAGCATCCATCCATTAAGAAGTAAGACACATACATTATTAGTTTATATGAAAATGTCATATTCTGTTTCTAGTCATGGTTACCTTTAAGATCCGAGGATAGTAAACATGAAAGATAGGCAGTAACTTCATAAATACTCTAAAAAGCAGTGCACTTACTAAGGAAAATCAACTTTGCTAATCTAATGAAATTGGATTGCTTTAGAGCAGAAAACTAAGAAATCTTTGTTAAATTTTAAAGCCAATTTTCCATGGATCTGGTATTTGTAAGCCTCCTAGATGTAAAAAGTCCTTGTATAATTAGCTTTGGTTTATTTTGTTTTTAGACAGGGTCTCGCTCTGTCACCCAGGCTGGAGTGCAGTGGCAGGATCATAGCTTGTTGCAGCCTTGAACTCCTGGGCTCAAGTGATCCTCTAGTCCGTCCTGATATTACTTTAATAGCGTATTTTTCTGGTAGTTGTGTTGAAAAACCTATTGTTTCTGCAAAGTGTGTTTCTCAGCTTTTCACACTTGCCTTTTTTGTTTTGTTTTGCATTGGCAAGACAGTGTTTCCAAAACCACCATTTTAGCATTACACTTCTCTCGCCACAGTAGCTACTTTATGGCATCATGGTAAATGGAAGCAGAAAAATAGCCTTGAGCAGCAAACTCTATACCCTATGGACATTTTTAGCAATTTTAGTGAAGATAGCTGAACTTAAAAATAGACTTCCGCTTTAGTAATTGACATTTCTTGAGGCTTCCCATCAACTCTTAGTGCCTCTTATGCATTGGACTTTTTTTTTTTTTTTTTTCAGTTCAATCAAAAGCGTGGTAGGAATTGCTAGCGTTGCCCCTGCCAACTCTCAGGTATGTGGTGTCTTAATCTGACTTCATTTCCATAGATCTCAGAATCTGGGAGATAATGTAAATGTTTTCATCCTCATAAAGTTGACTTGTTACTCCTTAAAATGCTCACAATATCCTTGAATGGGACATAATATCTAATTGAGTTTGTTGTTTCTTAGAAATGAATCACCACGCCGGGCGCGGTGGCTCAAGCCTGTAATCCCAGCACTTTGGGAGGCCGAGGCGGGTGGATCACGAGGTCAGGAGATCGAGACCATCCTGGCTAACATGGTGAAACCCCATCTCTACTAAAAATACAAAAAATTAGCCGGGCGTGGTGGCGGGCGCCTGTAGTCCCAGCTACTTGGAGGCTGAGGCGGGAGAATGGCGTAAACCCGGGAGGCGGAGCTTGCAGTGAGCCGAGATCGCCCCACTGCACTCCAGCCTAGGCAGCAGAGTGAGACTCTGTCTCAAAAAAAAAAAAAAAAAGTGAATCACTGTTCTTCTGAGGAGCCTTTTTTCCCTTTTAGGATTAACTTCTTAGAGAAGATGTTTCCTTGCAGGTTTCTGAAGTGCTGCCATTGGAGAAGCGATCTGAAGACTTCTGTGGAATAGGAGATCTAGCCCAGCTTTAGAACAGCTGAGAATCGTGTTCTCCTTGGTCTTTTGCTTTCAGAGCCAAGTGACAGGCACCCCCACAGCGGCCACTTGAGTTTGACTAGAGGAGCCCTTTGGCTCCCACTTGCTGTGTTACCTTGTAAAGCAGAATAGCATCCTGTATTTAGTGCTGGCTGAAAAAATTCTAGATTCCATAAATACACCTAAAGAACTGCAGTTCAGAATACTCATGACGTTCTGTGGCCCAGGTGCCTGCCCTCTCGGCCCCTGAAGGCAGCACCCCCAAGTTCCACCAAGCACCCTGGGTGCTCACCCTCACTGAGGAGTTCAGTGAAACCTCTAAGGTCAGCCAGGATTCAGTAGCCTCCAGGTTCTTCTCTCTGCATTCCCTTTGTTACTAAGAATATGGATTCTTCTTCAAGGCTGGACTTTCCCAAAAAGAATCTTGTTCTTGCTTCCAGCAGTGCCTGTTTCCCATTCTCTGTGTGTGTGTGTGTGTGTGACAGTCTCTCTCTGTCACCCAGGCTGGAGTGCAATAGTGCGATCTCAGCTCACTGCAACCTCCGCCTCCCAGGTTCAAGTGATCCTCCCACCTCAGCCTCCTGAGTAGCTGGAATTAGAGGCACCCACCACCACGCCCAGCTAATTTTTATATTTTTGGTAGAGACGGGGTTTCACCATGTTAGCCAGGCTTGTCTCAAACCCCTGACCACAAGTGAGCCACCCACCTCGGCCTCCCAAAGTGCTGGGATTCCAGGCATGAGCTGCCGCACCTGGCCCCCATTCTTAAGATAACCCGGCAGAGCTTCAACAGCCCCTGCCATTTCCACTAGCAGGGGGAGCTAGTGTTGGGGGTTAGGGTGCTGCTCCCAAAGCCTCCTGGGGGCAAATCCCAGCCGTACCACTTTCTAGCTCTGTGGCCTTGGGCAACTTACCTCTTGGTGATAACACCTCCTTGCATGGGTATTATGGAGACCAGAACGCTTTTGCTAATACTTAGCAGAATATTAGAGCCATGATGAAAAAAGTTCTTAACTTGTTTTTTGTTGTTGTTGTTGTTTGGTAAACATAGAACATTCTGTTGACCAGATTGACCTGAGAGGTACTTATTCATAGGAAACCTTCAGTGAACATTTATTGAATGAGTGAATCAAACCATTCATTCCCAAATTAGAGCGGTTTACATCTGCCTTCCCAGCAACCCTATGACAGTTCCATTTGACAGACAAGGAAACCAAGGCCCAGGCTGCAGAAGTGACTGTCTGAGGCTGCACACCCAGTAAGCCGCAGAGGGTGTGGCAGAGGACTGCGCCAGGCGGCCCCGCTGCTGCCAGAGAGGAGCAAAGAAGCACCTCTTTCTCTACTTTCCATCCTCCCCTTCCCCATTCTTGCTCACCCCCCACCCCAGTTTTAATACATTTTCTTCCTTCCTTTATACAAAATCGATGTATGTTCATGGTAGAAAATCAAAGAGAAAATAAAAATTCCATTCTCCCATGCCCCCTCCTTCACTAGACAAGCGTAAGAAAGACAGAAAGTAGTGAAACCGGCAGGGATTTCGTGAACACCTTTATTGTCCCAGATCCTGAGATACAAAGAAATGGAAAGCATGGCGCCTGCATATGAGGAGCTTACAATGTAATTTAAGAAGTCAAAGGTGAGCTGGGTGCAGTAGCTCATGCCTGAAATACCAGCACTTTGGGAGACCGAGGTGGAAGGATCACTTTAGGCCAGGAGTTCACGACCACCCTAGACAACATACTGAGACCCCCATCTCTACAAAAAAATAAATAAAATTAGCCAGATGTGGTGGGGCACACTGTAGTTCCAGCTACTCAGAAGGCTGAAGCAGGAAGATTGCTTGAGCCCGAGAGTTTGCGGCTGCAGCAAGCCATGATTATGCCATGGCACTCCAGCCTGGGTGACAGAGCAAGACCCCATCTCTCTCTCTCTCTCTCTCTCTCTTTTTTTTGGTAACAGGGTATTGATATGTTGCCCAGGGTAGCCTTTAACTCCTGGGCTTAAGCAGTCCTTCTGCTTCAGCCTCCCAAAGCGCTGGGTTTACCTGAGCGACCACACCCAGCACCCCATTTCTTTTTTTTAAAAAAAAAAAAAAAAAAAAAGCTAAAGGCATAAATACAAGTAAAACATTACAAAGTTTGTGCAGATTCCTGGGCTCAGGTCCAGAGAATTCAGATTCATTGAGATTTGGGGCCCAAAGCCTGCATTTTTAGCAGGTAAATTCAGGCCATGCTATGAATAACCCTGATCTTTAACCAAAACCTGCATTTTACTATGAAGAATTTCTTCTTATTATTATTATTATTATTGAGACAGAGTCTGTCACCCAGGCTGGAGTGCAGTGGCACAGTCACAACTCAATACATACAGCCTTGACCTTCCAGGCTCAAGCCATTCTCCCACCTCCGCCTCCCAAGTAGCTGGGACCACCAGTGCGTACCACCACACCTGGCTAATTTTTTTTTTTTTTTTTTTATGGAGACGAAGTCTCACTATGTTGCTTAAGCTGGTCTGGAACTCTCGGCTTCAAGCAATCCTCCCACCTCAGCCTCCCAAAATGCTGGGATTACAGATAGGAGCTACCGCACCTGGCCTAAGAATATCAGATATGCAGAAATAAAGCAATTTGGCCACTAGCACATGTTCAACCAGGGACTGCAGAATTGGGCCATAAGGTTGAACGCTATGAAATTGCTAATTTACTAGGTCAAAACCTCAAACATCAGCAATTTCATAGGAGTCGACCTCACAGAATTCAGGCCTCCTGAATGAACTCTGTTATCTGTCTCCACAGGAGGCCATCTGATTTTCTTCTCTTTCAAAATGCATTGCACAGAGAATGCGTGAACGTGATCTTGCTTAAGAACACTGGAGCAATATGGAGTAGACACTGTGAGCCATCTCCGCCCTGGAGCCAGGACGGCAAGAAAGGACAGGGCTTTGCACTGCCTTCTGTCTCCCAAAGCATCCTACACATAGAAGACCTAGTTGTTTTTGGTGGTTTTTTTTTTGTTGTTGTTGTTTTGGGATGGAGTTTCACTCTTGTCACCCAGGCTGGAGTGCAATGGCATGATCTCAGCACACTGCAACCTCCATCTCCCGGGTTCAAGCGATTCTCCTGTCTTTGCCTCCTGAGTAACTGGGATTACAGGTGCCCACCACTGCACCTGGCTAATTTTTGTATTATTAGTAGAGACGGGGGTTTCACCATATTGGCCAGGCTGGTCTCGAACTCCTGACCTTAGGTGATCCGCCTGCCTTGGCCTCCCGAAGTGCTGGGATGACAGGCGTGAGCCACCGCGCCTGGCCGTAGTTGTTATTTTTACTTAGTTTTTGAGAAGTTGAGTCTCTAGTCTGTTACGTACTCCCCACTTCCAGCAGGCAGCTCTGTAGCAAGGCCTCTCTGTCAGCTGCCTCTCTGGTCTCTGGGGCCCTGGCCCAGTCCCTGCGTATGCAGGACATGCCCCCAGAGGCAGGGTATTGATCCCTATTTCCTTCAAAATAGCTCTACCTTTGTCACCAGGATAATGGCTTGTTGGGTTTTGTTTTTTTTAATCCAAACACAAAAAGGTACAAACTAAAAAAGCAAAATCACCTACAATCCCCCCGTTTGCTGAATATCCTTCTAATCATCTCTCTCCTAAATGTTGGGATTCTTTATTTTTGGCTTCTGAAGTCTTACATTTAAATTCATTGATAGAGATGTATGGTGGAACACTTTTTTTTTTTTTTAGACGGAGTCTCACACTGTCACCTGGCTGGAGTGCAGTGGCGCGATCTTGGCTCACTGCAACCTCCACCTCCTGGGTTCAAGTGATTCTCCTGCCTCGGCCTCCCGAATAGCTGGGATTACAGGCGCCCGCCACCACGCCCAGCTAATTTTTTGTATTTTTAGTGGAGATGGGGTTTCACCATGTTGGCCAGGCTGGTCTCGAACTCCTGACCTTGTGATCCACCCACTTCAGCCTCCCAAAGTGCTGGGATTACAAGCATGAGCCACCGCACCTGGCGGGAACCCTTTTTTTTTTTTTTTTTTTTTTTTTTGAGACAGAGTCTCGCTCTGTCACCCAGGCTGGAGTGCAGTGGCCGGATCTCAGCTTACTACAAGCTCTGCCTCCCAGGTTTACGCCATTCTCCTGCCTCATCCTCCCAAATAGCTGGGACTACAGGCGCCCGCCACCTCGCCCAGCTAGTTTTTTTTTTTGTATTTTTAGTAGAGACGGGGTTTCACCGTGTTAGCCAGGCTGGTCTCGATCTCCTGACCTCGTGATCCGCCCGTCTCGGCCTCCCAAAGTGCTGGGATTACAGGCTTGAGCCACCGTGCCCGGCCTTTTTTTTTTTTTTTTTGAGATGGAGTCTCGCTCTTATTACCCAGGCTGGAGTGCAATGGCGCCATCTCAGCTCACTGCGACCTCTGCCTCCCGGGTTCAAGCGATTCTCCTGCCTCAGCCTTCCGATTAGCTGGGATGACAGGCATGTGCCACCATGCAGGCTAATTTTATATTTTTAGTAGAGATGAGGTTTCTCCATGTTGGTCAGGCTGGTCTCGAACTCCCGACCTCAGGTGATCTGCCCACCTCAGCCTCCCAAAGTGCTGGGATTACAGGCATGAGCCACCGCGCCCGGCGGTGGAACACTTTTATTGGCCAGATTATACTTCAAGGCCGGGCACGGGGGCTCACACCTGTAATCATAGCACTTTGGGAGGCCGAGGCAGGCGGATCACGAGGTCAGGAGATCGAGACCATCCTGGCTAACACGGTGAAACCCCATCTCTACTAAAAATACAAAAAATTAGCCGGGCTTGGTGGCAGGTGCCTGTAGTCCCAGCTACTCGGGAGGCTGAGGCAGGAGAATGACCTGAACCCCGAGGCGGAGCTTGCAGTGAGCCAAGATCGCACCACTGCACTCCAGCCTGGGTGACAGAGCGAGATGCCTCAAAAAAAAAAAAAAAAAAAAAAAAAATTGTAATTCCTATTTTCAGGATTATGTAAACACTTCATTTCCAGAACCGCTGTTTCCCCACTATGTGAATACCCTACATTTTGTTTGTTTCCTCATCTTACATGTATTTGGCAGAGGGTGTTTTGAAAATAAAACTTATTTATTGACGTTTAAGAGGTACCCAGAAAAGGACACAAATCACAAGTGAATAGCTCAGTGAAGGTTCACAAGGTGAGCAAAAGGACAGGCTCCTGGAAGCACCACCAAGCACAAAAACCCAGGCTCTGAGACGCCCCAGCACCCAGGAGCCCTTGTGTCCACATCCTGGACTAGTTCTGTCTGGCTTTGAGCCTGTTAAGTGGGAGCAGACAGTAAGTATTCTTACTGTGTGTGTGAGATTCGCCTGTGACCTGATACGTAGCAATCTTTTCTTCATTTTCACCGCTGTGTGTTATTTTGTTGTATCAATGTACCCCAATTTATCTATTTCTATGTTGATGGATATTTGGGTTATTTCCAGATTTGGACTGATACAGCTAATGCTGCAGTTAACGTTCCTGCACGTGCCTTGCCACACAGCTATGTATGCTTTTCTTTCAGGATATGTAGCGTGGACTTGCTAGGGGTGTGTGTGTGTTCACTTTTCAAGATATATTGCCAGTTTTACAAAGTGATTGTATGAGCTGAACCTCCCACCCACCGTGTCTGAGAGTTCCCATTTCCTCAGATCTTCAGGACTTTGCGCTGTTAGTCTTTTTTTTTTTTTTTGGTTTTGGTTTTTGTTTTTTGGTTTTTTTTTTTTGAGACAGGGTCTCACTCTGTCGCCCAGGCTGGAGTGCAGTGGTACAATCATGGCTCACTGCAGCCTTGACCTCTCGGCTCAACAATTCTCCCACCTCAGCCTCCTGAGTAGCTGGGACTACAGGTGTGTGCCACCACACCGAGCTCATTTTTTTGTAGAGACAGAGCTTTGCCCTGTTGCCCAGGCTGGTCTCAAACTCCTGGGCTCAAGTGATCTGCCTGCCATGGCCTCCCAAAGTGCTAGGATTACAGGCATGAACCACTGCACCCGGCCATTAGTCTTTTTGATTTTAGATATTTTGGTGGTATGTAGCAGTATCTCCTAGATTCTTGGTCTAAATATGAAAAGTAAAATGATACAACTTCTGGACAGTAACAGGAGGATATATTCATGACCTTGGGCTTGGCAAAGATTTTTTAAGAGGACACATAAATGATAAGTTGTGCTACATTAAAATTAAGAACTTTTGTTCATTAAAAAACAGGATGGTGAAAAGGGAAATCCCACAGTGGGAAATATTTGTAATACAATTACCCAGCAAAAGACTTCTTTGCAGAGCCAGGTGCCATGGCACACGCCTGTAGTCCCAGCTAGTTGGGAGGCTGAGATGGGAGGATCGCTAGAGCCCAGGAGTTTGAGGCTGCAGTGAGCTATGATCACACCACTGCACTCCAGCCTGCATGAGAGAGCGAGACCCCGTCTCCAAAAACAAAAACAAAAACAAAAAGGCTTCTTTCCAGATTAGGCACATCTCAAAAGAAGATATCCAAGCGGAGTAAACATATGAAAATTGCCTCACTAATGTCCTCAAAGAGAAGCCAAGTGAGAACATGAGTCTGTTTTTGTTTTTGTTTTTTTGTTTGTTGGAGGTGGAGTGTCCCTCTGTCGCCCAAGCTGGAATGCAGTGGCACGATCTCAGCTCACTATAGCCTCTGCCTCCAGGGTTCAAGGAATTCTCCTGCCTCAGCCTCCCAAGTAGCTGGGATTACAGGTGTGCACCACCACGCCTGGCTAATTTTTTTTTTGTATTTTTAGTAGAGACGGGGTTTCACCATGTTGGGCAGGCTGGTTTCAAACTCCTGAGCTCAAGTGATCCACCCAACTCGGCCTCCTGAAGTGCTGGGATTATAGGTGTGGGCCACTGCACAGGGCCATGAGTCTGTTTCTTAATGGGAAGAAAATGTTTAGAAACAGAATCCTCTTTATGTGCACAGTCCCAGTGCCCTGGATCCCCCAGGACACTTTCACACGTGTGACTGAGTGTCAGAATGCCTTCAAACAAACAGCAGCCTCCACTGCCGCTTTCAGTCCCAGGCCCGAACATTGTTGAAACTCAGCCTCAGTACCTGGCCTGGGCACATAGGGAGTCTGAGGGTTTCAGCTGTGGATCTCCCCTGCACTGTTGAGTGGCTTTCCTCTGGGGGGCTTTTAAGAAAGGTACTGGAGTCCCACCCTGGCTGTCATCACCTACTGCCTCTACCAGCCTGGCCTCCCACCAGTCCTGCCCTGGAGCTCAGAGCAAGACCTCCCAGAATCTGATTGTTCTGTTAATCACCTATGATGCCTGGAATTCTCTCAGTGCCAGCTTTCTGAGGAGCTCAAAACCATTTGCAGACCCTGCTGGTAAAATGGCTGCCCTGAGGTCAGCTGAGCTCTGTGCTAAATTACTTCTGCAATAAGAGGCAGTTTTCCAAACTGTGCCTGAGAGTCCCAGAGACTCAGAGCTCCTCACCCACTGGAGGCCTTGGGAGGAAGGCAATGTTTAAACAGACATTCTCAGACTCTCCCGTCAGGGTGGTGGTCTCCATGGTTACTGAGATGTGGTTCGCACAGTAGGTAGAGCATCTGCACACACAGCCACTCCACCTTTACACCTGGGCAGAGGGAAGCAGGCAGGACTGCGTCTGGGCAGGCGCGTAGGCTGGAAGTAGAGAAAGGAGGGATGCGTTTTCACTGGGGGACCCCTGGAGCAAAGCAGGTGGGGAAAAGTCCAGGACCCAAAGGAAGTGTCAGCTTCCCTGGGTATCTCCCCATCTTCAGCAAGGGGTGCCTCGGCTCACTTTCCATATGCACATCCCAAGCAGCCCACCCTGGCACAGCCCTGGGTGTTCTGAAGATCCCACATCTTCCCTGGACCTCCAGGAATGTTAGGCATAGCTGCTCTGAGCTGCCCCACCCAGACTCGACCTTTGAAAGTCTTACCCAGGCTGATTCACTGTCCTTCTATTACTCAGCCTTTCTGGGTGCTGTGTTTGGGATAACGGAAGGCACGAAGGGTAGCCTGGGGATTGCGGGCAGTGTTGAGAGTGTAATGGGGTGCGGGGAAGGCTACAGACAGGAAGGAACCTGAGTGCCTGGAGGGGTGGGGAGGTATCTGGGGAGGATGGAGCCCCAAGCAAGAAGGGTCTCAGGTGGGGCTCCCATTTGCGTGTCCGGGTGGCACGGGGGTGACAGCCTGTGGGGGTTTGGGCAGAGGTCAGGAGAGACAGCTGAGACAGCACAGGAAGCCCTTCCCGCCCCTAGCTGCCACCTCCTGCGCCGCGGGTCCACGCAGCGTCACTCCCTCTGTGCCTTGTGGGGCAGCCACTGGGGATGGACAGAGTCTGGCAGTGGGTACAGGAACCCTTGCCACAGTGGGTGACCTTGAACTCCTGAACTCAATCCTAAAGTGCTAGGATTACAGGCATGAGCCCCGTGCCTGGCCGTGAACTTTATCTTAATTTTGAAATAAGGTAGGGTTCGGTAGTTCATGCCTGTAATCTCAGAAATTTTGGAGGCTGAGGCAGGTGGATTGCTTGAGGTCAGGAGTTTGAGACCAGCTCGGGCAACATAGCAAAACCCTGTCTCTTTTAAAAATCCAAAAATTAGATGGGCGTGGTGACGTGCATCTATAGTCTCAACTACTCAGAGGCTGAGGTGGGAGAATCACTTGAGCCCGGGAGGTCGAGGGTGCCATGAGACATGATTGCACCACTGCACACCGGCCTGTGTGACAGAGCAAGGCCCTGTCTCAAAATAAATTAATTAATTAAATAAAACAATAGTGGAGCATCGGGAAAAGAGATCTGGAAAGGGGGCACAGGGAAGGGGGAACCCTCCTGGGCCACCTGAAACCCCACTATGGGGATCACCAGCAGCCACCACCTCTGTCCCACCGCCATGTTAACGGTCCCAGCTGGGTATGGGGGAGACTGGATTCTGCTTTTCCTCCCTGAGGTCCCAGCCTCGAAGAGCTGAGTTCTCATGAGGAGACTGGAAACTCTCCTCCAAGCCTCTCAGAGTTGCAAGGAAATGAAGCCAGCATCAGATCCAACCTCTCCAAAAAATCCAGTGCAGCGATCAGCCCGTGCCTAACGCCCAGCACGCGGGGAACTCACTGGGTCTTGAGCAGCTCAAGCCCACTGCCGATTGCCAGAAATTTCCCCCTGTGCTGTATGGGAACCATTTCCTGAATCTGCCATACTAACCCCAGTGTCACCCTTAGGGTCCCCCAAGATCCCCACACCTGCCTTCCCCAGGACAGACTTGCAGAAGTGCTCTCCCGTTCCCGGGAACATGCCCACCGTCCGTCTTCCTCCCTGGCCGTGGCTTGGTTCCCCCACCACGTGGGCTTGTGTCTTCGGCGTGGGCTCCGGTTGGTCCATTCCTCTAACACTGGGATATGGAACAAGGGATTAAAGCTTCCCACAGCCACGGGGGCAACAGCAAGGCCTGAGCTTAAGGATAATTTCCCTTCTCTGCAAAGTCCAGGCATTTAGTCCGAATGGGCAGAGTCTGCAAAGAGTGGGCCAGGAAGGGACCGGGAGCAGCCACAGCCCAGATGGCCCAGAAGAGCAAGCGATTGTCCCCAACCTGAGCGAGGTCCCTAAGACCCAAGGTGGCCGCTGATCTCTTATCCTCAGAGGTAGGAGGGAAGGTGGGTGGGAGCCTGGGAGGGGGCTCCAGGCAGAGATCGTGTGTGGCGGGGAGAGCAGCCTGGTCTCCTACCCTGCCCCAGGTCCCTGGGAGGTTCGGGGAAGAGCTTCCTCCTGTTTGCCCTCACTCTTCACCTCCTCTCAACACTTAATGCCACCTTCTGGGTGTCCACTGTGTGCCCAGCACTTTCCTGTACCCCTTCTCGGTGAATTTTGAAAAATATTATCTTTAGTTTCTTATAGCAGAAGTCATATGTACTCCAGTTTGTTTGCAATGTAAGGATTACAAAAAATCTACACAGAGAAAGCAGCGGCTGTGCTGCGGGTTCCCTCCCACCCCCACCTCTGCCCCCACGCCCACCCAGGCACAGTGGAGTGTGAGTCATTCCAACTGAAATTAAACGAGATATTGAAATTAAATGGCATGTAGAGAAGAGAGTTCATTTTCTTCTCACCATTGGCTGGCAGCGCCTGGAGGGAAGATCGCGTTCATTTGATGCACAATTCATTTGCTCGTGGAGGAGAACTCGCTGCCGGGAGAGAATTTCTGAGCATCTAGCTTTTTTCTGGGGAGTTGCAAGGGAGCCGTACCCACCCTCCATCCTCAGCTGAGGCAGCCAGGGGCTCCTGGGGAGGTGAGCTGGCTCTCCAGGCTCCCAGGACAACTTAAGGGCGGGCTCTGGGACTCAGGATTCCCCCTTCTGTGCAGACGCCACTCTGTCAAATATTTTTATAGCTGGAAGATGGAAAGATGCGGTGATTGGTTGTGAAGTCCTCAGCAACCTTTGATACGCTGGTGTGTTGGACCTTGGTGTGCCGGGGGTGCCCTTCCAGAGAGACTGGGCCATGTTGGGAGAGAGCCCAGCCCTGAGGCTCAGCCGTGAGCCGTCAGCAGCCAGCACGGGTACCACCTGCCTCTCAAGGGGTTAGCCCGGCACCAAGTGCTAGTGGGTGATGTGGCACCTGCAGACTTTAAATATAATTTTCAATCTAATTTTCAATCTCTGAAAAAGGAAAGAAATGAGCGTTGATTAGAGGCAGTCTACAGAAGGGGGTAAAAATGCAAATTCTGAACCTGACTGAGTTCAAATCCTGGCTCCGCCACTTACCTAGCTGGTAACTCTGGGCAACTTACTTCACTGCGCCGTGCCTCAGCGTCCTAGCTGTAAAATGGGATCATAATGAGTGTCTGCCTTTTACGCGTGCTGTGCTTACGTGGCTTTTGGTGTCTGGCACATAACAAGCTCCAACTAAATGTTCACGACCTGCTAATGTTGAGGGGCTTCTGTTTCCAGAGGCTGGTCATTAAAACATGGCTGCATTTTTGTCTCACATCAAAATAGTACCATTGACATAGGTACTGTCATCCCTGTTTTTCAGACATGGGAACTGAAGCACAGCGAGGTTAGGTGGCTTTCTCAAGGTCAGTCATTCTTTTTTATTTTATTTATTTATTTATTTATTTATTTATTTATTTAAAGACGGAGTCTCGCTCTGCCGCCCAGGCTGGAGTGCAGTGGCGCGATCTTGGCTCACTGCAAGCTCCGCCTCCTGGGTTCACGCCATTCTCCTGCCTCAGCCTCCCGAGTAGCTGGGACTACAGGCGCCCGCCACCTCGCCCGGCTAATTTTTTGTATCTTTAGTAGAGACGGGTTTTCACCATGTTAGCCAGGATGGTCTTGATCTCCTGACCTCGTGATCCACCCACCTCAGCCTCCCAAAGTGCTGGGATTACAGGCATGAGCACCATGCCCGGCCTAATTTTTGTATTTCTAGTAGAGATGGAGTTGCACCATGTTGACCAAGTTGGTCTCAATCGCGACCTCGTGATCTGTCCTCCTTGGCCTCCCAAAGTGCTGGGATTACAGGTGTGAGCCACCGCACCCGGCCAAGCCTGGAATTATATCAGGGTCAGTTCCGCGACTAGGCAGAGATCCCCTCGGTAAAGGGTCTGGGTGTCCCTGTGTTTTGTATTCCTAGACCTGCACTGTCCTGACTGGCAGCCACCAGCCACAGGTGGCTCCAGAGCCCTTGACCCCTGGCTGGCTTGAGTCAAGGTGTGTTTTAATGTAAAATACACACCAGCTTTCCAAGACTTAAGGCAAAAAGAAGAGAAATGGAAACTATCTTATTTTAATATTTTAATATTAAATCAAATATTAACATTGATTTAATATTAAAATTAAAACAATTTTAAAATTGATGACATGCTGAAATAATTTTTGGAAAAATTGGGTTAAATGAAAGATGTTATTACAATGAATTTCACCTGTTTCTTTTTACTTTTCTTTTTTTAATGTGGCTACTAGGAAATTGTAAGTGGCACTTGTGGCTCGAGCTAGATCTCTATTGGCCTTAGGCCTCGCCGGCCTGGCACCCCACAGAAGGTGCCCAGGAGAGCCTTGTAAATGGATGCATGGATGAATGAATGAATAAGCGGGTAAGTGACTGAATGAAGGAGTATGGGAGTGACCAGACCCTTGAGAACAGGACCACAGTGCATCAGAGTCCCGGCTGGCCCCATCCCTGGTGTTCTCAGACTGTACAGAGAGGCAGGTCCCTTGGTGAGGGGTCTGGTGCCCCCAGGTGGAGTGAGTGAATGGGCCAAGGAGCCGTGCCCATGAAGGACTGCCCGAGTATCCTCCAACCAGCCTACTCCCTGGGCAGGGCCTCACGGAAAGCCCCATGCTGACCCGGGAAGCAGCATCCTACAGAACAGCTCAGGCCCCTCTGGGGTCCAGTATGCACCCCTGGCCTCTCCCAGCCCCTGGCCGATGCATGTGACACTCCCATGCTTCTAGTGTTGCCTCCATGTGTTCATCCAAAGCCCACAGGGGGCCCGGACCACACTGTAGCAGGCTTCGAGCCACCTGCTCTGCCTGCCCCAGAGGCCTCACAGAAGAAGGTCAAAGCTGTGCTCAGCCCCCAGATCGTGGTGCCCAGGCCAGCCCAGGCAGGGGCCTGCACACCCCAGCACCCACTTTGACGCTCGAGAAAAATTAACTTTGAAGCTGCCAGTCTGAGCAGCTGAGCCAGGCAGGCTTTAGGAAGAATGCTAAGGCTTCTAACTCTGCAGCCTCTGGTGCACCCATGTACAGATGGGGCACGTGGTCTGAATTTCGCGGGGAAGCCCACTGGACTCAACAGCGCTCCCCTCTCTTTTCAAAGATGTGCAGAAACCCTACTCATTTGGAACACTTGGGAACAAATATTTTACTTAAGGTCTCAGGTAACAGACTTTTAGCCCTTAAGCGCAATGCTTAGTTAAACATGGTAATGGTTTAGGGGAGGAGTGTCTAACAATGGCATTTATACTTTTCTTTATGACCAGTGGTGGTGTAGGGAGGTACGAGGCTGGACTCTGTTGGATCAAAATGCTCTTGGCACTACTGGGCGTGGAGTACTGGCCTGGGAGTCCCTCCATAGCTCTCCCAGCAGCCACCCTGTTTGGATGTTGGGTGTCCTTTTCACAGTTCTTCGCTCCCCTGCTCTGGTCATCAGCTCTCCCTCCTGTGCAGGGCAGGGCAGCGTGTTCAACCTCCTTCCCTGCAGCCCCTCCCCCACAGCCTACGTAAACCACCTTCAGACGGCTGCCGCTGCTACGCTCAGCTGGAAAAGCCAAGCTTATCCAGCGTATGTACAGTTAGGTCCAAAGTTTGGGCCAGCTCTTGCCTCTGATCACTGGGGGGTCTTTGGTGCCAGGCTTTGGGTCTCCCTAGGCTCCCCTGCTGTCTCCTGGTTCTCTGTCGAGATGTGGACAGGTGAGGTCGCCAGGTATGCCCTCAAATAAATGGCATTCCTGTCCTTCTCTGGATATAATTAGTCTATGAACAGAAATGCCTGTTGCTCGAAGGCAGCAAGTTCCCTACAGTTAGCAAAGCACCAATCTGTGTGTCTTCGAGATGGTTTCAACATCTGCTACTTCCTGAATTTGGCAGGAAATAATTAATTCAACAAAGCAAGTTCACCCATGGGCTGAGGGGGGCACAAGGCTGAAATCCGGGAGCTACGCTTAATCCCTATCCACCTGGCCACAGATCCTGTCCCTTCCCCTACCCCACCCACCCCACGTCTCAGGGACTCACTTTACCTCTCCACTCCCACACACCCATCCCACCTTTCCCTACCACGTCGTCAACCCCAAGCAAAGCTGGGACCTCCGACTCTCTTGTTTTGGGAGGTCCCCCTCCTGAGCCCAGCAAGCTTATAAAAAAATTCCACCCATTTACACCATTAAATACCATTTGTTCTGGAACATTTAAAAAATAATTTTTGTAATTTTGCATTTGAAATTATTTGGCTATAGGTAACTTAAATGGTGGGTAACTTAAACTTGGCTATAGGTAACTTAAAACGGTGGACCAGGCATAGTGGCTCACACCTGTAATCCCAGCACTTTAGGAGACCAAGGCGACCTCACCTGAGGTCGGGAGTTCGAGACAATCCTGACCAACATGGAGAAACCCCCTATCTACTAAAAATACAAAATTAGCCGGGTGTGGTGGTATATGCCTATAATCCCAGCTACTTGGGAGGCTGAGGCAGGAGAATCGCTTGAACCCAGGAGGCAGAGATTGCAGTGAGCGGAGATTGCGCCATTGCACTCCAGCCTGGGCAACAAGAACGAAATTCTATCTCAAAAAAAAAAAAAAAAAAAAGGCCGGGCGCGGTGGCTCACGCCTGTAATCCCAGCACTTTGGGAGGCCGAGATGGGCAGATCACGAGGTCAGGAGATCGAGACCATCCTGGCTAACACGGTGAAACCCCATCTCTACTAAAAACACCAAAAATTAGCTGGGCATGATGGCAGGTGCCTGTAGTCCCAGCTACTCAGGAGGCTGAGGCAGGAGAATGGCGTGAACCTGGGAGGCGGAGCTTGCAGTGAGCCGAGATCGTGCCACTGCACTCCAGCCTGGGTGACAGAGCGAGACTCCGCCTCAAAAAAAAAAAAAAAAAAAAGTAACGGAGGCCATGACTGCTTGGCAATTACGGATATTCAGGAAGATTGGCGAAGCTAAACTTCATTTTGCTTCTAAACATACTGAAATCGTTGTGAAGACTACACTTAATGACAGAGTTTCTGTGTCTTTTTTTTTTTTTTTTTTTTTTTTTTTTTGAGACGGAGTCTCACTCTGTCGCCCAGGCTGGAGTGCAGTGGCGCGATCTCGGCTCACTGCAAGCTCCGCCTCCCGGGTTCACGCCATTCTCCTGCCTCAGCCTCCCGAGTAGCTGGGACTACAGGCGCCCACAACCGCGCCCGGCTAATTTTTTGTATTTTTAGTAGAGACGGGGTTTCACTGTGGTCTCGATCTCCTGACCTTGTGATCCTCCCGCCTCGGCCTCCCAAAGTGCTGGGATTACAGGCGTGAGCCACCGCGCCCGGCGTTTCTGTGTCTTAAGTAAACTTTTATTAGCTTGGATTTTGCAGTTTTCTCCATATTTTAGAACCCATAAGTTTTTTGTTTGTTTGTTTGTTTTTTAACTTTTGGACTAGGTAATACATTTTCATGATCCAAGTTGCAAGAGGAACAAAGGACATAGAGAAAAGTCTCCCAGGACCTCTGCCCGCCCCATCCCTTCCTCACAGGCAGCCAAAAACCCTGGTTTCCAGTGGAAACTTATGGAAATGTCTTATGCTTTAAAAAGTGCAGATCCAGATTCTCCTCCCTTTTTGTTTTATTTTTATATTTATTTTTATTTTGAGATGAAGTCTCGCTCTGTCACTCAGACTGGAGTGCAGTGGCGTGATCTCAGCTCATTGCAGCCTCCACCTCCCAGGTTCAAGTGATTCTCCTGCCTCAGCCTCCCCAGTAGCTGGGATTACAGGTGCCCACCACCACGCCCGGCTAATTTTTATATTTTTAGTAGAGATGGGGTTTCACCATATTCATGCTGGTCTCGAACTCCTGACATGGTGATCTGCCCACCTTGGCCTCCCAAAGTGCTGGGATTACAGGCGTGAGCCACTGTGCCCTACCTCTCCTCCCTTTTTTATGCAATGATTGAACATTTGTATGGTCTTCTACACCTTGCATTTTTTCACTTGGAGATCTTTCCATAGCAGCACATAACAGCCCAGGCGCAGTGCCGTGCACGTGTAATCCCAGCACTTTGGGAGGCTAAAGCAGGAGGATCGCTTGAGGCCGGGAGATTGAGACCAGGTTGGGCAATATAGTGAGACCCCGTTTTTACAAAAAATGAAAACAATTAGCCGTGCATGGTGGCGTGCTCCTGTAGTCCCAGCTCCTTGGGAGGCTGACATGGGAGGATTGCTTGAGCCCAGAGGGTAGAGGTTGCAGAGGGTGATACACCACTGCACTCCAGCCTGGGCCTGGCCCATAGAGCAAGATCTCGTCTCAAAAAAAAATAAAGACGGGATATAAAAGCTTTGTCATTCTTTATTTCTTTATGGCTACAAAGCAATCTTTTGCTTTTGGGTTTGAGGGTTTTTTCCGCCCCGGAACATCTTTATAGGCTCCTGGGTAGCTCACCAACCCAGGCATTGCCCACCTCCTGGCACAGCCCCCATTCCCCTGAGCTCTCTGTGCCCCAGCAGCCCTGCCCTGCGCCCTCTCACCCCAGCAGCAGGTGGAGCCAGCTTCCCAGGCAGCCACAGATCTGGCTGCCCGTCCCTGCTGAAAATGCCTCCGTAGCCAGCTGCTAGCATCGGCGCAGAGTCCCAGAACAGGACCCCAGCGCCTGCAGGTCTCCGAGGACCACACCGCTCACTCCCTCGGGTCCAGCCCGTTGGCCTCCTAACCAGCTGATCCTGCCCTCCCGGCCCTGCCCTCTCTAATCCCTGCCCCGCCATCTGCCCCTCCGGCCCCTCCACTTTGCTTCCACACCCACCTCACGCACACCATCAGTCAGGATCTCTGCCCACGGCCGCAGGCTCCATGAGGCGGGGGTCTTACTTGTCTGTTCCCCAAACTGCCAGCATGTGAGCGAGCGTCCAGCACTTATGAGATGCCCAGGAAGTAATATCAGGAATGAACGAGCGAGTGAGAGACTGCCGTAGTTCTTCCCGTCCCAAGCACGGGCTAGGAAATTTGAGACCTGACTCCTAATCCCAAATGCCCCCTCACTCATGGGGGACCTCCGGCAACTCGCTCCCCATGTGACAGCTTGACTCTCCTTACCCACATCAGTGGGGCGCCCCCAAGGCCGGCGCAGTTCCTCCGTCCTTTTCAGCGCCCCGCCCATCTCTTTTCCTCCCCTTCATCTCCTGCTGTCCCGTGGCTTCTGCTTTCTGGCTTCCTTCCTCTTTCCGTGTGAATCCTCTTGTTTTCTTAGCACCCACTTTGCCCTCGTACCTCCTCCCTGCAGGAGGGCTGCCCCCTACCACCAGGGGCCAGGCTGTTACTCTGTGTGTGTTTTTGAGACAGGTCCTCACTCGTTTATCTGGGCTGGAATGCAGTGGCGTGATCGTGGCTCACTGAAGCTTTGAACTCCCGGGCTCAAGTGAGCCTCCCACCTCAGCCTCCCGAGTAGCTGGGACTACAGGCGTGCACCACCATGTCCAGCTAATTTTTTAATTTTTTGCAGAGACAAGGTCTTGCCGTGTTGCCCAGGTGTGGAACTCCTAGCCTCAAGTCATCCTCCTGCCTAAGCCCTCCAAAGTGTTGGGGTTACAGGTGCACACTGCCACGCCTAGCTATGTTCCTTCCTCTCTGCTGCAGAGCCAGCCATTGGGACTGCGGGGCCCGTGCACCCTCGGCTCTGCCACAGCAGTGGGGCTGCCTGGCATCTGTGGGTTATACGGTCATGCCAGGGCCTGGCTGCTGTGCTGGGTGAAACGCTTCTTCCCTCCCTTGACCTCTCTTTCCTCCATTATTGTTTTATTACAGCCTCGTTGAGGAGGCATTTTCTTTTTTTCTCTTCTTTTTTTTTTTTTGGAGATGGAGTCTCGCTCTGTCACCCAGGCTGGAGTGCAATGGTGTGATGTCAGCTCACTGCAACCTCCGCCTCCCAGGTTCAAGCAATTCTCCTGCCTCAGCCTCCTGAGTAGCTGGGATTATAGGTGCGTGCCACCATGCCCAGTTAACTTTTGTATTTTTAGTAGAGATGAGGTTTCACCACGTTAGCCAGGCTGGTCTCAAACTCCTGACCTCATGATCTGCCCACTTTGGCCTCCCAAAGTTCTGGGATTACAGGCGTGAACCACTGCATCCAGCAAGGAGGCATTTTCATGCCATAAAATTCACTTGTTTTAAGTATTCAATTCAATACTTTCAGTGAATTGACAGGTCTCTCTGCCCCTGTGCATGCCCTCCTCCTTCCCAGCCTCAGTCCCAGGTAACAACCCATGTGCTCTCTGTCGCTAAGGACTTGCCTGTTCTGGACATTCCATATAAATGGAGCCATACCGTATGTAGAGTTGTGTGACTGGCTTCCTTAAGTGTGTTTTTGAGGTTTATCTACATTGTAGCATGTATCAGCACTTTATTTCTTTTTATGGCTGAATAATACTCATTCATAGTCCAGGCACGGGTGCCCACATCTGTAATCCCAGCACTTTGGGAGGCCAAGGCGGGCAGATCGCTTGAGCCCAGGAGTTCCAGACCAGCCTGGGCAACATGGTGAAACCTCATCTCTACAAAAAAATACAAAATTTACTGTATTTTTGTATACAAAATGCCGTGGTGGTGCAGCAGGCCTGCAGTCCCAGCTACTCAGGAGGCTGAGGTGGAAGGATCACTTGAGGTCAAAGCTGCAGTGAGCCAAGATCATGCCACTGCACTCCAGCCTGGGTGACAGAGTGAGACCCTGTCTTCCCCAAAAAGCAAAAACAAAAAAACAAAAACAAAAACATCCGCCATCATCTGGCTGGACCACATTTGGTTTATCCGTTCATTCGTTGACCCACAACCCACAGTCGGCTTGTTTCCATCTGTGGCTACTGCGAGTCAAGCACTGTGAACACGTGTGTCTAAGTCTTTGTATGACCATGTGTTCTCTTGGGTAGTACCTAGAAGTGAAATTGATGGGTCGCGTGGTAAATAAATGCTTAACTTTTTAAGATTCTGCCAAACTGTTTTCCAAAGTGGCTGTATTATTTTACCTTCCCAGCAGTAATTTAAGCATTCTTACCCACCCTTACCAATATTTGTTTTCTTTTTTAAAAAAATCACAGCCATCCTAGTGTGTATGAAATGGGATCTCACTGTGGTTTTGATTTGCATTTCCCCGATGACTAATGATGCTGAGCATCTTTTCACGTGTGTGTTGACCATTTGTATATCTTTTTTGGTGAAATATCTACTGAAATCTTCTGCCCAGTGGTGTTTTTGTTTTTGAGACAGGGTCTCGCTCTGTTGCCCAGGCTGGAGTGCAGCGGTGCGATCATAGCTCACTGCAGCCTCTACCTCCTGGGCTCCAATGATCCTCCTGCCTCAGTCTTCTGAGTAGCTGGGACCACAGGCACGCACCACCATGCCTGGCTAATTTTTTACTTCTTGTAGAGACGGGGTCTCCCAGTGTTGCCCAAGTTAGTCTGGAACTCCCAGGCTCAAGTCGTTCTCCCACCTTGACCTCCCAAATTACTGGCATTACAGGCATGAGGTACTGCACCCAGCCCAGTCTTTTGGGGTTTTTTTGGTTTTTGTTTTTGTTTTTGTTTTTTTTTGAGATGGAGTCTCACTCTGTTGCCCAGGCTGGAGTGCAGTGGCATGATCTCGGCTCACTGCAACTTCCACCTCTCAGGTTCAAGCTATTCCCTGCCTCAGCCTCCTGAGTCTTTTTTTTTTTTTTTTTTTTAAAGATAGGGTGTTGCTATTTTGATGATGTGGCCGACTATCCCCTCTGTTGGGACATGCTTTTTGTGCTAGGTACAACGGCCTGGGCTTGCTTGAGTCTGTTTCCTGTCCCTTTAACACCTGGGCGGCCACTGTGTGTGACTCTGATCCATGTCCACTGAGGGACAGCACAGTGAGAATCCCCAATCAGACTGCCTGACGGGAACCCAGGCTCTGACCCCCACTTACCTCGGCAAAAGTGAGGACACCACTCCATGCATCAGTCACTTCATCTGCAAAAGGGGAACCAAAATAGTACTGACCTCAGAAGTCTATGCAAAGTTTGCATTTGAAGTAGTGCCTGGAACTTAGGCAGCTCACAACAAATACTAGTTATGATTTCTCTGGTTCCCTCGACTTCATGGTAAATTTACACTCACGCTCACTCCATCTTCACAGCGGTCCTCTGAGTGGTTCTCCTCAGCCCATGCTGGGGTGAGACACTGACACTCAGAGAGGCCAAATGACATGGCTAAGGTCTCACACAGCCCAGGAGGGGCTGCTGAGGCTTCAACCCAGGTCAGGGGATTCCAGATCCCTGCCACCTCGCTCCCCCATGGCTGCTCCCAGGAAGACAAAGTGAGGTTCATTCCATCCATCTGAAAGTCAGGCAGAGGCTGTTCTGATATCCCTGGGCCCCACGCTGACGCCGCTCGATACACCAGTGTGTGCCAGGGGCTCAGGCATAGGGCTCAGTGGTAAGAGACTCAGCTCCCGCTGCTGCAAGAGGAACCCTCAGCCCTGAGGGAGGCAGAGCTGTGAGGACACAGGGTGGGGATAGAGGGTGCCGATGTTTGGGGACACTCAGGAGGCCGGTGTGGGGCATGAGGAGGGGGCATCTCAGAGCGGGGGCTGCGGAGCCACAGGCTGAGCCTCCTGCATGGATGGGGCATCCTTGCCTGTTCCCCCTGCCAACCCCGCTCCTGGGGCCTGTCTCCCCAGAGCCTGTACTTTTTGAGACAGAGTCTCACTCTGTCATCAAGGCTGGAGTACAGTCATGCGTTCTTGCCTCACTGCAACCTCCACCTCCTGGGTTCAAGCAATTCTCATGCCTCAGTCTCCCAAGTAGCTGGAGCTATAGGCATGTGCCACCAGGCCTGGCTAATTTTTGTATTTTTAGTAGAGACAGGGTTTCACCACATTGGCCAGGCTGGTCTCGAACTCCTGACCTCAGGTGATCTGCCCACCTCAGCCTCCCAAAGTGCTGGGATTATAGGTGTGAGCCACTGTGCCCAGCCCCGTACTTCTTTTTGTTTGTTTGTTTGTTTGTTTGGCTTTATTTATTTTTTGTTTTTGAGACAGGGTCTCACTGTGTCACCCAGGCTGGAGTTCAGTGTTGTGATCTCAGCACTGTGTCTGGCCTGCAGCCACCTTTAACCCTCCACCCTGCTTAAGAAACCATTGTTGGGCTGGGCGCAATGGCTTATGCCTGTAATCCCAGCACTTTGGGAGGCTGAGGCGGGCGGATCACAAGGTCAGGAGTTCGAGACCAGCCTGGCCAGCATGGTGAAACCTTGTCTCTACTAAATATACAAAACATTAGCCGGGCGTGGTGGCACGCACCTATACTCCCAGCTACTCAGGAAGCTGGGGCAGGAGAATCGCTTGAACCCAGGAGGCGGAGGTTGCAGTGAGCAGAAATCACGCCACTGCACTGCAGCCTGGGCTACAGAATGAGACTCTGTCTCAAAAACAAAACAAAACCAAAAGAAACCATTGTTGAATAGGAAACCGAATGTCACAGGTGCACCACGTGTTGGTAGGACATGGGGAGTTGTGAATGGGAAGATGGTCTCCCTCCTGGCCCCACTCTCCACCCTGCAGGACCCCTAGGAGGTGATGACCCCTGGGCTCGGGTCCCTGCAGAGTGGGGTGTGGCTGCAGGGTGCTCCTCCTTGTCCTGCACCCTGAACCCAGAACTTTCCTGGGAGCTTTTCCTCCTGACATCCACAGAGCAGCTCCCTCGTACCTGCCGGGGCTTCCTCTACAATCACTGGCTCATAGAGGCTTTTTCCTGCCCGTCCTGTCTACAGTTTTGAGTCCCCATCCCCACCCTTTACAGCCTCCGCTGTAAACGTTTTCCCCGTAGCACTCAGGCGCTGATACCCACAAGGGGCAGGGTTTGGCCTGTCTCTCTCAGCCGCTGTATTCTCAGGGCCTGGAGTGGTGCCTGATAGGCGCCAGTAAATGTGTAGAGCTCTTGTCAAACTGTGCACAGGAAGCTACTCTCCCAACCATTAATCCCCAAGGGGAGACAGGGTGGGGGAGAAATTGTTCTAATTCTCCTACTTCCTCTGCAGACCGAGTCTCCAGGTCTGAGAAGGAAGGACTCAGAGGGCTTTGGTGTCAGGGGCCTACCTTCCCGTCCTGCACCCCACACCTGAAGAATCCCAGCCTCCAGCGTCTGCCTTTCCCTGCACTCTAGGGGATTCTGATCACAGGCAGGTGTGGGGCTGCAGCCCTGGCCTCATCTCCGGGGTCTGCAGGCTCAGTGCTCCCTGCAGCTCTTCCCAGGTGGTGGGACAAGGTGAGGCTGCTGAGCAGGACTCTCCTCCCAGAGCCCAGGGATCCCCACTAGCAGCTGCCCACTACCAGCCCCCACCCCCAAGATGAAGATCGAGTTCCTCGGGCAGGCACCTCACCTGGCTGCCAGGAAAGTGACGTGCAGGTGGGCTCTCTGCTGCTAGATTTAAAATTCTCTGTCAGAGCCAACTATTAACACCACCTGGGTCAGCCTCGACCTCCTAGGCTCAAACAATCCTCCCACCTCAGCCTCCTAAGTAGCTGGAACTACAAGCATGCGCCACTATACCTGGCAAATCTTTGTATTTTTTTGTAGAGACGGCAGGGGTTGTGTGTGTGTGTGTGGGGGGTGTCTCACCATGTTTCCCCAGCTGGTCTCAAACTCTTGGACTTGAGCAATCCTCCCACTTTAGCCTCCCAAAGTGCTAAGATTACAGGCATGAGCCACCACACCTGGCTTCACCTAGGGGTTTTTACATAACACCCGTACCTGGGCCCTACCTGGGCCAATTAAATCAGAGCCCATGGGGCAAGGCCAGGGCCTGGGTATTTGCTTCATTCATTTTTATTTATTTATTTGTCAGCTCGTCAGGTGATCCTGGCATGCAGTCAGGGCCAGGAACTACTGGAAAATACTCAGGGGTTCTCAGTCAAGAGCATGGTGCTCCCAGGGGACAGGTGGCAATGTTGGGAGATATTTTTTGGTTGTCATGACTTTGAGGAATGGCTCTCCTGGCACCTCGTAGGTAGAGGCCAGGGATGATGCTCAGCACCCACAGTGCGCAGGACAGCCCCCAGCACAAAGGGTGACCGGCGCAGATGCCGACAGCGCAGACGCTGGGAAAGTGATGCTGGAGTGTAAACCCACTGTTCTCACGGCAGCAGCCTCCTGGGGGAGGAGGCAGTCGGATTCTTTCCATTCCTCATCTCAGTCTGTACAGTTGACAAAACACATCCTCCTCAGCCTCCACTCATTACTGCAGCGTCCCCTCCCCCAGGGCTGAGGCTTGGGCCAAACTCCGCTGAGATGAGCAGCTCCTGTCTCCGCTGGAGGCAGGAGAGCGCAGGAGTGGAGACGAGCAGTCAGAAGGCACTCCTCGCTGACTGGGAGACCCATGACCTGTGACCTCCCTAAGTCTCAGGCCCCACACCTGAGAGGGTTGTCATGAACAGGCAGTGACGTGAGGGCTGCCTGCACAGTTGGCATCAGGTTAAATACATAACCTGATAAATAAGGAAATCCCCAGTTCTCCTTTGAGGAAACAGAAGCCCAGAGAAAAGCTGATCTCCACTAGTGTTATCCCTTCTGCACCCTTCCAGAATAAGAAGGCAGGGTGAGGGCAACTGCCTGTCATCCCTAGGGACTTCTGCGGCCACCATTAGAGGAGACAGTTCACAGCGGCTCTGCCCCAAAGCTCCCTGGAGAGGAGCAGGACATAGGACGCTCAGCAGCCCAGGAAATGGCCCCTTGGGACCTTCAGGAGGTGCTGCACTTCCCCAGGGACCCGCTGACTCCTGAGGGGCTGGGACGCAGGGAGTCCCTGGGAAAGGCAGGAACTGGCAGTGCAGGGGAGATAGATATGAATCAAATCTGCACAATCATGAAAGGGAACCTGGTTCCAGGGCAGGCACAGCTGGGCTGGGAGGTGACTGACAGAGGGAGACACTGTGCCGTGGGGTCTCGGAGCCTTCGTTCTTAGTTGCCTAGGCTTGTCCATCTCAGTTCCTCAGGAGCCTAGGTCTGGTCCCTGACTCCCCACACCCAGCGAAGGGACGGCACACAGCCAGGCATGATGATTTGCCCACAGCCAGCTTGTTGAGCCCCCTCCCCATCCTGCCCTGAAGTCTCTGAGCTCTTCCTGGCTTTCTAGCCCCTCCCCAGGGATGTGCCCTCAGCAGACAGCCACCTGCACAGGCCTTCCCCAGCCCAGCAGTTGGGGCAACAGCTTTGATGGGCACGCCCACCACCCCAGCACCGGCCAGCAGCAGGTCCCATCCTGCCTCTGGAGGGTGGACGAGTGGAAGGAACGTCCTGCCCCTTCTCTTTGTTAGAGGCGGGGGAGTGGGGGACATGATACATTTCCTGCCTGTCGGTCTGGACCCTATAAGGTCAGGGGAATCTAAAGATCGCTCCATTTTTAGGAATGACTCAAGCAACAGCACACGGCTAGGACGATGACTCCATTTCCTGCAACTCTTTGCCACATTCACCAAAGGAATGTCACTTTCCTGCTCCGTGACTCAGTTTCCCCTTCTAAGCCTCCAGAAATATATAGGGCACGGGGTGTGGAGACCTTGGGCTTGTAGGGTGGAGAGGGTACCACAGGCTTGTGACAATGACATGGAAAGCACAGGGCAGGCATCTTTCTGTTCCTCCTGCCCCACTGGGCAGGTGTCTGCAGAGGCCTCCACACAGGTAGGGCTGATGGAGGGACTGTGCCTCCTAAGAAGCCCATCTGGCCAAAAGACCTCTGTGTCCACACCGTGGGGAGCTGGGCGATTCCTCTCCCTGAAGCTTATCAAGGTCATCGCCAAACACCTGAAGCTTCCCGGGGGGTCAGAAGGCAAGCCCTGACCTCCTTGTAGGGTGCAACCCCAGGTTCACCCCGAAAGTGGGGTGCAAAGGCTTGCTTGGAGAGCAAAAGGGAACCCCCACAGCCGGAGCCACAGGGAAGGGGCACTGTCTACCAGTGCCTGGGGTCCTGCACCAGGGGAGGGCGGCTGCAGACGGCGAGATGGGGCGGGGGAGCTTCTTGTCCTCGCCTCCCCTCTTCGCATTCGGGCAGCGAGGTTCACTGGAGCCGGGCCCCCCAGTATGGGAGGAACCCTGGTGCCCCTTTTCACCACCCAGGGCTGGGGTGCAGGGCCGCAGGGAGCCCGGCACACAGCCCCGGAGAGGGGCGCACGGTGGGGAGCCCAAACTTGCCCCGGGACCTCCCAGGGCCTAGCGGGAGGAAACAGGCGAGCAGCGAGGGGTCAGGACCGCCGCCGAGGGCGCCGGGCGGGTCCTGGCACGCTCCCCAGGGAGACGGCGGGCTGGCCCGCTCCGCCCCGCGCCCGGCCCGTGCAATCCTGGCGCCCGCGGCCCGGCGGCTGCAGTCAGCGCCGCCCTCCAGGAGCGGGGCGGGACCGCGGGAGGCGCGCGGCGGCCCGAGCGCCGGCCGGGCCATGACCCCCGCTGCTCTCTCTTGCAGGCTTGTCGCCGCGGCCCCCCGAGCCAGACCGCCGCCGCCACCACCAGCGCCCGGGCGGGCCTCGCGCGCCCCGGGCGCGGCTCCGCAGTGAGCCCACCAGGAAGGAAGCGGTGAGTGCCCCGCGCCTTGTGCCCGCCGCCCCTTCTCCTGGACGCCCGGCTTCCTCGAGCAACGCGGCCCCTGCCGGGCGGCGTCCACCTCCCGCAAGCTCCAGCCGCTGCAGGGGCGCGGCTCGGGGGGCGGCGGGGGACCCACGCGGGCCCGGGCGTCCCCCCAACTTCTTGTAGACTTTGCTGCGAAGACACAGGCTTTAGGAAACTTGGCCCGGCTCTGGCGGCGCTGTGCAACTTGCACCGGCGGTGGGGGTGTGTCCCCGCGCGGAAGCCTCTGGCCCCCACTCCCCACCGGCCACCCCGCACCATCACGAGTTCCTTGGGAATGGACCAGAATGCCATTCCTGAGAGCTGGAAGGCAGCCCAGCGGGGGGCGGGGGCAGGAGGCCTCCCGAGGAACCATTTCCCCTCTATCGAGTATTTCCAAATCTATTATTTATGAACCGCCTCACTTAGGGGCCCCCCTGCGCTCCCAGGGCATCAAAGCATGTTTGCAACCGCAAAGGGCGACCCGTGTGGACGCACGCGCGCCTTCTCCTGGCTGGCTGCGGTCGGGCGGAACTGGGGGAGGCCTCAGTAAAAAGGGGCACCCGCAGCTCCCCCCAGGGATAGGCGGAGGGCGGGGTCCGAGGGCGGCTGGGACTTCTCTCAGACCGCCTCTGGCTGCGGGGCCCAGATGGGATCAAGGGAAAATCTGTGCAGGCTGGACAGACTTTGGACCCCGGAGGAAGAGGGAGGAAGGGAAGGCTGCGAGGCAAAGGCACTTCGGAGGTAGTGCAGGCCTCGGGGAACGAACGCCTCAATGTACAGGTGAGGAAACTGAGGCTCTGAGAGGCATACCCTGAGTCACAGGCTCTGGCGTTTCCTGCCTAGACCCCACCCACCCAACGCTGTGAGAAGTCCCCTGTCCTGGGCTGGGTTAACTCCAAAAAGCACCCTCACCTGTGCAGGCCACGCCCTCCTTGGGTTCTGCGCCCCCACCGCTGGGGACCGGGTCCTGTGGATGGGAGGAGGCCATGTATTTATGGAAACACTTAATCCCTCTGCCAGCCCCAAGGAGGCTGAAAGCTCACCACCTAATCTCCTCTCCCTGGAAGCGCCTTCCCATGCCGGTGGGGTGCACCCCAGACCCACGTAGGGTGTATTTTCCCAGCCCAAGGTGTAGGTCACCTCCAGAGACTTGGGAGCGTCGCGTCAGTGGACACTGAAAAAGAGAGCAGTGATATTTCATGCTTACCGAGCACTCCTCGTGCACCAGACCCTGCGTTTTCTGTTTTAATCCCCTGACCAACTCTCCAACCAAATACCGGGTCAGCCCCGTTTTAAAGATGAGGAAGCAGGGCCGGGCACAGTGGCTCACGCCTGTAATTGCAGTACTTTGGGAGGCCAAAGCAGGAGGACTGCTTGAGGCCAGGAGTTTGAGACCAGCCTGGGCAACATAGTGAGACGCCCCCCCCCCGGCCCGCCCAGCTACACCAAATTTTTAAATTAGCTGGGAGTGGTGCATACCTGTAGTCCCAACTACTTAGGAGGCTGAGATAAGAGGATTCTTTAAGCCTAAGAAGTTGAGGCTACAGTGAGCTATGATCACACCACTGCATTCCAGCCTGGGCAACAGAGGGAGACCCTGTCTCTTAAAAAAAAAAAAAAAAAAAAAAATCCCCAAAAAATTAAAAAATAAAAATGAGGAAACAGAAGTTTGTAAAGGCAAAGTGACTGATGCAAGGTCACATGGCTAGAAAATGGCAAGGCCAGGGCTGGAACCCTGAGCCATGGTACTGAATTGCTCTGACCTACAGTGGTAGCCAGGCTAGGCCTCTGGGCCTGCTGAGAATAATCCCCCATCATTAAAAAGATTAGTAAGTAATGATGGGGCCCAGGCACAGTGGCTCACACCTGTGATCCCAGTGTGCTGGGAGGGTGAGGCAAGAGCATCACTTGAGGCCAGGAGTTTGAGACCAACCTGGGCAACATAGTGAGACTCCTTTCTCTAAAACAAAAAAACAAACAAACAAAATTAGTAAGAGGTTGTAAACCAAAAAAAACCAAAAAAACAAAAAACACACACAAAACAAAAAACTTGAAGTCTCTCAATCATCTGAGTGGATCACTCCCCTCGGCTAAGGGCATTCCAAAGTTAACCTGAAAAGCTAGTTCAGGCCATGATGGGAAGTGGGGTCAGACATGCCTCATTATACTCTCCTCCTTTTTGAAATTCAGGCCCAGCTGACCAGCATTAACATCAGTGCAGACCTTCAGATTAATAGGAGAATTCCTTTAAGTCTGATAAGAAACATGTACAATCTATTCTCTCTCAAGCCAAACCCCTTATGGTAACCCAGACATTCCTTTCTATTGGTTCCAGGTCTTTAGATAATAACTCTTTTGGGGGTTTTTTTGTTGTTTTTTCAGATGGAGTCTTGCTCTGTTGCCCAGGCTGGAGTGCAGTGGCATGATCTCGGCTCACTGCAACCTCTGCCTTCCAGGCTCAAGCGATTCTCCTGCCTCAGCCTCCTGAGTAGCTGGGATTACATGCGCGTGCCACCATGCCTGGCTAATTTTTGTATTTTTAATAGAGATAGGGTTTCACCCTGTTGGTCAGGCTGGCCTCAAACTCCTGACCTCATGATCCTCCCGCCTTAGCCTCCCAAAGTGCTAGGATTACAGGCGTGAGCCACTGCACCCAGCCCAGATAATAACTCAACCATTTGCCAATCAGAAAATCTTTGAATCTTCCTATGACCCAAAAGCCATGTCCCCCAATTCCCACCTACTCCCCGCTTCAGTTCTCCCACCTTTCCAGATGGAACCAATGTAAATCTTATTTTTTTTCTTTGCTTTTTTCTTTTTATTTTGGCGGGGGGACAGAGTCTTCCTCTGTTGCCCAGGCTGGAGTGCAGTGGTGCGATCTCAGCTCACTGCAAGCTCCGCCTCCCAGGCCCACGCCATTCTTCTGCCTCAGCCTCCCTAGTAGCTGGGACCAAGCCCACCACCAAGCCCGGCTAATTTTTTTTTGTATTTTGTATTTTTAGTAGAGACAGGGTTTCACCGTGTTAACCAGGTTGGTCTCGATCTCCTGACCTCGTGATCTGCCCACCTCAGCCTCCCAAAGTGCTGGGATTACAGGCTTGAGCCACCGCGCCTAGCCTTTTTTTGTTTTTGTTTTTGTTTTTTTGAGATGGAGTCTCACTCTGTCACCCAGGCTGGAGTGCAGTGATGCAATCTCAGCTCACTGCAACCTCCGCCTCCCAGGCTCAAGCAATTCTCTACCTCAGCCTCCTGAGTAGCTGGGATTACAGGCGCCCACACCACACCCGGCTAATTTTTTTGTATTTTTAGTAGAGACAGGGTTTCACCGTGTTAGCCAGGTTGGTCTCGATCTCCTGACCCTGTGATCCGCCTGCCTCGGCCTCCCAAAGTGCTGGGATTACAGGCTTGAGCCACCCTGCCCGGCCAATTTTTGTATTTTTTTGTGGAGACAGGATTTCACCATATTGCTCTGGCTGGTCTCAAAGCCCTCTTATTTTTTGGTAAATGTTTTTATTGACATATAATGTACAGAAAGGTGCTTGAATCCTAAGGTGTTCAGCTCTGTTATTTCACAGTGGCCCAGAGAGGGCAGTGGGCAAGTATTTTGCTGTGAGTCACATGGCTCATCCGTGGGAGGCCAAGCAGGTGGGGATTTCGGTGGGCCTTCTGTCCCCACCCCATCCTGTTTCGCTTCCTGCTGGTGAAGGCTTTCTGTGGGCCAGGTGGAGGTCCCAGCCACTCAGAGAGGGGCTCACTGTCCCTGCAGGACCGTGGCTAAGCTGAAGGCAGCCCTTCCTTTTGCACTCTGTGGACCAGGAAGGAAGCACATGAATGCTTGCAGCATTGTTTCCCAACCCAGTTCCTTTGGCTGGAATTGCGGGAATTCGAGTCCTGCTGCAGAAAGAAGGAAGAAAAGCACCATGTGTGTCGTGAGCCTGCTGGGAGCCCGCTTGCCTGCACTCTCTTCCCTGCTTGCAGTGTGACCAGGCCCAGAGAGCTGAAGGGGCTTGCCCAGCCTCCCCCACCACCCTGCCCCACTGGGATTGCAGCCCACTCACCTGGCAAACAGTCACATTCCTCAGCTGTGACTCTTCTTCAGCCCTACCCTCTTCTGGGTCCTCCCAGGAGGTCTCTGTTAGGCAAGCAGGGCAAGGTGCCACCGTGACTCAGGACCTCCATGGGGTTACTCTGATTTCATCTGGGAGGTGGTTCTGCAGGAACCAGTTCATTCACTTTCCCTGTCTGGTTCTCCAGGTCCCCATCTGGGACAGCCAGACGTTAGAAATCAGATGACCTTGAATAGGGTGGTCAGATTCAGCAAATAAACACAAGGATAACTAAGTTATCCAGCTAAGTTTTCATTGTTTTTGTTTGTTTGAGGTGGAGCCTCACTCTGCTGCCCAGGCTTGAGTGCAGCGGCGTGATCTCCACTCACTGCAACCTCTGTCTCCCAAGTTCAAGCAATTATCCTGCCTTGGCCTCCCCAGTAGCTGGGATTACAGGTGCCCTCTGCCACACCCAGCTAATTTTTATATTTTTAGTAGAGATGGAGTTTCACCATGTTGGCCAGACTGGTCTTGAACTCCTGGCCTCAAGTGATCTGCCCACCGCCTCATCCTCCCAAAGTGCTGGGATGACAGGAATGAGCCATCGCAACCAGCCCCGGCTAAGTTTAACTGCAGATAAACAAAGAAGAGTTTTTATGACTGTGTCCCCTGCAATAACTGGGCATCCTGTATTTTACCTAGTCACCTCTCTCTGACCACTTCCAGCTCTAGACTTGTATGAGTCTCTCCAGGATGGGTTTATCTCATACCCTAGAGCTGAACTTCTGTGATCCACAAAAGCGGTAACTGAAGGGAATAGGCAAACATTGGAGCCCGCTTTGATAAGCAGGGTCCCTCCAGCCAGCAGGAGATTCTGTCTCTGCTAGGCAGTCAGCACGGGCCCTCCAGTCAGCAGGAGATTCTGTGTCTTTGATAAGCGGGGTCCCTCCAGCCGGCGGGAGATTCTGTCCCTGATAGTCAGTGTACAACTTGGTTGCTTTTGACTTTATGAAAGAACACAGCATTTTGCTTTTCTGTTTGCGCTGAAAATCTGTAGAGGGCGAGCTGGCAATCAGTTATGTTGTGGGCTGGTAATTTGTGGCACCTGCCTTCAAGGCTGTTGCAAAAACAAACACAGCCAACATGGAAGTGGGACCTGTCCCTGGAGATGCTCTTGACCTTAGAGAAGCTGTGTGGCATGCATGACATCTGATGTCCTTCTGTGTTGCTGCCCCTTAGGAGGGGGTGGACCTCTGCAAAAGAAGTCAGTGTTTTGTTTTGTTTTGTTTTGTTTTTTTGAGACAGAGTCTCGCTCTGTCACTCAGGCTGTAGTGCAGTGGCACAATGTCGGCTCATTGCAAGCTCCGCCTCCCGGGTTCACGCCATTCTCCTGCCTCAGCTTCCCGAGTAGCTAGGACCACAGGTGCCCACCACCACACCTGGCTAATTTTTGTATTTTTAGTAGAGACGGGGTTTCACCGTGTTAGCCAGGATGGTCTCAATCTCCTGACCTCGTGATCTGCCTGCCTCGGCCTCCCAAAGTGCTGGGATTACAGGCTTGAGTCACTGCGCCCAGCCGGAAGTCAGTTTTTATAATTGCACATCCTTGTCACCAGAGAGAATCCTGTGACCATTTGGCGACAGGGAGATTTTTTTTTTTCTTTTTTTGAGATGGAGGATTTCATCTTGTTGCCCAGGCTGGAGTGCAATGGCGCAATCTTGGCTTACCGCAACCTCCAACTCTCGAGTTCAAGCGATTCTCCTACCTCAGCCTCCCGAGTAGCTGGAATTACAGGCATGTGCCCGGCTAATTTTGTATTTTTAGTAGAGACGGGGTTTCTGCATGTTGGTCAGGCTGGTCTCGAACTCCTGACCTCAGGTGATCCACCCACCTCAGCCTCCCACGGTGCTGAGATTACAGGCTTGAGCCACTGTTCCTGGCTGACGGGGAGATGTTTATGCCTGGGTGCAAGAAAGAACCTGTTCTTCTTTAAGCTGTTGTGCAAATAATTAACAATCTGATATTTCAAAGGGAACATAAACAGAGCCCAATTCAATATGAAACGGAAGTTTTTCACACCCCTGCAAATGTGTGAAAAAGATAGAACATTTATACCTCAACTAGCAGTTCTTTTGGGCCCAACTGCTCCCATACCATTGTGCCAAGCTAAGGGTATCCTCGCCTTAAATCTTTTTTTTCTCCCATTAAATCTTTATTTTCTTTTCCTTTGTGTGTTTATGTTTTTGTTTTTGTTTTTGTTTTGAGACGGAATTTTGCTCTTGTTGTCCAGGCTGGAGTGCAATGGCACAATCTCGGCTCACCGCAACCTCCGCCTCCCGGCTTCAAGCTATTCTCCTGCCTCAGCCTCCCGAGTAGCTGGGATTACAGGCATGCGCCACCACGCCCGGCTAATTTTGTATTTTTAGTAGAGACGGGGTTTCTCTGTGTTGGCCAGGCTGGTCTCAAACTCCTGACCTCAGGTGATCTGCCCGTCTCGGCCTCCCAAAGTGCTGGGATTACAGGCTTGAGCCACCGCACCAGGCCTTAACTCTTTATTTTCTAGTTACAAAGATACGTGTTTTTGTTTGTAACAAACTCAAACAATCTAGAACTCCAGCGTGTGGAATAGAACACTGCAACCCATTTCAGTGATGTGGGCTTGGCTCTGGTGTCTGGCAGCCCAGCTGTAGCTTGCTAGCCCTGGGTGCTGGGAGTCGCTGGACATCTGTGAGCTCCAGCTCCTCATTTGTAAAACAGGATGGTGATAATGTTTATCTCTTAGGGCATTGTTCGGGTTCAGTGGCATCGTTTTTATAGCAAACTTGGCCCAGAATTTGGCACATTGAAAACAGCAGGATATCTATCAGCTGATATTGTCATGATGATGATAATGAAGTTTAAGGTAAAAGTAGCTCCTCCCCATGGTTAGACAACCGTATGGCTTCTATTCAGACAGATGTAGAATCAAAGCTGTAACTCCTCCTTCTCAGACATTTCAACTCATCTAAGGGGCCCTCTCCCGTGTAAGCATCTGCGGTCTCTGCAGGGGGCTGACCCTGGATCTCACGAAGTGGACAGGGCTCTCCACACTTCCACATAAATTCACCCCCAACATAACAGGCCACACTGTGGAACTGGAGTCACATAGGGGGGCTGCCCTGGTGGTACCTAGTGGCAATCACACTGATGACAATGATGAGGATGATGATGGTGAAGGTGGCAGCAACAATGATGACAGTGACAAGCATGACAATAGTGAGGTGACAACTGTCTTAGTCCATTTGTGTTGCTGCAAAGGAATACCCACGGCTGGATAATTTGTAAAGAAAAGAGGTTCATGCCGGGCGCTGTGGCTCATGCCTGTAATCCCACCACTTTGGGAGGCTGAGGCAGGCGGATCACCTGAGAGGTCGGGAGTTCAAGACTAGCCTGACCAACATGGAGAAACCCCATCTCGACTAAAAATACAAAATTAGCCGGGTGTGGTGGCACATGCCTGTAATCCCACCTACTTGGCAGGCTGAGTCAGGAAAATCGCTTGAACCCAGGAGACAGAGGTTACAGTGAGCCAAGATCGCACCATTGCACTCCAGCCTGGGCAAGAAGAGTGAAACTCTGGAAAAAAAAAAAAAGGTTCATTTGGCTCACAGTTCTGCATGCTGGACAGGAAACATGGCACCAGGATGGTGAGGGCCTCAGGCTGCTTCCACTCAAGGCGGAAGGTGAAGGGGAGCCACATACATCATGTGGCGAGAGGGTGGCAGCAAGTGGGAAGCAGGGAAGGTGCCAGGCTCTTTTTTTTTTTTTTTTTTGAGACGGAGTCTCACTCTGTCACCCAGGCTGGAGTGCAGTGGCATGATCTCGGCTCACTGCAACCTCTGGCTCCCGAGTTCAAGCGATTCTCATTCCTCAGCCTCCTGAGTAAGTGGGATTACAGGCATGCACCATCATAGCCAGCTAATTTTTGTGTTTTTAGTAGAGATAGGGTTTTGCCATGTTGGCCAGACTGGTCTCAAACTCCTGACCTCAAGTGATCCACCCACCTCAGCCTCCCAAAGTGCTGGGATTACAGGCGTGAGCCACCACGCCCAGCCACCAGGCTTCTTTTTAACAGCCAGCTCTTGCAGGAACCAATAGGGAGCAAACTCATTCATTACTATGAGGATGGCATCAAACAAGCTGTTCATGAGGGATCACCCCATGACCCAGACACCTCCCATCAGGCCCCACCTCCAATGCTCGGAATCAAATTTCAGCATGAGGTTTGGAAGGGACAAATATCCGAACTATATCAATAAGAATGATGAGAACAGGCCGGGCGCGGTGGCTCAAGCCTGTAATCCCAGCACTTTGGGAGGCCGAGATGGGCGGATCATGAGGTCAGGAGATCGAGACCATCCTGGCTAATACGGTGAAACCCCATCTCTACTAAAAAATACAAAAAACTAGCCGGGCGAAGTGGCGGGCGCCTGTAGTCCCAGCTACTCGGGAGGCTGAGGCAGGAGAATGGCGTGAACCCGAGAGGAGGAGCTTGCAGTGAGCTGAGATCCGGCCACTGCACTCCAGCCTGGGTGACAGAGCGAGACTCCGTCTCAAAAAAAAAAAAAAAAGAATGATGAGAACAATGATGATAATGACGGATAACGGTGGTGGTGATGATGAAGATGATGGTGACAACTCTGTCCCAGGCCCTGTCCTGGAGGCTGGTGATCGATGCCTGTTTGGCGGAGGAGGACACAGAGCCTGGGGGACCGAGGCCCAGCACCTCAGACTCGGGAAATGACTTGCTTAAGGTGACACAGCCCCTTTAGACTCCCGATTCTTTCTCATCCTCTCAGCCAGTCCTGTGCCCACTGCCTCCGCGCTGTCCTGGGAGGGAGGCAGAAGCAGGATGACAACGAGGGCAACTGCAGGGACACTGAGGGGGGTGAGAAAACTTGCCGTGTGAAACTCTCCTTGCAGGAGTTCCACACACCCCACATCAAATTGCCCTATGTGGACGTGACCACCCTCGGTGCTGCACCTGCCTGACCCTCACTGCGTCCTGCCCCCAGTGTCACCTGAATCCCAACTGAAGCTGCTCCTGGTCCCCCATCCTCTGGTTTGCTTCCTCCCTCCTTCCCTCCCTGCCTGCCTTCCTTCCCCTGTGTGTTTTGAGGTAGGGGTCTTTCAAGTTGCGAGACAGCTGCTCAGACAAAACCTGTCAGTTCCAGACACCTCTTCTGGGAGCTGGTGCTGCCTGGCACGGCGTAATATAGATCCTTTGCCCGGCCAGAGCCTGGCCCCAGGAACACATCTCCACCAAATCATAGAAGCTGCTAAGAGGAAATCAGTATCCGACGCACACGCTGCCGCCTGCGTCCTGCCATGGGAGACCATGGTGGGGAGTCCAGGCATGTGCAGACTGTCATTGAGCTGCCCTGTCTCTTCTGGATGTTGCCTTTCTTTCCTTTTTAAGCCTTTTTCTTGAAGCAGTTTCAAACTTAAAGAAGAGTTGTGAGAATATAAAGAGGCCCTGCAAATACCCTTCGCCAGAAATGAACATTTACCTACATGCGCGTTCTCATCTCTCCCTGCACATATTCGTGCGTATCATTATTTTCCTATTATTTTCCTGCTGAACAATTTGAGAGTTAAGTTATGGAAATGATGACTCTTGACCCCAAATGTGTCAGTGTATATATATATATATATATTTTTTTTTTTTTTTTTTTTGTGGGTCTCACTCTCTCACCCAGGCTGGAGTGCAGTGGCACAATCTCCATTCACTGAAACCTCCGCCTCCCAGGTATCTGGGATTACAGATGCCCACCACCATGCCTGGATAATTTTTTTTTTTTTTTTTTTGAGACAGATTCTTGCTCTGTCTCCCAGGCTGGAGTGCAGTGGCACAATCTCGGCTCACTGCAAGCTCCGCCTTCCAGGTTCACACCATTCTCCTGCCTCAGCCTCCCAAGTAGCTGGGACGACAGGCACCTGCCACCACGCCTGGCTAATTTTTTGTATTTTTAATAGAGGCGGGGTTTCACTGTGTTAGCCAGGATGGTCTCAATCTCCTGACCTTATGATCCGCCAGCCTCGGCCTCCCAAAGTGCTGGGATTACAGGCGTGAGCCACTGCGCCTGGCTACGCCTGGATAAGTTTTTGTATTTTTAGTAGAGATGGGGTTTCACCATGTTGGCCAGGCTGGTCTCAAACTCCTGACCTCAGGTGATCTGCCTGCCTCGGCCTCCCAAAGTACTGGGATTACAAAGCATGAGTCACCATGCCCAGCCATCAGTGTAGATTTTCTAAGAGCAAGGACCCTCCCTCCCTCCCTCCCTCCCTCCCTCCCTCCCTCCCTCCCTCCTTCCTTCCTTCCTTCCTTCCTTCCTTCCTTCCTTCCTTCCTTTCTTTCTTCCTTCCTTCTTTCTAGACAGTCTTGCTCTTGTTGCCCAGGCTGGAGTGCAATGGCACAATCTCAGTTCACTGCAACCTCTGCCTTCTGGGTTCAAGTGATTCTCCTGCCTCATCCTCCCGAGTAGCTGGGATCACAGGTGCCTGCCACCACGCCTGGCTAATTTTTGTATTTTTAGTAGAGACGGGGTTTCACCATGTTGGCCAGGCTGGTCTCGAACTCCTGACTTCAGACGATCCACCCGCCTCAGCCTCCCTAAGTGCTGGGATTACAGGCGTGAGCCACTGCGCCCAGATGAGCAAGGACCATTTCTTAAAGAACACAGTACAAAAGGCCAGGCACGGTGGTTCAAGCTTGTAATCCCAGCACTTTGGGAGGCCGAGATGGGCGGATCACGAGGTCAGGAGATCGAGACCATCCTGGCTAACCCGGTGAAACCCCGTCTCTACTAAAAAATACAAAAAACTAGCCGGGCGAGGTGGCGGGCGCCTGTAGTCCCAGCTACTCGGGAGGCTGAGGCAGGAGAATGGCGTGAACCCGGGAGGCGGAGCTTGCAGTGAGCTGAGATCCGGCCACTGCACTCCAGCCTGGGCGACAGAGCAAGACTCTGTCTCAAAAAAAAAAAAAAAAGCACAGTACAATAATCATAATCTGAAAATTTAATATTGACCCCAGACTGTAATCTAAAATACAGTTGTTTCTCTTCTGACCATTTTATTACTTCTCTTCTCTTCTCTTTTCTTTTTTGAGACAGGGTCTCGCTCTGTCTCCCAGGTAGTGCAGTGGCAAAATCATGGCTCACTGCAGCCTCCACTTCCCAGGCTCAAGCGATCCTCCCACCTCAGCCTCCTGAGTGGCTGGGATGACAGGCATGCGCCACCATGACCGATAAAATTTTGTACTTTTTTGTAGAGATGGGGTTTCGCCATGTTGCCCAGGCTGAGCATTACTTTTGAAACAAACACACCAGGATGTCATGCTCTCCTGTCTCCCAGTCTCAACAGTAAACAACATCCCGCTGCTCGCATGGTGGCACCTCCCCGTGCCCCACAGCATTTTGTTGTTTTACTGGAGTATTTTCACAGCAAATTCCAGACATCATTCCATCTGTGAGGACTTCCGTACAGATTACTGGTTTTCAAAACCCGCCGGGTGGGCTGCGATCAATGCTGAACAAAGACAGGATGAAAGGGAATAGTTGATAGAATCCGAGTACGTTGTGCAGGGCCGGTCTGCACGTCGCTGGGACGTTGAGTCTATCTTCCCAGCAGCCGCAGTCCAGGGAGGTTTGGGAAGCCTGGCCAGCAGAGGCCCTGGGGCTCTGTGCAGCTTTCCCTCTGGCTTCTTTGTGGTTGACCCTGACATCAGGGCTGCAGGACCCCTTGGCAAGGCTGGCGGCAGGAGAGCCAGCATGGGCACAATGGATAAGGGATGGAGATGAGGTGTGCTCCACCCTCCCCTGTTCCTGGAAGCTCTGTCCCCTGGGGACTCCAAGACTTTCCAGGTCTGCCTGGTCACTAAAGGCGTAGGCTCCACAGTCCAAAGTTCTGGCTTCAAATCCCTGCTCTGTCACTTGCTACCCAGATGACCTTAGGCAAGTTAACGAATTCCTCTGTGCTGTTTCCTGTTAGATGTTTCCTGTGAAATGGGACAGGAATGGTCCCAACTTCATGGGGTTGTTGTGAGGATTCACTGTATATGTATATGTATATGTATATGTATATGTATATGTATATGTATGTGTATAATATACATAAAAGGCTCTGAACAGTGTCGGGCCCATGGTGAGTGCCAGGAAATGTGTCTGTCACTCCCGCAGGCCTGGGCCCTCTCTGTCCCTCAGCCCCAGACCCACTCCTTCGCTACCCCTCACTCCTCCCGTAGGGAAGGATTCTCTCTCCTGCATGTGAGAGTCCTGCAGGGAGCATTTAAAAATCTCAGTGCCAGGCCAGGCGCGGTGGCTCATACCTGAAATCCCAGCACTTTGGGAGGCTGAGGTGGGTGGATAACTTGAGGTCAGGCGTTCGAGACCAGCCTGGCCAACATGATGAAACCCCATCTCCACTAAAAATACAAAAAAAAAAAAATAGCTGGGTGTCATGGTGCACCCCTGTAGTCCCAGCTACTCAGGAGGCTGAAGCAGGAGAATCACTCGAACCTGGGAAGTAGAGGGTGCGGTGAGCCAAGGTTGTGCCACTGCACTCCAGCCTGGGTGACAGAGTGAGGCTCCATCTCAAAAAAAAAAAAGAAATCCCAGTGCCAGCCACACACCAGACCAATTGCCCCGGAATCTCTGGGGGTGGGACTCAGGCTGCAGTTTTTGTTTTTTGTTTTTTGTTTTTTTTTTTAAGAAACAGGCTCTTGCTTTGTCACCCAGGCTGGTGTGAAGTGGCACAATCAAGTTCAAGGTTCACTGCAGCCTCAACCTCCTGAGTTCAAGTGATCCTCCCGCCTCAGCCTCCTGAGTAGCTTGGACTACAGGCACAGGCCACCACGCTTGACTAATTTTTTTTTAAATGTTTTATAGCTAGGATGTCCAAACTTTTGGCTTCCCTGGGCCACATTGGAAGAAGAATTGTCTTGGGCCACACATAAAATACACTAACGATAGCTGATGAGCTTAAAAACAAAAAATCGCAAAAAAAATTCATAATGTTTTAAGCAAGCTTACGAATTTGTGTTAGGCCACGTTCAAAGCCGTCCTGGGCTGCAGGCGGCTGGAAGGCTGCGGGTTGTACAAGCTTGTTTTTTGTTTTTGAGATGGAGTTTTGCTCTTATTGCCCAGGCTGGAGTGCAATGGCACGATCTTGGCTCACTGCAACCTCCACCTCCCGGGTTCAAGAGATTCTCCTACCTAAGCCTCCCAAGTAGCTGGGACTACAGGCACCCACCACCACACCCAGCTAATTTTTTGTATTTTTAGTAGAGATGGGGTTCCACCATGTTGGCCAGGCTGGTCTCGAACTCCTGACCTCAGATGATCTGCCCACCTTAGCCTCCCAAAGTGCTAGGATTACAGATGTGAGCCACTGCGCCTGGCTGTAAGCTTGTTTTATAGAGACAGGGTCTTCTTATGTTGCTTAGGTTAGTCTTAAACTCTTGGCCCCAAGCGATCCTCATGCCTCAGCCTCCCAACGTGCTGGGATGACAGCTGTGAGTTACCTAATCCGGAAGAAGCAGTATTTTGTAAAGCTCCTGGGCGAGGTGCGGACACTGCAGGGCCCAGCTCTTCTTGGCTGTAGTGTGGATGCAGGTTCTGAGTGGGCAGGGCCAGCTCAGGGCCTGAGACTCTGCAGGCATAGCTCCCGGGAAGCCTGTGCTGCTGTTCCATGGGCCATTCTGGGAACAGCAAGGCCCTGGAGAAAAGGCCTAGCTGGAAACCTCGACCTCCTTTCCCTCCCTCGCTGTCATAAGGGACGGCAGCAGCTGACATTGCTCGGACTTTTCCTCTATTCCCAGCACAGATCACCTCCCGACACTCAGTCCTCGCTGCTGCTCAGTGAGACCATTATGTGCCTCATCCCTTTTTAAAAAAAATTTTTTTTCTCAAGATGAATTCTCACTCTGTCGCCCAGGCTGCAGTGCAGTGGCGCAATCTCAGCTCACTGCAACCTCCACCTACGGGTTCAAGTGATTCTCCTGCCCCAGCCTCCGAGGAGCCGGTATTACAGGCACCCACCACCATGCCTGGCTCATTTTTTTACTTTTAGTAGAGACGGGGTTTCACCATGTTGGCCTGGCTGGTCTTGAACTCCTGATACACTCGCCTTGGCCTCCCAAAATGTTGGAATTACAGGCTTGAGCCACTGGCCTGGCCACCTCATCCCATTTTAAAGATGAGGAAAGTGAAGTGTTGAGATAAACTCTCCGTGGTCACATGGCTGGGACCTGGCCCAGCTGGTGCAGTGGGGAAGCCCCAGAGACCACTGCTAAGTTGGAATGGCCACCTTTCATACGCAGCTGGCCCACGCCCGCTCCATCAGTATCTCTCGCTCTCCCTGTCTTCCCCAGGCCCTCACTCTATGTCCTGGTGGTATCTCCCACCCATGTCTTACTAGCTCCACCTGGACTTCCAGCTCCTTCTCCAAACCTTTCCTGACCTGCCATCTTCACATTCACCTGTCCGATTTCTGGCCCAGAGCAAGCATCTCTGACCTCAGAGGCACAGGAATCCGTGGGACCTTGTGCCCCTGGGTGGGCCCGAGCTGCTGCCTTGCTCCCCAGCCTCCGGGTTGCTGATGCTACCAGTCCACCAACAGCTTGCAGACGAGGGCCAGGCCTGGGGTCTCCTCACAGGCCCTAGCCACACACCCTTCTAGAAAGCAGACTTGCTCCTTGGAATCCTCAGAATAAGCTCTTAACTCAAAACCAGCCCCAAAAACCCCAGGTCCAACCCATCTTTGGTTTCTCCCCACCTGTTCCTGCCTGACCTCCCACCCCCTGGGGCTCCTCCCATGGACTGTGCCTTTATCTTCCTCTGGACCTCTGCACACTACAGGCCCCTGTGGGGTGGGGCTCCAGCCTGGGGATCAGGACAGTCCTGGGTTCGAGTGTCAGCTCCACAGTTCCTAGCAAGCTAGTAGCCTCAGGCAGGTGCCACCACCTCTCTGAGCCCTGATTTTTGTGTCTGTGAAGTGGTGACAGTAATAGTACCTTGCGGGGCTGTTACTGAGGAATGAGTGTCAAGAGCACGCAGGGGCCCTGCACCACTGGCTGCTGCTTTTATTTTTCAATTGCTCAGAACTGAGGATGCCTCATGTCACAGGAACATCATGAGAACACTGGTTGGGATAATTCTAATACCCTGTGGGCTGGGGGCCACACGGGCTCTATAGCTCAGGCTGTCAGATCTCCAAAGAACCTGCATTAGGGAAAAAAAAAATGGCAGCATTAGAATGGGAGGTGCGGCCAGGCGCGGTGGCTCAAGCCTGTAATCCCAGCACTTTGGGAGGCCAAGATGGGCGGATCACGAGGTCAGGAGATCGAGACCATCCTGGCTAACCCAGTGAAACCCCGTCTCTACTAAAAAATACAAAAAACTAGCCAGGCAAGGTAGCCAGGCAAGGACCTGTAGTCCCAGCTACTCGGGAGGCTGAGGCAGGAGAATGGTGTAAACCCGGGAGGCAGAGCTTGCAGTGAGCTGAGATGTGGCCACTGCACTCCAGCCTGGGTGACAGAGTGAGACTCCGTCTCAAAAAAAAAAAAAAAAGAACGGGAGGTGCACTGCCATGGGGGCCTCTGGGCCACCCCCGAGCCCTGGCTGGCAGGTCTTCACATCTCTGCAGCTGCAGCCGTCCTGTGGCTCTTGAAAGGAAAGGCTTGGCGGTGTCGGTTCCCTATGATCAGTTCACTGCAGCCTCCACCTCCTGGGTTCAAGTGACCTCACAGAGCCAGGGCTGCAGACGCCGCCTTGGCTTCCTGTATATTTAACTTTGAGGCACCCGTAAGGTTTTTCCACCAGCACAGACTCCCTCTTTGAGCAAATCCAGCCCAGATGTAGTTGACAGGTGGCGTGACCTGGAGGCCGGTGGTTTCTCTCCACCACAACCTCCTGTTTTGCACTCGTCAGGGCCGGGGTGGGGGCCTGGCCGCACATGGCCAACACAAACAAGTTGTGCCCGCCCCTCCTCTGAGCGCTCTCCTCTCTCCACAGGCCTGCAGAGGCGCCAGCATGGGGCTTAAGATGTCCTGCCTGAAAGGTAAGGCCTGCACCCCCGCCCCCACCAGCTCTCATGGCAGGGGGTGGGCTGGGCTGGGGGGCAGGAGGGAGGGGAGATGAAGCCCTCTGCCCTGCAGAGAGAGCGGGGCACCATCCCTTAAAGCAGTCCTGTACACAGCAGGTACCCTAAAAATGCTTGTCATGACCCTGAGCACCCCCCCAAGGCCTTCCATTTCTTTTTTTTTTTTTTTTTGAGACAGAGTCTTGCTCTGTCGCCCAGACTGGAGTGCAGTGGCCGGATCTCAGCTCACTGCAAGCTCTGCCTCCCGGGTTCACGCCATTCTCCTGCCTCAGCCTCCCGAGTAGCTGGGACTACAGGCGCCCGCCACCTCGCCCGGCTAGTTTTTTGTATTTTTTAGTAGAAACGGGGTTTCACCGTGTTAGCCAGGATGGTCTCTATCTCCTGACCTCGTGATCCGCCCGTCTCAGCCTCCCAAAGTGCTGGCACTACAGGCTTCAGCCACCACGCACGGCCCTTCCATTTCACTAGCAGTGAGTGACTGAGAAGGTGGCAGTGCCCTGGGGCCTCAGTTTCCCCCTCAGGGGGCCTAATCCCAGGCTGTGGAGAGTGAGGGAGGAGGAGACCTTTGCGAAGGAGCCAGGCACACGCTGGGCTGTTTTTTTTCCCGAGGACACACCTGGGGCCTGTTATCACCCAGACAGGAGGTCCAGCGTCCAGGTGCTGAGAGAGAAGGCCAGCAGGAGAAAGTTCTAGAAGGACACAAAACCACTGAAGGGTGTTGTGGGTGTTGGCGAAGGTGGCCCAGACTTCTGTCCTGTCTTCTGTCCTGGGGCAGACCAATGCGGGAGGAGACCTCCCATCCCAAGTCCATTGCTGCCCCCTCTTCTTTACCTTGGTGACAGTTGCTTTGGTCTCCCCAGCCGAAAATCTGGGAGTCACGTGGGCGGCCACTGGTCCAGACCCAGCATGCCCGCCTGCTCTGACTTGCGGCCCTGCTGCCTGAGACCAACTCTGGCTCCAGGTGTCCCATGGCCAGTAGTTTGAGGGCCGGGCTCCTAGCCTGCCCCAGGGCCACCTGCCTAACCCCAGCAGCCCCCTCCAGGCAGAGGTCACCTACGCACCTGGAGAGGTGGTCAGGAACTGAGCCAGGCCTGGGATCAGCCTGCATTGTGTGAGTTGTAGCCTCACCAATGCCTCTGTAAGACCTAGATCAAGAGCCTCAGTTTCCTTATCAGTAAAATGGGGATCATGGTGGACCCGTCTCAGGTCACCAGGAGCACCAGAGCAGGGCCTGGCGCACCCTGGCGGTGGCTGCTCTTAATTAATTGTATTATTTCCTTCGTCAAATTCACCAGGCTCTGTAGCCCATCCTTTGGGTTTAGGCAGGTTTAGGGCTTTTGGATGCAAGCTACAGAAGCGGATATTGGTTGACAAGGAATTTACTGGAAAGCCAAGGGGAGCCCACAGGAAGAGTGAAGTAAGGAGAAATGAAAAGGTCCCTGCTGGGAGCCGGGATGAATGGACCACCTTTTAGGTTCCCAGGCTGGGAGGAATCCGCTCCAGGAGAGCATCTGGCCCAGCTTAGGTCTTAGGCCCGCCCCCTTGGCGTGGAGGGAAGTGCATCTTGATTGACAGCTCCTCCAAGACCGCTTGCAGAGAGATTGGTTCCCATGGTGAAAATCGGGGTGTCCTTTGCCAAGCGGGATGGGATGCCAGACAGACACAAACAGCCCGCGTCCCCTCCAGGGCCTGCCTTCCTCTGAGACTCCAGCCTGACCCCACAGAGGAGCGGGCAGATGTTTGTCGAATGAGTATCTGTGAGTAGTTGAGGTTGATCCAGCCGCAGACAGTGGTCGAGAGGGTCAAGCTGAACCCTTGAAACTTGAGGACTTTCTTCCCTTTGACGTGAGTTTCCCAGTTCCTGGCACAAAGTAGGCATTGAGGACACTTTTCTTTAAAAAATAATATGTATCACATAAAACTTACCGTTTTAACCATGAAGTGTACAGGTTAGTGGCATTAAGCACGTTCACAATGTTGTGCAACCATCGCACCACCCATCTTCACAATGAAGGTTTCATCATCTCCAACTGAAACTCTGTCCCCATTAAACACTAACTCCCCTTCCCTCCCCCAGCCCTTGGCAGCCACCATTCTACTTCCCGTCTCTAGGAATCTGCTCTAAGGACCTCATGTCCGTGGAATCATCCAGCATTTGTCCTTTTGTGTCTGGCCTCCGTCGCTCAGCGTGGCGTTTTCTAGGCTCATCCACATTGAGGCACGAGTCACTGCTTCATTCCTTTTCACGGCTGAATACTACTCCACCATGTGGACAGACCACGTTTTCTTTATCTGCTTCTCCAATGATGGACACTGAGTTGTTTCCACCTTTTGGTGACTGTGTCAGGACATCTTTGACAAAGAAACCAGGCCCCTGGAGGTGTCTCTGGGACCACTTTTCTTCCAACCCAAGGCCGGGGCTTGATCAGGAAGGTAGACCAAGACTCTGCAGATCCTGACAGTGCCTGGGAAATGCACTCCGACACCACCCACCCCCGGCCCCTCATGAGTGAAAGCACAGGCAGCCAGCTCAGGGTTCCTGGAGCTGGGAGCTTTTAAAAGGACCACCTTCCTGTCGGCCCTAGAGCTGCTAAGTGCTGGAATGGCACCTGCCCCAAGCACGGCTTGTCCATCCATTTTTCATGGCTGGCTTTGGTGCTACCGGCCCCTGCCCACCCCCACCTGCCCAGCCTGGGTCTCTGAAGGTGATGAGGCCCGCACAAGCATGGTGGTGACTCTGGGAATGGGGAGTAGGGGGGCCAGAACTCTTTTTTTTTTTTTTTTTTTTTTTTTTTTTGAGACAGAGTCTCACTGTGTCACCAGGCTGGAGTGAAATGGTGCAATCTCAACTCACTGCAACCCCTGCCTCCCGGGTTCAAGCGATTCTCCTGCCTCAGCCTCCAGAGTAGCTGGGATTACAGATGCCTGCCACCACGCCCAGCTCATTTTTGTATTTTTGGTAGAGACGGGGTTTCACCATGTTGGCCAGGCTGGTCTCCAACTCCTGACTTCAAGTGATCCGCCTGCCTTGGCCTCCCAAAGTGCTGGGATTACAGGCGTGAGCCACCACGCCTGGCCTGGAGAGAAACATTGTAACTCGACATTTGAAGCAACCAGGAACTCAGTAACATGGCATCTTACTGTCCTAGGGCTGCTGTAAGAAATTACCCCAAACTAGGTGGCTTAAAACAGGAATTTATTCTCTCACAGTTCTGGAGGCCAGAGGTGTGACATCCAGGTGTGAGCAGGGCCTCGTTTCTTCTGGAAGATCTAGGGAGGCTCCTTCCTGCCAAGCTCCTGGTGGCACCAGCCATCCTTTGGTTTGTGGCCGCTTAGCTCCAGCCTCTGCCTCATGGCACATGGCTTTCTTCTTCTGTCTTCCCCTCTCTTTTAAGGACAACTGTCATTTGCTTTAGGGCCCACCCTATTCCAGGATAATCTCATCTCAAGATCCTTAACTCAATTATATCTGCAGGGCTACACGGTGGCTCATGCCTGTAATCCCAACATTTTGGGAAACTGAGGCAGGAGGATCTCTTGAGCCCAGGAGTTCAAGACCAGTCTGGGCAACATCACAAAACCCCATCCCTACAAAAAATACAAAAATTATCGGGGAATGGTGACGTGCATGCCTGTAGTCCCAGCCACTTGGGAGGCTGAGGTGGGAGGATCCCTTGAGCCCAGGAAGTCAAGGCTGCAATGAGCCGTGATCACACCACTGCACTCCAGCCTGGGTGACAGAGCCAGACCCTGTCTCAAAAAAAAAAAAAAAAAAAAAATCACAAAGACCCTGTTTTCAACAATGTTAGATTCCCACTCATAGGTTCCGGTTAGGTGTATCTTTTGGAGCGGGCACCGTTCAGCCCTGGATACAATTACTGTCACTCCCTGGGGCCTCAGCACTACATGCTGCCCAGGGCACCAGGAGGAGGGACCCGCCAGGACCCAGGCCCTCTGCCTCTGTGCTCTAGCCCTGCAGCCTGGCCAAGGACTCAGACCCACCCAGCTGTTTCCAGGTGACCCTCCTGTACCATGCCCCCAGCTGCAGGTCTCCCTGGGTTCAAATCCCAGCTCTGCCCCTTACCAACGATTTGACCTTGGAGCAGGGCCAGCTTCACGGGCATGTGACCTCTGCAGCTACACAGGCCCCATGCTCAGTTTAATGCTCTTAATGCATATTGAACAATGGGCCTCACATGTTCATTTTCCACTGAGCCCCACAGATTACACAGTGGTTCCTGCCTTGGGGCAAGTGACCTTGTCTCTCTAGGCCTCAGCTTCCTCTGGGGTAAACCAAGGCATCCTGCATCCAGCCCACAGGTTTTATTGAGTGCTGGGTTCTGGAGAGGACTTGAAGAATCATAAAGACAGGACTCTGCCCAAGGGTATACTATCTAGAGCCACACCATCCAGTAGAAATAGATTTTAACGTTTCTAGCAGTCCCATGAATAAGGTAAAAAGCAACGGGTATGATTACTTTTAATATGTTTTATTTAATTCAGTGTATTCCAAACATCATTTCAACGAGTGGGGTCCAGTTCACTGGTCTGGGAGGTTCAGTCAGCTGATCGGGAGCGGGGGGGTGTTCAGTTGTCTAGGGGATTTAGTTTTGTGGTTTGGGGAATTTCGTTGTCTGGTCTGGAGGTTTAGTTGTCTGGTCTTGGGGGGATTGTCTCGTATGGGGAGGTTAGTTGGCTGATCTATGGGGTTTAAGTTGTCTGGTCTGGGAGTTACTTGGCTGGGCTGGGGGCTTTACTTGGCTGGTCTTGGGGGGTTGGTTGGCTGGTCTAACAGGGTTTACCTGTCTTGTGTGGGGATTAATTGGCTAATCTGGGGGTCCAGTTGGCTGGACTGGGGTTACTTGGCTGGTCTGGGGGTTCAGTTGGCTGGTCTGGGGTTATTTGACTGGGCTGGGGGCTTTACTTGGCTGGTCTTGGGGGTTTAGTTGGCTGGTCTGGGGGTTTAGTTGTGTGATCTGGGGGTTTGATTGGGTGATGTGGGGGTTCAGTGGCTGGTCTGGGGGTTCAGTTGGCTGATGTGGGGGTTCACTTGCCTGGTCTGGGGGATTTAGTTTGCTGCCCTCCTTTCTTTGCCCCTCCAGTCTGAGAATCTCTCCCTCTAGAACCAAAGTAGGCTTTCTGAGCCAGGAGGCACCTTGGCAGTCATCTTGCAAAGCCTTACATTACATATAGGGAAATTGAGGCCCAAGGAGAGGAAGTGACCAGCTACGGTCACACCAACTAGAAATGAGACATGGGTTCCTTTAGGGAGGCGGCTCGGAGACCTGTTCTTATTCTCTTAGGAGGCGTGGTTACCGGAGGCATGGTTACGGGAGGTGTGGTTACGGGGGTGTGGGCTGAGCCCGCTCAGTAGAGTGTGAGGCATGGTTACGGGAGGCGTGGTTACGGGAAGCGTGGTTACGGGAGGCATGGGCTGAACCTGCTCAGCAGAGTGTGAGGGTCACAGTGGGTATGACATTCTTCCCTGCGGGCTTCATCTCACCGACTCTGACCAGCCACAGCCCCAGCCCTCGCCACCTCCTCCTTCCTTAGCTTCCCCATGGGCTCTGAGGATGTGTAACTGCCCAGGAAGACCCAGGCCCCTTCCCTATTGGGCTGGCTTTGTGTCGATGGCACCCAACGTGGCTGGCTGGGATGGGGTCCGCCCACTGCTGGGCTGGCTTCCGTCTCTACCGTGTGTGACTGTCTGGTGGCTGCTGTGACAAATGACCATACACTGGGGGTGTAAAACAGCAATTTTTATTCTCTCATGGTTCTGAAATCGGCCCTGGCAGGGTCACCCTCCCTCCTCAGCCCCAAGTGAGGAACCTTTCAGCCTCTTCCAGCTTCTGATCACTTCAGGCATCCTGGGTCCAGTCTCTGCCTCCGTCTTCACGTGGCCTTCCTCTCTTCATGTTGCCCTGCATTCAACCTCCCTCTCCTCCTCTTGTAAAGACACCAGGCGTTGGATTTAGAGCCCCTGCGCCCCCAAATCCAGGGTGAGCTCATCACGAGATCCTTAACTAATTACATCTGCAAAGACCTCATTTCCAAATAAGGTCACATTCTGAGGTTCTGGGTTGATGTGAATTTGGGGGACACTATTCAGTCCCCATCAAGTCAGTTCACCTCTGAGCTTCCCCTGTGGGGGGCAGGAATGTGCTTCTCCTGTCTGGCAACAAAGACTCAGCCCAAGGGTGGTAGATATTGAGAGGGTGGCATAGGAGGAACACAACTGTGCCAACACCCCTTTGTTTCCGAGTCCAAAGGAGAGGGGCTGCAGTGGCACCCCTTAAGCAGAGTCCCTCTGCTCAAGGGCCTTTCCGTGGCGACTGTGACCCACAGGAGTGTCCCACGGGCCAAAGAACGTCTCCCTCTTACCTTACCCTATAAAGAATGGCACGTGCCAGCATCAACAGGAGCTGGGCATGGCCACCCTCATCACAGCTGAACTCTACAGATGGGGAGACTGAGGTACAGGGGATCTCTCACTGGCTCAAGGCCACATGGCCAGTTAGGAGAGGTTGGCTCCACAGACAGAAGGGGAACGAGGGAGTCGTCTCCTTGGTTCCTAAGTGCTCCCTCACCAGGCTCCAGCAGGACAGCACAGCCAAGGAAATGGCGTGGTCCTGCTGCATGGTTCTCAGTGGGGTCCGGGACCTTCTGCATAGGCATCACTTGGGAACCAGTCAGACCATCAGATTCTCAGGACCCACTGGATCAACTGAATCAGGAACTCAGGGTTTTCAACACATCCTCTGGGGGAATTCCAGTGGCTGTGTACTTTTGAGGACCACTGGCAAAATGGCTCTGGGGTCAGAGATCCAAGTTCATGTTTTGGGTCAGCCTCTGACTGACTGCAACTTTGTGCAAGTCACTTCCTGTGCCCAGGCCTCAGTTTCTGTGTCTGTAAGATGGAGCATCAACTGGAAAGATCTCCTGGGTCAGGTCTCGAGAGTTTTCTGAGATAGGCACTAAAGATGGTGCCCAAGGAGCCTTTACACCTTCCTGCTGTGGAGGTAGTTGCAGGTGTGTGGGGGCCTCCGCAGGAAGAGTTCAACTGCAGGCATGGGCTTTTCCGCTAGAGTGGCTGGCTGGGGCGTCAGGGCTACCTGGGAGGACCTCTGTGGTCTTTGAGGTTCTGCGGGGGGAACGTCAGCTCCAGCCTGGGTTAACTCCAGCATCACCATGGATACAGGCTCCTGGGAATGAGACTGGCCCCAGCAACTGTCCTGGGGAAGGTCCCTTAGGGCTGCCTGGGGCTTGGTGGGAAAGATGAAGGTTTTCTCCTGGGTTGGTAGCTTGTCATTGTTTTTTTAAAATAGACTTTATTTTTTAGAACAGTTTTAATTGACAGAAAAATTGAAAAGATAGTACAGAGAGTTCCCATATACCCCACACTAGCTTCTGCTGTTATTAACATCTTACGCTCACACGGTCCACTCATTACAGCAAACCAATCAATACAAATCCATTGTTCTTTATTGCTATTTTATTTATTTATATACTTATTTATTTATATTTTTGAGACAGGATCTCACTCTCTCTTTGTTGCTCAGGCTGGAGTGCAGTGGCACAGTCACAGCTCACTGCAGCCTTGACCTCTGGGGCTCAAGTAATTCTCCTGCCTCAGCCTCCCAAGCAGCTGGGACTATAGGTGTACAACGCCATGCCCAGCTAATTTTTTTTTTTTTTTTTTTTTTTTTTTGTAGAGAAGAGGTCTTGCTTTGTTGCATGCGCTAGTCTTAAACTCTTAGCTTCAAGCCTTGACCTTCCAAAGTGCTAGGATTATAGGCATGAGCCACCGCACCCTGCCAGATCCATTCTTATTAACTAATATCCACACTTTTTGTTTTTTTGAAACAGGGCCTGGCTCTGTTGCCCAAGCTAGAGTGCAGTGGCACAACCTCAGCTCACTGCAACCTCCATCTCCTGGGCTCAAGCAATTCTCCCACCTCAGCCTCCCAAGTAGCTGGGACTACAGGCAAGCGCCACCACACCTGTCTAATTTTTTTGCATTTTTAGTAGAGATGGGGGTTTTACCATGTTGCCTAGGTTGGTGTTGAACTCCTGGGCTCAAGCTGTCCTCCTGCCTCAACCTGCCAAAAGCGCTGGGATTACAGGCATGAGCCACTGCACCCGGCTAGATTGGTTATTATTAACTAATGTCCACATGATTCCAATTTCCCGCATACATTTTTTCTGTCGCGGGATCCCACATGACATTTAGTTGTCACACCTCCTTAGGCTCTTGGCTGTGACAGTTTCTCAGACACTCCTCATTTTTGTGCAGACCCTGGCTGCCAGGCATGGCTCTGACTCCCTCGCTCGGGGGACTGAGCCTGGGGGTGGTTGGTGGTTGGCCGTTATGCCACCCATTTTTCTGTTTTTTTTTTTTTTTTTTTTTTTTTTTTTGAGATGGAATCTGGTTCTGTCGCCCAGGCTGGAGTGCAGTGGCCGGATCTCAGCTCAGTGCAAGCTCCTCCTCCCGGGTTTATGCCATTCTCCTGCCTCAGCCTCCCGAGTAGCTGGGACTACAGGCGCCCGGCACCTCGCCCGGCTAGTTTTTTGTATTTTTTTAGTAGAGACAGGGTTTCACCGTGTTAGCCAGGATGGTCTCGATCTCCTGACCTCGTGATCCGCCCGTCTCGGCCTCCCAAAGTGCTGGGATTACAGGCTTGAGCCACCGCGCCCGGCCTGGCACCCATTTTTCTGATTTGCCTTCAGAGGCTTGCGTCTAGCCCCGGGTCAACCCAAAACCCAGAATCCCTCCATATGGCCCCGTGACTGTGTGAATGCCTGGCTCTGCTGGCGGACAGCTGCAGGCCAGAATTGCATGAGAGACTGTTCCTTCCACAAACCTTTATTGTGTCCCTAGTGTGCACTGGGTGCTGGCCCAGGTCCCAGGGCTACAGGGATGAACAAGGCAGTGTGGTCCCAGCCACTGGAACGTACAGAGGTGAGGAATAACCGTAATGCTAACTCAGTGCTGGATGGAAGCTAGTGCCTGCCTACCCAGGGTTGCTAGGGGTGGCATCACCCAGGAAGCACCCCAGCCTGAAGAGCTGGCCTGGTACAGAGCGGGGAAGGGACAGCTGTTCTTGGTAGCAGAAACTCTTGGGCATGGACTGGGAAGCAAGCAGGAGCCTGGCGTGCATGGTGGAGGAACTGGAGGGACCACAGCACCGGAGAAGATGGGAGTGGCCAGCTGGAGCCAGGCAGGGAATATGGAGTTTCCACCCCTGGGGACAGGAGCTCTGTGAAATGGGAGGGTGAGAAAAGCATTCATTCCACTAATACATTTGAGCAGTGTTCAGAACGAATTGGAAATTTCATACATTTGAAGGGAGGTCACATGGTAGAATCCAGTCCCCGCTGAACCAGGAGTTAGAAAATAGCCAAGGTCAAGCACCCCACTTCCCTGAGCTTTCCTGTCCCCTTCTGTAAAATGGGCTCAGGCTCCTACCTGCGGGGATCCTGGGGGAGGTCCTCACCCGCTGCCTGCCGGTGCCACCGCCATGTTCCAGGGGTCTTTGTCTACTCTGCCGACCTCCACACCCAAGCCACAAACAGGAGCCAACACACAGTCGCTGTTCCATGGTGCTGGTTCCCTTCCACTGTGGGACAGAGCCCAGACGAGGGTGTGTCCCGGGCAACTTCTCACAAACATGTATTGAGTACCTGCTGCATGCCAGGTGGCACACTCAGCCCTCAGGATGCAGCAGTGAGCAGCTCAGAGCTCTGTCCATGTAGAAGAAATGGAAAGCATGTGTGAACAAATGCACACCCAGCAGGCTGGATTTCGTGGTGAGCGCTGTGAAGGGAATTGAGCAAGGGGGTGCAGTCGAGGGGATGAGGTGGGGTGAGGGGTTCTCTGTGGTGCCGACACTGGAGTCAGCCATGTGGATGCAGGGAACAGTGTTCCAGGCAGAAGGAACAGCAAATGCAGAGGCCCTGAGGCAGGACCAAGCGCACTGAGCTGGTGAGCAGCGAGAAGGCAGGTATGGAGGCCAGGTTGAGCTGGAAGAGCTGAGGTCTCTGGGGCCAGCAGGTGGTAGAAGCTGAGGTGTGGATTGAGAACTTAAGAGTAATACAGGCCAGGCACAGTAATACAGGCCAGTACTTCAGAAAGCCAAGGTGGGCAGCTTGCTTAAGGTCAGGAGTTGAGACCAGTCTGGGCAACATGGTGAAACCCCATCTCTACAAAGAACAGAAACATTAGTTGGGCATGGTAGCATGCTCTTGTAGTGCCAGCTACTCAGGAGGCTGAGGTGTGAGGATTGCTTGAGCCCAGGAGACGGAGATTGCAGTGAGCCAAAATTGCACCACTGCACTCCAGCCTGGGCAACAGAGCAAGACCCTGTCTCAAAAAAGAAGAAATACAAAGCACTGGAATCATTCTAGCCCAGGAGTCTAAACCTCCACCACACATCAGAATCTCCTGGAAGGCTTCCTAATGGATGCTGCCCCGGCCCGTTAGAGGTTGGAATGAGATTGGTGTAGATGGGTCCCAGGCACTGGTGCTCTAGGAGGCCTCCTAGGTGATTCTCCTGGGCGGCCCAGGCTGACAACCAATGCCCTTGCCTTGCAGATGGGGCTGCAGTGGAGACTGGCTGCCCAAGGTAACAAGGAGCAAGTCAGCCTGGCTGGGAACGCAAGTGTGCAGGCTCAATTCCAGGGCTCTTTCTGGAACCCTCTGAACAGACCTCTGCCCAGGAGGCAGAAGCTCCTGAGAGACACCCCCCTCCAGCCTCCCTTCGGCTCAGGGCAGTGGGGTGGATCATCAAAGCCTGTTTTAAACCAGAGAGCAGATGGCGTCTGATCTCGCCCCGCCCCCTGCCCAGGACAGAGCGGGCAGCCCTCCTGGCTCACAGCAGGGACTTAGCCGGTCTCCCCCATCAGTCACCCATGCTTAAGCTAAACCTCCGGCACCTGATGTCCTCGGAAAGGAGGGAGGCCAGGCCAGTGACGCAGCAGGTGGGAGACAAAGTGCCATTTCCAGCCGTGCCTGGGTAGGTCAGCCCAGCTGGTCTCCACCCCAGTACTCAGCGTTAGTATTCAGGTGATAGTTCCCAAGGACTTTCTCCTCCTCACACTCCTGACACCATGAGGTTAGGAACCATGCTGCCTTTTTCATCCCTGTAGCCCTGGTACCTGGCCCAAGACTTGGCACACACAGACCATGTAACAAATGTTTGCAGAATGAGTGTGCTCTCAGCCTTAGCCACTGTGTGGAGACCCTCCCCGGACTGACCCTCCCGCCGACCAGGGTGGCTGCCCTGTCATCCTTGTCATCCCCATTATCTCGTCATCCCCATCATCTCTGTCATCCTCGTCATCCCTGTCATCCCTCTCATCCCCATTATCCTTGTCAACCCCATCATCTCCATCATCCTCATCAATGTCATCATTCCCATCACCCCCATTATCCCACTCCCCCCATGGGAGATGACTGTGGCCATAGTGTTAACAGCCTTCCCATTTTTGCCAATCTGTTGGGTGAAAAATCGTACCTCAGGAGAAATTCATGCTTCCTCTCTTTTTAACAGGAAACATTTAACTTTTTTTTTTTTTTTTTTTTTTTTTTTGAGACGGAGTCTCGCTGTGTCTCCCAGACTGGAGTGCAGGGGCACCATCTCGGCTCACTGCAAGCTCCGCCTCCCAGGTTCATGCCATTCTCCTGCTTCAGCCTCCCGAGTAGCTGGGACTACAGGTGCGCGCCACCATGCCCGGCTAATTTTTGGTATTTTTAGTAGAGACGGGGTTTCACCGTGTTAGCCAGGATGGTCTCGATTTCCTGACCTTGTGATCCACCTGCCTCGGCCTCCCAAAGTGCTGGGATTACAGGCGTGAGCCACCACGCCCAGCCAACTTTTTTTTTTTTTTTTTTAAGTACAGATGGGATCTTGCTATGTTGGCCATGCTGGCTTCAAATGCCTGGCCTCAAGTGGTCCTCCTGCCTCGACCTCTCAAAGTGCTGGGATTACAGGCATGTGCCACTGCACTTCTTCTTTTTTTTTTTTTTTGAGACAGAGTCTTGCTCTGTCGCCCAGGCTGGAGTACAGTGGTGCAATCTCAGCTCACTGCAGCCTCCACCTCCCAGGTTCAAGCAATTCTCCTGCCTCAGCCTCCCGAGTAGCTGGGATTACAGGCACGCACCACCACACCTGGCTAATTTTTTGTGTTTTTAGTAGAGACAGGGTTTTGTCCTGTTGGCCAGGCTGGTCTTCAACTCCTGACCTCAGGTGATCTACTCACCTCAGCCTCCCAAAGTGCTGGGATTACAGGCATGAGCCACCACACCCCACCTGGCCTAACTTCTGATTGAAGTGTAACATACATACAGGAAAAAGACGCAGGTCCTAAGTCAGCTGCTCCATGCATTTCACACTGACCAACAAACATGTCAGCTGCCCAGAAGCCCCTCAAGCTCCCTGCAAGGGCAACCGGGCTCCTGACATCACAGATCTTGACCTGAATGTGAGCTCCACATGTCTCTTTTTTTTTTTTTTTTTTTTTTTTTTTTTGAGACGGAGTCTCGCTCTGTCACCCAGGCTGGAGTGCAGTGGCCGGATCTCAGCTCACTGCAAGCTCCGCCTCCCGGGTTCACGCCATTCTCCTGCCTCAGCCTCCCGAGTAGCTGGGACTACAGGCGCCCGCCACCTCGCCCGGCTAGTTTTTTGTATTTTTTTTTTAGTAGAGACGGGGTTTCACCGTGTTAGCCAGGATGGTCTCTATCTCCCGACCTCGTGATCCGCCCGTCTCGGCCTCCCAAAGTGCTGGGATTACAGGCTTGAGCCACTGCGGCCGGCCGCCACATGTCTCTTTTGTTGAGCAAGGAACTCGTAGCCGCCCACACCACGCCTGAAAGTCCTCTGAGACCCTCCTGTGACGGCTCAGTGCAGTGGCCGCCGAGAAGGGAGGGGTGTGCGTTCTCAGCTCCCCAACCCCTGAGGGACCCTCTGTCCATGCCTGAACTTCTCCAAGCCTCAGTTTCTGTGAAGTGAGGGCTGACCTGCCTCTCCCAGCGCTAACACGAGGACTGCAGAATATGCTGTAGGTGAGGTGCCATTTCCTGGCTGTCACTCTCGAATGTCATTTGTCACCAAAAAGAACTTCACCATTTACAGGAGGGACACCACCTCTGGTAGGATGGGCTGTGTGCCCTTAGCTGTGTGATCTCAGGCAAGTGACTCAACCTCTTTTTGCCTCCGTTTCTTCCACGATGAGTTAGGCAGGATAACACCAAGGGCTGTTTAGATCATTTCAGGAAGTCAAGTCCTGTAGAGACACTGGCATTGTGGCGCCCGGTGCACATAGGCCTTCATAAAACATGTTGAGGGGCCTGTCACTGCACCTGTCTCTTCTCAGCACTGGGACCAGCAGCTCCTGGGGCCCTGGGCTGGGTCTTTCCCGTCAGCCGTGAGCCCCTCTGTAAGATTCGCTGAGGTTGCCTGGGCAACAAAGGCCGGGTCCTAAAGCATGTTGTTGCTGTCGCAGTCCAGGAAAGTCCTGGTCCCTGATCAGGGAGCAAGCAGAGCAAGGCAGTCCTGGGGCCCTGGGCCCACTCAGGGGGAGCCAGTACTCCCTGGAGAGCTCGCCTTGCGCAGTGGCTGGACCTGAGCTGGGAGTGACAGTGCTTGGTGCCGCTTCGGCCCCTGAATGCTGCTCCTACCTGGAGCTGCAAGTCCAGCTCAGCCTTCGGTCTGCTCTGCTCTCTGGCTGCAGCCTCTCCCAGCTTCAGCTGCCCACAGGGCCCAGGTTCCCCTGGGAGACCCCCAGTTTGCTCCAGTAGCAACGTTCACCACCTTTCTCTGGTACTAACTGGAATCAGCCTGCTTATATTACTCCTTCCATAGCAGTCATAATAGTACTAATAATATGGCCCCACTAAGTGCCTGCCATTCAATACCTTACACTTAGTACCATGCATCCTTGTAACAGTCCTGCAGGATACAGGTTATTATCTAGGGCAAAAGTTACAGTCAGAGCTGGGCACAGTGGCTCACACCTATAATCCCAGCTTACTTAGGGGGCCCAGGCCCTCCTTACTCCCTGAGCCCAGGAGTTAGGAGGCCAAGGCAGCAAGATTGCGTGAGCCCAGCAATTTGAGTTCCACCTGGGCAACAGAAAGACCACCACCTCTTAAAAAAAAAAAAAAGTTAGAATCTCTATTCCAATGAGATGGCTGACAGTGTAGCAACTGTTAGTGCTGATAACTCCCTTTGCAGTAGGAGACAGGGTAAGAAACTTGTTCAGACCACACAGCAAGTCAAGGGCAGACTGGGGGCTTGGGTTCCTCTGGCTTGGGCCATCCTGGAGCCCCTCCGTGTAGCCCCAGGCACTGGGGCCACATGGGGACAGAGGAAGCCAGCAGCTCCATGCCAGGCATGCAGCGCCAGCCGTGAAATGCCCGGTCATTGTTGCAGTGAATGTCAATTACCCCTGTGGTTCCAGATCCTGGGTGACTGGCCTGTTCCCCCGACAGGCCCATGCAGAGTTGCCAGATTGAGGATGGAAAAAAACATAAAAACAGGATACCTGGTTATATTTGAATTTCAGATAAGAAATACTGTCAAGTAGAAACATGTCCCAAATATTACATGGGACATGCCTCTACTAAAAAAGTATTTGTTAGCCTGAGATTCAGATGTGATGGATGGCCTGCATTTTACCTGGTGACCCTGCCCTCCAGGGACAGCTGGCAATGTCTGGAAGTATTTTTAGTCATAGAAGCTGGGGGTGCTACAGGGTCTAGAGGCCAGGGACACTGCTAAACATCGCATGACACACAGGACAACCCCACCTCAGAGAATGACCGCAGTGTCAGCAGCGCCAAGGCCAGGGGACCCTGGTCCACACACGAGCATTTCCGTGGCCAGGCAGGGTGCCAAGTACGTGGCTTTTTTTTCTTCTTCTTCTCATGGTGGTCCTGCTCTTGTTTCCATTTTAGGGATGAGTAGATTGAGGGCTGGAGGAGGGGACACTGCCAGGAAGTGATGGGACCAGGGCTGGACCTGGGCTTCATTTTTTTCTTTTGTTTGGAAACAGAGTTTTGCTCTTATTGTCCAGGCTGGAGTGCAGTGGCACAATCTTGGTTCACTGTAACCTCCGACTCCCGGGTTCAAGCGCTTCTCCTGCCTCAGCCTCCTAAGTAGCTGGGATTACAGGTGCCCACCACCACGCCTGGCTAATTTGTTTTTTGTATTTTTAGTAGAGATGGGTTTTCACCATGTTGGCCAGGCTGGTCTCAAACCCCTGCCCTCAAGTGATCCACCTGCCTCAGCCTCCCAAAGTGCTGGGATTACAAGCATGAGCCGCCACGCCCAGTGCCACCCTCCACCACTTTTTTTTGGTTGTTGTTTTTTCCTTTTGAGACAGGATGTCTCTTGCCCAGGCTGGGGTGCCATGGCGTGATCGCAGCTCACTGTAACCTTGAACTCCTGGGCTCAAGCAGTCCTCCCTTCTCAGCCTCCCAGGTAGCTGGGACTACAGGTACACATCACCACGCCCAGCTAATTAAAAAAAAATTTTTAAAGATGTCTTGCTATGTTGTCCAGGCCGGTCTTGAGGCAGGATTGCTGGGCTCAAGCAATCCTTTGTCCTTGTCCTTCCAAAGTGCTGGAATTACAGGCATGAGTCACTGTGCCTGACCCTGGACCTGGCCTTTGGAATCTGGGCTCACCACACTGTACCCACACCCTCCACAGCCTTCCCAGAGCGCCCAGCACTAGGATGAGCAGGAACAGACCGCGGGAACTGGGAGGGCTGCCCAGGAGGGAGGAAGTGCAGTCAGTGCCCAGGGCAGGAATGTGGTTTGGCTGGGCAGAGCCAGGCAGCTGGGCACCTTCCCCCACCTTGGTGTGTCGAAGCTCCTGTCTCTAGCTCCTCTCAGGTTGTCTCTCTCCAGCAGCTCATCCCTGACGCAAGCTAGGGCTTTTTCCTTAATTAAAAAGAGATTTAAAACATCCACTGCTGTCTCTATTGGGCCTGGGATGCCTCAAAAAGGTAAAACCGCCAAGAGCTGCCCCAGCCTCATCCATAATAACACAAAGCTTTCCCTGTAATTGGAATTAAAAAAAAAAAAAAGATCAAATGCATCTGGAACCCTTGGAGGAATTTATCAGTTTACTTTTGAAAGACCTGCACGAAATCCAGAGACCTGGTCATCTCTGAGGGGTTAGTGTCAGCCCCTGTGACCCCTATGTTCCTGCTTCAGGGCCTTTGTGTGTGCCGTGGGTGCCTTGGGGATCTCTCCTGCCGCTTTCTGATTGACCCCTTCTGAGAAGCCTTTTCCAGCTCCTGGTCTCCCCTAAACCCTGTTTCTCCCCACTGTGAGCGGGCTTATCATCTGCCCCTGGTCCCTACTTGCATTGACCCAGGATCTTGGAAATACCTTTGTGCTTCCAGCCCCCAGAGCACAGGCTGTGCACGAAACCCTGCATGGCCCCTGCAAGGGCCCTGACTTCTCTCTCTGTGCCTCCGTGTGCCCGTCTGGAAGATGGGCTCTGCCTCACTGGGAGGATCAAATGACGAGTGCCCAGAGGCACTCACATAGTCCAGCCTCCCTCAAGCACTGTTCTCAAGGCTCAGCATCGTGGGCCCCTCCCAGCGATGGCTTAAATTACCGGGGACCCTCCTCCTTTTCCTCCAGCTGACCCGGAAATCTTGGGGACCCCATTCCTGCTACTGGAGCCTGGACAGGAGGTATAGCGGGGAAGGCACAGGTAAACCTCTGTAGAGGCCGTTCTTTCCTCAGCAGTGTCTGCAGCACCTGGGGCCATGCAGGGCACACAGCAGGTGCACAATAAATGCCTGTTGACCAGCCACCTCCCTGGCCCAGGCTCAGAGCTGGGGCATTACACTTGTGCTGGAAAGGAGGGTGACATACGCTGGCTCTCCAGGTGAGAAAGCCCCGGCCGAGAGGCAACATCACAGCAGGAAATGGAAGTGAGAGTCAGATGGTGGATTTCCTCCTTCCCAAGCCCCTGGCCATTCCCACAGAATAAGGGAAAATTGTGCCCCCAGAGTCAGGTTGGAACCAGGAATATTTTGTGTAGCACCCACTCCAGCTGTGTGACCGCAAGGGGGCGACAAGGCCCCCGACCCACACTCAGGGGGCTGTAACAGTAGCCGTTGGCACCCAGTAGGTGCTGAATGTTGGCGGAATCAATGAACAAGTGCCCTGACTGAGGACAATTACACCTGTGGTTCAAATCACGTGGTGTGAATTTAAGCTTAGTATAAACTCGTGATCTGAATGACAGCTTGTGTTTACTGAGTGTGCACAGCAAGGCCAGCACTGGGGTTTTCTCATCCACAAAACGCATATAGAATCATCGCACCGCCTTGGCTGGAGTGAGGACTCAAGGGTGGTCCTTAACCTCTTGTGCCTGCCCAGCCGGACCTGGGCACTGTTATTTACCCGAGTTCTGCAGGTGAGGAAGCAGAGGCCCAAAGAGGCGGAGCCACTGCCCAGGTGGCCCGTAGCCCAGGTGGGCCTTCTGGCTGTCCGTCCCATTGTGGGTCCGACAGGCTGGAGCCCCCTGTGTGTGTGATGGCGCTTTGGGGAAGAGGGTGTGGTCCCGTTCAGGGCCTCCAAGCGGAACACCTGGGGTGCAAGCTTGAACTGTTTTTAAAAGAATCAGGCCGCGTGGGGTGGCTCATACCTGTAATCCCAGGACTTTGGGAGGCCAAGGCAGGTGGATCGTTTGAGCCTAGGAGTTCAAGACCAACATAGTGAGGCCCTGTCTCTACAAAAAAGTTTAAAACTTAGCCAGGTGTGGTGGAGAATGCCTGTAGTTTCACCCAGCACTTTGGGAGGCCAAGATGGGAGAATCGCTTGAGCCAGGGAAGTCAAGGCTGCAGTGAATCTGAGCCACAGAGAGAGACCCTGTCTCAAAAAATCAATTAATTGAAATGAAAAAGAACCAGTAGAGGTCGCACGTGAGCCGTGATGCCAGCACTTGCTCCTGTCTCCAGCGCGTGTCTGCGGTGACCTCTGGGCGGCCGGGAGTTCACCAAGAGCTGGCACAGGGAATGGTGCCCTGACCCCAAGGACCTGGGCATCCTGCACAGAGCCTGGATGTGGCGTCTCGGGCACGGGCTTGCCTGACTCAGCATTTGAAGGATCAGGGCTGCTGATCCCAGCAGCAGTGAGGGCAGTGTGCGTGGAGCCTCGTCAAGCCCCAGCTCTGCTCCCCAGGCTCTGTGTATTCCCAGCACGTTACCTCCCTTCTCCAAAGCTCCGTGTTCTCCTTTGTAGCATGGGCGTGATCCTAGTGTTCTCCCTGAGGGATGGTGTGAGGGTTGGTTGCAGGGGTGCAAATGGCAGGCTCGGCCCAGAGCCCAGCTTCGGACGCTGAGGAAATGGTGGTCTCAGGGGAGAGGCAGCACAGCACCCCCAGCTCAGGACCCCCCAGGCCCCGGCCAGTTGGCTGCCCGAGGGCCATTTCTTCCCACACCTGGCAGCCCCACGCCCCACACCTGGCACTTCCTGCAAGGCTGGTGCCATAACAGTTTTACAGCCAGGGAAACTGAGGCTCCAAGAGTAAAGCCACCTGTTCCCACGGTAGCCCTAGCTCAGGGGTTCCCATCCCTGGCTGATAGAGTCACCTGGGAACTTTTCAAAATCCTGGTGCACCTCATGGAGCCATGAATCAGCCTGTCTAGGGTGAGGCCCTGTATAGGTGATGTTAACATCCCAAGGTGATCTCAATGGGCAGCTGCGATGGGAACCACTGTCCTGAGCTAGGAGGGCGCAGAGCCGGGTCTCAAAGCCTGTCTGACCTCACCACGCCAGCACCCGCCTGTGTAACCCATGTGGAAGGCCAGCTCCAGGGCCCCGGGTTCTATGGTCTGGTCTCCGTAGCGCTGCCCCCACTGCAGAGGACGTGGCCGCAGAGCAGGGGTCAGGGCCTGGTGACCCGGAGCACGAGGCTGGGCTGCCTCCCGGGAAGGGGGAAGGGCTTCCCGCACAGGCTCCATCCCCCTGAAGCCTTGGGACGGGCCTGGGTCCCTAGGATCTGCTCCCTTCCTTCTGGAATCCCAGGCTCAGGAAATAGGCTTTTAATAGCCCGAGGCAGGCACATAATTAACAAATAACAATTCTGGCCTTAGCACAAACGAGCTCCTTGTCTGGGGCAGGGCTGGCATTTGGTTTTTAATCCCCAGCGTTGGCTTCATCCTCTTGAGAGCTTTCCCTCCTGTTTGGCCACCTCTGCTGCTGAGGCTGGGCAGCCCCTGGGGATGTGAGAGGGGCTGGGGTCCCTCCCTCCTCCCTGTCTGCCCTCCCCTCTCCCTCCCTTCCTCCTCCATCTCGCCTTCCTCCTTCTTCCTCTTCCCTGTCTCTTCCCTCCTCCTCCTCTCTTCCCCTTCCTGCCCTGTCTTTCCTCCTCCTTCTTCTCCCTCCTTCCCTCTCCCCTTCCCCCTTCTTCCCTCTCCCCTTCCCTCCCTCTATCCTCCTTCCCTCCTGCTTCCTTCTCCTCTCCTCCCTCCCTTCCTCCTCCTTCCTCCCCTCTCCTTCTTCCCTCCTCTCTTCCTTCCCTTCCTCCTCTTCCTCCTCCCTCCCTCCTCTTCCCCCTCTTCCTCCTCCCTCCCTGTTCTCCCTCCTCCCCTCTCCTCCTTCCCTCTGTTTTCTCCTCCCTCCTCCCTTCCTTTCCTCCTCTCCCTCCAACCCCCTCTCCTCTGAGACTTCTGCCTCTCCAGGGCTCACTGAGAACCTGATCCTTCCAGATTATATGTGTGGGTTTTGTCCTCAAGCTCCAGACCATGTAAAAATGCAAATGTGGGGTGTTTTATTTTAGAATCTTGGAGTATTCACCGAGGAAGGGGTTTGGAGACTGAGCAGGGAGGCTCCCTCCTGTTACAGATATGATCATCAGCGATTCCTTTTGTCGGGGGCCTCCACAAGGAGCTCTTTATGGATGATAATAGAGAACACTTACGGGGCAGCTGGCTGGGCAAAGTACTTTCGTGAATTCATTCATTTCCTCACACGCAGCCCTTCAAGAGGGGGCTGCCCTGCCCACCTGCCGCCGGGCTTCTGGCTGTGGCTTTTGTTTTTGGCATGAGCAAGCCTCAAGCTTTCGAGGTTCTGTTTTTGCCAGTTACAACATCGGGTGTGTCCTCGATCCCAGCTCTCCTCCGCAGTCAGTCCTGGATGTTATAGAGGAAGGATTGGCAACCACAGCCCCAAGACCCAATCCTGCCTGACGCCTGCTGTTAGAAATCAAGTTTTATTGAGACAGAGTCATGCTCGTTCATTTCCGCGTTGTCTGTGGCTGCCTTCAGGCTGCCGTGGCAAAGTCGTGTGTGTAGTTTGTGTGGCTCACAGAGATCAAATATTTTCTGCCTGGCCCCTTGCAGTTACATGGGGGCTGTTACATGGGATCATGGCTACGGGAAGCACCGGCTCTTGGGGTCAGCCAGATTCCAGTTTGGGGATGGATCCTGGCTCTGCCTCCCACTAGCTGTTCAGTTGTGTGCAGATATTACTCTCTTAGGTCCCCAGTTTCCACATCTGTGAGATGGGGCTGGTGACACCGAGCACGGTGGCAATGGAGCCTGAAGGAGCCCACGCCTACGGACCCCGTAGCTTGTCTGGGCGGTTGGCAACACATCCTTTTGTTTGTGGTTGTTTGGGGTAGGGATGCCTCTCTCCAAGTGACTTCCTCTGATTTGTTTCACACTCTGGGCTTCTGTGCAAGATTGCAGGAGAAACGTTCTCTTCTTTAAAGACGGTTCAAACCCCACTGCGTTAGACCTGCTTCGGAGGGGCTATGTGGGTGCTGCTGAGGGGCTTAGAGTTCTGTCAGGCTGAAGTGGCCTCTTCCCTCAAAACTACCCAGTCAGGGGCCAAGAATCTTCCAAGACCGGGCGCGGTGGCTCATGCCTGTAAGCCCAGCACTTTGGGAGGCCAAGGCAGGTGGATCACGAGATCAGGAGATCGAGACCATCCTGGCCAACATGGTGAAACCCTGTCTCTACTAAAAATACAAAAACTTAGCCGGGCATGGTGGCGGGCACCTGTAGTCCCAGCTACTCGGGAGGCTGAGGCAGGAGAATGGTGTGAACCCGGGAGGCAGAGCTTGCAGTGAGCTGAGATCGCACCACTGCACTCCAGCCTGGGCAATGAGCGAGACTCAGCTTCAAAAAAAAAAAATTAGCTGGGTGTGGTGGCGGGCGCCTGTAGTCCCAGCTACTCAGGAAGCTGAGGCAGAAGAATCACTTGAACCCAGGAGACGGAGGTTGCAGTGAGCCGAGATCAAGCCACTGCATTCCAGGCTGGGCAACAGAGCAAGACTCCGTCTCATACATACATACATACATACATACATACATACATACATACATACAGTCTTCCAAAGGAGGAAACACGGTTGGGGTTCAGAAGGTAGGGAGGTGACGGGGCAGTGCCTGAGTGAGGGGCGGATGCTGGTCACTGGGCTGAGAATGAGGGGAGGGAAGTGACTGGCTGTGCACAGGTCAAATGGGGTTCATCGTGGTCACCTCACACCAGCCGTGTGTGCCAGGAACCGTGGCGGTCTCTCCCTAGCCCAGGGACTCAGCTGATTCTGCCACTACCACCCCGTGCTTGTCCATGAAAACAAGAAAGCTGCAAAGAGTTAGACTAACAGAAGTTGGGGTGGGGGGCACACATGACCACCCACCCTCTGCCAGCAGCTGCAAGTTTGGGGGTTCCCCAAGCCACCCTCATGTTTGTTCAGTTGCTGAAAGGACCCACAGAAGTCACTAGAGGCTCTGATTCCTGGCTATGGCTCATTCCAGGGAAGGGACCTAGGTTAAGACCAAAGGGAAGACGCTCACAGGGCAGATCCCATGAGAGCTCCAGGCACAGGCTCCCACTGTCCCCTCCCTGTGGAGCCATGGGCAGTGCCAACTCCTCCTGACGGTGGTGAGTGACAGCACGGAGCATTGCCAGGAGGGAAGCCCCTGGCCTCCGTGTCCAGAGTTCTTACAGGGCATTATGGATTGAACTGTGTCTCCCAAAAATTCCTAAGTCAACCTCCTCACCCCAGGGCCTCAAAATGTGGCCTTCTTGGGAGTAGTGTCTTTGCAGGTGTAATGAGTTAAGATGAGGTCATTTTAGTAGTGTGAGCTCCTAGTCCAATATGACGGGTGTCCTTATCAAAAAAGGGAAATCTGCGCTGGGTGCAGTGGCTCATGCCTGTGATCCCAGCACTTTGGGAGGCCGAGGTGGGTGGATCACCTGAGGTCAGGAGTTTGAGACCAGCCTGGTCAATATGGTGAGACCCTGGCTCTACGAAAAATACAAAAATTAGCTGGGCGTGCTGGTGCATGCCTGTAATCCCAACTACTTGGGAGGCTGAGGCAGGAGAATTGTTTGAACCTGAGAGGCAGAGGTTGCAGTGAGCTGCGATCATGCCACTGCACTGCAGCCTGGGCGACAGAGCAAGACCTGTCTCAAAAAAAAAGCTGGGAATTGGGGGCGGGAATCTGGACAGAGACAAGACACAGGGAGAATACAATGTGAAGGCAAGAGGCAGAGATGGGGAGCTTCTATAAGCCTAGGAACGCTAGATTGTCAACAACCACCAGAAGCCAGGGGACAGGCTTGGAACAGTCTCCCTTGCAGCCTCTGGAGGAACCAACCCTGCCGACACCTGGATCTGGAACTTCTGGCCTCCAGATCTATAAGACAATGAGTGTCTGTTGTTCCAGCCACCCGGTTGATGGTGCTTTGTTGTGGCAACCCCAGGAGACGAAGGCACTGGAGCTCCTCTAGAGGCTGATTGATTGCTCACTTTGGAGCTCAGCCTGCAGGCTGCCATCTCTCTGGGCATGACTCAGAGCCCCCCTCCATCAATCATGCCTTTGGACACCCAGTGTAACCACAGCCCCTGGCAAACAAAGACTCTCCTATCAGGCAAGATATTCCAAGGGCTTAGAGAGCACCTCCCAGAAACCATGGACGGAGACCAGACCTCTTTTTAGGCAAGGTTAAATTCTTTACTACACGAAGGGCCTGGAGAGGAGGTGCAGTGCACCCGGGGTCACACAGCTGGTGGCCTGATTCCAAAGCCAATGTGCCTGCTGCCTTCAGTTTTTCTGAGCCTACCACCTTGGTCAAGTTGCAGATGAAACAAGAATTTGGCCTGAATGGCATGGCTCCAGGTCCTCTAGTTGTACTTTTTTTTGTGGATTCAAACAGATTGTCCCTGACAGCTCAGGTGTAACCTGCCTCTCAGAGGAACACCCCTTAGGTGAACAAAAGTTGCCCTGAGAAGCCCCCTGTGATTTCCCCACAGCCAGGTATGAGATTCCCACTGTGCACCTGCCATCCCTTCCTATTGGAGTCAGGGAAAGATTTGCTAACTCTATCAGTAATCTATCACTGCATAACAAACTATGCCAAAACTTTGTGACTTAAACATCAAACCTTTATTATCTCAGAGTTTCTGTGGGTCAGGAATTGAGGAGTGGCTTATCTGGGTGGTTCTGGCTCAGGGTCAATCATGATGTTACATCCAAAATGTTAGCCAGGGCTGCAGTCTCATCTGATGGCTGGACTGGGGCTGGAGGCTCTGGGGCTGAGGTGGCTCCCTCGTGGTTGTTCGCTAGAGGCCTTGATTCCTCACCCACATGAGCTTCTCCACAGCTTGAGCATCCTTGTAACATGGTGACTGGCTTCCCCAAGAGCAAGTGTTCCAAGAGAGAGCAAAGAGGAAGTTGCAATGTCTTTTATAACCTCACTGTGGAAGTCACACACCATCATGTCTGTCCTATTGTTGGAAGCAAGTCACTAAGTCCACCCACACTCAAGGGCTTAGACTCCACCTCTCAGAGCCATGTTTTAGAACCCCCCCACTGACCCTACAATGGTCACTTAGGAACATTGTCCTAATAGTGGTCAAGGAAGGCCCGAGAACAGTAGGAAAAATACCCCCCCAACCCCTTATTACTCAGCTTCTCCCTTTGGTCAAGGGCTCTGATACTTGAGCTAATTTATCCCAGCCTGGCATTGTTTGGGGCAAAACCAAAGTGATGGGGCATAGAGACAAGGATTGTAACACCTAGCTTAATGCTGCCTGAAGGGTTTTTGGTTGTGTTTAAAATTATTATTATTATTATTTTGAGACGGAGTTTCACTCTTGTTGCCCAGGCTGGAGTGTGATGGCACGATCTAGGCTCACTGCAACCTCTGCCTCCTGGGTTAAAGCTATTCTCCTGCCTCAGCCTCCCGAGTAGCTGGGATTACAGGCACACACCACCATGCCCAGCTAACTTTTTTTGTAGTTTTAGTAGAGATGGGGTTTCTCCATGTTGGTCAGGCTGGTCTCAAACTCCCGACCTTAGGTGATCCGCCCACTTCGGCCTCCCAAAGTGCTGGGATTACAGGTGTGAGCCACCGTGCCTAGCCTTCTTTTTGTTTAGACAGAGTCTCACTCTGTCACTTAGGCTGGAGTGCAATGGTAGGATCTCAGCTCACTTCAACCTCTGCCTCCCAGGTTCAAGCAATTCTCTTGCCTCAGCCTCCTGAGTAACTGAGATTACAGGTGTGTGCCACCACGCCCAGCTAATTTTTGTATTTTAGTAGAGACGGGGGTTTCACCATGTTGGCCAGGCTGGTCTTGAACTCCTGACCTCAAGTGATCTGCCCACCTCGGCCTCCCAAAGTGCTGGGATTACAGGTATAAACCACCATGCCCGGCCTTTTTTTTTTTTTTTTTTTTTAGATGGATTCTTACTCTGTCACTTAGGCTGAAGTGCAATGGTGCAATCTCAACTCACTTCAACCTCTGCCTCCCAGGTTCAAGCGATTCTCCTGCCTCAGCCTCCCGAGTAGCTGGGATTACAGGCACACAACACCATGCCCAGCTAATTTTTTTATTTTTATTTTTAGTAGAGACAGGGTTTCTCCGTGTTGGTCAGGCTGGTCTTGAACTCCTGACCTTAGGTGATCTGCCCGCCTTGGCCTCCCAAAGTGCTGGGATTATAGTTGTAAGCCACCGCACCTGGCCTTTTTTTTTTGATGGAGTCTCACTCTGTCACTTAGGTTAGAGTGCAATGGTGCGATCTCAGCTCACTTCAATCTCTGCCTCCCGGGTTCAAGTGATTCTCCTGCTTCAGCCTCCCGAGTAGCTGGGATTACAGGTGTGTGCTATCACGCCCAGCTAATTTTTGTATTTTAGTAGAGACGAGGTTTCACCATGTTGGCCAGGCTGGTCTTGAACTCCTTACCTCAAGTGATCTGCCCACCTCGGCCTCCCAAAGTGCTAGGATTATAGGCATGAGCCACCACCCAGCCCGCATTTAAAATTTAAAGCACTCCTACTTACTCTGTCTCGAGCATGTGCTGAGCTCAAGGGAAACACAGATGAATGAAGTAGAGACTGTCCTCCAGGTGTTCACAGCAAAGAGAGGTAGAAATAAAAACAAATCATGTCATTCATTGATGAATGAGTAAACGCAGACAGGCAGAAGAGGGAGAGGCCAGATCTGCTGGGACACCTTTCCCAAGGAAGAGCCCGTTGCACCAGGCTTTGAAGGATAAGCAGGAGCTTGTCACTCAGGCAGAGGAAGAAAGAGCATCCCAGGCCAGGGGAACAGCATATGCAAAGGCACAAAAGGGCCCCGGGAGCCCAGGGAGTCTGGGGAAGTGTGAGCGCTTTGCAGAGTAGGGGCTAGTGGCCAGAAATGGGGCTGCAGCTGGCTGGGCCACATGGTGAAGGCTGAAAACTGGACCTAGAGGCCAACTAGCCTGTGATCAGCATTTCCCAAAATCTGTTTCCCGACTCATGGTTCTGGGAGATGTGTTGGGGGCTCCTTTGACATTCCTGAGACTCAGGTTTTCATCTGTGATGCGGGGACAGCTGCGCCCCTTGCTGCGAGGCATCAGGACTCAGGTGATGAAGGGGGGGTGGCACCCGCGGTTCCTGGCGGCCACTGATGCCTGTCTCTCTGTTGTGTGTGTACGTGCGTGTGTGCTCCACGCCTGGCTTCTCAGGCTTTAAAATGTGTGTCAGCAGCAGCAGCAGCAGCCACGAAGAGGCCCCCGTCCTGAACGACAAGCACCTGGATGTGCCCGACATCATCATCACGCCCCCCACCCCCACAGGCATGATGCTGCCGAGGGACTCGGGGAACACAGGTGAGGCCGTCTCCTCTGCCGCCAAGCAGGGTCGGGTCTGGGGGCCTGGTGGCCTGGTGGAGACAGCTCTCAGGGGCGTCCTTCTGGGCCACGGGGCCGAGCTTGCGTCCCCACCTCCCCCTGGGTTCATTAAGCATTTATGGTCAGACCTGTGTACACTGCACCGTGAGCCCCCTGCCACGGCGCCAGCCTCAGCACGACGCGGCGTGTTAAGTAATTAGTAGACAGCTTCTGCCAGCAGCCAGTACGATTGATGGATGGGGCCGGGCTGGCCTGCCACACTGTGGCTCCCGCCAGCCAAGGTAATTGATGGATGCTCCTTCCCCTGCCAGCGGGAGGACCGCTCCTCCATCTTGTTGGCTGCTGCAGTTTGGCTGGACAGGACAGACTTGGAAACACAGCCCATGCCCAGGCTGGGGCCGGACCCTGGGCCTTCCAGATGCAGCTCACTGCTGGGAGCAGGGAGGAAATAGAGTTCTTCCCAGGGAGAGGGTGAGGAGGTGGGACACAGGCCCAAATCGGCTCCCCCACCTGTCCCTCGGTGATACCTCTGGTGCTGGTGGGACAAATTGTTCATGTATTCATCGAGCAAAGATTTATTGAGCTGGGCCTACACCAGGTGCTGAAGGCTGCTGCTATGAATAATAATGATATTGGGGATGGTCATGATAGGTTGCACTGTACTGAGTGTAATGAGTGGATTTTCTTATTTAGTTCTTACAGGAATTCTCAGAGTTAAGTACAGATTTCATCCCCATTTTATTATTTGTATTTATTTATTTTTTGAGATGGAGTTTTGCTCTGTTGCTCAGGCTGGAGTGCTGTGGTGCAATCTCGGCTAACTGCAACCTCCATCTCCCTTGTTCAAGTGATTCTTCTGCCTTAGCCTCCTGAATAGCTAGGATTACAGATGCCCACCACCATGCCCAGCTAATTTTTGTATTTTAGTAGATATGGGGTTTCGTCGTGTTGGTCAGGCTGGTCTCAAACTCCTGACCTCAGGTGATCCGCCTGCCTGGGCCTCCCAAAGTGATGGGATTACAGGCATGAGCCACCGCACCCAGCCGCATCCCCATTTTAGAAATGGGTAATCTGAGGTTGAGAGAGGCTGAGACACTTGCCGTGCATCTGGTCAGTGGTGCAGCGGGGAAGCAGCCCCAGACTGTGTGATCTGCACTTCACACCATGGCCCCCAGGCCGGATGCCCTCCCCACAGGTGGCATCAGTTAGTTGACAGCCATTGTGACGTGGGTCTCGCTGGGCCCATGTAAGCGACACGGCACCCATGAGGCTGATGTAGGGTACGTGGAAGGCTGTCTGGGAGGGGGGATCTGTAGACCCTTCCAGATGTCCTGAGCTTGGGTCTCCGCTTGCCCAGCAGAGCAAGTGACTGGGAGAAAGCTGTCAGGCCCCTCTGGGTTGGACCAGTGCAGGTGCTGGGTGGAGCCATGGTGGGTGCAGTGGGGTGCCTTCCTCTGTGACCTTTCCAAGTGCCTGGCACCAGGCTAAATGCTTTTCACAAATCTCATTTAATTCTCATTCCAACCCTTATCTCTAGTTTAGAAATGGGGAAACAAACAGGTCCAGAGAGGGACAGTGCCTTGCCCAGGGACACACAGCAAGGTGGGAGAAGAGCTGGGCTCCTGCTGCAGTGCTCCTCCTGCACCCCAGTGCTGTCTAATCAGAGAGCCCAGTGTGGGCGGACAGAGGCCCAGGTCCTTAGCTCAGCTGTCACAGTCTCTTCCCTCTCTGAGCCTGTGTCCTCACCTATAAAATGGGATCATGCCACTTTGCCTGCTTCCAGGACCAGTGTGGGCAGAGGGGAGACACAGGGTTACTCTGCAGGGTCCGAGCCCTAGGGAGGTTCCTGAACCCTGGGAGGAGTTCCTCTGAAACTTAAGCAGCTCTGGGATCCGACTCACCCAGAAGGATCCAGCATCACTGGGCTGGGTCCCATCTCTGCCTCTGGCAGCACCAGAAAGCAAGGAATCCCAGAGGCCTCAGCCCTGCAGCTCCCAGGGAAGCGGGCCTGGGTGTGGTGGGGGCGGGGTGCATCCAGGTGTCACCATCCCCTCTTTCTCCTAGTCTGGCTGGATGAGACAGGGTCGTGCCCGGATGATGGAGAACTCGACCCAGAAGCCTGAGGAGGTGTCGTGGATTTGTCTGGTGGGCTCCTGCTGCGGGGTCCTAGCTTCAGGTGTCCGGGGGCGTGGCTGCCTGGAGCAGGTGTGCTGAATACCTTGGATGGGAACTGAGCGAATCTGGGTCTCCGCTGGGAGAGATGTGGCAGGACCAGCGAGAATCCAGCCTGCCTGCTTCCGGAACAGTGTTTCCCGACCCTGCTGAGTGGACTGGACCTCTGACACCTCCAGGGTCTTGCTGACTCCAGCCTGGTGCAAGGGAGCTCCATGGTACTGGCTGTTGGGGTCCCAGGGAGAGGCTCTCTTCAGGACAAACACACCTTCCCAGCCCCACGGGCTGTGCAAATATGTGCCCCTGCCATAAGCACAAACAAGAACTTCTTGCAGGTGGAGTAGCTGTGTTTTTTTTTGTTTTTTTTTTTGAGACGGAGTCTTGCTGTGTCGCCCAGGCTGGAGTGCAGTGGCCAGATCTCAGCTCATTGCAAGCTCCGCCTCCCGGGTTTTTACGCCATTCTCCTGCCTCAGCCTCCCGAGTAGCTGGGACTACAGGCGCCCACCACCTCGCCCGGCTAGTTTTTTGTATTTTTTAGTAGAGACGGGGTTTCACCGTGTTAGCCAGGATGGTCTCGAACTCCTGATGTCGTGATCCGCCCGTCTCGGCCTCCCAAAGTGCTGGGATTACAGGCTTGAGCCACTGCGCCCGGCAAGAGTGGCTGTTTTTTATAAGTTGTTGTACAGATGTGGGAACAGTCCAAAATGGGATTTATAATTTCTTTTTTTTGCATTATAAATAAAGATCCTCTGTAACAAATGGTGAATCCTTTTTTATTTTTTTTGAGACAGAGTCTCGCTCTTGTTTCCCAGGCTGGAGTGCAATGGCGCAATCTCAGCTCACTGCAGTGTCCGCCTCCCGGGTTCAAGCGATTCTCCTGCCTCAGACTCCTGAGTAGCTGGGATTACAGGCATGAGTCACCATGCCTGGCTAATTTTTGTATTTTTAGTAGAGACAGCGTTTCACTATGTTGGCCAGGCTAGTCTTGAACTCCTGACCTCAGGTGATCTACCCGCCTCAGCCTCCCAAAGTGCTGGGATTATAGGCGTGAGCCACCGCACCCAGCCACAAATGGTGAATCCTGCTTCTTGGGTCAGGAGGAGGCGATGGAGCATGCCAGGGATATAGTGGGCCCCACGGCCAGGGCCAGCTCTCTGGACGTGTCCTGCACACTGCCACAGGGCCCATCTCAGAAGGCCCATGCTGGGTTCAACGTTCTGCTGTTGCACCTTGAAATTCTCAATTGGGGCCCAGCATGGTGGCCCATGCCTATAATCCCAGGGCTTTGGGAGGCCAGGGTGGGTGGATCACTTGAGCCCAGGAGTTCAAGACCAGCCTGGGCAACATAGAGCCCTATCTCTACTAAAAGTTTTAAAAATTAGCCAGGTGTAGTCGTGCACACCTGTACTCCCAGCTACTAGGGAGGCCAGGGTGGGAGGATCGCTTGAGCCCAGGACATTGAGGCTATACTGAACTACAGTGGTGCCGTCGCACTCCAGCCTGGGCAATAGAGTGAGATTCTATTTCACTTGATACTAGGAGTTTGAGAGCAGCCTGGCCAACATGGCAAAACCTTGTCTCTACTAAAAATACAAAAATTAGCAGGGCATGGTGGCACATGCCTGTAATCTCTAGCTACTTGGGAGGCTGAGACATGAGAATCACTTGTACCCGAGAGGTGGAAGTTGCTGTGAGCTGAGATCATGCCACTGCACTCCAGCCTGAGTGACAGCGTGAGACTCTATCTCAAAACAAAACAAAACAAAACAAAACAAACAAAACAAAACAAAATGGAAGGAAGGAGGGAGGGAAGGAAGGAAGGAAGGAAGGAAGGAAGGAAGGAAGGAAGGAAGGAAGGAAGGAAGGAAGGAAGGAAGAAAAAAAACGGAATGCCTGCTGATGCTTGACGCTTACCTTCTCCTACTTCTGTCCTATCCTCTGCTGCTTGCTTAATGTCTGAGCCCTCCACTGCCTGCTTAGCAGCCTCCAAAAATTCTCCATGATCCCTAAGAGGCCAAAGGCTTAGCCTTGCTCACCCTCCACTCCAATTAAGCTGAACTCCTTGATTTTCCTTGTACACATGCCTCTTGTTCTGGTTACCATTGCTGCACAACAAATATTTAGTGTGAAACAACAACCATCATCTGTTTTGCCCACAAATCTGCAATTTGGACAGGGCCTGAAGAGAGAGTTTGTCTGTTTCATGAGACACCAGCTGAGGCATGTATGTCATCTGGGGCTAGAAGATCCACTTCCAAGATGGCACACCCACATGGGCAAGCACCTACCACGTGGCTGCCAAGTTGGTTCTGGGCTCTTGTTTTTCTCCACAAGAACCTCTCCCGGGGCGGCTTGGGCTTCCTCACAGCATGGCCCCTGACATCCAAGCAAGAGCATCTCCAGAAAATCAGGTGGAAGCCGCATCGCCTGTGATGGCCTACTCTCTGAAGTCACATCACATCACTTTGGCGGTCGTCACGGGCCTTCCTAGATTAAAAAGAAGGGAACATAGGCACCACCTCCTGATGGGAACAAAGTCAAAGGCATAAATAGAGCACAGGCTGAGTGCAGTGGCTTCTGCCTATAATCCCAGTGCTTTGGGAGGCCCAGGGAGGAGGATCACTTGAAGCCAGGAGTTCAAGACCAACCTGGGCAATGTAGTGAGACCCTGTCATTACAAAAATAAAAAATAAAAATAAACTGGGTGTGGCAGTGTAGACCCACTAGTTGGAGGCTGCAGTGAGCTGTGATCACACTGCTGCACTCCAGCCTGAGTGACGCAGCATTAAGACCCTGTGTCTAAAAAAGAAGGAGGGGGAGGAGGAGGAGGAGAGGAGGAGAAGGAGGAGGAGGAGGAGAAGGAGAAGGAGGAAGAAGAAAGAGAAAGAAGAAGAAGAAAGAAGAAGAAAATGTGGATGGGAGATGTTGTGGCCCCATTTGGAAACTACAACCTGCCACCCGGTTCAGGCAGTTCTCCCTGGAACGCCTTTGCTCCCAACCCCAGTCTCTCTGCAAGGTCCAGTTCCATGGAAGCCTGGTGCCCCTCCATGCCAGGCCCTGCCAGCAGGAAGCTTTGCTGTCCTCCAGCTCCCACAGCACGTGTTCCCTCCCTCCCCTGTGAGCGGGGTGCCCTTCTGTTGTTTCACAGTCACTGATGTGCGGGGCATCACAGGAAGAGGTCCCTTGTCGCTGGGGCTCACAGCCTAAGGCTGATCAGCTCACCTACACCCCAGGAACCCCCGCCACTGTCTCTAATAAATAAATTTCCTAAAGGTAGTGACTTAGTCTCACACATCAGTATATTCCCAGCACCTCTATCATAGGCGCTACCGTATTTATTTATTTATTTAGTTTTTGGTTTTTTTTTTTTTTTTTTTTTTGAGACAGAGTCTTGCTCTGTTGCCCAGGCTAGAGTGCAATGGCACGATCTCGGCTCACTGCAACCTCCGCCTCCTGGGTTCAAGCAATTCTCATGTCTCAGCCTCCCAAGTAGCTGGGATTACAGGCGCCCGCCGCCGCGCCTGGCTAATTTTTGTATTTTTAGTAGAGACAGGTTTTTGCCATATTGGTCATGTTGGTCTCAAACTCCTGACCTCAGGTGATCCGCCCGCCTCTGCCTACCAAAGTGCTGGGATTACAGGCGTGAGCCACCGCACCCAGCCTTGTTTAGTTTTTTAGAGACAAAGTCTTGCGCTGTCACCCAGGCTGAAGTGCAACAGTGTGATGGAACGCTGGGGCTCAAGCAATGATCCTGCCTGAGCTCTGGGATTACAGGTGTGCACCACTGTGCCCGGCCCTTATTTAGCATTCATATTGCCTGCTATGTACCAGGACTGTACTTAACACTTGACAGATATTTTAACTCACATAATTCTCATGGAAACCCTGAGAGATAGTGTATTAGTCAGTTTTCTTTTTGCTGTGATGTTGCTGTGTAACAACCACCCCCTCCGCCCCCAAACTCAGTGGCTTAGAACAGCAAGCACTGATTCCTCACTCACGGGTCTGTGGGTTGGCCGTGGCCTTGCCGATTGGCTGCGAGGAGCTGGGCTTTATCAGCTGCAGTTGGACTCTGATTTCCCCAAGTGTCCTGTCATTTAGGCACCAACCAGAGTGTGCTCATTCACTCAGTGGGTGGCAGAGGCACAGAGCACAGGCAGAGTCAATGCATTTGCAGCTTCTGCTTGCGACACGTGCCCACATTCCCTCAGCCAAGCAAGTCACATGGCCAAGCCCAACACTGTGAGCCGGGAAGTTGCACGGCACAAGGAAGGGACAGACAATTCTCCTAAAGACGGGGAAAGGTGAGTCGGAAACAATAACCTAATCTCTCGCAGGTCAGTGCTCTTTATTACCCGCATTTTACAGATGGGGGATGGGAGGCACCTAGAGGTTAAATCATTTGCCCAAGGTCATCCGAGGTAAGTAAGTGGCAGAGGTGGGAATCAAACCCAGAGCCTGTGGTCTTACCACCCAAGGGATCTGCTTCTCTTGCGCTTGTTGATTGGCCAGGCAAATAGTCGCCCCCTTCCTTCTGGCTTCTCAGAGCCCCTTCTGTCCACCTAGAAGCCAGACTGGACCCTCTGCCCCTCCTCTTGAATGCAGGGGGCGCTGGATCTCAGGGTTGCAGGAAACCTCATGCCTCCCTGAATACTCCTCAGTGGTCTGCCATGGCTGGTCATCCACTGGCTTCCCCTAGGATTCCAGGGCCCACAGCAACCTGGCTGAGGGCTCTGAGCTGGGGACACCGGAGGGAGGGCCGGCTAGAGGCTGCAAGGCCCCAGGACTCTGGGTGTGGCTTTCTCTCAGGGGCCTGGGCTGAGTTCCCTTATCCCCTAGAGGAACTGGGGCCCTAGAGGAACTGGGGCCCAAGGCATGCATAGCAATCCCCAGCTTTGGGCCTGGTGTGACCAGAGGCCTCAGCCCTGGTCCGCATCCCCAGCGAGGTCAGCGTTTTGGAGGTGTTGCCCCACGATCATGTCTGCTGAGTAAGGGCAGAGAGACCCTTCCTGGTGACAGCTGCCCCCCCACACTGCAGTCAACCCCATGGCGTACCCACTGCACAGCTCCTCTGCCCCTCGTATGCTTCCCGTAAGCTCTGCCTCCCCTAGGAAGGGAGGGGCACGACGGAGGGGGGCCTGCTCCGCGCAAGCTCTCACATAGGAAGGCATGGGAGCTGGGGGAAGGGCACCCACTGCAGCCCTGGCACCAGGGGGTGGGTAGGAGCAAGGGCTTTGGTGTCAGCCAGCTCCCCGTTGTGCTGTGTGATCCTGGAAAGTCACTCAACCTCTCTGAGCCTTTTCTTCACCTGTACAGTGGGGATAGTAACTACCTACCTTATGGAAGCATATGAGGATTGCATGAAGTCATCCACGCAGCCCATCCACCGCCACGTGGAGTTTGGCACAGAGCAAACAGTTTCTAAATGGAAGTCATCATGATCAGGTGGGCTGTCAACCTCTCTGAGCCTCAGTTTGCTCTTCTAGGGAATGGGGACAATGCAATGGGAACCTGAGGATTGTGTGAAATTGCGCAAATGCATGAATGTGGGCTGGAGTAGTAAGAGGGAGGGCCCCGCAGCAGCCCACCTAGGGTCCTATCTAGTGGATGCTCCTGGTGCCCACCCATTGCTGTGACACCAGCAGCCCACTGCAAGCATCCTCTTCCTTTCCAAGGTTCTCTCTGGTGCATGAATAGGTGTGGCAGGGGTGGGGGCTCCTGAAGACCAACCAGGGGTACTAGGGACCTTAGACTCTCGGGAGCAGCCTGCACCCGATACCAGGAGGGGTCAATAGATAAATACCCCTGCCTCCTTGCCCCTTAGTGGTGGTGTGGTGGGCAAGTCGGAGGAACTGTTCTTCTCAAACTGTCACGTGCTCTCAGTGGAGCTCTGCTTCAAAGGCAGAGGTGTGGGCTGGGGTCTGTGATTGTGCATCTCCAACCAGCTCCTGGGGGGCTGGCTCATGTCGATGGTCCACAGGCCACACTTTCAGTAGCGAGGCTTCATAGCTGCCCAGAGGTTCCCAGTGGAACTGAGCCCTGGCTGCCGGCCATAGAAACCTGCTCGCTAACCTGAACCGGCTCCTGAAGTTCCCCGTCTCAACCTCTCTTCTTGGGAATGCCTTCCAAATAAACCACTTCCACTTGGATCCTGTTTGGGGGCCCCAACCTCAGAGGACGCTGCCGCACTCCACCTATCAGCTGGATGGCCTCGAGCAAGTCACTTGGCCCCTGTGAGCCTCAGTTTCCTTAATCTTCAAATGGAGACAGTAACCAGGAGGTGTAGAAGACAGCATGAATGAACTCGCGCAAGGAACCGGAAATGCTAGCACCAGTGCCGAGGTTTGCACAGCTGTGCTGGAGAAGAGCAAGGCTGATCCCTGTTGCCACAGCATTGCTGGGGTGTTGGGTTCTCAGTGAACCGGACGCTTCATCAAAGACTGGGGATGCTCTGTAGGTGGGGGTAGGTGCCTCTTTGGAGCAAATCCAGAGTGAGGATTTATGTTGAACCCAAAATATCACTCCCCTATTCTTATTTTTTGTCTGTTCTTCTTTAAATACGTCCTGGGGGAATGGTTCCTAATGTCTGCAGTTTATTTTTCATTTATTTTTTAATGCCAAAGCCAAGCATACTGATTAAAACCAACAATAAAAAAGCTTTGTGAATGGCTCCCCCAAAGTGTGTGTTGGGGGAACACGGGGCCACGGTAAATGGCAAATGAAGAGGAAATAGATAGAAATTAACGGCGCTGGCTGCCGGCAAAGCCCGTTAACCCTAACCCTGGTGTGTCCGGGGAATGTTCCCAGGTTCCAAGAGGCCAGGGAACGTTCTGGTCTTGAAACTTGGGATTCATGTTGTATTCCTCCAGGAAGGGAGGTTGGGAGGGAGAAAAGTGTGAAAACAGATGGAAATGTAATTTTTTAATGACAGCAGCAGATGGCAAAAAGACACAAGAGTGTATTCACACCATGTCGGAGCCATTTGAGAACGCCTGGCCCAGCCGTAATGTGCGCGGCGGGCTGTCACAATGGCTCCCCGGCCAAACCCAGGAGCCGGCACGCTGCAGGCAGGAACATGCTGGTCCCCCAGGGAGGTGTGGGCCGCGCTGCCAGGCTGTGCAGAGCTACAGGTAGATGGGGAAATACCTGTGGCCACCTGGGTTGGATCTGGAAGCTTCCCTGTGCCTGGCTCTTCTGGGCAGAGTATAGATGGGCTCTAGATTCAGACCCCACTCTTGGTGCCTTGGCTGCTCGGCTCGCCTGCCTCCAGGTGAGTCTCCTGATGCTATACTGCATCCTACCGTCAACTTCATGCACCCTAAATTCCCTTCTAAAGTGTATATCTAGGCTGGTCATGGTGGTGTGCACCTGTAATCTCATTGTTTTGGGAGGCTGAGGCAGGAGGATGGCCTGAGTTTGAGGTTGCAGTGAGCTATTATCATGCCACTGCATTCCAGCCTGGGGAACAGAGCAAGACCTGGTCTCTAAAATAAATAGGCTGGGTGTGGTGGCTCACACCTATAATCCCAGCATTTTGGGAGGCTGAGGCGGAAGGATTCCTTGAGCCCAGGAGTTTGAGACTAGCCTGGGGAACAAAATGAGAACTTGTCTCTACAAAAAATAAAAAAATTAGCTGGGTATGCTGGTGCATGCCTGTGGTCTCAGCTATACAGAAGGCTGAGGCAGGAGGATCACTTGAGCCCAAGAGGTCAAGGCTGTAGTGAGCTGTGATTGCACCACTACACTCCGGCCTTGGTGGCAGAGTGAAACCTGTCTCAAAAATATTAATAAAATAAATAAAATGCAGCTCTGTCATGTCACCCCAGTGTCTCCTCTAATGAGATGGCTTGCCTTAAAGGGCTTCCCATTTGCCTTCAGGATCAAGTCCAAGTTCTTCAAAGTAGCTCACAAGGGCAGGCCCCTTCAGGCTGGCCCCCACTCATCTTTCTGGCTTCACCGCTGGCCCCTGCCCTGGTGGGATGCTGCACTCCGTGGGAGAGGAATGCCTGGCAGGAATGTTGAGAGACAAGCCCTGCTGCTGCCTAGAGGACAAGCCACTATCTATTGAGCAAGGCTGTGCCAGACACCACTGAGGACTTTACCTGCGTCAGTCCCTTTAAGCCTTGCAACAGCTCCGGGAAAAGGTGATGTTCAAAATCAGCCTCAGGTGAAGCGGTAGGGGCCCAGTCCATCAGACCCACTGCTGCTGGCCAGAAACACTGGGCCATGAGCACCAGGTGGAATTGGCCCTGCAGGAGGTCACGTGGTTGCCCCCCTCGCAGACCAAGGTGTGCTGCATGCCCACGTCTCACAGCAGGAGTCACAGAGGTGTCTACAGCACCCAGGGCACAGTGGGACGCCTCGCTTGTGAAGTCATCCTTTCCTATTCTCAGGCCCTGCTCTGTGCCATATCCCTGGCTTGTTTCAGTGGAGGCAGGGCAGGAAGAGTTACCCCCGAGAGGTGTTTTCCATTCTGTGTGTCTTTTTGGTTGTGCCACTGTTTTTCTAGCTCCCTCCTCAGCTCAGTGGCAAACACCACCAGCTGCTAGCTACTGCTTTCCCCTAGGCTCCCAGCAGGAGACCCCAGGAGACAGGCTGGGCTCACTTTATGCCACAGCAGTGGCTCCTTACCTTAGCTGAGGAGTCTGGAAAATTCTGTTGTCCTGGCCCTACCCCTAGAGGTGCCGATTTCTTTCGTCCAGGAGGAGGCCTGGTCATGGGGCAGGTGGTTCTACTGCAGATGGGGCTGGGAGTTTGAGGAGCCTCTCCCCCATCTCATGTCTTCACTGTAACTCATCATTTTCCTAGGCCGCTGGTCTCCTCACCGTAAGAGGGTGAATTAAGGGTCGAATTAACACACTCTGTGCAGGTGACCCACAGGTGCTCAGCCCCAGAATGACCTGTGCAGGTGCATCAGTGGGCAGGTCTCACCCCAAGTGCTGCCAGCCCAAAAGTCAGACACGTGTGAGTGGCCCACAGAGCACCCGGTCTCCTTGCAGGCACTCAGTCTCAGGGGCCACCTTGCAAGCACTGTTTCCCACATGCTGGGCAACGCATCCCATCATTGCTGAAACATGACTGCTTTAAAATAGCACAACCAAGTCTCATTTTTGGAGGACCATTTGGCCTGTCTAAATTCTAATGTCACCAGAAGATACTGTTGCCGATGATCCCGAAATAGGTTCACAGATTCCACGGTGTTATAGTTTTAAGGCTGGGTGTGGTGGCTTACGCCTGTACCTAGCACTTTGGGAGCCCAAGGTGGGAGGATCACTTGAAGTCAGGAGTTCAAGACCAGCCTGGACAACACAGTGAGACCCCCATCTCTACACCAAATACAAAAATTAGCCTGGCATCGAGACACATGCCTGTAGTCCCAGCTACTCATGAGGCCAAGGGAGGAGAATCACTTGAGCCCACGAGACTGAGGCTGCAATGAGCTGGAATCATGCCACTGTACCCCAGTCTGGGTAACAGAGCGAGACTCCATCTCAAAAAAAACCAAAAAAGAAACAATAACAAAAAAAACCACCCACAATAAATAAAATAAGTTTATTTATATTATCTTTTTTTTGTTTGTTTGTTTTGGGTTTTTTTTGAGACGGAGTCTTGCTCTGTCACCCGGGCTGGAGTGCTGTGGCACAATCTTGGCTCACTACAAGCTCTGGTTCCCGGATTCACACCATTCTCCTGCCTCAGCCTCCCAAGAAGCTGGGACTACAGGCGCCCGCCACCACGCCCGGCTAATTTTTTGTTATTTTTTAGTAGAGACGGGGTTTCACCATGTTAGCCAGGATGGTCTCGATCTCCTGACCTCGTGATCCACCCGCCTTGGCCTCCCAAAGTGCTGGGATTACAGGTGTGAGCTACCGCGCCCGGCCTATATTATCTTATATTTATTTGTTTTTTTGAGATGGAGTCTCGCTCTGTCTCCCAGGTCTGAGTGCAGTGGTGCGATCTTGGCTCTCTGCAACCTCCACCTCCCAGGTTCAAGTGATTTTCCTGCCTCAGCCTCCCAAGTAAGTGGGATTACAGGCACTGGCCATCATGCCCAGCTAATTTTGTGTTTTTAGTAGAGATGGGGTTTCACCATGTTGGCCAGGCTGGTCTCAAACTCCTGACCTCAAGTGATCCGCCCGCCTCAGCCTTCCAAAGTGCTGGGATTACAGGCGTGCGCCATTGCACCCAGGAACTCTTATGTTTATTGCAGCACTATTCACAATAGTCAAGATATGGAATCAACCTAAATGACCATCAACGGATGAATGGATTAAAAATGGGGTACAGACGGGGCGTGGTGGCTCATGCCTGTAATCCCAGCACTTTGGGAGGTGAGACAGGTGGATCACCTGAGGTCAGGAGTTCGAGACCAGTCAGGGCAACATGGTGAAACCCGTCTCCACTAAAAATACAAAAAAAAAAAAAAAAGATGGGTGTGGTGGCACATGCCTGTAAACCCAGCTACTTGGGAGGCTGAGGCAGGAGAATCACTTAAACCCAGGAAGTGGAGGTTGCAGTGAACTGAGATCAAGCCATTGCACCCCAGCCTGGGCAACAAGAATGAAACTCCATCTCAAAAAAAAAAAGATAGGTATATATACACCATGGAATACTATTCAGGCTTAAAAAAGGAGGAGATTCTGTAATTTGTGACAACATGGGTGAACCTAGAGGACAGCAGGCAAACTGAAATAAGCCAGTCACAAAAAGACAAATAATACTGCATGATCTCATTTATATGTGGAGTCTGAAAAAGTTGACCTCATAGAAGTAGAGAGTAGAATAGAATAGCAGGGGAAGGAAGGGGAAGTGGGGAATGGGGAGATGGGGGTCAAAGGGTACAAAGTCTCAGTTAGACAGGAGATCTGGCCAGGCATGATGGCTCATGACTGTAGTCCCAGCACTTTGGAAGGCCAAGGGGGGCAGATCAAGAGGTCGAGATTGAGACCAGCCTGGCCAACATGGTGAAACCCCATCTCTATTAAAAATACAAAAATTAGGCCGGGCGCAGTGGCTCATGCCTGTAATCCCAGCATTTTGGGAGGCTGAGGCGGGCAGATCATGAGGTCAGGAGATCGAGACCATCCTGGCTAACACGGTGAAACTGTAGAGATGAGGTCTTGGCATGTTGCCTAGGCTGATCTCAAATTCCTGGCCTCAAGTGATCCTTCTGCCTGTTCTCTACTAAAATTACAAAAAATTAGCTGGGCGTGGTGGCGGGCACCTGTAGTCCCAGCTACTCGGGAGGCTGAGGCAGGAGAATGGTGTGAACCCAGAAGGCGGAGCTTGCAGTGAGCCAAGATCCTGCCACTGCACTCCAGCCTGGGAGACAGAGCGAGACTCTGTCTCAAAATAAAATAAAATAAAATAAAATAAAATAAAATAAAATAATTAATTAATTAAAAAAGAAACAAAACAGCTTTATTGAGGCATAATTCACATACTATAAAATTCCCCCTTTTAAAGTGTACAATTCAGTGGTTTTTAGTATATTTACAGATTTGTGCAACGATCACCACTATCTAATTCCAGAACATTTCTGTCACCCCAGAAAGAAACCTTGTACCCCTAACTCCTCATTCTCCCTCCTCCAACCCCTGGCAACCACTAATTCACTTTCTGTTTCTATGGATCTACCTATTTTGGACATTTCATAGGAATGGAATCATATAATATGTGGACTTTTGTGTCTGACTTATTTCACTTAGCATAACGTTTTTTTTGTTTGAGACTGAGTCTCGCTCTGTCAACCAAGCTGGAGTACAGTAGTGCAATCATGGTTCACTGCAGCCTCCACTTCCCAGGCTGAAGCAATCCTTTCACCTCAGCCTCCTTAGTAGCTGGGACTACAGGTGTGTGTCTGTGTCAGTGTGCTGGACTTTTTTTCTTTTGAGACAGAGTGCTGGAGTGCAGTGGCATAATCTTGGCTCACTGAAACCTCCACGTCCTAGGTTCAAGTGATTCTCCTGCCTCAGCCTCCCGAGTAGCTAGGACTACAGGTGTGTGCCACCACACCTGGCTAATTTTTGTATTTTAGTAGAGACAGGGTTTCACCATATTGGCCAGGTTGGTCTTGAACTCCTGACCTCGTGATCCTCCCGTCTTGGCCTTCCAAAGTGCTGGAATTATAGGCATGAGCCACCACGTCCCGCCTTTTTTTTTTTTTTTTTTTTTTTAAATATGGAGATGGTATCTCACTATGTTGCCTAGGCTGGTTTCAAACTCCTGGGCTCAAGTGATCCTCCCATCTCAGCCTCCCAAAGTGCTGGGATTACAGGTGTGAGCCACCGCTGGTATCACGTTTTTGAGGTTCATCCACATTGTAGTGTGTACCAGGACTTCGTTATGATTTGCAGCCGATTACTACTCCAGCGTATGAATAGGCACCATTTTGTTTATCCAGACATCAGTGGGCGGCCACTGGGCTGTTCACACATTTTGACTACTATGAATCATGCTACTATGAAGGGAAAGACACAAGTCCACCAAGTGATTCTCACGCACTCAGGCTTGAGGCATCAGGAGAGCACCCTCTTGCAATCTGTAAAGCTGCACACTTTCCCATCCTGTTCTTTCCAAAGCCCGGCGAGGCTAGCGGCAGCCCTGGCCCCATTTTACAGATAAGGACACCGAGGCTCTGTGCTGTGGACAACCAGGCTCCGGTTGCCCTCCTACCCACCCCACAGCAGCCTCTCTGAACCTCGGCTTTCTCATCTTTTCCTCTGCTCTTTTATAGGCTGGACAAATTAGGAAGTAAACCCTCGTCAGCTTTGGAACACAAATATTTGCCAGTGAAGAAAACATTCCCCATCAATCAAAACCGGGACAGGCTGGTACATATGCCTGCAGCCGCCTCAGGGAGCTTCTGTTTTAGGAGGGGCCAGGTGGCCCACAGCTCACCCTCCTCCCTGAACACTGCAGGCTCCTTCTCTTCCTACTTCATTTTGAAGATGCAGAGACAGGGGTTCCGAGTGGTCACTTGCCCTTGGTCACACAGCATCCAGAGTTACCTTTTATTTCTTCTCTTCAAGCATATTTGTCTTTTCTCTTTTGTTTTTGTTTTTATTTATTTTAATAGAGATGGGGTCTTGGCATGTTGCCCAGGCTGATCTCAAACTCCTGGTCTCAAGTGATCCTTCTGCCTCTGCCTCCCAAAGTGCTGGGATGACAGGCGTGCCTAGCCAAGAGGATGTGTCTTCACACATGAAGGTAACTCAGCGAGAACTCCAGGTTTGTAAAGGACAACTTCCAAGGCAGATACACAACAGACACAGCTTTGTGAGCAGCCCTGTGAGCTTTAGGGCTTTATTTCACCTTCCTGGGGCTTCAGGGAGGTCGGAGGGGAGAGCACCTGGTTAGCTGGGGGAGGGGGCGGGGGGCAGGGGCGGCTTTCGTGCTGGAATTCCAAACCCTGGAATCCTCGTGTCTCCTGTGACTTTTCTCGGGGCCTAATCATCAGGGTTTTAAATTCGACTGCAGTCGTAGAATAGCGCTTCACCTCCAGGAAGCTTTTCCGGCCATGACCACCCCATCAAAATCACCTGGCCCTGGATGAAATTCAGCTTTGTCTTCCCCGCGACTCCTGAATCCCAACTCCCAGGAGCGTGCACACAAACAATGGGCACCTGCGAGGGGATTCTGACACAGGTGAGCTCCAGACACTGCTCTGGCTTCACCTGCGCCCACTGTGCAGGGGCAGCCGGTCCAGCGAGCAGGTATTTGCTCAGGTGGTACAAACCTACCGCTCCTGTCTCATCTGGGACTCCTGCCGAAGTGCACATTCTGAGCCCCTGCTCCAAGTATCCATATTGGAAGCTGTGGGATGGGATGTAGGAATCTGCATTTTTATAGATTTTTAAAACAATGTGTGCAGAGAGGGCAGAAGATTGTGAAATTAATGGAAACAAGGTCTTCCCTGATCGCTCTGTCAGCCTAGGTGATGCCTAGTCCCGGGCCCGGTGCTGAGTTTGGGCCAATAAATGCGTGTACTCCTGGTCTGGCACGATGGCTCACACCTGTAATCCAGCACTTTGGGAGGTCGAGGTGGGAGGATCGCTTGAGGCCAGAAGTTCAAGCCCAGCCTGAGCAACATAGCGAGAGTCCCAAATCCACGAAAAGTTGTTTAAAAATTAAAATAAAATAAATGCTTTCACTCTTGGCCCCATGCGGAACGCCGGCGTAGAAGCGGCCCGGAACCCCACCCCTGGCTCTTGACTACGGCTGTTTGCGGCGCGCGCCGGGGGCAGGCGAAGGGACACCAAAGCTGGCACCCGCCGCAGGAGGTCCTGACGGCGCCAGGTGCTCGCCCACGGGCGGGGCGGAGCCGGGGTGGGGGCGGGGCCAGTCCGCGGGCCGGGGCGGGGCCGGCGCTCAGCCTCCCTTGGCCTTGCCAGTCCGCGGGCTCTTTGCAACCGCGGTCTCCGCCCCCGCCGCCCGCAGACGGCGCCTATAGGCTGTTTGCCGCGTTCCTATAGGCTGGCGCAGGCCGTCTTCCGGCCGGGGCGGGCTCCCGCCGTGGCGGGAAAACGGCGGCCGCGGCGTCTCCTCCCGGACTCTGAGGAGCCCGAGGAGACCGTGAGGCTCTGGCCTGCCGCTCGCGCCGCCATGGACGCTGCCGAGGTCGAGTTCCTCGCCGAGAAGGAGCTGGTTACCATTATCCCCAACTTCAGTCTGGACAAGATCTACCTCATCGGGGTGAGGCCCGGGCCGGCCGTGGGGCGCAGGGCGGGCGCCGAGGGGAGGGGAGGCCGGGCTGGGCGCGTCCGGGGCTCCCGCGTGGCCTTCAGAGCCGGGGTCGCGGGCTCGCCCTGCTCCCGCATCTGCGGAGGCCACCTCTCCGCGCTTGACTCGCCCACCGCAGTTCCCGCTTCTCGGATGAGGAAAGCGAGGCTGCTCTCGTTTGCCAGTGGCCCCGAACGCCCGGGTTTACAGGGTTTTTTTGGTTTGTTTTTTGGTTTTTGAGACGGTCTCGCTCTGTCTCCAGGCTAGAGTGCGGTGGCGCGATCTCGGCTCACTGCAGCCTCCGCCTCCCGGGTTCAAGCGATTCCCCTGCCTCAGCCTCCCAAGTAGCTGGGACTACAGGCGCCCGCCACCACGCCCGGCTGATTTTTGTAGTTTTGGTAGAGACGGGTTTCACCATGTTTGGCCAGGCTGGTCTCGAACTCCTGACCTCATGAGCCACCCGCCTCGGTCTTCCAAAGTGCTGGGATGACAGGCGTGAGCCACTGCGCCCGGCTTATTTGTTTATTTGGTAGAGATGGGGCTGGCCTCGAACTCCTGGACTCCCGCAGGCGATCCTGCCACCTCGGCCTTCCAAAGTGCTGGGATTATGGGCAGGAGTCGGCTTTACCTCTGTTTGTTTGTTTTTGTCTTTATTTTTGAGATGGAGTTTCGCTCTATCGCCCAGGCTGGAGTGCAGTGGCGCCATCTCGGCTCACTGCAGCCTCCGCCTCTCGGGTTCAGGTGATTCTCCTGCCTCAGCCTCCTGAGTAGCTGGGATTGTGAGCCACCGCGCCCGCCCGGCTTTGCGTTTTTAGTGTAAGGGAGGCACCTTGGCGCTGGGAGTCCTGGAGAAGGAGGGTGGACTCTGTACCTACCCAGACCCACCTCCCCGCACCCCAGGACCCCAACATTGGATGTGTGAAACCTGTTCTGGAGTTGGAGGTTGCAGGCGGGAGAGGGAGCACCCCCGACCCACTCCACGGGGGATTTACATCCCCCTCCGTGGAAAGGCCGGAAGGACTGCGCTCCACGCTCGCAGGTGTCTTGGAGCCGCTTAGGAGGTGCTTTGTTCTGAGTCTGATAACAGTTGGGTTTTTATTATTTGCATTTGGACTTCAGCCTCTGCCATGCCTTGCCTCTTATTTGATAGCAGTGACGCACAGTAATGCTTTTTTTGTTCCTTTTTAATCTTACGGGGAATTGTTTTACTTTTGTCAGGGGGACCTGGGGCCTTTTAACCCTGGTTTACCAGTGGAAGTGCCCCTGTGGCTGGCAATTAACCTGAAACAAAGACAGAAATGTCGCCTGCTCCCTCCAGAGTGGATGGACGTAGGTAAGGATGCAGTGGAGACTGGCTGACGAGTGGGTGGGGCTGGGCTTGGGATGATACCCTCTCCCAAGGGGTGGAGGCATGGGGCCTCCTTCCTGATTAGGTGCGTGCTCCCTCTGTTCTATTATCCACTGATCAGCTGAAAGGAATACTTCCCGATTCACCTCTCAGCAGAGTCTGCTAACCAGAGTTACTAATGTCATGTTAGGTTTTGGTGTATGTGAAAATTGTAGTTTATTTTTTGAGACGGGTCTGACTCCATCACCCAGGCTGGAGAGCAATGGTGCAATCTTGACTCACTGCAGCTTTCACCTCCTGGGTTCAAGTGATCCTCCTGCCTCAGCCTCCCAAGTAGCTGGGACCACTGGCGTGTGCCACCACACCCTGCTAATTTTTTCGTTTTTGTAGAAATGGGGTCTTGCCATGTTGCCCAGGCTGGTCTCAAACTCCTGGGGTCAAGTGATCTGGCCACCTTGTCAGATCTGCTGGGATTACATGTGTGAGCCACTGTGCCCAGCCTATATTTTAATGTAAGATATTTCAATTTGCTTTAAAATAAATATATGACCTTAAAGAAGCATTTGTTTTAAATTTTTAAAAGTTAAGTATAGATTAGCATGTTGAGAAGCAGTTATACAGAATGCATGAAAATAATATATCACAAAAGGGTTGAATATTATTCAACTATAAAAAGGAATGGAATTCTGATACATGCTACTGTGCAAATGAACCTGAAACATCTTAAACATCTTGCTGAATGAAAGAAACCAGGCACAAAAGACCACACACTGTATCATTCCATTTCTATCAACTGTCTAGAATAGGCAAATCAATAGAGACAATAGATTACTAGTTGCTTAAGTACGGAGTCTTGCTTTGGGTGATGGAGGGATTGTGGAGTTTCTTTTTGGCATGATGAAAATTGGGATTGATTGAGGTAATGGTTGCCCAAGTCTAAATATACTAAACACCATTGACTTGTACACTTTGTTTTTAATAGCCCGCAAGTGCTACTAAAACGTGTGTGTGTGTGTGTATATATTTATTTATTTATTTATTTATTTTTTAGTGGAGATGGGGTCTTGCTATGTTGCCCAGGCTGGTCTCAAACTCCTGGACTCAAGTGATCCTCTCAGAGTGCTGGGATTACAGATGTGAGTTGTTGCCCTTGGCCAGAAGGCATTTTTAGCAGAGAGACCCACCAGGCCTGGCTCCATTAGTGCAGCATCCTCTCCCGGCCCCTTGTTTAAAATCAGTATCTGGGCCGGGCGCGGTGGCTCAAGCCTGTAATCCCAGCACTTTGGGAGGCCGAGACAGGCGGATCACGAGGTCAGGAGATCAAGACCATCCTGGCTAATATGGTGAAACCCCGTCTCTACTAAAAATACAAAAAACTAGCCGGGCGAGGTGGTGGGCGCCTGTAGTCCCAGCTACTCGGGAGGCTGAGCCAGGAGAATGGCGTGAACCCGGGGGTGGAGCTTGCAGTGAGCTGAGATCTGGCCACTGCACTCCAGCCTGGGCAACAGAGTGAGACTCCGTCTCAAAAAAAAAAAAAAAAAAAATCAGTATCTGGCAATTTTGTTCCATCCACACCTGAGGTGATACATGGCAAGGGCCTGTTTTATCGCAGGCTAGAGTCAGAAGGTGTGGAGAGTTCACCCTGAGCTTTTTGCCTGGGCTGGAGCCGTATTGTGGGAACAGTGAGGCACCAGTCTATAGACCCTACCCAACAACCTGCTGCCTCCTGACTTCTGCACCACAGATAAGTCGTGCCTGTTCTGGACGGGGCACGGTGACTCACACCTGTAATCCTAGCACTTTGGGAGGCCGAGATGGGTGGATCACCTGAGATCAGGAGTTCAAGACCAGCCTGGCCAACATCGCGAAACCCCGTCTCTACAAAAAAATACAAAAATTGGCTGGGCATGGTAGTGGGCACCTTTAATTCCAGCTACTTGGGAGGCTGAGGCAGGGAGAATTGCTTGAACCGGGGAGGCGGAAGTTGTAGTGAGCCGAGATCATGCCACCGCACTCCAGCCTGGGACACACAGTGAGACTCCGTCTCAGGAAGTTATAAAAAAAAAAAAAAAAGTTCTGCCTGTTCTGGGACTTCATTTAAATGGAATAATCTAGTATGTCATTTTTTTTGTTTATGACTTCTGTTATCTAACATTGTTTTTGAGATTCACCTGTTTATGTTCTCGACACTGGGACGCAGAGCTCAGCTCCCGACCCCTTTCTCCACTACCTAAACTATATCCACACTACCTATTTAGTTCTTCCATTGCTGGATACTCTCCATACTATATATTTGTTCACCGATTCTTCTGTTGGTAGATATTTGGGATTCCCATTTTTGGCTTCTAAAAAACATTGAGAGACAGGGTTTCTCTGTTGCCCAGGCTGGATTGCAGTGGTTATTCAGGTGTGATCATAGTGCATTGCAGCCTCCAACTCCTGGGCTCAAGTGATCCTCCCATCTCAGCCTCTCTCGTAGCTGGGACTACTGGTGTGCACCAATGTGCCCAGCTCATTTCTGGCTTTTGAGACAGAGTCTCGCTCTGATGTCTAGGCTGGAGTGCAGTGACTAGATCATGGCTCACTGCAGCCTCCACCTCCTGGGCTCAAGCGATCCTCCCGCTTCTGCTTCTTGAGTAGCTGGGACTACAGGTGTATACCATCACACTCAGCTAATTTTTATAGAGACAGGGTCTCACTTTGTTGCTCAGACTGGTTTTGATCTCCTGGGCTCCCACCTCAGTCTCCCAAAGTGCTGGGATTACAAGTGTGAGCCACTGTGCCTGGCTCATTTTGGCCATTAATAAGGCTTTTGTGAATATTCTTGTCCAAGTCTTTTCATGGATATGTTATTTTCTCTTGGGTAAATAAACAACTAGAATGATGGACTTGCTGGATCTTAGAGATAATGCTTAACTTTGTAAGTAACGGCCACCTGGTTCTTCAAAGCTGCTGAGCCTTTATCCTATAAGAAATAGGAGTTCCCATTGTTCCATGTCCTGGCCAAAAATTTTGATTGTATCTTTATTTGCTAGAAAGGTGGACCAGAGGTGTTTCATAAGCTGATTCAGATGTTAATAAAAGGATCACTCTGGCCGGGCGCGGTGGCTCAAGCCTGTAATCCCAGCACTTTGGGAGGCCGAGACGGGCGGATCACGAGGTCAGGAGATCGAGACCATCCTGGCTAACACAATGAAACCCCGTCTCTACTAAAAATACAAAAAAATTAGCCGGGCGAGGTGGCGGGCGCCTGTAGTCCCAGCTACTCGGGAGGCTGAGGCAGGAGAATGGCGTAAACCCAGGAGGCGGAGCTTGCAGTGAGCCGAGATAGCGCCACTGCACTCCAGCCTGGGCGACAGAGCGAGACTCCGCTCCGTCTCAAAAAAAAAAAAAAGGATCACTCTTCTGTGTAGAGAAGGTCCGTGTGATAGGAGCAGAGCAGGGAATGAATCCAGGCAAGCACTGAGGGTGGCCTCTAGCTGATGGAGGTAGGAGATGTGGTGGGCGTCTAGGTGTGTTTTGAAGGAAGCAGCAGCAGGATTGGCTGAAGGACTGGCCATGGGGTGTGAGGGAGAAGAGTGAAAGCTGACAGCCAGGCTGTTGGCTGGAGGCCCAGAAGGAGAGGGAGTTGCTGTCTCCTGAGGTGGGAGGCTGCAGGAGCAGGCTGTGGGCTGCAGTGGGTATCAGGAGTTGGGGTTTGAACTGTTGTGCTTTCTGGATATCCAGGGGGAAGTTACAGCAGCAATGAGATTATTGAGTCAGGAGTTAGGGCTCAGGGGCTGATGGGGGTATAAATTTGGAGGTCTTTCTGAGCACGTGGGTGGTATTTGGATGAGGTGGTGTGGATATGAGTTTAGGTAGTGGAGAAAGGGGTTGCAAGCTGAGCTCTGTGTCCCAGTGTCGAGAGGTTAGGAGGAATTGCCAAGAGACAAAAAGGGGAGCCTAGTGCGTTCAGAAGAAAGCTCAGAGGGGTGTCCGGGGAGGGCCTTCTTTTTAAGGCAGTATCTATTAGTGTGTTTGGGAGGATCGAGCAGGGAGGGCACAGTGATCATTCAAGAGCATGAGAGCTGCTGGAGTGCCTTCCTGTGCAGGTGAGAGGGTCCAGAACACCTGGAAGGCTGATCCTCGAGTGCATAGGAGCTACGCAGGGAGTTTGGGGGATGGGGTGGCATGTGGGTCACATGCAGATGGGTGTCAGGTGAGAGGTGGGTGTTGGGTTGAGGTGGTGCTGGTGGCAATGAAGAGAGGGAAGAGAGGGTGAGTAGATCAAGGAACTGGGCCAGGATTGCAGGACAGCACCAAGGGCCCTGGGGATGGGTAATTGGCCCTTTACAGAGGGACCCTGCAGCGTAGCTGTGCTCCGTGCTTGTCCCTTAGCTACATTCCACAGTCCACACCTGGGACAGGTTTCTCTGCAGAGGGGGAGGGCTGAGGGAGCTGGAGCATGTGTGAGAACAGTGCCGATGCTGGTGGAATTGGACACAGCTGTTTGATTCTAGACGCTGGGCTTTAACCCGTCTAGGATACCATGCCTCCTCCTGGCTGGGTTGGCTTAACCCTCCTAGGATATTGTATCATGCCCAGGCTAGGGTGGCTTAACCCCTAGGATATTGTATCGCTCCTAGGCTAGGGTGGCTCAGCCCCCTAGGATATTGTATCGCACCCAGGCTGGGGTGGCTGAGACCCCTAGGATATTGTATCACGCCCAGGCTGGGGTGGCTCAGACCCCTAGGATATTATATCACACCCAGGCTAGGGTGGCTCTAGTTTTGTAAGTTGTCTTGTTCCCTTCTGAACAAGGCAGTATAAATAAATTTAAGTCACTGACTACTTTGATCACTTATTGCATCAAAGGTAAAATACTGACCAGGTATGGTGACTCACTCCTATAATCCCAGCACTTTGAGAGGCTGAGGCAGGACGATCACTTGAGCTTAGGAGTTTGAGACCAGCCTGGGCAACATTGTGAGACCTCGTCTCTACAAAAAATAAAAAAATTAGCTAGTTATGGTGGCATGTGCCTGTGATCTCAGCTACTCCTTGGGAGGCTGAGGCAGGAGGATTGCTTGAGCCCGGGAGATTGAAGCTGCAGTGAGCTGTGATATTGCCACTGCACTCCAGCCTGGGCATGAGAGAGAGACCGTCTCAAAAACAAAAACAAAAAAAAATGCAGTAAAGGTAAAGTATTTTGCTGTTTCCCTAAAAAAGAAAAAACACAACAAACATCAAACTTTTGACTCTAACATTCTTTTTAGGAATATATTCTATAGGCCAAAGCAGCAGCAAAAATTTACCTTTTGGAGAGAAAGTTTCAAGGAGGCCTCAAATCATCTAGTTAATGATACAAATGTTGTCCCAAAATATTTTTTCATGTATTTGCTAGTTGATGATGTATTTGCCAGATAATATAGGCACTAGGTAAATTTGGAAGGTTTAATAAATATCTATGATGGTAAAATGTATTAACTTTTAAATTTCAGAAAAATTGGAGAAGATGAGGGATCATGAACGAAAGGAAGAAACTTTTACCCCAATGCCCAGCCCTTACTACATGGAACTTACCAAGCTCCTATTAAATCAGTAAGTAGATCTTACCTCTTTGAGGCCACACCCAAGACTGGATGGACTCGTCATGCCCTTCCTCCAACCCTCGCCTTTCCTCTCCGCTTCTCTGCTTATTGCCTCAGTAAGTGGCAGCACTGGCCACCCTGTTTCTCAGGTCAGTGACTAGGAGGTCATCTGTGTACACACACCTGCCAGTTGTACTCTCTCTGTGTGTCTTTCTCTCTGTTCTTTCCCTTTATCTCTCGTTTTTCCTTTTCTCCACCCCCTGGTGAAGCCCTTGGCTCTTTTTGTTCTGCCTCACATCACTCGACATTGGACCCTGGTGTGAGCCACCAGTATCTCACAGAATCGGCAGTAGCCATTCTTTGCCACGTATGTGTTTTATTTAGCACAGCTTTACTCCTGTTTCTCCTTGTAGTAGGTGGATTTGAGTTTTTTTGTGTCTTTCGCAGGAAAGGCCAGAGGACTCACATTTGCCTCTGCGCTTGGTTTACAGGAAAGCCCACTTCCTGGCAAAATCATGCTGTAGTAACCCCGTAGCTTGTTTGCCTTCATCCATACTGGCTCCTCTCAGCTTCCCATTCGTTCTTCACATCACAGTCAGAGTGGCCTTGGAAAGGCAGAACTGCCATGTGACTCCCTGCTTAAAATCCTCAGTCTTCCCTCTAAAGTCCTGAGAATGGTGTTCAAGCAGTGTGAGCCTGGTGCATGCTCCCCCTCCCTCTTTCACCCTCTTACAGCTCTTTCCTCTGCTTCTGGAGGGCTCAGGCTCATACTGGCCCCTGTCACTTCTTTAAGAATTCTGACTTTGCATATACTGTTCTCTGCCCTGTAAGTCCGTCCTTTCCCTGCTCCTGCTCACCTCCGCTGGTTAGTATAACATGTCTCTTCTGGGTTCAGCATACATGTTCTCTTGGCAGCTCTACACATTGCTATGGCATTTGCCAGCTGTAATTTTCTTGTTTGTCTGGCTGTGCCATCACATGTACCCATTTTAAATGGGCAGGGACTGGGTCTCGTATGCATATGTCCCCAGCGAGATGCCTGGGGCTCATGTTTGTTGAGTGAAAGAGTGAAACTAGTAAAGAAGGCAGACAAGTGGATAATTTTGCTTGGGAGATACTTAGAATGTCATTTGTACAATGTCAAGCTTCTGGGCATCCTTTAACTGGGTTCAAGAGCAGAACTACAACAAAACATTGGGACACTAGTACTACTGCATGCTGCAGAGCAGCAGGAAGGCCTGGGGGCCCACCGAATGGCACTGCTGAATTTTAAAGGAAGACTTGGGGATACAGCATGGGCTTGTGCTTAGGCTGATATGAGGCTGCAGTCAGCCCATGAATTTCATAAAAAGCCGAGAACCAGCAATGCACCAAGCAGTGGCATTTGTCCCATAGGCCTGGTTCCTGGTGTGGTGGGGGAGAGATGCGGGCCTGGGAGCCCATAGTGAATCTTCAGTGTGACCAATGCTTTTGACAGTCCATCAGAGCACAGTAAGGCCAAGTGGTGCTAGAGAGGGCTCATAGAGGTTTGCTGGGAGGGCAGACTTGTAGGAGGTGGATGGTAGGAGAGAGGGCAGTGAGGCAGGAGGAGCTGATGTGCTCTGGCACAGAGTGTGGAGGACCTGGTGTAGCCAGGCAAGCAGAGGTATTTGAGCATGTGTAGTACATTCATGGGAGCCGGGGAGTGGAGGCATAGATTCTGCTGCAGTGGCCAGCCCCTGGGAGGGGCATGTGGCCTCAGAGGGACCTGAGAGAGACTGCAGTGGTGGTGGGGACAGTAGCTGGAAGGGAGAGGATCTATAAACAGGCTTGGTAAGAATTTGGCATTAGCTAGGTGAGGGGGCCTATTCATGTTTTGTTTTTGAAGTTCAATATGTATGTAGTTTTTATCAAAAACCTTGTTTTATAATTCATTTGGTTAAGGGACTTAATTTTACATATGTTCTTCTGTTCAGTTGATGAGGAGTTGGGGTCTGTTGTTCTTTAACCTGCTGTTCAGAGCACAAGATCTAAATGTTTGGGGGTTTATAAATAACACTCACCACATAAATTTTGTACCAGTGATTTGCCTCTTACTAATCAGGAGTTATTTGTAGCATATGGAGAGAGAATGTGTAGCGTAACCTGTAATGCCTAGCGACGAACAATATTTGCTTCTGCTTTTAACTTGTAGTTTTTCTTTCAAGGTTAGTTTAAAATATTTCACAAAGGGAGCCTCAACTTTGTGAAAGCCTTCCTTCAGCCCTTGATGACTTTGAGCTTCTAGCCAGAATTTTGCTATGTGTAGGTGTGCTCTATGTATACTAATTTGCAGTTTCTTCTGTGATTTTTGAAAATTGTTTTTGTCTTCTCTGAAGAGCAGAAGAGTCCCTTCCCTTCAGGGCTTGTATGAGGATAGAAATGCCAGGTAAAGTGCTGAGCCCAGTACCTGGCATGGAGCTGGTGTCCTGCTTCTTTAGGCTGTGACCCCTGGATTCCTGGTGGGGAACAGGGAGATCTGCTCAACACTCTGTAAATAAGGAGCAATAGAACTCGACCTTTCAGCCAGCCCTTGAAACCGATTCCTTGTAGATGGAGGTTATGCAGCACAGAACGCTGTTATCCTGAGACAGAGGGTTCTGACTTAGAGCTGATTCTCTACTAATTTTCTTTTTTTTTTTTTTTTTTTTTTTTGAGACGGAGTCTCGCTTTGTCGCCCAGGCTGGAGTGCAGTGGCCGGATCTCAGCTCACTGCAAGCTCCGCCTCCCGGGTTTACGCCATTCTCCTGCCTCAGCCTCCCGAGTAGCTGGGACTACAGGCGCCCACCACCTCGCCCGGCTAGTTTTTTGTATTTTTAGTAGAGACGGGGTTTCACCATATTAGCCAGGATGGTCTCGATCTCCTGACCTCGTGATCCGCCTGTCTCGGCCTCCCAAAGTGCTGGGATTACAGGCTTGAGCCACCGCGCCCGGCCTCTCTACTAATTTTCTTAGGTAAACAGAAGTCCTGTTCAGCAGCCTGCCATGGGATAGTTACCGTGAGCAAAAGAAACACCATGTGGATCACTGCTGAATGTCCTTGGCACCAAGCTTAACTGCTACACATCTTTACATCCTAAAGTTGAAAACAAAGCAAAACAGACTTGCTGAGTCTGGAATAGCCGGAGTATTTTGCCTGAAAAGAGCCACTCTATCTAGCATTGCCTCAGCTTATCGAGTGTTCCCTGACTGACTTACCCCTTGCTCCTTTAGTGCTTCAGACAACATCCCGAAGGCAGATGAAATCCGGACCCTGGTCAAGGATATGTGGGACACTCGTATAGCCAAACTCCGAGTGTCTGCTGACAGCTTTGTGAGACAGCAGGAGGCACATGCCAAGGTAGGTGCCGCCTCACCTGGGTGCTAGTGGCCTTGATGCTGCATAATTTCACATGGCCTCCTGTCTGCTGAGGCTATTACAGGCAGGCATTACTAGCTGTGCTTTTTAAAAAGTTCATTGGTTTCTTATTTTTATTCGGTAGAGTTTACCATTTTCTCAAAATCAAAAACTCCTTGGCCAACTTGGTCTGTTTTCTTGTTTTAGCTGGATAACTTGACCTTGATGGAGATCAACACCAGCGGGACTTTCCTCACACAAGCGCTCAACCACATGTACAAACTCCGCACAAACCTCCAGCCTTCGGAGAGTACTCAGTCTCAGGACTTCTAGAGAAAGGCCTGGTGCGGGCGGCTTGCCGGGGGATGTGAGTGCTCAGGACGTGATGAGGTACTCGTGGTTCTGGAGCTCTAGAAACACTTTGAATGCATGAAAAACATGTGATGGTGCAAGGAATGGATTCAGGACATTGTTGGAGAAGCAAGTTTGATTAGTCCTTAAAACTTAGCTCCCTGGGACATTGTTCAATTCCACATCTGTTTCTAGAAACCAGCCTTTTTTTTTTCCCCCTTTTGAGAAAGAAAAAAGCTTAGGCAAATAAGTTATTCTCCCTAGCAGAGCCACATGGGTCTCCTGCGTGGAATCTGTCACTCGGGCAAGTGTTCAGTGACTGGTAGGTATAGATACAGCAGGAGTGGCCATGTCGCCCACAGCTTTTTTCTGCCTTCTTAATCCTGGTTTCTTGGGCTGAATTTGGACTCTCCCGGAGGTGGCTCACAGGGAAGGATGGCAGATGGTGCAGCTAACAATGCTGACCAGTGCTTTTCCTCTACGCCCTGATGCACAATAAACATGGACCCAACCCAACTCTGACTCTTTAGGTTTTTGTCCTGCGTAACTACCAAGTAAAAGGACTGAGCCTGTGGCTGAGATGACTCAGTAAACTAAACTGAGGCACACAGCAGTCAACTGGAAACTGCAGACCAACACCTGGGGTGTCTCGTTCTCTTGGTTACTTCTAGCTCAGGTTTAATGGGTTTCTTATCAAGGAGAGTCAGGAAAAAAACGAAACCAATGTATTGAGCACGAGTGACACTTAAGACAATGCTAGAAGAAAAGTCAGACTTTTAACGCTGCCCTGATGCATTTAGGGAAGGATTCTTTGTTGTAGGTAACAGTGGGCTCAGGGGAAATTATTTTTTTCCTAAGAGAAAATTACTTAATTTGTAGCATTTTGGAATGGTTAGGTCCTTTACAGAAATGACATTACCTTGAGAGATGAAATGATTGAGCAGCATCATGCAATGGATAGAAGGTTCTGTAACTAGCTTTAAAAAAAAGTTTAATTTTTTTTTTTTTACGGTGGCTCACGCCTGTAATCCCAGCACTCTGGGAGGCTGAGGCGGGTGGATCACAAGGTCAGGAGATTGAGACTATCCTGGCTAACATGGTGAAACCCCATCACTATTAAAACACACACACAAAAATTTGCTGGGTGTGGTGGCCCGTGCCTATAGTCGCAGCTACTTGGGAGGCTGAGGCAGGAGAACGGCTTGAACCCGAGAGGCGGAGGTTGTAGTGAGCCAAGATCACGCCACTGTACGAGAGCAAGACTCCATCTCAAACAAATTTTTAACTTTGTTTTTAGACAGGGTCTTGTTCTGTCACCCAGGCTGCAGTAGAATGGGGTGATCGTAGCTCACTGCAGCCTCCAACTTCTGGGTTCATGCAGTCCTCCCACCACAGCCTCCCAAAGCAGTGGGGTTGCAAGCATGAGCCGCCATGCCTGGCCAGCCTGTTTTTGGCTGGACACCAGTGGGCCAAAAGCAGTGGGGTGCTGTTTGGGGAGCTCTGAGAATGCACATGTGTGACAGGCTGAACCTAAAAAGACCATCCCCCAGCTTCGGCCCTACAGTGTCTAGCATGCTATGCACTATTGCTCCATGTTGCTGCCCACGTGTCTCCGCCAGGCAGGTGTTGGGGGTTATTTGGACACTGAAGGGTCAGACCTGGAAGACTGGGACCAAAAGAATAGGTCTCTATAATTTAAGGTGCTGTTCATAGTTCAGGTCGTAAGACTTGTTCTTTCTTTTTTTTTTTTTTTTTTTTTTTGAGACGGAGTCTCGCTCTGTCGCCCAGGCTGGAGTGCAGTGGCCGGATCTCAGCTCACGGCAAGCTCCGCCTCCCGGGTTTGGGCCATTCTCCTGTCTCAGCCTCCCGAGTAGCTGGGACTACAGGCGCCCGCCACCTCGCCCGGCTAGTTTTTTGTATTTTTTAGTAGAGACGGGGTTTCACCGTGTTAGCCAGGATGGTCTCGATCTCCTGACCTAGTGATCCGCCCGTCTCGGCCTCCCAAAGTGCTGGGATTACAGGCTTGAGCCACCGCGCCCGGCCGACTTGTTCTTTCATCTTACCCTTCCTCGGAATCCTCTTGCTTTCATCTGGGGATCTTTTAGAATGAAACTACTTGTTATTGTGGAGGGCAAGGGGTCCTAATGCCCTCCTCTTAGAACCTGAGCCAGTCGAGGCAGCTGCATCTGTCTACGTGTTTTATCTGTGGAGATGTATAGTTATGGAGCTTTTTTTGTTTGGCCTTGTTTTATTATATCATAAAAAAGATTTTCCTTTTAACATGATTTAGGAAGATTTTATTTTTTGGATGTTGTCAGAAATTACAGCAATATATTCATAAATACCTAATTACTACATTCAACAAATATTACAATACAATTAATTCAAACAAGTACACTTAGAACAGGTTTAATTTCACAGCATCTAAACTGCCCCCAGAGTGACCGAGGCACCGGTGTTCCTCCCTCCCACCTGTGTATGGGTTTACTGTTCTAGAATTAAGCACAGGGTACATACAAAATAACACCAATTAGCATGGTCTTCCTCAGGTCAAGGCAGAGTTAAGGAGTTTTTTAGGTTAAGCACTGGATTGAAAAGTTGGGGACAGGCTACTGCAAGTAGTAAGAAAGTCAACAGCTTGGTTACTTGAAAGAGTATAGAGATTGCTAAGTGGCTAATATACACTTTAAAGAGGAACAGAATTGGTTTGTGCTGACCATCTCCATCTTGTGGTGGATCCCTGGAATTTTCTACACTTGGGTGAAACACGTGGCTCAGGGAAAGGGGGAGTGGAGTATCTGGTTTGAAATTCAGCTTAATTTTTGAGATTTGGCAGTATATTATGAGCTACTTGAGGAAAACAGCATTCTGCTACAAACTGCAGATTCCCTGTGTTAGAATCCTTCACCGCTGAAGGTGTGGGTGATGCTCTCTGAATACTCTTAATGGTGCAACCTATCAGAATGTTAGTCCCAATTCAGTGCTTTATTCCTTTAAGATTAGAATGTAGACTAAAATGTGGAAAATCCCGTCTTGGTCACTTATCTGAGACAATTGATTAGGAACATATTTTATCGTCAGTCTGGCTCTGATTATATGAAACAAAGAAAAATAACCTGTTTCAATGAGGAACCAGATAATTTACTATTGGAAGGTATCCCTCTGCAGAGGACAGGTGGCAGTTCCCTTCCAGGTAATGTAGGAAGATGGTTGAAGGACCGAGCCGAGGGCTTCACGTACATCCTGACACACAGGTGGCATAATCGACTCCAGAGCGGATTTGACATATTACTCAACGTGAAATAGCTGAACAAAAAACTTGAGAGATTGCATGTCAATTTTTAAGCCCAACTGAAAACAGATTTAGGTGCTACTGTGTTGAGAATCATCTGAAAGTAAGTTTTCAAAGTATGAAACTAATTGTTGGATGGGAAAACCATGATTGGGTACTGTGTCTTGGGTGGTGTGCTTTCATTTTTGAGAAACACTTCTTACCTTTTTCTTAGTTTATTCATGTTGCCTCACTGGTTTGTATTCTGATTGTCGTATTTCTTGAGCAAGAGTACTCAAATCGCCACAAGTACGTGGAAGGATGGGGAGACTGGGCGAGAAGCTCAAGGACCGGGCAGAAGTGGGTTTCCACTGGCAGGGGAGAAGCCAACTATTGCTAGCACAGTGACACTGCTTCCACCCTGGGCGGATCCCTCATGGTGTACCACCTGTCCCCTGTGCTGTCACAGAAACTCCAACCAAGGGAGCACCCCTTAGATGGTAAGGGATGAGCTATGGTTTTAAGTTATCGGATCTACTTTTCCCTTTTACTTTAGCCAAGGCCATTACCAAAAGCATCCAGACATCTGTGATGGTGGAGGTGGCCTGAGAGCAGAAGTGCTAAGATGTGACTCTTAGGCCTTCAGACCAGAAACCTCAAGCAGGTTTTCAGTGGAGAAATCCAGTGAGATTTTTGCCCTGATCGTTTGTAGCCGACTCCCTCTGAACACTTGTGGGACATGTTGAGCTCCCAGTGTCTTTCGAGGGGAGGCCGCAGCACAGCCCCTCGAGTTCTCTCCCAGCCGCTTCTGTGGAGAGGAAGGCGCTTGTTGACTGCTGATAATACTGGCGGTACGTTTGTCTGAGTTTGCTAATAACTGGAAGATTCTTGGCAGACGTACAAAGCAAACTGTGCGGGGGCAGATAAAGCGACACGATGCCAGCTGCCAGCAAGCTGTTCTGCGCAGCAAGGGCTAGAGCCAAGGGCTCTGCCGCTGGTCACAGCAGTGAGCAGCCAGCACACAGGTCAGGCAACCTGCCCTGAGCTCAGGCCTCCACCCCCCAGACCAGTGACTGGCAGCCCTGGCCTCTGGTGAGGGCCCTTGGGAGCAAGAGAGGCCTTCTTGATCTAAACACTGCCTCCATAAGCAGTAACTGGGACAAGGAGAAGACCTGCCCATTGCTTTGCCTTGGTGTGATGAGCCCAGTTTCTGACCATTCCTGTGCTTGTCACAGTAAGTTCAAAAAGGAGGGGTTCAGCTCAGACCTCGTGGCTTTTACAAAGCATTGTATTTAAATAAAGCCTCTGACATTCCTATTCTGTACCTGCTCTCAGACACTTTAGAATTCTATCACAGAAATCATTGACTTCCTGAAAGGTTTTTAAAAGCCCCCACCCATGTGTGCACATGATTGTCACACATGGGTTCTATGGACCTCCTCCCTTGATAGCAATGGGTAATATTTGCTATTAGCTTGTCCAGATGCTGGGGGCGGGGAGGGGGAGTGGAGGAGGTAAGCAGTAGCGCATGGCTTTCTACGGCAGCTTCTGGTACAACTCAAACTAAAAATGAAGTGATCGCATAGGCGCCAGTGGTAAGCTCTTTTACTTTTCTTCTTCTTTAATTTTTAAAAACACTTCAATATTTTAATGTCCTGACCAGCAGCAGTACAAACACTAAAAGCAAGGTTTTTTTTTTTTGCCCAAAAAAACAAAACCCCCAAACAGGAAAAACAAACAAAAATCCCCCAAACCACATATTAAAAATGGCAGGCTTTTTATAACAATAGTTAAAGTAATAAAAACATACAAAACTTTGTTTTTTTAATATATATACACAGTACAAGGCTGAAGCACCTTTGACTTTTCTCTCAAAATTTACGTCTGTATGAAAACCCCACCCACTGTAGCAACAATCTGGTGGGTGTGAAGCTGTGTATACACAGAGCTCTGTACATGCTCCCCACGGAGTAATAAAAAGGTACCTTCAGTTTGTGAATTGGTTTTATCTTTAGGTAAGAGCTTTTCCACAGAAAAGCCTTTGGGTTGCTTTGTGTGCTCCTAGGACTTGTTGCTTTGAAAATTTTGCAGGAAAGTAAATGAAACAAATAAGCCCTTTTTTTACTTACAATGCACCCAACCTTTTCAGCTGAAGCAAGTTTCACTCCTGGGAGGAATGAGACTGGCCCCATCACTGCGGCAAAAGCAAACTGGGCTTGAGGCATAGTAACATGGCAACACAAGAAAACAGAACCGGTTTGATCCACTCATCTGCACAGGGGGCTGTCAATGATCACGTTTTAGTGTTGCTAATGGAGCCTTCACGTTCAGATTAAGAAAAAATGTGGGCGAGGAAGGACTAAAACCACCTTTAAAAAGAAAAAGTATGGGCAATCCTACATTGGTTGCTCGCTGAATGACAATGGTGATTCAATTGCATTGACGTCAAGGTGAGTTCTTTTTTTCTGGAGCCTGGAATCCTTTGCTTCATGCATGGCACATTCTCATTTTGTAAGCTTCAAACCTCCCAGTGAAAAATATTAAATATTCAAGGTAATAAAATAGATAATATTTCTATACTATAGGTTCGGCCTAGTGCAAGGGAAACCGTCACCTGGGGTATCCCTTCAGGTAGCCCCTAGGCCAGTGCATTGCAGGCAAGGCAAGGCACTTTCGTAAGTGGTCCAGTTCTGCCTGGAGCCGCTCCCGTTCTGAGACCATCTTCTGTTTCTGGCTCCTCAACTCCTGGAGAGAGGGAAATTTGTGTCAAAACCAATCCATTTCCTCTGTGAGGACAAGCATGTGGTATACAAACATGCTGGATGGAAGGGCAAACCTACATTTGAAAATGTCCCAGCCGGGCACGGTGGCTCATGCCTGTAATCCCAGCACTTTAAAAGGTTGAGGCGGGCAAATCACCTGAGGTCAGGAGTTCGAGACCAGCCTGGCCAACATGGGGAAACCCCATCTACTAAACATAAATTAGCCAGGCGTGGTGTCCTATGCCTATAATCCTAGCTACTCAGGAGGCTGAGGCAGGAGAATCGCTTGAACCCAGAAGGCAGAGGTTGCAGTAAGCTGAGATTATGCCATTGAATTCCAGCTTGGATGACAGTGAGACTTCACCTAAAAAAAATAAGTCTCCTTTTCAGCCTGTGTTCTGTCCCTGGCTCTTCCAGAGTCTTAAGGATCGGCATCTGCTGCTGTCTTGGCTCAAATTCGGAGTTCTTGGAACCCCCAGATGTAAAAACTTTGGGAGTGATCTGAGACCTGCTTCCCGAAATCCCTGCCCCACAAGGACATCTGCTGGACCAGTCCTGCTAGTGTGGCTGTGAGCCGGGTGACATGGTTTCGGTTGCTTCAGCTTCCCTTCTCTAATAAAACCCTGCTGCTCTCCTTAGCAAATCACAGTAGGGGAGACTGATACAGGCAATAATTCATTCTGCAAACAGCATCTGTACCCTTCCAGGATCAATATTCTATGTTAAAGATAGCTCCTTCCTTACCTAAATCCTAATCAACTAGTGTCTGAATTTTCCCCTTTAGGAGACAGTGGTCTTGCTCTGTCAACCAGGCTGGAGTGCAGTGGCATGATCGGAGCTCACTGCAGCCCTGAACTCCTGGGCTCATATGATCCTCCTGCCTCAGCCTCCCAAAGTGCTGGGATTACAGGTGTGGGCCATTGCATGCAGTCCAAATTGTGACCTCTTAAGAGCACATTTCCTCTTTGAAACTTATCTTCATGGGTGCTTCTGAACCCAAACTCAAAAGGTTGCGTGTTTGAATGTTTCTGTCCCTTCCCAACTCACCGCCACGCTGTGGGAGAGCTGCTCTGCCGTCAGGCTGAGGCTGTAGTGCCGGGCCTCCAGTCGTCTGCATTGTGTCTGCAACACCTGCCGTTCCAGATTTTGCTCTGAAAAGACAAGAGATGGTAATGTATCTTCTGTGTGCAGGGGCCCCAAGGCCTGGCGAATGCTCTCCTCTTCACACACTGCCCAGCAGAGCCCAAAACCTCTCTCCAATGCAGCCAGCAAAGGCCCCTCCTGTGGGCCACAATGTTCCCAGCCCTTTGAACTGTACCAATACATACATAAACGCTAAATTAAGCCCAATACACAGGAATAAAGACAAAGGATCCAGGACTTAAAGGCAATTTGATACAGATTAGGAAGAAATTTGATGGCCTTAAAATGCATCTTTTAAAAACAAAATAGGCTTTCAGTTTAGGCTGCTGGAAAAAGGCCAGAGTAAACTTAAAGCACAGATTTAATTAATAAAATAAAGCCTCTGCTCTACCAAAGGAGACCAGGCCTAGTTTTAATAGGAGGGTGACTTCAAATATTTAAGGACAAATCCCTACTTTATACAGAGTGTTTCAGAGAATGAAAAACAGGGAAAGTGCTAACAATCTGGATAACAAAGTACAATAAAACTAGAGTCTAATACTAATGAACATACATGAAAAATCCTAAAAGTACTAACGAATTCAACAAGGATGGAGCAACATCAAGAAAAAAATCAAAGGATGAAAAACTCTGGAAATGGGAACCTTCACTCTTTAATGGGATGCTTTAAAGTTTCACAGACAAGGGCCCCACCAGTGCCTCTCTTTGGCAGCACTGGAGTGACATGACAATCAGACAAATTCAAAAGAACCAAACCTTGTATTTGCAGGTTTGATCATCTGTGATTCCTAAGATCTAAGGAATAATCACAGGCAACGTAAAAAAAATCCAGTCGGGTGCGGTCGCTCACGCCTGTAATCCCAGCACTTTGGGAGGCCGAGATGGGCGGATCACGAAGGTCAGGAGATCGAGACCATTCTGGCTAACATGGTGAAACCCTGTCTCTACTAAAAATACAAAAAAAAAAAATTAGCTGGGAGTGGTGGTGGGCGCCTGTAGTCCCAGCTACACGGGAGACTGAGGCAGGAGAATGGCGTGAACCTGGGAAGCGGAGCTTGCAGTGAGTGGAGACTGCGCCACTGCACTCCAGCCTGGGTGACAGAGCAAGACTCTGTCTCAAAAAAAAAAAAAATCCAAAGACCCCCAAAATCTGTGATACCTGAAACTAAATCTAGTCAAAACTTCATGTACAAAAATGATGTGATAGTTTTGTACCATATTCATGGACAAGGATGCCAACCAAGTCTATAAATTCAATGCAACTGAAAATCTAACAGGACTCTTTTTGGGAGTGAATATAATGTGATCCTAAAATCCTTGGGAGAAAGCCATGGGCTAAAAACAGCTGAGCAGTAGCTGAGAAGGGGGGGGTCAGTGCAGGTCATGACTGACAGGGGCGAAGCCAGGCCCAGCAGGTGTGGGAGTTGAGGCAGGGAAGACTGTGCCCCATACATTGCCTGGACAACTGGTTGGGTGGGAAAGATGCAGTTAAGGAAAATTTCTGCCTTACTCTGTACACACAAACGAATCCTACACGGAACAGGAAAAAGCCGAACTCACAGAAGAAAATACAGAAGAATAGCCTTAGGGTATGGAAAGAATTCCCAACACACACCAAAAAACCCACAAAACCAGAAAAGATGGAACTATTTCATCTAGGAGAGTTTAAAAATAACTCTGTATTGTTTCTGGATATATACGAGTGCACTTAAAGAATAGTAACATGTAGGGGGAGTGGTGGGCAATAAACTCAAAGATTCCATGGGAGGAGGAAAGGAAGTGAAATACAGGATTTGATGCCCTGGTTGTAGCTACATGGGCATTTGTTTTTAGTTTGGAGAATACTTTTCCAGACTGAGTTCTGCCAGGAGAAAAAAAGGAAAAAAAAATTTTTTTTTTTTTTTTTTTTTTTGAGACGGAGTCTTGCTCTGTTACCCAGGCTGGAGTGCAGTGGCGCGATCTCGGCTCACTGCAAGCTCTGCCTCCCAAGTTCATGTCATTCTCCTGCCTCAGCCTCCCGAACAGTTGGGACTACAGGCGCCCGCTACCACGCCTGGCTAATTTTATGTATTTTTAGTAGAGATGGGGTTTCACTGTGTTAGCCAGCATGGTCTCAATCTCGACCTCATGATCTGCCAGCCCCAGCCTCCCAAAGTGCTGGGATTACAGGCGTGAGCCATCATGCCCGGCCAGAAAAAACTACTTTTCTAAGTATTTGAAGTGGTTGACATTCATAATCAAGTCTTTGTATTTGGTGATATTTACAACACTGTCGCATGTGATAATAAAAAGTCCTCTAGGACATGTTAAATCAATTGCAGGTGGCTGTGGCCTGGCCCAGCTTTTGTCAAAGCACATACCCAGCAGTGCCCATGCAGTAAGGATGGTGAGTGCAAAATGAAGGCTGGGTACCTCTGCTGTTCCCCAAAGGGGCCTTTGCAATATCCTAGAGAAACTGAGGAACAGAAGCAGGAGGTGGTGTGCAGTATACAGGAGCATCAAATGCTGCAGCGCCCAGCTTCATGGCCCCACTCCCTGGCAGGGGAGATGTGGCCTGAGTCCGCCTGGTGCTGTGGCTTCCCAGGAGAGTTGGTGTGCGCATTCCCAGGTGGGATCAAAACATCCTGGGTATTCTAAGAGGTGGCGAGCCTTCAACTAAGTCTTTAACAGGAGCCCGTCTTTAAGGTGCTTGGCTAAAGTAAAGGTAGCTGAAAACACGACGCACTCATTGGCCACAGAGCAATCCTTGCAGTGTGGGGAGGCTGTCACCAGGCTAGAGGCATGCTGGAGCAGTGACCAGGCCTAGCTGCCAGGGCTCAGCAAATCAACTAGGTCATCTCCCAGGACCCTTACATGAAACTGAGGCCGACATCCGCACTGATGCAGCTCAGAGAGCGGGGCCCACATGAAGAATGGCAGGTGCCACCAGAGCTGGCATCGTGGTACTTGGATGCCCTAGCAAGACTGGCCTCAGGTTCCAGCATGGGACATCACCACTACCAGAAGCCGGAAGAAACTTCCAGTATTTGTATCTACTGTGCCTCAGGATGGAGAAACAGTCCCCAGGCTGGCAGAGGTCTGCATGAACTCACCACTCAGATTCCTTTCCAAAGGTACTTTCCTGACCCCCTCCCTGCTCTTTCCCAGCACCCCCATACCTTCTATGTGTTCTTGGTAAGCTTCAAAAATGGCCTCAATCCCTTGCCACTTGCGTCTTGGGGCTTCCTCATCATCATCTCCATCTTCATCCTCCTCCTCTTCCTCCTCTTCCGAGTCCCGGTCCATCTCCTGGGTTGGGGGGCCCTTCCTCACAGTGGGGGGCTCCTGCTGCCCATTGTGCTGGGGTGGAGGGGCGCGGCTGGAGGACTGCAGCTCGGGAATGTTGTAGTGGACGGACGTGTCAACCTTGTGGTTCTGCTCTGCAGACAGCACAGCCATGCTCCCTGTGGAGGGGACAGAGCTTGTGTCAGTGTGTTGGGGAAAGGGACACAGGGTGCTGTCTCAGAAGGGAGCTGTGCCCTGCCTTTGGTGCAGAGTCAGCATGACTGCAGGGCTCAAGGGGCCAGTATGACACTGGGTAAAAGAGGGATCTAGCCCAAGACCTCTGGGCTACAGACCCAGCGTGAGAAAGTCTGAGACAGCCAGGAGACACCACAGCCCTGAGCGCTAGTTGATTCTGGTACATGGACCATTTTTGCTGAAATTCATCTCTGAGACTCCATTTTTTGTTTTGGCTGCCCCCGGTCCTCTGGGTAGCAGGCTGGAGAGAAATGGCCCAATCTCAGCTCACTGCAACCTCCCCTCCCAGGTTCAAGCAATTCTCCTGCCTCAGCCTCCAGAGTGGCTGGGGTTACACGCATGCACTATCATGCCTGGCTAATTTTTGCATTTTTAGTAGAAATGGGATTTCGCCATGTTGGCCCAGGCTGGTTTAGAACTCCTGACCTCAGGTGATCCGCCCACCTTGGCCCCCCAAAGTGCTGGAATTACAGGTGTGAGCCACCGCGCCTGGCACTGCCTCCATCTCTTTGAGCTTGGTCTATAGTTGGCCCTCAGCAGACACCAGCCCGTCCTCTCACAAGGCATGGGTGTGTCGGTCCCTAGGCATAATGGGGCTCTGCCCTCTCCCAGGAGTCAGCCTCATTGTGCCCTGTTTCAAGAGGGCGTGCCCCCTCTCATGGCATGGCCCAGTGGGTGACATCCTCAAGGGCACACCTGGCTTCCCGTGTGGATGGCAGCCCCTGGTGGGGCCTGAGACCAGCCCAGTCAGTACAGTGACTTGGCTCAAACTGGTACAGCAGGGTGACTAAAATCTTGAGGAAACCGTTTAGTGTAAGGCCAGGACAAGGTCAGAATAAATTGGCAGAAAAAAATATGCCCTAGGGCCACAGAAAAGCCTCTACAAGGTGTACCGCCAAGGGGCAGGGAGGGAGGGTATTCTGAAATTTTGAAAGGCATCTCAGCAGCACTGTACAGTCTCCCTTGGTATCTGTCATGGAGGACTGGCTCCAGACCTCCTGTGAACACTAAAGTCCAGGGATGTTCAAGTCCCTGATATAAAGTGGCGTAGTATCTGCACATCATCTATGCACACCTCTAGAGTACTTGTAATACCTACACTTTACCTGCTGCTTGGCAAATTCAAGTTTTGTTTTTGGAACTTTGTGGAATTCCACCCCACCCGCAAATATTTCTAATCTGAAGCTGGCTGAATCCAAAGACACAGAACCCATGGATCCAGAGGGCTGGCAGTGACATCTTTAGATACCACCTCTACCTTGAGGACTGGCGGCCATCTGCATCTCTGTCTTGAAAAACATGATTCTTTCAAATGAATGCTGGTAAAAATCCACTCAAGTGCTCTTCCCTGCCTTTGGGGAATCTTTTTTAATCTCTGCAAAAACCAGTGCCTGCTGGTGTTCACTGCTTTACCTCTTACCGATCGATGAGTCCCTGCTCACAGCACAGCATCAGCGCTGGTGCCTACAAATGCTTTTCACCTACGAGTTCAGGTTTTAGAGCTTAGAGTAAAACAAACAAACATGGTTTTGGCATAATAACAAAATTATTTTCTTCTGGTGATTGGAGTTTATAAAAACTTGTGCCCACAGCTGAACAGCTGTGGCGCTCAGGGACTTTGGCTAGCCTCAACCATTGCCGAGAGCTGAGCGGGGACTGGCAGCCTCATTACCTTTATGCTTCTGCAGGGCCTTCTGGGTGGACTGCAGCACTGACTCGTGGAACTGATGTGCAAACTCTTCTGCCACAAAGGGCTCCCACGGCTTGCTCTTCCCATTGGTGCTGTGGGACAGCGGCACAGGAATGTCCTTGGATGCAGCGCCCCGGATGTAGTGAAGCATGCTCAGGCTCTTCTTGCCTCCAGGGGCCTCGCTCAGCCTGGCCTTCTCCCCGCTGGCAGGAGCTAGCTCCTGGACTCTCGACAGCTCCTGGGGCCGAACCTGTTCCAGCTTCCCAGGCTCCGTGGCCTTTGGGATGTCAGACAAGGAAGCAGCAACCCCCACCGGCTTCTCCACATCCAGAGAGGCTTGCTGAGTGGCCGGTTCTTTTAGAGACAGAAAGTGAAGGAAAATGTTAAGAAATGCAAGTTAACAGGCTGAGTGTCCAGCACGCAGATCCTGGTCTCCAGAGCTTACACTTAAAGACCTAGTGCAAAGAACCAAGACCCGGGGAACATTTAAATCACCGCCACACACATGGCTCTTCTCTGAAGACGGCGGGGTGTTTAGTGGCAAGTCCATCCTTTGAAAGATGTCCCAAGAAGAGAGAAACAGATCCACAGGAAGAAGGAAGTCCCCCAGCCACGGGGATGGTAGGGAGGTATTCAGTCCAACCGGACAAGAGTGGGTGAGGAGCCGAGAACTGGGATGAACTGTAAAGATTCCCTGTGACATTTGACAGGGCAGAGATCAGCCAGAGATGTAAGAGGAGGAAAGGTGTGGCAGCAGGTGCCAGCGGGGCCCAGAGGGCAGAGTGAGGAAGACAAAGATTCAGGAAGAGAGCCAGGGCAGCCAGGCTAGTGGCAGGACCAGGCTGCGGGCACTAAGGCTGGAGCACGCCCTCCCTCCTGGGATGGTACCACTGGATTGGCCTTCATGTGAGCCTCTGTGCCATAACTGAAGGACAACGGTTATTATGACCACAGTGATCACCACATAGAGCTCCACGGAAACCAGACCCTCCCCTCAACTCAAAGCCCGTCTTCGAACTGACGCTCCGTCCCAATGACTGCCACAACTGTGCAAGAATGGTACGCTTGTACAAGAAGAATGGAAGAAGACAGTCTGCAGGAGGCCACATTCACAGTGATGAGGACCTCAAGTGGATGCCTGAGCCTGGGCAGCCCATGGGATGGTCCTGGGTGGTGGCAGGTGGGGCTATCCTTCCCTTACCACTCAGGGAGACGGCAGGACTGTCCCTCGGAGAGTTTGTCAAGGAGTCGGCCACTGCTGCTGACAGTGCCTTCTGCTTCATGGCACGGAGCATTTCAACAAGTCTCTCTTTGTCTATGAGAAAAGCAGCCTGAGATTAACGAGCCAGTTGCGTCATTTTTTGGAGAGGACAGCAGGATTCTAGCCTTGATGGGCAGGTAATGCACTAAAGCCCGAAAAACCAAAAGCAGGTGCGATGGGGCAGGCCCAGTTTTAAGGAAGCAACCATCTTACAGCGAGCCCAGATTGCTCTTGGCATCACTACACAATGTCCTAGCCGTGCTCCAGAGACAGCTGTCTGCGCGGTGGTTACCCCTCTGTGAATCACTGTGCCCACAGACCTCGGAGGTAACGTGTGACGATGTATTCTTATTTCAAGTCAGAAAAGGTGGCCCCAACACAAACAAATGCCCCAAAGGCCCAGGCCTGGCCTCTGAGGCAGAGTGCCTTCTCACCCACTGCTACCATTACTGCCACTTCCTGAAAAGGAAAGATGACCCCATGATGTTCCACGCAGCAGATTCCTGATGTCACCCAACCCTTCCTGACTGTGAAACTCAAGGGCTGCATCGCCCTTAATTTTTTTCCTCCAAAAATTCAGCCAGGTAAAAAGATGCTTTGTATCTAGGGAACTGGGCTGGCATTCAACACATCACTAGCCCGTTAAGAGAAAGGGAAAACTACTGACTGGTTAAAAGCAGAGAGTAAATGGCTACACCCTGATCAACACCCTGAAGCTGCTCAAGGTCTAAGAAGTAACTGCTTTTCTTCAACTTTCTCCCAGAGAGGAGGCCAGAGGTCCATGAGGACTTGGAGGCATGCATAAGGTCAGGCCCAGGAACGTCAACATCTGGGCACCAAGCCAGCCTGCACTGCAGGCCAAGGAAGCCAAAACTCTGAGCAGGTGTTGCGGCTGCATTGTTTCTTCTGCTGTATGGACTCTAGCCTAGAGGGTCTGTCCCAACATGGCCCTATGTGGCCAGACTGGACTGGAAGCATCTTTCAAGGCAAGCCATTGGCTCAGTGTGTGCTGTCCTGCTTGGCAGCCCTTTCCCAGGCCTCCGGCCACCAGGACACAACACCCAGCAGACCACCTAAGCAGTCCAGCAAGAGGAGAAGTCTGCAGCAAACGAACCTGGAACACCTGGTACCTCGCCTCATGCCTGGTGCGGTCACTGGAGCACTCGGCTCAAAGAGCGCCTTCTCGGGCGCTGGGAGATAGATGAGTAACAAGGGTAGTCCTCAGCTCAAGATGGTGGGGCTCTCAGAGCAAAGCCTGCCAGGTAAGGCTGCTGTGGAGGGCGTGTAAGAACAGAGAGGCTGTTCCCGGGAGCCGGGAGGAGTAAAGGGGCGGCCTCAGGCTGAGTGATCCCAGATCCTGCCTGGAGTCCACTGGCCCCACCCGCTGCTTCAGAAACCCACTTCCACCCCAGTGAGCCCCCACCTTCCTACCCAGGCGAGGCCCTACCTTTCCTCTTCTCGGCGCTGATGTGGGTCAGGTTGAAGATGGTCAGGAACTTCTTCTTTTCTTCGAAGTTGGGACTGTTGTTCATCTCGTCAGGGCTGTAGCGGGTGGACAGCGCCAGTCTCGGCGAAGGCGTCTGCCGCTTGCTCTGAATCATTGGGGGCGACGGGCTTCTCTCTCTCAACATCCGCCGCCGCTTCCTGCGCTTCTGGGCCACCAGTTCCTCCTTCTGCTGTTGGGTGGTCAAGCCAAAAAGTTGCAAAAACTCTAGCTTCTAGATTGGGAAAGAAAACAAATGAGTTTGAAGCCACTGGCAGTGGTATGCTTTCACTGTCCCGGGGTCCCCTCCTGGGGTCCTCGAAGTGTGTGCCAGGGCTGGCTGTGCCCGGTGGCAGAGGAGCTTGCTGGGGCGAACCCGCCAGGACTTCTGGAGGAACCTAGCAACAGTGGGGTGGACTGCGGGGTGTGGACGCTAGGACCGAGAGCCCAGCCCAGAGCATGTCCATGGGGAGGAGAGCCCAGTACCTCGGAGGACGTGTCCAATTTGAGGGGCGGCTGCTCGGCCACGCAGCGGAGGTGGGCCCTGACCTCCTCCTCATCGCTCTCATCGTAAGAGTCATCGAGGTCGTAGTAGTACCCTGATGGAGAAATGGTTGTATTGAACCGGACAAAGAGCCTTCATCTGTCCAGTGGACATGCCCGCAGGGGCTCATGTGTGCAGACCACCTATCAGTCCAGGCCTGCTGGCACCTGAGCACCCTGAAGGCCAGTTCCTTTCAACCGAGGTGGAAACCAACATTAACCCAGTCCTGGGGCTTTGCAGGACCGCAGGCACGAGGCTTCCCTGGGATCCATGGCTCCCAGGGGCCTCCAAGTGGCTGGGTGGTCCCCTGGGCCGACAAGACCTCCCTCCTCCCCCGGCAGGGAACCACTCATCATACAGGCCTGGGGCTGTGTCCACAGCAACACAGGACTGCCTGTGCGCACGCACTCCCCCGTGCTGTGGCCATCTGAGTCCATCCCCTGGGAGGGGACAGGCACACACAGGCCTGAGCTCTCAAAGGCACAGAGAACAATAGCAGAGCCCCTTGCCCGGGGCACTTGGGTATTTCCCCCCTCCTTTACAAAGTGAGCAGGGGAGAGAAACTCGGCTGGGCCCTCCATCCAGCCTAGACCAACAACCAGGAAGACTGCCTGTGCCCCAGCTTCTAGTGAAGAGAAGGCTGAGCTCAGCACTGGATGGGACCCGAATGTTCAGCGTCAGAAATGAAACTGGGCAGGAGCCCCTGCTCCCCTCCTCACACCCAGGCCCGCTCGGTTGCTCTTCCTGGCTCTCTGGAGAACTCAGGGAGCTGCTGGCTGAGGACTCCCCGCCCCAAGCAGAAACAGGAATGAAGTGCCTGACCTCCTATGCTGACCCAGGGCAGTGCCAGCTGCCGCTTCCTCACCCCTTGGCCCACCTGCTGCAGCTGGTGACAGCAGCCCCATATGTGGAGCCCCCACTGGGCCAGGGCTGGCTCTCCTGTTATGCTGCACTATTAATATTTAAAACTATCGTATTAGCCTCCGGCTCATCACTTATTCATCGTGCTTGTCTGTGGAACTGTCTTTACAGGCGGGCTTTGATTTGGCTTTCCGGGACAATTTGCATCGAGGCAGGACAGGCACGGGGATTAGGGTCTGCCTCCCCTACAAGGGTGTCATGTTGCTACACAGAAGCCAGTGCACTTGCCACCTGGGGCCTGGGACTACCCCAGGCAGAAAGCAGGAGTGGACGGAGGGGCAGGGGGCTGGCATGCAGGTTCCCCGTCCCCACTGTGCAGCTCTCCCTGAGCAGGTCGGGGTCTGTGGGGAGGCAGACCTTTCTCCTGGGCCTCCCGCCGCCTGCGCTCCTCCAGGTCCAGCTTGCTGACCAGCCTCCGGCGCTGCTGCAGGAACTCATCGTAGATGTAGGCGGGGTCGGGGGCCCGTGGCGCTGGGGGCCGGTAGGGCGAGCCAGGCTTCAGGGGTCCGCTGAGCTCCCCGAAGGTGGCTGCCTGTGGGAGGGAGGCCCGCTGCTGGCCCAGGATGGTCTGGGTGGACTTCTCGAGCTCAGCCAGGAAGGGCCCAGGCCCGGGCGGGAAGGGCTGGTGCTCCAGGTTCCCTCCCTCTCGTGGTGGCGGTGGAGGTGGTTGGTACTTGTCCAGGGGGGCAGGCTCACGCTTCCGTGGCCCCTCCTCTGCTTTCTCCGGGCAGAAGACCCGCTCCACCTTCACCAGCGGAACGGCTGCCTGGCGGCTGGGCTCAAATGCAGCCGGATGGCTGTGCACAGAGTGGCTCTCGGCCCGCCGTGTCTCCAAGGTGTTGTCCATCAGGGACACGGGGTTCCAGAGGGCCGTGGGTGCAGCATGGAGCTGGGGCTTGGGTGAAATCAGAGGTGGTGGCCCCCCAAAGTGCTGCGGAGGGTCGCGGCCACCTGGCTCGTGACGGTTTGGTCCTGGCCTAGGGAGTGAAACCAGCCCGTCAGGTCAGGGAGAAAAGACCCTTCAGCCACCCCCAGGCTTCCCCGGCTGCCTACCGCTCCTAAGATGACCCAGATGGCACAGCCCCTTAGAGAGCCAGTGCCAGCGGGGCTGCAGGGAGGGGCACATACTCCACCCCAAGGACCATGGTTTCTGTCCTTCATTTCTTTTTTTTTTTTTTAAGATATAAAGACTTGGCCGGGTGCAGTGGCTCATGCTGTAATCCCAGCACTTTGGGAGGCCAATGTGGGTGGATCACGAGGTCAGCAGTTCGAGACCAGCCTGGCCAACATGGTGAAACCCCATCTCTACTAAAAATACAAAAATTAGCCAGGCATGATGGCGGGCACCTGTAATCGCAGCTACTCTGGAGGCTGAGGCAGGAGAATCACTTGAACCCGGGAGGTGGAGGTTGCAGTGAGCTGAGACCGTGCCATTTCCCTCCAGCCTCAGCGACAGAGCAAGACTCTGTCTCAAAAAAGAAAAAAAAAAAAGAAAAAAAAAGACTCACTCTGTCACCCAGGCAGGAGTGCAGTGGGGCAATCTCAGCTCACTGCAACCTCTGCCTCCCAGGTTCAAGCAGTTCTCCAGCTTCAGCCTCCCAAGTAGCTGGGATTATAGGTGTGCGCCACCACGCCCGTCTAATTTTATTTATTTTTAGTACATGGGGTTTCATCATGTTGGCCAGGCTGGTGTCGAATTCGTAACCTCAAGTGATCCAACTGCCTGGGCCTCCCAAAGTGCTGGGATTACAGGAGTGAGCTAGCACGCCCAGCCCTCCAACACCTGCGGCAGGTGTGTGCAGGCTGTTCCAAGAGGACAGGGAGGCTCTCAGCCTAAGCTGCTAGGGAAGGCAGAGACCCTCTCAGGCCTGGGACAGACCCAGTTTTGGTCGAGTTTCCCAACTGCTTGCCTGAATTCCCCTAAGGGCAAGCGCTCATCCTCACTTTCCATGGGGAAACCCACATATGCTGGGCTGTGGCCCTGCCACCAGTACCCTCCTCCCGCTGTGCCTTATAGGGACACAGGGCAGGCTGGCCACCTTCACAGGGTGAGTACTCCTTCCTCCCCACTGTCCCTGCAGGCAGCCACGAGACAACCTTCCAGTGCCTGCCCAGCCAGAGTCAAACCCACTGTGAAATGGAGATCCTCCCAGTCAGTATGGGGCCTGTGCCGAGACTGCCCCCCAGTGGCCCCTGTCAGAACTGCAGCAACCCGAAGTGTCCCGTGGCAGAGGCCACCAAGTGTCTTCAAGGACCCAGGCTAAGGCCTGCTGAGGCAGGGAGGGAAAGAAGGGATTTCTAACATCAGAACCCTTCCATTAAACAAGAAGCTGCCCCTTAGTTGCACTAAATGACTTGTTTCCTCAGTGCAATTAAAACAAGATTTAATCTACTCAAAGGCCTATTTTTAATATTGTCTTTCCAAAGTTTATTTTTAAGAGATGGGTCTCGCTGTGTTACCCAGGCTGGAGTGCAGTGGCTGTTTACAGGAGCAATCCCACTACTGATCAACACGGGAGTTTTGACATGCTCCACTTCCGACCTGGCCTGATTCACCCCTCCTTAGGCAACCTGGTGGTTCCCCCGCTCCCAGGAGGTCACTGTATTGGTGCTGGATTTAGCTTGGACACCCAGTGGGTATAGTACACTACAGCCCAGAGCTCCCAGGCTCAAGCGATCATGGACCTCGGCCTCCAGAGTAGCTGGGACTACAGGCATGTGTCACTGTGCCTGGCTATCTTTCTGTTTTTTAAAGGGAGATATACTCACGGGATGTCTGGACCAAGACTGCACAGTGACCCTGGGCAAGGCTTGAGGGGAAGGAAGAGGCAGAGGCCACGGCAGGCACGTGGCCAGGCTCAGGGATCTCTAGCTTGCCCAGGGGGCCCTGTTTAAACACAGCCACCAAGGCTCTCCCTAGTTATTCCAGACTCCAGGCCAGGGGACAAATCCGATGCTGCTGTCCCTCTTAGCAGAATACAACAGGGAACCACAGGAAGAAGCTGTGTCTTAAGTAAACAGCAAAGGAATAAAACCTGCAGGAAATCAACATGTCATGTGCCACCACAAGCACTGAACAGTTTTCTAGCGTGGAGCATGAAGGTCCTGTCAGGCCCCCAAGTTCCCAATGCGGTAAAGCCGCGTGTGCAGCCGGCCACAGAGAACCAGCGCAGCCAGGGGAGACCCGGCCCGGGCCAGACCCTGCTTCCCATCATGCCCCCGGTCCTAATGGGGCAGCTATACTGGCTGGAAGCAGTCCATGGGTGGGCAAAGTCACAACACCTGTGCTGGGGCCCTGGGGAGCCCTGAGGAAGAAGACGCCTGACAGGAGACAGGGCACCCTGATGTTATCAGGCCATGCCAGGTGGGAGCTGGCTGCCCTCAGTCCTCTGGGTAGCAGGCAAGGCTGAGTCTGAGAGGCCTCGGGGACTGGGAGAGGCAGAAGGGACCTCACTTCTGCCGTGCCGGGCAGCGTGAGCCACGGAGAGACTCAGCTGTGGCCTGGTGACAGTCACTCCCAGTCAGCCCTGATCAGTGTGGGTACATTCCCTCGCTGCCCTACTGGATAACGGAGGCAGGCAGAAGGGAGGACAGATTTTAAACCGCAACGCGCTTTCGTCCCAGAGCCCAAGGCTTTCTTCTCCCAGGACAGCACCACAGCCTTGAGAGCTGGAAAGATGCTCAGAAATCATCCTATCCACCCTCTTTTATGGACAGTTGAGGAAAGTGATGCTCAGGGAACAGAAGCAGTGTCCCTAGGTCCCTGAGCTGGGCCTGGAGCAGAACTATGGAAGCCTGGCAGGTCATCCCCACCAACTCTGGCTGAGGGTCTCAGCTCAGCCCTTCAGAGTGAGCCCTGGGAGGATATGAGGTGGGGGCCTGGGACCAGCACAGCCCCAAGGCAGGTATCCCAGGGCAGGCAGGAGCAGGGAGGCCTGGGGGCACTGGATCCCAGCTCAAAAGACCTGTCTGCAGCCAGGGTCCCAAGGACCACCACACAGGTTCCTGGGAAATGCTTTATAAAGGGCTAGAAAATGGGCATGTGTTTTACTATTACTACAAAAGCAATAAAACTCATTTTTTCCCTTAAAATCAAAAGCTGTCTCCTTCTTGTTAATAATAATAATAAAAAAAAAAGGCCAGGCTCAAAAGCAGAGGAAGATGGAGAGAACAGGTATTACTAGTAATTAAAGCTTCCACCTTGCAGTCTTCATCTGCTGTGAATGGCCTCCTGGGAACTGGGCCAGGCTGCGTGGGCAGGGCCCTGGCTCTCAACATGGACTTGACTGGTCTCTTCACTTACTGGTGGGGATTCCTTTGAGCAACCCATTTTCTTCCTCAGTCTCAGCTTCCCCATAGGCAAGACAGGCATTATAACGCGAAGATGAAAGAACAGAAATGAAAGAGGCAGGCAGAAATGCTGGGGCAGGATGTCGGGCAAACAGGAGGGGCTCAATACTCACTGAACAAATCGGAACGTGAAGGCTCAGCCTTCCTTCCTTCCTGGGGCTCACTCACCTGGTGGTGCTCTCTGGCCTGTGCTCCGCCTCCACCGGCACCGGGGGTCGGCCCATGTCCAGGTGCTGTTCCAGCACTTGCTGCCGGAACTCCGACACCTGAGACTGCCGGTCCTCCTTCTCCTGCCGCAGCCGCCGCTGCCGCGCCAGCCACTTCTCCTCCTCGTTGGTGCGCTGGATCAGCAGGGCTGTGGCAGCACTGCTGCTCGGCAGAGAGAAGATGCCGTGGTTGGAGATGAGGCTGGGCACCGTGTGGTGTGGGGTGGGCAACGGATGCAAGGGGTGTTGCACAGGCTTGGGCGCCTGCAGGCCGGCATCCTTCAGCTTCTCTGTGGGGGGAAACGCAGTCGAGCAGGGTCTCAGTCACGTGGGCCAGCATGCTCCCTTCCCATCTTCTCTCGCCCAACTGCGCAGAGAAACCAGAGCCCTTCCAAAGGGTTCTTCCCGCAGCCAGAAACAAGATATTCAAAAGGGGCCCTATGGGAGCTTTCGAGAAGCAATGTCTTGTCCCTGGAAGGAAACGCTCCGTGCTGGCACAACTCTTGCCCAGCCAGTGCGGTGCCAGAGCCAGCTCACACTGGCTCAAAGAACAGACTTAAATTTCCGGGAAACATGTAAAAGCCGGTTGTTATTACTAAATAATTGTTTCGTAAACTTACAACGAAATAAATTATGTTAAACTCAACAAAGCACTCAAAACTTATCCCTTCCTGATGCCCTGGCTACATTTCACAACTGTCCTCCTGGGGGTCACCTACATCCACTGTGTCTATATTGCATGCCAACATGCCTCTGCTCCCTGCTCCACATCAGCCATGCCACGCAGGGTGAATGCAGTTGGGCAACATTTATACCACGGCAACCGGCAGGTGCTGTGATTCAGGGCTCCTCCCCGCAGGTGGCTGAGACCTTGCCCAGCACAACCCACCCACGCCCAGGCACCTGCTCGGGTTGGGGTCAGCTGCTCCGAGGGCTTGCCCCGCTCCTCAGTGGTATGGCCACGCAGCCCATGCAGCTCGGCCACAGGCAGGAAGGCGGGCTCCAGGGCCTTGGCGGCCAACAGCTCCTTCTCCCGGGCCCGCTGCTCCCGCTGGCGCTCCAGCTCACGCTCCTTCTCACGCTCACGCTCCTTCTCTTGCTCGCGCTCCTTCTCGCGTTCGCGCTCACGTTCCTTCTCCCGCTCGCGGTCAGCCTCACGCTCACGCTCACGCTCCCTCTCCCGCCTTAGCTCCTCGTCCATCTGCAGCCTGCAGCACATGGAAAGAGTTGGGGGCTCTGCTGCACCAGGAACAAGAGAGGGACCTGGGACAGGTCCTTTAAAAGCATAACCAGGAAGGAACCAGGGCACTAATCCGAATAGCGACGGGAGGTGAGCAGGGTTTCACTGGTGCAGGAAGAACTTAAGGTCCATACAATCAAAGCAGCTTACAAAACCCCCAAGCACCCCCGAGAGCTCCTCGGCCTGCAGGTTTACTGCAGGAGACCACGGCTACCGAGACAGGCGCTATTTCAGAGCACAGAGCCTGAACGATCATTGTTCCATTTGGCAGATGGACAAACTGTGAGGACAGGCATGGCCAAGGAGTCCAGTCAGGTTCCAGCCCAGGCTTTCTGCCCAGCTGCCATCAAGGAACAGGGAGGGCAGAGGGGCTCCTCGGCCCGAGGCACACTTACCTCTCAGCACTGAGGCCGGACATGCGCTCCGAGTGCAGCGCTGCCAGGGATGAGTGGGAGAGCTCGGGGGGGTAGCGGACCCCGGAGAGGTGGAGGTGCATCGCTGATGGGTGCAGCGGGGGCAGAGAGCCGGGGGTGGGGATGGGGTAGAACGGGGACCTCAGGGCGGACAGGCAGTAGGAGTCATCCATCCTGTGCGGAGAAGACAGGGCCATGAGCAGCAAACAAACCAAGGGGAAGAACCAGCCCTGTGGACAGGTGTGCCTCAGCCAGGTACACACACCTGCCTGAGCGTGGGGAATGCGGCAAAATGGCTGGGGGTGAAGACCATGCCTGCTGCTAACCCCAAAGTATGCCGGAGGCTGCTAGGTGCCGACAGCTTGGGGTTCCATGGCACTGCTTGCCACCTCCTTTGGCTCAGCACAGAGCGGTCAAGTGCCCAGGCCCTTCCAAGGCTGGCCAGCAGGCTGGGCTGCCCTGATGTGGGGCGGTCTATGTCATGACTCCAGGCCCCTCTGACTAGGATGTGCAGCGCTTCTCCAGGGAACCAGGCTATGCCACAGGGCCACTGGGCTCTCCTGCTACATGGCAAAGCATCGCCCCTCCCACGGGTAAAGCCCTGCTCTCTTAACAGTGACTCGCTGTCAGTGGACCCGCAATGAGAAGGGGAAGAGCCAGGGATGACAGCACAGTCACCAAGGGGGACTGTCTACAAGGAGGGGACCCCTAATAGGCCATCAGGGCTGAATTTGGGCTCAAAGCTGGGAACAATTTCAGGGGCTACTCTAGACACTCCCCTGGGAGCCTGGCCCCAGGTTGTAAGAAACCCCTTCCCCGCCAGGTTCCGTCTTGCCAGGAACAGACGAGCACCCACGTGAGACGGCGCGCGGGGGATGCCTTACCTGAAGGCCGGGTGGGGGAAGGGGTGTGGGGCCAGGTAGCTGGGGTGGTAGTAGGCTGCAGCAGTGGCCGGGTCCAGGCCGAGGGGAGGCAGCGAGGACATGCGGAGGTCGTCAGTGGTGTGGTAGGGCCGGAAGCTTCTCAGGTAGTCCTCGGTCACGGTGCTGGGGGGCACCACGTGGTGCACAGGCCGCTGGAGGCTGCAGGCAGGGACAGTGGGAAGAACAGGTGAGTGGAGACCTGCTCCTGCGTGGGGGGATGGCACTCAGTCGGCACCCAGACTCCTGGCACCCAGAACGAGGACGGGGCTTAAGCAGTGGGGGGGCGAGCTGCCACCGCCACCTCAGTGTGGAGGGGCACAGACAGGGCTGCAGTCCCCAGAGCTAAGCGGCCGACGACCATCTGGCGGACACAGCCTCATCTGTGGAGGCCGCAGGCTGCCTGGTGATGCAGACCCGAGCGCTGTGTCCCCACCTGGCTGCCTCACCGAAGGCCCCGCCGGCCAACTTACTTGAGTGGTGGGAAGCGGGAATCCTGCACAACCGAGCTGGGGGAGAGGCCGAAGGGGTAGGGGGTGCTAAGCAGGTGCGAGGGGATGGCTGGGCCCCCTGCCTTCTCCTGGGGGAGCGGGGGCTCCACAATGAGGCGTTCCCGACCTCCACTGCTGCTCCTGGAGCCGGCGTCCTGCGGGAGGAGAGAATCCGGTCAGGGCAGGAGCCTGGTATAGGCCACTGCCCACAGGACAGAGCCAGGTCTCCTGACTCATGGGAAGGCTCTAGATTTAGTTCATGTTCTAGAAACATCCTTTCCCTAAGGCTTTCTACACAAAACATGGTGCATGTGGCGTGGGAAGCAGAACCGTAAGGAAGGGGATGTGGCTCCAACAGGTCTGGGGTGAAGCCGTCTCGGGGTCGGTCTCCCTCCCTGGGCCTCCTCAGTTCAACAGAAGAACTAGAACCACCCCCACACCCAATGTGCACAGGTGAAGGATGCAGGGCGGCAGGGGTTCCTGCCTCCACCGTCGCTGGTGTGGACATCCAAAGGTCACACCAGACACACACCAGGGCAAGCAGACGCTGTTGGCACCCAGCACGCCATGATGCGAGTGCCACGATGTAGCCAAGACGTCAACAGCGCCGACAGCTGCCCATCTGACCTCAGAAGTCCTGGTCCCGGTGCCCACGTGGAGGGCAGAGGCCATAGGAAGCTGGCACTGCCCCTGGGCTGAAGGTGCTGGTCTGCCCCCAACCAACTCCTGCGGTGGCCCTAGCCCTGGCCCTCGCGTCCACCAGAACAGGCAGCAGCTGGGCCCTGACTGGCCAGCTGGGGTACTGGCCTTCACACATACAGTGGGGCAGGGAAGGCGACAGCTCGCCTGTCCCAGGCTCCTGGACAGACAGTGGACCTGGGTGTAGCTGGGAAGGTGACCCAGAGGACTCAAATGAGGGGTCTGCTCTAGGCACAAAGCAGGAGGAGGCAGTGGCCCAAGGCCCACCTCTCTGGCTGAGGTCCCTGCCAAGTCCAAGGATAGGCCGTGCCACCCCCAGCCACACAGAGGCCACCCTGCGCACCCATCCATGCGGGGTCCAGCCCGGAGAAACCAGAGCGTGAAAAGGTCTTGCTTGTTCCTGTTATTCGTGTGACTGAGCGGGAGGCAGAGCAGGGCTCAGGGCCGCCCAGATGGGGGCTGTGCTCTAGACTCTGGATGGCTGCCAACCCAGGTGTCATTCTGTCACTGGGGCAGCCACTCTCAGCCCCAGCATCTCCCCCATGTGGGGACAGCACTGCCCAGGCCTACCCTGACCTGGGGGTATCTGAGGGCCATGGCCCCGCTGGCCCCTCCGAGCTTCCCAGGGACGCAGAGTCACGGGAAGCCGGCCCTTCCTCACGTTCTATATGGCCGTGTCCGGTAACGACTGCTGATCGGCAGGCCGTGCTCCTGAAGAGCACCAGCCCCGCTCTGCCTCCCTGAGCCACGAAATGCCAAACACCCCAAAAACAAGGAGGCTGTGGCCGTCTCCCCACAAAATCAGCAGGAATGATGGCCCAGGGGCTCTGAGACCTGCCCCACTGCGGAGAGGCGTCTGTCTCCCAGGGGCCGTGCCTGTGTCCCTGACCCCCCAGCCCCTCTTCCTGGGCCCATCCATCTTCACGGCGGCAGACGGTGGCCCGGCAGCAGCACATGGCACCCGCGCAGAGGCAGTGCAGGCAGCCCCGGCTGGCGCCTCCCCCACTCTCCACCCTCCAGGAGACAGTCAGCGAGGATTAATTGGAGGAGCTGCTGCCACCGCCGCCTGGAATCTTCAATGAGAGGCAGCATCTGCTCCCTTCCCGCGGGCTGAGCCCCAGCCCCCCTTCTCTGCAGGGTCCTCCCGGGTTCACGACCTCTGACCTGCCCTTCCAGGGTGCTAGTCTCGAGGGTGGGAGGTACACATGGGCACTGGCGCCCTGCGTGGGGCCAGGAACTTCCTATTGAGGGGCCAGCGCCTGGTCTTGGGGTCTCCAGCCTGTGTCAGCAACCGGGGTAGTGGGGGAGTGGCCGAAGGGCCAACCTGACCTTGGGCCATCCTGTCGTGCCTCGTGCACACATCAATGGCATGTGCCCGTCACAGCACCTGCTCAGAGGTCAGTGGAGCTGATGGCGCAGCTGTGCACAGGCATGCGGGGGACTCAGGGCAGCGGAGTTGATGGCACAGCTGTGCATGGGCATGCAGTGGATGTACCAGCAGGGTGGGGGCCTGGACATGGCAGGTGCATCGCCAAGCTTGCCCGTCTACCCCAGCCCCGTGAGGCCATTTCCAGGCTTGGCTTCTAGATCCTGCCTCGCGCCCCTACCCTACCTGGCACAGGGCCAAACATCTGAGGAATGGAGCACAAAGCAGCAGCTCTGTCCCCAGGGCTTGGGATGGACTGAACTAGACTGAGTGGCCCCTGGCCCCCCAGCATCCAGGTAGCACACCCCAATGAACACCAGGCCCAAAGCTAATGGGCCTTTGAACTCCCAGAAAGGGACGTCATTTGCTCAGGCACCCGGGGGACCTGGACTCCCCCTCCCAGGCTGGTGGTGAGGCCTCCAGGACAGGAGGGAGACGATAGCCAAGGAGCTCAATCATCACCCAGCCCTGGGTGGCCAGAGTCAGAAGAGGGCTGGAGGACAGACCCGACCCGAGGACGGCACCCAGGGAGAAGCTGCCGACAGCCGAGGCCTGCTGCCCTCCTCCGCATGCTGCCCGCGTCACGGGCCGGGTCAAATGGCAGAGCACAGGGCCCCAGCCGCCCCGCCACAAGGAGGGGCCTGTCCTCGGCCCAGACACGGCCCTTGAACCCCTTTCCCCTCAGCCGAGGACAAAGCCCTGCTCGCAGGCCAGATGGCACCTTCCTGGCCTGGTTGAGGACAAACAGGGAGTCCGGGAGGCTGGGGGGCAGCCAGCAGGCAGGGCAGGGGCCCGGTGAGCCAGACCCAAACGTCTGTGGCTTCCGTCTGGCTGGCACCCGGCCAAGCCTGGCACAGACACCTGGGAACTAGGTCAGCGGGGCCTGGAGTGAGGCACAGGGCTGCCCCCCACCCAGGCAAGGCCCAGCAGGCTCGGCGGCTACCCCCAAAGGCACCCCGAGAGCAGCAGCCAGGGTCCCACTGCCGTCTTCACAGACAGACCCATCAGGGCGCATCTGCGGGCAGCTTTTCATTTCTGAGCAGCGGCTGCAGCCGCAGCTGCAACGATGAAAGAAAGAAGGCGGAGGAGGGGCAGAGGGGGAGGGGGGAAGAAGGGGAGGAGGCAAATCCGTCATTCTCCGGTGATTAGAGCAAGGGTTCCACAGTCAGACAGGCAGGACATGCCCTGTTAGCTTTAAAACAGGCTTTTTCATTTCATTTCTCCTCTGGCAGCTCCCACTACCTGGGAGAGCGCGGTGACCCCTAGAAGGGGCCGAAAAGCCTCCGGCCTGGCGCCTCCCACCTGCATCTGCAGGCTCGGAGGCCCCTCACGACTCGTGGCCAAGGCTTTGGGCAGCGTGGGAGGGGAGCCCTGTCTCCGCCTCCCCGCTCCCTGAGAGGATTAAATTCCCCGCTGAGCCTCTGTGCCCGAGTGAGCGGGGAGCCGTACATCACCTGCTAATCCAGCTCCCAGCCCCGCGCCTTCCCTGGTGGCACTGTGTTCCATTAAGCGCCGAGGTGGGAAACTGCTGCAGCAGGGCTGTCGCGCCCCTGCTCTGCCCTGGGCTTGCTCAATGTTCCCAAGGCGATAAGGACCCTCTGAGGAGGGACCAGCTCAGAGTGAAGGTGTCACCAGGGAAGGCGCTGGAACCCCCTTGAGGAGTCCTGGGCCTAGGCCAGGAGCTCCAGTCTGGGTCAAGGCAGTGGCTGGGTGCAGGGTCCCGGCCGGTAGAGGCTCCTGGTCCAGGCTGGGGCAGGGAAGCAACCTCCCGTGAGCTGCGGGCGTGGGCACCAACAGCCAGGCCGCATTAGTGGGGCGCAAGGAGCCTCAGCTGTTTGAGTCACGTGATTCAGGGCCCCTGTGGTCAAGGCTGACCCTGAGGGGTGGCCTCTGGAGGCAGCGAGGTGGTAACAACTCCCTCATCCTCCCTCAAACCAGGACCAGGGCCGCCTTGGGCTGCTGCAAGCCCTGTGGGGTATGGAGGCCCCTCTGGCCTGGGTCCACCCTCCATGCCACGCCCTGCCCCGCCGTCTCCAAACCTCACATGAAGGATGAGTGAAACTAAGAGAGGCTTCGGGGGCAGAGGAGGTCCAGCAAGATGAGGACCCCGGGCAGGTTTGTCCTCTCAGCCAGGGAAGGCGTGAAAAGAAGCAGAGGCAACATCAGGCCCCGGGGGTCCCAGTCCAGGGCTCCCAGGGATCCCCACTGCGACCTTGGATCAGGGCCTGCCTGGCGGCTGTCACCTGTGGACTGAGGCTGCTCCCTTTCCACACCTCTGGGGATAGAGGACAGACAGGACCCGATGATGACCAGGTGGCTCCAACGCCCATGTTCCCCGCCCCCCCGGCCCCCGGGAGAGAGGGCTGGTGCAGGGAAGAACCACTACCCTCCTCCCCACCTTCTTTGTGGTTTAATTAGTATTTCCAAGTGGGGCCGTCCCTCTGGGAGCTCAGCAAAAAAGTCCAGGCGACAGCGGCACCGGAGAATCGTTTTTAATTGGGAAGGGCCCATTCCAGGCTGCGCGCCAGGCATGGGGGCTGGGAGAGCTTCAGGTAGACACCCGGGGACGCGCCAGCCCCAGGCAGGGGCAGAAGAGCAGCTCCCAGTGCCAGCTCCTTCCACACAGGCAGGCCCAGTACAGCGCGAGGGGCGCACGGACATGAGGAGCCCCGAAAACTTGGGGAGGGGCCTCCGCCGGGAGCCCCAAAAGTAAGACAGAAACACAAAACCCACCAGATGTCTTGTTCCGATAGCTCCTGGGCTGGGATCTTTCCTACCTCAATTCTTTGTTGAGTTCACACAGTGACAGTCACAGGTAGTCTGCCGGGTGTTCGGCGTGCAGACGCCACTTTACGGCTTGACAGTGCTACAGCTGTGAACTGGACTTCCACCCCCACCCAAATCCGTGTGTTGGAGCCCTGACGCCCAGGGCCTCAGAGCGGAACTGCCTTTGGAGACACAGTCTTTAAAGAGGTGACTAAATGAGAATGAGGACACGAGGGTGGGCGCTAAACCAACGGACTGGTGTCCTTACGAGACGAGATCAGCACCCAGACGTGAAGACACCACAGATGACCCAGGGAGAAGGCAGCCACCAGCAACCCAGGACGGGCCTCTGGGGAAACCAGCCCTGCCAGCCCCCAGATCGTGAACTTGTGGCCTCCAGAACAGGAGAAAATAATGGGACCCCCCCAGCGGGTGGTTTCTTCCGACAGCCTGGGCAGACTGATGCGTGGGCCGAGGTACTCACCCGCACAGGGCCTCCAGGAGGGTGCCGCTGTCACTCACCTCCCATTGCAGGGAAGGAGACAGAAACTCAGAGTGGGGGAGGGGGTGTCTTTGGAATTTAAACTCAACCTTGAAAGCTCCAGAGCCCCCAACGGATGCCTGAATCCAGCCTCCCCTCAGAAGATGCTGGGCTCCCTGCCCCGCCCCACTCACCTGCCGGCTCTCGCTCCTCCAGACGCCATTGACGGTTTTGGTTGGAGCGATGGTCACCACGGGGGGTGTGCTGGGCACGCTGTGGCCCCCAGGGGGGACGATGATAGGGCCCATGGGCACGCGCTTGGGTGTGCTGGCAGGGGAGCTATGGTTGGTGGCCGGAGAGGACACGGGGGACGACTCGCTGCTCAGTGAGGACCCTGTGGAGGAGAAGACGGTGGTCTGAGTGGGAGAAGCAGTGACAGCTGGGGACCTGGGTTCCAGCTGTCCCCCTGCCCCAAGTGAGGCACCCAGAGCACCAGGTCTACCAGCCTCGTGGGCCCCCACCCAAGACAGGCAGGCAGGAGACACCCCTCCTGAGGCCCAACTGGGTCAGCAGCTCAGTCTACCCCAGGCACTCCCTATCCCTTCGCCCCACTCTCCCTGGTTAAGAGGCACAAAGCACAGATGCTCTGGTGCCCAGGGCCGCCAACCGCCACCAGACAGGAAGGAACCTGGGCAGGGCAGGCAGGACCAGCACCTGACAGCCCTGAGTGACAGACGAAGGCGGCACCTTTCGGGACAGACATGGAGCCCCGGAGTTAGAGAACACACGTGTTTCTAGATGTCGTGAGCCAGTGGTCTGTAAACATCCCAGGACACACAGGCCAGCCAGGCCACGCACCCTGCCCCGCCGAGAGGCGGCTCCACATGTGAGCAGCAGAGACCTCAAGCCTCCAAGTCTTCCCAGGGAGCCCCATGTGCTTGGGGGATGTGGGGGTCACAGGAAACGGTATCCCCTCTGGGGGCTCCCATCAGGCTGGGGAGACAGGGGGCAGGAAACAAACATAAGAAGTGGTCGGCACTGGCTAGGCGCGGTGGCTCACGCCTGTAATCCCAGCACTTCAGGAGGCCGAGGCGGGCGGATCACGAGGTCAGGAGATCGTCCATCCTGGCCAACACGGTGAAACCCCGTCTCTACTAAAAATACAAATATTAGCTGGGTGTGGTGGCAAGCACTTGTAATCCCAGCTACTTGGGAAGCTGACGCAGGAGAATCGTTTGAACCCAGGAGGCGGAGGTTGTGGCGAGTGGAGATCGCGCTGCTGCACTCCAGCCTGGTGACAGCGTGAGACTCCATCTCAAAACAAAAAAAGAAGTGGTCAGCACCCCTGAATGGGGCCCAGCCAAGCAGGGACGCAGTGCGGTGGTGGCTGAGTAAGCCCAAATGGCAGCCACTCAGGGTGACCCTGGGGGAGTTTTATTTTTACATTTCAGAAACTGACATGTAATTCACCATCTTTAATGATACATGTCAGGAGGTTTGCTTAGGTTCGCTGTTTACAACCACCACCACAACCTACCCCAGAACTCGCCCATCATCTCACAAAGAACCCCTCAGCCCCCCGGATGCCGTGGGGATGGAAGAATGGGTGGCTGCAGCCCTGCTGGTAGCAGGGGGAGGGTGCAGGGCAGGCAGGAGGGCTCAGGGCCTGGGTGACAGATGGCTACAGCCAAGAGGATACCCCAAGGGCAGGAGGTGCGGACGGGCAGGTGCAGCAGGGGTTTGGACAGGGGAGGACAGGGAGAAGTGTTCCCAGGCCCTAAGGGAGGGGGCTCCCTCCATCACAGAGCAAAACTGCCTTCTCAGACCAGGGCTCCCCTCTGTTGCCTCCCTCCCACCCAGGTCAGAAAGGGACCAAGCGTGTGTAGTGGCAGGGGTGGGGGTGAGGATGTCCAAAGGCACCTGCTCCAAGAGTCCTCCTATCCCCAAGCAGGTGCCAGCCTCACTTCCACAGCCCCCACCCCCTTGTTGTGGGGGTCAAGTCCCCGTGACCGAGGCCAGAGCAGCTCCCCAGAGGCTGGGGCTGCTGGTGGGGCCTGGGGCTGGGCCTGGGGCTCCAGAAGCTCTGCTGCTTCTGGGTCAAGAGCCCTGCCCAGCCTCACGAGGCTCGGGGGAGCACAGCTGCACACTCACACCCCCGACTCCAGCTGACCTGCGGCCTGCAGGGAGGAGACCTCGTGCCGCTCACACGGTTGTGGACTTGTACACAGGTCAGTGTCCAGCTCACCCTCCCCAAGCCCCCTTCCCAAGCCCCTGACACAGGCCTACGGAAGCTCTCCATCCCCAAGAGCCAAACACAGCACCCAATCAGTGTCCAGCACAGGCCAAGGTCTTCAACAGGGCAGGCCACAGAGGTGGCCCTGGATTCTATGGTATCACAGCACAGTGTCCGCTGGGGCAGGTTCCAGCAGGAGCAGACACACATCCACCCACCAGCAGCACCGTGTGTCCAGGCAGCCACCCATCACAGCTGCTGCGCAAGCTCACACCTGGGCTCACGGGGACAGGTGCTGCCATCTGAGGCGGTGAGGTACAATTGGGCACCTTCTGTTTGCAAAAGCCCCACTTGGGAGGCACCTGCAGCCCAGGGCATGGCAGAAGCAGGGGTCAGATGCCCTTTCCAGGAGAACCCCAGCCCACCAGCTCCCGGCATCCTCCCCGACTTCTGTTCCGAACTGGCCTTGGTTCCGGGGGCAGAAGCAGCGTCATCCCCGCTTCACTGCATCCGGAGTGGGCACACACACATTCACCAAAGAAAACGGCTTACAGGGGGTGCCCAGAGTTGTCAGGCAGCCAAAGTGGCCTCCGCGGTGTGACGGGAGGGGGAGGCTCCACAGGCATCCCCATATGGAAACAGAACTTTGTTCTCCCAAAGGTGCTCCCTTGGGGGCAGCTGCCCCGTCCCCAGAGCACAGTCCTGTCACCTCCTGCAGAAACGCTATCTGGGCCTCTTTAATGTGGATTCCTGGCTTGTGTGCAGCCTGCGAAACTGGACAGGGCAGCCCCATGGCAGACACTCAGTCCAGCCACATTGGCCATGCCCCAGAGCAGCCCGGAGGCACAGTCACACTCTGCCCAGCAATGAACTGCTCAAGGCAAGGCCCCCACCTCATCACGCTCCCACCCACCGCGACCTGGCCCAGGTAGGGAGGGATGCTGAGGGCTGCTGCCCCTGAGGCGTGACCCGCCCCCAGGCCCCCAGATGGACTAGCCACTCACTCACTGCCCACACCCCGAGAACTCCACCACCCCAAGTCGGCTGGGCCAACCCCTGGGACTGGGCACTGTGCCGGCGGGATACTAGATCCACCTGAGGAAGGGAAACGCTGGCTGCAGGGCAGGGCACCATGCCCCTAACCTCGGGGGCAGGGGGCGGGACAGGAGAACAGGCCTCAGCCCTCCTATCTGTGGGTTCGTTCTGCACACTGGCGGTCTAGCTGCTTTTCTGTACGTATTTAGATTTTGAGAAAAAGTTCACTTAAAGTTTTTGGGGGAAAAAACCAAAAACCAGGGAAAGGATCTTTCTTTCAAAAAAAATTCCGTGGAATCTCCATGGCTCTTCGGTTTCAGTTGTTACCGCTTCACTGAGCTATGATTCCATCCCGCGTAACTCACCCACCCAGCGCACGGCCCCCCGGTTCCAGCACGTTCAGAGTTGCGCGACCATCACCACAATCCATTTTAGAGCATTTCCGTCACCCCAAAAGGAACCTGGTACCCACGAGCAGCCACTGCCCTCTTCCCCAGGCCCCGCACGCACTGGCTTTCGTCTCTGCGGAGGGGCCTGTTCCAGAGACCTCACATCAAGGGAATCCCACCGCATGCACTCTCGTCTGGCGTCTCTCACTGGAGCCGCGTTTTCACGGCTCATCCACGTGGCAGCACCTAAGAGAATCTCTCCTTCCTGAGGCTAAGTGACAGTCCACCGTGTGCCTCTGTTCACCCAGTCCTTACTGGTTTGCCCTCAGCTGGTGGCATACAGGCTGGGCCCACCTTGTGGCTGCTGTGAACAGCACTGTGCCCACCACTCTTTTTTTTTTTTTTTTGAGACAGGATCTCACTCTGTTGCCCAGGCTGGGCTGGAATGCAGTGGTGCAATCACTGCTCGCTGCAGCCTCAACCTCTTGGGTTCAAGCGATCCTCCCACCTCAGCCTCCTGAGGAGCTGGGACTAAAGGCATGTGCCACCAGGCCCGGCTAGAGTTTTTTTTTTTTTTTGGTAGAGACAGGGTCTCGCTATGGTGCCCAGGCTGGTCTCAAATTCCTGGGCTGAAGCGATCCTCCCGCCTCGGCCGCCCACAGTGCTGGGATTACACATTACGAGTAACTGCGCCTGCCTCACCACTCTTCTTCGTGGGATGCCCTCCTGTACACCCGGCCCAAACCCAGGGTGACCCCATCTAGATTCCAGTAGCTGTGAGTGGAGGAAATGTGGACATCTGTGCTCTGGAGCTGAAAAAGGAAATAAAACCAAGACACCAAGAGCCGCCACCCCGTCGAGGCAGAGGCTGCTGAGAGCTCACGATCCGGGCTCCTGTTGCCCAGGGGAAAAGTTGGGGCCAACGGCCAGGTGGGCTCTGGGTCCTCCCTGGGGACCGGACAGACAGCGGGGAGGTGGGAGCAGGAGCCCCACCATGTGGCAAGCCTCAGGGACCTCAGAGACTTCTCTGCACTCCAACTCTACAAATGGGGAGAACCTTGCAGCCCATGCCATAAGGGGGTACAGAGACCCCGCACTGCCCCATCCCTCTGAACCCCACTTCCCAGAGAGACCCCTCGCCATGACCAAGGCAGCCTCCACTCCAGAGTCTCTGAATGAGCCTTGTTTCTAAACACCAGTGGGTGAGGAAGTGAGAGGAGGACGTGAGCGGCGGGCAGCTTCTCTGGGGAAGGGTCTTTGCCTGGGGCCAGGGGAGGCCATTGACACTCAGCGGCCTAATCCCTGCCGGGGGATGCTACTCACCAGACCAGCCAGCTCAGCCTCGATCGATGCCCCCGCAACGCCAGGCCCATTAGCGAGGCTGGCGCCTGGCCCTCGAACCCTCATTCTCACCGCGCGGCTGGAGCAGGAAGGTCTGTGATTGCTGTAATTAACTGGCGGTATTCAGCCAGGAGTTAGTCAATGAAACGGATCCGGATTGGAGATGACAAGAGGCAGCCCGCGTCCGCGTCACCTCTGCTGTCTGACCTCGAAGATTAGTGCTGAGGCCCACGGGCAGATGTAATTAACAGCTGACACCCCAAAGTCAGCTGGCAGGTGGACTGAGGGCAAAAACAGGACTGCAGCACCACAGCAGCACCTATCAGCCACCCAGGCTCAGGCCCACCCCGCCAGGCAAAAACCACTGGCACCCCCTGAAGAGTCATCAGTCTTTAAGAGGCGCCTGGGGGCCAGGCCCCAGGACCACTCTCAGGGCACTGGAGACCGAGGCGGGCGTGGCCTCACTGCGGTCAGGCCCCAAAGCCACAGGCCCTGGCCAGGCCAGCAGCGAGCATGGAAGGAAAAGGGAGGGCAGGGCACTCTGAGGGGTAAAGACTCCCCGGCCGAGCTCGGGCACAGGCATTCCCTGGCCGCCGTCCTGCACGGCCCGACCCACCCCAGAGCCTGGCCCCACTGCAACCACTCAGGGAAATGGCGGAGAGAACAGAACGGTGACTAACGGACGTGCTTCCCTAAAGAGAGTCCCTGGAACATCTCTGTGAGATGCCCACTCCCACAGCCAGGGCTGCCCACAGCTTAGCAGGGCCAGAGCCCCAGGGGGCGGCTCCGGCGTCCACAGCCCATGCCTAGCCCATGCCTACTCCATGCTGCCGATGGAGACACAGATGAGAGGCAGTTTGAATAGGCAGGTGAGTGACAGACCCATCACAGCCCCTCGGAAGGAGGGTCCCCAGCTGCAATCTGCCCCCTGCTTTCAACCATGCAGGGGCAGGTGCCGGCCAGGGCGGGAACCCAGGGGACCCTGTGTGTCTGCTAACCTGGGGGCTCTTCCTGTCATCTGTTCTGTCCCCAAGTCACTGTTTAAAAGTTTCTTTTTAATTAAAAAATATTTTCAGAGACAGGGTCTCTCTCTGTTGCCCAGGCTGGAGTACAGTGGTGCAATCATGACTCACTGCAGCCTCCACCTCCAGGGCTCAAGCGATCCTCCCACCTCAGCCTCCAAGTAGCTGGGACTATAGGTGTGCAGTATCACACTCAGCTCCCAGCTCAATCTTGAAACAGCTCTGGGCAGAGTCCACTCAGCAGGAGCCTCAGCGTGCCACGTGCCATGACTCTGGAGTAGCCACGCCAACGGTGATGCTGGCTGGGCCCTTGGCCGGTGTGGGCTGGAACAGCTGGAGGGCGGGCGGGGCAGGTCCATAGAACCTGTGTCTGCCCGGGCTGCTCCTCCACTCTCTATCCTCACCTACCGAGCTGTTTCCATTCAAAACCTGGGAACCCAGCCCTGGCGGACTTGTGGCGACATGGACGTGGAAAGGAGCCTGGCCAGGAGGAGGTCCAGTGCTTTGCCCGGGAGGCCCAGAAGGCCCATGGGAGCCACAGGAAGCCACCAGTCAGTGAGTAGGCAAGTGGGACAGGAGCCGAGTCACCCCAGCCGCTTTCCTTGAAATCTGCCCAGCTGAACGGGAACAGCAGACCCCAAAGGAAAGAGCCAGTCAGCTCCCCGCCCACTGGGAATCATGCGGGCCTGGGAGGTGAAGTCCCCATCGCACAGGTGACGAGAACAGGCTGGGAGACCTTCTGGAGTCAGTGCAGCCCTGGCACACGGGACAGCAGGCACACCACAGCGCAGGGCTGAAGTCACGCCACGACCCCCTGCGTCCCAGGGAGACGTGGGAGACGAAGTAGTAGCAGCCGCCCTACGTGGCTCCCAGGATGGGCCTCTCCCAACCTGCGGCCTCCTGCATCCACCCACGAGGCCCCATCTCACAGCTGCAAAGGGTGGGGGACTGTCGGCCAGTGGCGGGCTCCCATACCCACCCTGCCATCGTGTGCCACAGTCATCAAACCCAAAATGACAATGGGAGGTGTGGGTTTCTAGCTTGAAATGCATTTTGCCGGGACCGAACAGCGTGAGCTGAGATGCTGGACCCTGGGAGCTGGATAGGGTCGGGAGAGTCCGCGTGAGGCCACAGGAGCTGAGATGGGCACCCCGAGGGAGGTGGGGCATTAGGGTGAGGAGGAAGAAAGAAGCACAGTGGTTGCGGGGAGGCAGAGGGTGCATCGGGGAAACTGGAAAAAAATCACCCTTATATCCAAGTGGCTAGGGGAAGCCTTGCCTCCATTATCTCAGGACAGGCCCCCACCGGCTGACACGCCAAGTACTGGGCCCCTCCACCATGCCCAGGGCTCCCCACTGTGCAATGCGGAGAAGAGGTCAGGATAGGTGGTGGGGTCCTCTCCACCGGCCTTGCTCCTCTCTGCCCCTGCCCCCCGGGCCAGGAGGACAGAGGGGCACGCTGAGGACGCCGCGGTGCTCACACCTGCGCTGGAGACAGACCGGCTCCAGACGCCTGCAGAGCCACCGCCACCACAGACTGACACCCACGCGAGGCGCGCCTGCCAGGCGGGATCCTTCCTCCGTGTTTGTTTTGCCGTTTTCTTTGAGAGGCAGATTTCCGAGGCAGTGGCAGAAAGGGGGAGCCTCTCCCCCGCCCAGGCCGGCTCCACGGCGGAATCACTCCCACGGCAAATCACGAGGAAGGCTCCATGGTCCCTGCTCACTCAGGCGGGATCCTGGTTTCAGGTGGCACCAGGGACCAAACAGTAACCGGATCTGCCTGCCTTCTCGCCTGCAAAGCCAGTGACAAGACGAGGCAGGCAGCCAGCAGACACCACCGGGGGAAGGTGGCACAGGGCCCCGCAGGCCTTGATGACAAGAGAGCAGTTCCATCACCACTGCCACCACCCGTCAGCCCCGTCCCTGTGGCCCAAGCTGGGCTGTGGGTGGCTGGGCCACTCCTGCCGCAGGTAACACAGCGGCTAACACCTGCTTGGAGAGGCCTCTGGCAGCTTCCAGGGCAGGTACCATGAGCCCCTTGGCTAGTGTTAAGGGAGCAAAGTGTGGGCAGGGAAGCCATGAGTCCCAGCCACTGGGCTGGTGACAAGAAATGGGGTGGGAACAGGCTCAGACTCTTGTGCGTCCAACCCCAGCTCTGCACCGTGGGTGGTGCTGGGGTGAGGTGGGGCTTCCTCTCCAGCCAGGAGCACCTGCTCAGAACTGTCCTCCAGATGGCAGCTCTCCCAGCCCACCTGGGAAGGCTCTGGTGCTACCCTGTTCCCAGAGCACTGGCCTCCCAGAGCAAAGGCCCACAGCATGATTGCCCCCAACTGTTTCCCAGGGAGGAGGTGCCTGGTCCCAGGTGCTGCCTGTGCCTCCTGGAGCAGCTGAGGACACGCAAGGCTCCCCGTACCTCCGCCCCCCGCCGCCTTGGCAGACGGGCACTGCGTCCCCGCGGGAGGCTGCTGCCTGCTGCGTACGGCAAGCAGATGCCACACAGCTTGTGAGGGCGCCTGGCAGCAGCCCTGGCTTCGTCACACAGCAGTGGGGGCGGCAGTGGAGGCTCCACGGCCTGCCCTCTGCAGGGGCCAGAGGGGAAGGGCCAGAGACACCCGGCAGCCCCCAGCCTGGACAGCTCCACGGCAGGCCCAACAGCTGTCGGACCCCAGCCCAGCTCAGGGCTGCCTTCAGGGTGTGGAGCTGGGGAGCCTGAAGCACAAGGCCTGGCTCCAGGCACAGGCGTTCCTGGGGCACCCTCGGGGCAAACACCTCTTATTCCGTCAACAAGCACCTCCAAGGACAGGGATGATGTGGGGATCCCGACACACCTGCAAGGCAGGCTAGGCCTGGTGCCCAGGAGGCTCAGAGGGGGGTCAAAATCTGTCCAGGGCAGGGGGTGGGACATGGGGCTGGGACCCACCCCTCAGTCTTGGGACTCCTAGGCTGGCATTTCAGATGCCTATCGGGGTGGTGGGGTCTCTCCGTGCAGAAGAGGTCCTGGCAGGAGAGGCAGGGAGGGAGGTGGTGGCTAGGCCGTCACTCCGAGGAGGCGGGGGGGGGGGTCTCTGCTTGTACCCAAGGACCCGGTGCCACCTGAGAAGGCTGGGCTATGGCAGGAGCTGGTCCACCTGCATTGGAGGGAGGGCTGGGCGGCCCTGGGGACATCCCTTTGGTGGCTGGCACAATGTGGGAGGAACAAAGAGATCAACAGCCACCAGGGCAGAACAGGGTCAGGGACGCCTGGGCTCAGACTGGAGCCTGGGTCGGTCACTGGGAAGGGGCCGGGGGTGCAACCCAGGCTCAACTCGGGATCACGCCCAAACCTGCAACCCAAGGCTCCTTCCAGAACACGCTGCATGGGGCTTGGGCACTCCAAGCCCCCCTTTCTCCCAGGAAGTCAAGACAAACAGGCAGCCACCCGGCCCTGCCTGCACCCTGCACCGCTGGGAGAAGAGGAAGCCACTGCAGGCTCCCGGCCCAGAGCCACTGACGGGGGGAAGCCATGGCGGACCCACACCTTCCCACCCCACCGGGGCAGCACACACCCTCCCCGGGCAGATGATAGGGGTCACCGGGGTAGGAAGGAGAGTGGGCAGAAGGCGTGGCAGGGGGTGGAGGGGTGTGGGAGGGCACGTAGGAGGTGAGGGTGGCAAGAATGGGGAAGGTGAAAGGAGGCAGCATGAGGGTGGGGGGCAGGGAAGGGAGCCAGGGTGGAGGCCTGCTGCACTGACGCTCATGCCACCATGCCCGGCTGCTGCTCATTCTCACTGAGGTCCCACAATTCATGAGATAGAGACCTGCTCCTCACCCAAGAAACAGCGGAAGCTCAGAGAGGCGAAGCGGCCTGCCCAGATCACACAGCAAGGAAGGAAGGTGCGGGTGTGCATCGGCGATTCCCAAGCGTCCACCCTCGCCCAGGGAGCCCCGGCCTCGGGAGTGAGTAGGTTAAACGGTCAGGCTGGCACTGGGGATGGGTGTCTGGCCCCGTGCTGGTGGGCGGGTGACTGAGCTTTGAAGATGAGAACACATCTCAGCCTCCAGAAATATAAATCCCAGCGAGGGCCTCCTTTTCCTCTCCTTCCTAGCCTTTCTCCTGGGGCAGCGCAAGCCACAGCTTCGTCTGAATTGAATTTTTAAACTGCACCCTTGAGACACAATGAGAGGAGAGACGTGGACGCAATCACGGTCAGATGGCAAAAAATGAGAGGTGCTTCCAAAAGTCGTCAGGCGTGCACTGGAGAGGAGGGTCAGTGTGAGTGAGAAGGCTGCTGCAGGCGGCCAGGGCCCCGTGGACCCCCGACGAGGGGCCTCATGGGGCAGCACAGCCTCTGCTGTTCCCTGAGTGCGCCAGCCCTGCCACCTCTCCTGCCACCTCCCCCTGCAGCTCTGGGAGCTGCCCCGCTTCCATCCCTGCCCCTTCTGCCCGGGACGTGCCATCGCCAGGAGGCAGCCCTGGCTGTGGGCCTGTGAGTTGGCCAGCTCAGCCGCTAGCCCGCAGGGGCTTGGTGCTCTCTTGGGCACCTGGCAGGCACCAGAGGGACCCCGTCCCCTGGGAGGTGTGGCTTTCACAGAGGCCCAGTCTCCCTTTCTGCGGGGAGGAGGCTATACCTGCGTGGCAGGGGGCTACGTTGTCTCAGGCACGAGTTGGGGGTTGGAATTCCCCACACCACTTAAAACGTGAGACCCGGGCAAGCCGGGGGCTCAGTTCTCATCCACCAGAGGCGAAGGCTGTGTGAGCAGCACAGCGAGCCCGCCAGGGGCACAGCAGGCGCTCGATACACAGCTACTGCCGAGATGAAGGCGGGGAGGCCCTCGCTGGTCCACCTCCAGGATGGAGAAGACAGGCAGCTGGGGGTTCGTGGCCCCACCCGGGTCGTCCCACCACGAGAGGCAGAAAGGGCTGTCACGCCACAGACGGCCCACGAGGACCAGGAGATGTCATACTCAGAAGAGTCCAGACACACGCTGCGCCAGCCCCTGTGTACGAAATGCCCACAGGCACATCTACAGAGGCAGAAAGCAGACAGCAGCCGCCAAGGGCTGAGGGAGGACGTGGAGGCTGACAGCAAATGCCACTGGGGTTCTCTTAGGGGTGACCCAAATGTTCTAGAATTAGATAGTCACACACTTGTGTACGAAAATCACGAAATCACGCACTTCAACAGGGTGAATTTTATGGCATGGGAATTATAACTAAAAAAATTTTAAATAAAAAATCCTGACCCCTCCCACTGCCAAGTCTGCCGAAGGTTCCCCCTGCTGCCCTCTGGCGCAGGTGGGGAGGTAGCAGAGGGAAGCTGGAGGGCCCACATGTCCCCACCATCACCCAGGATTCCACAACCCGCAGGGAGGCAGGGTCAGTGCGCTGACGGCCAGCGCCAAACGCCAGCTCCCTGCACCAGGGGCAGTGGTGCTAGGGGTGGGAGGGGCTTCCCCTCCAGCAGGGACCACTGGGACCACCTGCTCAGAACTGTCCTAACAGTGGCTCTCCCAGCCCACCTGGGAAGGTCCGGCAGCAGCAGGACCCGGGCACGACCCCACCCACTGCGGCTGCCGTCTTGCGACTTGACCTTTCTGAACCTCGGCCTTCTCATCTGCTCAAGGGGCCTGGGAGGGCTGCCGGCCAGTTCCACGGACGGGGAAAGGTGAGGTCAGGGTGGGTGTGACTCCATGAGAATGCGGACCAGGTGCACTGAGTGGCTGAGGTCACGAGAACAAGTTACCCAGTCCCTCCTCATCCAGACCAAGGCCTGACCAGTGATGACCAGATGGAGACTCAACAAAATGGAAGTGGGGACGACAAGGGCCCCGGCCCAGCTAAGGGCGTCGCAAGACCCGAACACTGCTCCACAAACCCTGGCGTTCCCAGCTCAATGGGGGTGACTTGGGTGAGTGAACCCATGGGCACATAGCTCAGGCAGTGGCACTGCTCGCCCGCTCTCCTGACCCTCTGCCACCCAGTTCCCAGGCATTCATCCGGGGGCATCTTTCCTGCGGGGCAACCACCCTGGGGGACCCTTCCCAGTGCCCCGGTCGCAGCTGGGAGGGAGGAGGCCCCGAGGCCATGGTGTCTGGCCTCCTGCCACGGGTGCCCAGTGGCACACTTTGTTACTGGCCAGTGAGGACCGGCAGCCTCTGGCACTCAGGCCGCCCGCTGGCCGAGCCACCAAGCCAAGTGCTTGGGACAGCCTGGGGCAGCGGAGAGGAAGCGACCGCCCTATGAGGCAGGCTCCTGCCGTGACGCCCACGGCCGCTGCCAGGCCCAGGGAGGGAAGGCGGGTCTGAACGCCTCTCCACCACCTTCCTTGGCGAGGAGGGAAACCTGCCCTTTTCCTGACGACGTCCTCCGCGGCGTTACCCGGGGTGGAGCCCAGAGGCCCCAAAGCAGACACAGCTGCTGGATGAAGGCAGGATGCAGGGGTAACCCAGCCCGGGCAGCACCAGCGCCAGCCACTTGTCGCCCGTGGCCTTGGAAATCCCTCACCAGCCCTGGTTCTCCTGCCCCCAAACGCTGGGAAAAAAGACAACTGCGGCAGGAGGAGCCGGGCCAGCCGTGCCCTCGCTTCTCTCTGCCCCTCTCAGGAGAGCCCGTCTCGACTCCAGGCTCTGCTTCCTCCCGGGGTCTGTCCCCAGTCGCCTTGTTCACCACCCCGGAGAGTCCAGGATGCCTGGGGGGCCACCGGGCAGGCAGTCTGCCTCTCCCGAGCCATCTGCCTGCAGCTGCCTAGCCTCTTGACACAGGTGGGGCCCATGCAACCTGGCCCGCTCAGGCGTGGCCAGCGAGTCCCCTGCTGGGGGCGTGGAGGGTTTTCTGGTGGTCCCGCCTGTGCCTGGTTTGCCAGGAAGAGCCAGGAGGCAAGGAACTACCCCCTGGTGGTAGAGAAACCAGACCCCAGTGGGCGTCCCTCCTGGGCCAGTGTCCCCCATCCATCAACGCCAGCTGTGTCCTCTCGTACTCCCCCACTCTCCAATGAGCGGTAGCAGAAAAGACCCAGAAAGGAGACACTCAGAAACGAGAAGACCCCCCAGCCCGCCCTGGTCAGGGCAGGTGTCCCCTCTGCCAAGCTGGAACCCGGATAATATAAAGACGGATACAGCTCCTGCACGCGTTGCTCTGTGGCCACCCTGGAGGGTCCTGGAACCCAGGATCCTAAGCCATGGGCCTTTCAGGTGAATGAAGCAGATGCCATTGGGGTCCCTGTTTCCTCAGCTCCCCTGCCTGTGAGCAATGCGTCCAGAGGGTGTCCGAGGCCGGAATCCACAGGGCCAAGGCCCCCAGCAGCTTCAGCCGCCCAGTGCGCCTCCCCGTTCGTGCCAGCAGCAGCCCGGGCATGGGCAGCCAATGGTCATCGCAGGCCCCAAGAAGTGCCCCAAAGCCAGAGCCAAAGGGGGCCTCTTTAGAGGTTCACTGCACAGACAGGAAAAACAAAGCTCAGAGGGTCAGTACGTGCCCAGGGTCACACAGCAGGTCCTGCCCAGGTGATACCAGAAGCCAAGGCTCCAGACCCCAAGGGGCCGCTTGTCTACGCTCCCCCCAGTCTCTGCCTCAGGGAGTTAAGCAGTGGTGGGGTCAGCTGTGCCAGAGATCCCTGCTCCAGACCAATGTGTTTCCAGGGACACCATGTTCTCTGCCACGTCTGGAGGGGGTGGTCGAAGCCTGGGCAAGGGGCCACTCAGGGAGCACTAGGGCCTAGCTCTCCCCCTGCAGCCTGGTCCAGGGCACCCACCCTCCTCCCAACCAAGTCACAGAGCTGGCAGGAGGACCTCGCTACGGCCAGACATCCCTACAGTGACTCCGGGGGCCGAGGAAGGAGAGAGGCAGGAGAGACAGAAGCAGAGGCAAAGCAGAGGTGCTGGGGCGGGCGGGCTGGCCCAGGGTCTGCAGCTCAGACAGCACTGCCCGCTCCACGCAGAGCACACGGCACAGGAAAAACGAGACCTGCTGTGCGCGTGCACGCCGCGGGCGGGAGGCTGAGTCCCGGCCTCGGGAGCCGCAGCTCCCCCCACGCGCAGCCTGGCGGGCCCCCTTACCTCTGGGCTCCTCCGCCTGTTTGGCGAGCTTGCGCAGCGCGGCGGCAAAGCTGGAGGATGGCGCGGCCTGGGCCGACAGCGCGCTGCTGGTGGCGGGGCTGCCGCTGGGCACCAGGGCGCCATTGAGCGGCGAGGGGGTGAGGGGGTTGACGGTGGCGGTGGTCCTGGTCGCGGTGGAAAGCATCCCTAGCGAAGGGGACTTGGGCTCATGGCTCATGCCTGAAACAGGAAAAGAAGAACCAGAGGTCACCCAGAGAGCAGGAGCGCCCAGCACCAGAGCAGGGTGGGCAGGGCTGGGGCGGGGGGTGCCGGTGTCAGCAGCAGCATGCAGGGAGCAGGGGCAGCCCCGGGGGCTCCAGCAGGACAAGCAAGAACAGGACAGAGCCAGCGCTGCGGAGAGAACAGACCCCGTCCCCAGAGTCCAGCTGGAACCTGGCACAGACCCAAGGGGCCCCCAGGACCCCACTTGCTGACTGGCTTGGGCCAGCACTGTCCCTCTACCTCTCCAGGGCAATCCGGGCTGGGCAGGCCGTGCAGGATCCCGAGCATCACCCAACAGGCCCCAGACCATCGAAGGGTGTGGGGAAGGAGACTGAGGCCCAGGGTGAGGAGGCGTTCAGCCCGCATCCTCAGGATAGAAACACGCCGACGGAGAGGCCCAGGGATGACGGGAACCAAGACAACTGCTGTGGCCACCGACGCGACAAGCACACGATGCCAGGCACGCAGGGCAATGCCCTCAGGAGGCTGGCACGAGTTCTGCCCCACATTACAGAAAAGGAAACTAAGGCCCCAACTCAGCCCAGTCCACACGGGCACTCAGCGCAGACCCCCAGCCTCCCCGCCACTCAGGGACCCTGTGCGTCTCTGTCTGAGAGGGGTCCCAGAGATGGGGCCACACAGGCAGGCTGACGGGGAGTGGTGGAGAACATGGCTGCCCCACAGACCCCACTGTGGCCCTTTACTGGGCACAGAGTCTGCCCTGAGATGCTAAAAACAGAAAACTGCGAATCCAAACCGCGGTGCAGCTTGGAACCCTCCCTTTCCTTCCAGGGCCAAGTTCAGGCCGACCTCGCCCAGCAACAGCTGACCTGGCCCTCCCGGCCAGTAGTGGTAGCTGCAGCAGCAGCAGGTCTGAGCCCAGGTGCAGCCATCTGGTGACATTAGAACCACTGGGGAAAGGACATGGCCACCTCCAAACAAGCCCTCAGTCCTCCCATCCCGTGTGTCCAACCAATAAAAGCCCAACTTGGTCAAAATGTTTTTCACCAGCATCCCCTCCCTCCCGAGACGCCCCCACCCCTACATCACCCACAGGCCAGGGTCCCGGCTTCCTCCCTGCGGACGCATCTTGGTTGGAGTGGCGGATGCTGGCGTCACAGAGATCATCTGGGGGACCACACATAACACAAGAGGGGCGGACTGTGCACTTCCTATGGGGTAAGGGCAAGGGGGTCCCAGGGTCCCCCCGGGGCTGTGGGCCCACCGCCCTCACCGAAGAGGCTACCCTGGCCTCCAGAGCCCACCCCACCTCTGCCAGATTCTAAGTCACACTGACAAGTCTGAAACCTGTCCCCATGGGCGGCAGGCCCGGAGGCAGTGTGGAGGGGACCCCCTCAAGACCTCCTTTGTCCACCTGCTATCCCCAGAACTTGCCACCAAAGGCCATGGGCCCTGGGCGTGTATTCAAGGAGCAAAGTCCTCCCTCTCCTGACAGGGGATGTAGGGAGAAAATAACTCTTTGGGGGTACTGAGGGAAGGGCGGGGGCACTGCCTATGAGGAGAGCTGCAAATGAGACAACATTGAGGCAACAGCGAGTTTAGGGGACATCGTTTGTTCTCTCCAGTGAGAGCTCACACCTCAGGAACAAAGGACCCCTAAGAGCCCCACGCCTATGGCAGGCGAGCCAGCCCCCAGCTGCCAGCAGTCACGTGGTGCCGTGGCCGTGCCCCGCAGCAGTGGGCCCCACCTAGCTTGGGTCTTTCTGGAGGGACCAGGGATGGAAGGGGGACCTGCACCCCCACCCTGCCTTTCCAAGGCCGCTTCAACCTGGCACAGACATGCAAGCACGCGGGAGGGCGGGGGCTTTTGCCTGGCAGCCTGACTTCCAGAAAATGCGGGCAGCCAACAAGGGCCCTTCCTCGGTCAGCCTGAACCCTGCCAGCTGCTCTCCGCTCTGCACTGCCGGCCGTACTGCCCCCAAGGCTGGCCTGGTCTCTGCCCGTCCCCCGCACCGGGCTGCCATCAGTGCCTCTCCCTGTGGGTCCAGTGGGGGCAAGGAAAGCACGCCTGTGGCTCAGACCCACGCTCTGCTGCTTCTGGCTGAACTTGCTTTGGGCAAGTTACTTTGCTTCTCAGGGCCTCAGTTTCTTCATCTACCCAACGGGGTAACAGCACAGCAAACCCGACCTCATGAGGTCACTCCCCTGAGCGTAATGGGGTAACTGACACGAGGGGCTTCAGAGCCTGTGGGGGGCCCCATGGCCATTAATAGCATGCCAGCGAGCAAGGACAGATGCCAGTCCCAGCAGGCAGGAGGTCCAGCCACGGTCACACAGGTGTCTCAGCAAATGGTACCCATGCTCTGGGTCTGCACTGCCCACCCCACCGGAGCCACAGTGGGGAGGGCACGTGGTGTCAAGCTGGTGGGCACCCTGCCCAAGAGCCCCCTGCCCTGGGCCCACAAACCCGCACACCTTCAGCAGAGGGCCACCCCGTGACCCCAACAGGCCGATGGCTGGGGAAAGGTGACACAGAGGACACTGGGGCAGAGGGAAGACCAGCGCTCTTGTCCTGCTGCCTGCAGGGGACACCAGAGGACGTGGCCCACATGGGGGCTGCCATGGGCAGTCCAGAGGACCACTGGGTCCTACCTGTCACCAAAGCACCCTCAGCACCACACTGAGTAGGCTGCGGGGTTTTTAGGAAGGAATGTCTAGAAAGACAAAGTGGCACAGGACAGAGTCCCACCCTCACAGGGACCCATGCGGACATCAACGAACCAGGTCCTCGTGGTCCCAACGAGGCGCTCAGGAGGGTGGCACTAGGAGGGCTGCCTGGAAGATAGGAGCAGGGCCCCAAGGAATGCAAAGACCACCCCCCCAGGGGATACCGCAGCAGCTCTCAGAAGTCACACAGACCAGTCGGGCACCTCTCAAGACAGCCTCACAATGAGCCCAGGAGAAGCCACAGCAGCTGAGCCATCACCCACCACCCAGCCTGTGTCCCACCCCTCACAGCCATCGCCCAAGCCCAAGAGGCCTAGTGTGCAGATGGGGAAACCGAGGCCAGATGACCGAAGTTTGTTCCAAGGTCAAGTAGTTGAGCAGCATGTCCAGGACTTGAACCCAGCTTCCTGGGCCCCCACTGCTCATTACCAGCACCTGCTCAGTCCATGGCCCAACCACGGCACCCGATCAGAAGGTGTGAATGGTCACGTGTGTGCACCACACACAGCTAAGGTATACTGGACGGTAATGGTTAAAAACATTCATCCTGGGCGTGACGGGCACACCTGTAATCCCAACTAAGTAGAAAGGTGAGGTGGGAGGACTGCGTGAGGCCAGGAGTTCCAAATCAGCCTGGGCAACATAGAGAGACCCTGTCTCTATAAGTTACCCTAAAACTACAGGTGTGTACCTGTAACTCCCAGCTGTTTGGAGGATTATTTGAGCCCAGGAGTTGGAGCTACAGTGAGCTATGATCACACCACAATACTCTAGCCTGGGTAACAGAACCCTGTCTCTCAAAAAATAAAAAGAATGTCTACAAAGTCTTCATCAATCATCCCTTCAAGAGGTAGAGACTAATTCCCTTCCCCAAGCATGGGCCAGACTGAGCAACTCACTTCTGATGAACAGAGTATAATGGGAGCAATAGTCTGCAGCCGCCAAGGCAAGATCGCCTCCTTGGCCCTCTTGGGTCACTCCAGTGGAGGGGGGTCAGCCACCGTGTCATGAGGATGCTCAAGCAGGTTGTGGAGAAACCCGTATTTCAAGGAACCAAGGCCTCCAGCCAACAGCCACATGAGAAGCTACCTTGGCAGTGAATCCTCCAGCCCCAGGCTGGCCTTCTGATGAGACCACAGCCTCAGCCAACATCTCAAGTAGGCTCGTCATAGACCCTGAGCCAGAACCACCCAGCTGAGCCATCCTCCAATTCCTGGCCCACAGAAACTGAGATAAGAGTTTTGTGTTTAAGCCACTGAGTTGCAGACAGTTGGTTACACAACGCTAGATTACCGATATGGTGAGTGTTGCCACACCCTCTGTTAATCAAGGCCGCCCTCTCAATCCATCAGAAAGCCAAGAAGTGAAACTATCTGCACACAGATACTCTGCATCTTCAGTCTCCAAAACATGTCCCTTTGATGTCAGAGACCAGCAGCATCCCACATCCCCCTTTCCCACATTCCTCAGAGAGCCAGCCACTCTACCTCTCGGCCGCCCTATGAGAAAGCCGTGAATGGGCCTATTTCCCAGATGGGTGAAGGCAGGCTTGGATCCCAGGGCCAATGCAGAGCAGGGCTGAGAGGACCTCAGCACAGTGCCCATGTGACACGCCAGCCAGGGCCCAGCTCCAGGGCTGCTCCAGGGCTGATGTCCGGTGCAGGCTGGGTGGCCAACTGTGCCCTGCAACCCGCACCACATGCTGCCACAAAAGGGGGACATGGGGCACTGTATGGTCATTTCACCTTGAGGTGACCCATCCTGGAGGTCTGGGAGCAGATGCCAATTCTCTCTCCCATGGCCTTCATGAGGCCGGCTGGCCGCCCGGGCAGACATGCTGTGACCACCAGCCACAGGCATGGGTTGGGGGCTAAACTAGGCTGTCTGTGTTGCTATAAAGAAATACCTGAGCCTGAGTAATTCATAAAGAAAAGAGGCTTATTTTTGGCTCCTGGCTCTATGGGGTGTACAGGAAGCGTGGTGCTGGCATCTGCTTCTGGGGAGGCCTCGGGAGGCTTCTAATCATGGTGGAAGCCAGCACATCCGGTGGCAAGAGAGGGATCAAGAGTGGGGAGGTCCCAGACTTTTAAACACCCAGATCTCGCTAAGAGCGTGCTCGTCACTAAGGTGACGGTGAAAATCCCTTCATGAGATCCACCCCCATGATCCAATCACTGCCACCAGGCCCTACCTCCAACACTGGAGGTCACGTTTCCACATGAGGCTTGGAGGGGACACACATCCAAAGCCTATCAGTGGTACACAGAGGCCATGGTGCGAGTCCCAGGTCGGACCCCAAATGGTGCACACACCTTGAGGCTACTGGCAGTGTCTTCAGATGGCAACGAGAGGAGCTATGTCTTTCGTTTTCACCTTTTTTCTCTCTCTGTATGTTCTAATTCTTCTGCAGAGAACCAGGCTTTTAAAAGGCGGCCATTCAAAGGGATGGCGGCTCGACGGCATGAAGTCGGTACCGCCAACAAAAGTGTGGGGCCATCCAGCCCCAGGGCAGGGGTGGAGGGAACTGGGGTGTCCCTGTGGGAGTCGGAACCTAAGCCCTCACCCAGGGAGACCCTCTGCCCACTCCCTCCATGCCCGGGTCTGAGGCTACCTCAATGTCACTATCACTAGCCCACTGGCATCCTGACAGCAACCTCCGTACCCCAGCCTCTGACAAAGCCCAATGCCTGCTCCCTAGGCCCCATGGCCCTCCAGCCTGAGGTACAGTCTCCCTGGGTCCCTGGGGGTCCCCTGCAGGCCGCATCCCTGCAATGCCTGCTCCCTAGGCCCCATGGCCCTCCAGCCTGAGGTACAGCCTCCCTGGGTCCCTGGGGGTCCCCTGCAGGCAGCATCCCTGCCCCGGTGTCAGCTGCAGGCTCCCGAGGAGCTGTGAGCCTGGGAAGCGGCTCTGCTGATGCCAGGTCACTTAAAATAGAATTCCAAATGAGCGGCTTCATTAGGGGGAATCTAAAATTAGCACTGCTCCTCAGTATGTGTGCACTGGGTGGGCGGGGCAGGGGCTGCAGCGGCTGGGGGCAGCTCCCTCGAGGCCAGGACAGGAGGCCAAGCACCGGGGAACCCAGAGATCCTTGGAGGGGTCTCCCTGGACCTGCTGCAAGTGGACACAGCCTCCAGGGCCCACCTGCCTCCTGCCCCTCCATCACAAGCCTGGTGGGGTCACTTCAAGGCTGCTGCCCCCCAGGCCTCGGCACAGAGCCCCCAGCCCTCCCCAGGGAGGCAGATGTGGGCCTCCTTTCACACAGGTGTTCTCTGGCTGAGGCCAGGGCAGGTGCCAAGGTGTCTGTGGCGGACCCAGGGGCAGCGGGGAGAGGGAGGCCCTGGGAAAGCTCACCCCCCACTGCCCTCATTAGAGAGGTATTTATTAACTTCTGCGCCCCTGGACATTGACTGAATTCTTGTCTACATTATCAGCTCATGTAAATTCATTATCCTAACAGCTGGCAATAAGCTCCACCGGGTGAAGGCCTGTGATGGATGAGGGCCGGGGGCTCTCTGCACTGTACAAGCTCTCCTGACATGTGCAGCTCAGCAGGCGAAAAAGAGCCAGGGGTCTAGGTGGACCAGGTCTGTGAGGCCCCCACCCTCTTATTTACATCACATGCTGCTCTGGACACCCCCCTTCCTGCCACTGTCAGCTGCCACCTTGACCCCCACCCCCAGGAAAAAAAAAAGCTGCCATAGACAGACACCCAAAGGCACCTCGGGCCAGGAAACATACGCCTTCTTCACATGAGCCTCAACTGTGTGCTCCTTGGACCCTTCCAGAAAGAACCCACCTGGTCTAGACAGTCTGCTTGGCAGAGCTGAGAACCTAGAGGCTTCTGCCAGAAACCAGAGGGCAGGAAACGGAGAATGAAGCAGCCACCCACAGCACCACAAAACCCTCAGGCCCCACCATTTCACAGACAGGAAAGGTCTAGGGAAGCAAAGCCCACCAGGCCTGGGGCGAGGCTCCCCCCATAACAAAGCACCGCTTCTTGAATCAATACTTTCTCCTATTCTCTGCGTAGGTTTCTAATATGGTCAGAAGCAGCACAATGCTTTAAAAAAAAAAAAAAAAAGGCAAGAAGAAAAAGAAGCAAAGTCCCAATGGAGAGGGGCAAGGTTGGCTGGCCCAGCGAGCTGGTGTTTTTCCGGAACCCATCTCGTTCCTGGTTCTTCGGAACAGACCCCAAACCGGCTTGCCTGCTGTCCAAACGCTCCAACAACAGGATTTAAAAGAGGGGGGAAGATCTCTCTACTCCATTAAATATGGTGTCCCATCCCTCGCTCCCCCTCCCCACGAGGGTGGAGGGGCTTATTAATCAGCGTGCCAGCCGCCCTCCCGGCCTCCCGCGGATCCCATAATTACTGCTTCCTTTCATCCCGGCTCTTCCCCGGCACCAGACCTCAGGCCTGCTCCCTCCGTGCTCTGTAATTACAAGCTAATAGCTGAGATGAATTTTCTGCTGGGCCCCGGTTCAAGCACCAATCCGCCCCTTCCCCCTGACAGCCCCCCGTGGGGTAATTACACCCCGTGAGGCTGGGCGCAGCAGGCCTTCACTTTCAGGCCCCGCACGCACAATCTGGACCTGGATTCTCTAATCACCCCTCTTGGTAATTTTTCATTACCGCAGAAAGAAATGTTTGTGAACAAATAAAGGGCGTCCCCCAGCTCAGGGACTGGTGCCCGCCCCCGTGATCCCCGCTCCCCCAAAGGAACGAAGCTTCTGTGGCCCTAACGAGGCCAGGACACCCTGCTACAGACCCTGGCAGCTGAGGCTGCACAGGCACCACGTGACCCCCAGGAGCCTGGGCGGCTTCATAATAAATTCATTATCATATCTGCCCTCCACGCGTTCCAAGCTCACTCGCACAAAGCGATTTTTCTTGGGGGTGGAGGCAAGGGAGGGGGCCGGGAGGCCCTGGGGGAGAGGTCTCCTTGCTCCAGATGCATGGGGGCAGCGTGCTTGTGCCTTTTTTTTTTTTTTCGACTAAGAACACCTCCCCCAGGCTGCCCTGGGCCCCCACACTGGACTTGCTTCCCAAGGTCTATGTCCCAGAAACCGGCCAGGGCCATCGCTCATGGCTAGGGCAAGGACAGCCCTCGCAGGTGGCCTGGATCCTGACCTGGAACCAGAAGGGCTGGGAAAACACAGGCAGGTGGGCGGGGGCAACCTGCACAGCCACAGAAGTCCCCACCCCAGGAGGGAAAAGCAACACAACGCCTGGCCCACGTAGACCTGTCCTCTACCACGCTCACTGAGCCACGGTAGGAGTCCCCAGACGCCCGCCAGGCCCCAGACAACCACGCAGAGCCACCCACAATGAGCCATCTCCCAAGCCATGCCTAGGGCCCCCAGCAGCCATCCTGAACCCCATATTCTGCCTGAGCCCCACGACATCCTCGAAGCTGCAGTCCTGCCGTGAATGGGGGTGACTGGGAGGGGGGCTGGCCACCCCAGTTTCTCCCCAGCCTTGTCTTGCCCACTGCCATGCTGGGAACACAAAGGGGTTCTTCTGCAGAACACGGGGTGCAGAGCTCTCGGAAGGTGCCCACACAATGGCACTGGACAGTGCAAGGGACCAGGTAAACCCAGGGGTGTCACCGGGGGGGGGGGGGCAGGTCACCTGGAGGGGCTTCCCAGGTTGGACACCACACTACAGTTCTGAGGACGGCAGGGGGGCTCTGCACAGATGGCGTTGGAGGCTGGGGTTGCATCCTGGGGGCCCGTGGACAGCGGCCTCCTAAGAGCCGACAGTCCTACGACTGAGGTTCACAGCCACAGACTGGTCCCGGAGGTTCCTGGATGGAGGCAAGGGACGGGAAGTCAGGCAACAGATGGCAGCAACATTTGACGCGATTATCCTAAGCGGCTGCTGCGTGTGCGGAGAAGCCGGCCGGGCAGATGAAGGGCTGGAGAGGAGGGTGGCGGGAAGGGCGGGACTGGCAGATGCGGGCGGCAGCCTGGTCTCGGCGGGGAGGCGGCCTCCTAAAGAGGCAGGACAGACCAAGGGGAGGGCAGGGCCCTGAGTCAAGGCTGGGTTCGGTGTCCAGAGCTGTGACTCCAGGAGATGGTGCCCAGCGCCAATGGCGACGAGGGTACCAGAGGGCGACTTTTACCGGGCACCGGCTACCTGTACCCTTACTTCCCTTCATGTAAGCAGACTCCAGAAAGCAACGCTGCCCAAACAGCAAAGTGACACAGGCCGCGGGAGCCACACAGCTCAGCTGAGACGGAGTCGGGGGCTCACCCACGCCAGCCAATTCCCGGCCCCTCCGCCACCCTGTGCCCTCGGCGGTCCCTGGAGTACCTTGTCACATTCTCGCCATGGGCTGCTTCCTGGAGGCAGTGGTCCTGGCGGTGCCCAGGCGCCTCTCTCCACCTGTTTATTCCACAGTGGGATGCTTTACTCCCAGCCTCCGGAGGGCGAACAGAGGCTGGAGATTCATGCCCTCAGCCCGGGTCACACGTGGAGGCTCAGCAGCCGGAAGGAAACCCAGCTGTCCTGGCCATGGTGCCGGCTGCTTCCCTTTAATGGGAGAAGGGACTGGAAATGGCTGGCGTCACCTGGGGTCCCCTCCCTGCGGCAGCTCTCACCCTGTGGCGGCTGTTTGGGTGCCCACTCGTGTGCTCTACCCGTTTTACAGATGGGACCTACATGGCTGGGAATAGGAAGGCTCTGGACTCAGGGCCTCCCCCAGCCCCACTTTCCCACAGCTCTGGGCCAGAGGGCACCTGTGCTGGAGCACAGAACCGCCCTTGGGTGCCCTGTGTAGCCCGCGGCACCAGAGCTGACCGAGTTGCCTTCCACTGCACCCACTCCTGCGGGAGCCCTTCCTCCCTCCGGAGGCCCTGGGCAGAGGAATGGATGGGGTCCAAGGTGTCCACACAGGCGAGAGGTGCCCAGGAGGGAAACCCAACCTGGACCCCGCTCCAGGGCGGGCACTGAGGTCTCCAAGTTTCTGTGGGATGGCGGGTAGGAGCCGGGGGCATGGGCCAGCAGGAGGAAGGGGGCTGGAGCTGGAGGCGCACAGGTCAAGGCCAGGTGCCCTCTTAGTGGACAGAGCCAGAGGGAGGAGGATGCTGAGACACCTGCTCATGAGGCCCCTCTCCTGCTCCCCCGTGTGGAGGAGGCTGAGTGTTTAACAAGCTCCCTCAGGTAAGTAGGAGGGACAGAGGATCCAGGGACATCTCCCAGGAGTGCCTGTCCCTTCCATACCGAGTGAGTGCCGACACCTGTCTACAGGGCCCTTAGTCTCCAGCCAAGACCAGGGACCAGGCCGTGCAGGAGGTGGACACCAACAGGCGCTCAAAGGAGCAATGATGCTGCGGCCAGGAGTGGCCTGAGCAGCAGGGGAGGTGGCGCAGGGGCAGGAAGAGGGGCCCACGGTCTCCAGCTTCAGAGGCAGGGAGATGGTGATGGCTGGAAAAGGTCCCTTCCCTCTAGCAGGGGGGACGCCCACACCAGCAGAAATGGGCGGCTTTAAGTCAGAGACGCTCTGTGCCTGCCTGCGGGCACCGGGGTCCTCCCATCCCACTCAGCCAGCCTGAACCTCTGCGGAAGGCTGAGAGCTGGGGAGCCTCGAGGAAACACACTATGGGGGCTGAGCAAAAAGGGCTTGGTCCTGAGCTGGAAAACCAGAGGGGGCGGGGGTGGGCCCAGGCTGACTGACGCCCAACAGCTCAGTGCGGACTTCCAGGGCACCGCATGGCCTGAGCCTCAGTTTCCCTGTCAGTACCACGGAGAGAGGGTGGAAATGACTAGATGAGAGGGTCAGAGAACAGTGGCTCACGACTGTAATCCCCGCACTTTGGGAGGCCGAGGTGGAGGATCGCTTGAGCCCAGGAGGTTGAGGCTGCCGTTGAGTAGTGATCACGCCACTGCACTGCAGCGTGGGTGACAGAGCGAGACCCTGTCTCAAAAAAAAGGGGAAAAAAAAAGACAGTGGACAAGGGGCCAACCTTTTACCCTTCAACCTGTGTTTATTTGACCTGAAGTCATGCTGTGTTGTTTAAAGAGAATCAATGGGCAATATTTTAAAATAAGAGGCTTCAAGTCAACATGAAGCTGCCCACTTTCTCTTGAAAAGTCAAAGCCGTAAAAATCACAGTCCCATGAGTGACACTTGTCCTTTAGTTTGTCCCTAAGTCTCCAGGTTGCCAGAGTCACCACCCCTCTCCTCCCTATGGTCTCAGGTCGGCCAGCTTCCTCAACACCAGGTCTTCCCAGTGCTGAAAGTACGTGCAGGTCTGAGCAACTAACAGCCCTGCAGGAGCTGCAGCTGCGACCCTCAGCGCAGCGACACTCCACTCAGATGTCATCAACACGGTAACCCCTTCAGGGCGTAACAGAAAGAGGTCAGCTCCTTCCCAGGCTCAGCTTCGGGGGACGCCTGTGAAGGCCACAATTCTGGCGCGTGTCAACCCCAAGGTGGGTCTCCCCTGAATCAAAGCCAGCTCACCAAGCCACGACTTGCCCCTCAAGTCATAAAACAGTTACATCTGCTTTTGCAAAAAGGTCTACTCTCAAGATGGTTCAAAGTGGCAGACCAGGCCCTCTCCCCAGGAAAATACACCTACTGCATGTTACATACAGTTTTACCAAGTTCACAGAGCCCGTCTGTAAACCCCGGGGGAGTATGTGCTTGAAGATGTGCAGCATCCGTGAACCCAGGCCACAAACTCCCACAGCACCGGGTTCCCTAAGCAGCAACCCACGAGTACGAACACACTCCCCCAATATGACCTGCCCGGACAGAGGAAATACAGGGTGAAAAAGAAAGGGCCCAGAATGATCCAAGTTCTAATGGTGCTTCCTCATCCAGACTCCTCTCCCATCTTCAAAGCCCCACGTGCGGTGCCCATACATCACTAAATGCCTCACTGGAAAAAATGAACGATCCTGCAGCCAACATGGACTTTGGAATGGGGTTGTCCGGGAAAAGCCCCCACAACAGTCATGTGCCAGGAGTCCTGGACTCCCTCATCCAACTCAGCCACCAAAAAGGGCAAATTGGCCACTTTCTCTGGCCACAATCATCCTGCAACTGCTGAATGACTGACTGCTTCAGTCTAAATGATTCTGTAATTCTCACACACCCCTCCAGAACCCCAGTGAGGAACTTGTAAGTTTCCCAGTCAGGTCCAGACCTGGCTGTTGGGAGTTGGCAGTCTCTGCCCACCAGGACTGGTAACATGACAAGCAGTCCAGGCTATGTCTCCCGTCCTGAAGGCCCCCTGGGGGGTGTGGGGTGGGAAGAATGAGCCCGAGGTGGGCAGGTAAGCAGAGGTGAGCAGGAGCGCCCTCCCCTCCCCGGCTTCTTCAAGGGTAATCTGGCAGAATGAACACAACAGTCTCTCCAGTGGATAACAGACACGGATGACACAAAACCCCACGGTCCACAATGCCAGCCGTGGCTGGAGAAACCCCAGCTCCAGCATCCAAGCAGACACAGTCCTGCTGTGAGTGGATTCGGAGCCCCTCCGCAGGATCCCAACCAGTCTCAAACTGGAAACCAGCTGCTTAGTTAAAATGTCCTCCCTGTGCCCAGGTGACAGGCTCCAGGGGTCTGGCATCCCTGCTAAGGATGGATTAACTTCCTTAGTCCTATAAAGTCTTGTAAGATGTACATTTAAGTGGAAACAAGTTGTAAAACGATAAGACTGTATTCAAAAAAGGAGGCCGGGACATCAGCTTCATTTAAAACAGATCCGATCTCAGCGCACACCTCCACTCCCTGCAAACCCAGGCACAGGGGAGGCCACAGACCTTTTCCAAGAGATGATCTAAGCAGGTCCCCAACACCACAGACACCCAGGGCCGAGACCATGTAAACGGTTCTCAACACCACAGACACCCAGGGCCGAGACCATGTAAACGGTTCTCAACACCACAGAGACCCAGGGCCGAGACCATGTAAACGGTTCTCAACACCACAGACACCCAGGGCTGAGAGCATGTAAACGGGTCCCCAATACCAGAGACCCAGGGCCGAGACCATGTAAACGGGTCCCCAATACCACAGAGACACAGGGCCGAGACCATGTAAACGGTTCTCAACACCACAGACACCCAGGGTTGAGACCATGTATACGGGTCCCCAACACCACAGAGACCCAGAGCCGAGAACAGCGCGGAGACCCAGGGCCAGGAATAGCGCGGAGACCCAGGGCTGGGAACAGTACAGAGACCCAGGGCTGAGACTATCTAAACGGGTTCCCCAACAGCTCAGAGACGCAGGGCTGAGTGGGGCTTGGCCCAGGCATTCCACAAGGGCGATTCCGAAACCCTGTTTTCTTATCTGTTCCGGGGTGACTAACCACACCCTCCTGATGGGCGGCAGAGACGGCCGCGTGGATGGCAGCCTCTGGGAGGCGGAAGTCTCTCCAATGCTCCCATCTGGCTGAGAATTTTTGCTTGAACCGCATTCCACTTTGTGTCTTCAACACCCAGTATAGCATCGGCTGTCTAGTGGATCCTCGTATATTTAAGTGAATGGAAAAAATACCACATGTCAAATGCAAAAACATTACAAAAATACACTCAAAGATAAATGTACACTGGGAATTCAGTTGGAAGAATCCACTCACATCCCGAGACTGGGTGAAGCAGCTCAGTTTAATTTTGTTTTTGTTTTTTTTGTTGAGACAAGAGTCTTGCTCTGTCACCCAGGCTGGGGTGCAGTGGTGCGATCACAGCTCATTGCAGGCAGCCTCGAGCTCCCGGGCTCAAGTGATCCTCCCTGCCCAGCTTCCTGAGTAGCTGCGACCACAGGCATGTCCCACCATGCCTGGCTAGTTTTTTTTATTTTTAAATTTTTTTGTAGAGGGGGGTCTTGAACTTCAGTGCTCAAGCAATTCACCTGCCTCAGCCTCCCAGAGTGCTGGAATTACAGGCTTGAGCCACTGCACCCCGTAAGAAGCCCAGGTTAAACAGGGCCTTCTGAAGCAGCCGGTCACCTCTCTCCAGGCTCTAACGGAGACAGGGTGGGAGTTGGGTGAGGAGGCTGGAGTGGGAACCTCACGGTGTGAGTTTCTACTTCTCTACCAATTACCAGCTGTGTGACTACAGGCAGGATATGGGTCCCCGGGGCCCCTTTCTTCTCCGGTGGATGGCTATATGGGGATAAACCCTACCCAGCAAGTCAGTCCCTCCCGGGGGAGGAGGAGCGCACCGGAGTGAGAATATCCCCCCACCATGCCTGGCGCACAGCCCACTGCGTGACCCTCATAGGCCGGCACAGTCGAAGCACCTCTGGATACAGAAATACAGTCTTTCCCATCTGGTTACTAAATCCCAGAGACAACTCCTTAAGTGGGATCAAGACCTGGCCGGCACACCATCTGCCCACAGATCACACCACGTAAGGGCGCCTGCCATGCCTCCAGACCCCCTTGGGGGCTGTGGGGCATCGCTTGGCACCCCCAGGCTTTGCCCCCCAACCCAGAAGATAAAAGACTCAGGATTAGCACAGAAGAGGCCCCTAAGGCTGTGCCCCGTCCCCTGGCCCCCACTGGCGAGCTGTCTTGTGCTCAGCTTGACACATAGATTTTCCTTTGGGACGGCTTAACCTGTCCAACATCAATACTGCTCAACCAAAAGCTGGGCGATCAATACCCTTCATTGCTGCCTGCGGCCACAGACCCACCATCCGAGCACAGGAAGGGCAGGGCTGGGGGAGGGACAGTTTGTTGAAGCACCTCCCGCCACCTGGGCCCAGAGTCCCAGTCACCAAGGGGGCAGTGGTGTGCATGTGAGCCTGAGGGGCGTTGAGGCTCCCGAAAAGAACCTCCAGCTGCTACAGCCCAGCAGAGGGGTCGGCTGGGTCTGCTGTGGTGCCTTGAGCCTTTGGGCAGAAAAAGCAGCTCCAGTCTTGGTGGGAAGAGGGGCCACTCCCAACACTGCAAGGGAGTGAGTTGAGGATAGGGGAACACAGCCTTGGAGCTTTGTAAATTAAAGCCAAGCTGGACACAGTGGCTCACGCCTATAACTCCAGTACTTTGGGAAGCTGAGACGGAAGGATCACCCAAGATCAGGAGTTTGAGACCACCCTGGGCAACACAGTGACACCCCGTCTCCACAAAAAAAAATTTCCTAATTAAGCAGGTGTGGTGGCACGCACCAGGGGTTCCAACTTCTCAGGAGGCTGCAGCAGCAGGATCACTTGAGCCCAGGAGTTTGAGGCTGTCGTGAGCTGTGATCACACCACTGCGCTCCAGCCTGGGCCACAGACCAAGACCCTGTCTCTAATTAAAACAAAAACCACAGCAGCAGCAGCCAACAGGAGTAGCCGCGAGGCTTTGCAGAGCCTGTGTCAGGTGCTGCACTGGGCACCTGGTAATAAAGCCTTCAACCCTCAACAGCCTCAGGATACAGGTGACATTGTCATTCCTATTCTACAGATTAGAAGACTGAGGCCCAGAACACAAGTGCCCGAGGTCACACAAGCTAAGCAAGAGGCAGATATGGACCGTCAGATGCACCGATCAACACAGTAACAGCTGACACTCATCAGGCGCTCACCCCACGCTCCAGGCCTTCTCAACCCTCACCCGCATATGGCATTTACCCGTCAGGGGCATGTGGCAAGCATTACAGCATCTCATCCTCACCCTCAACTGCCAGAGGGCCTCTGCATCCTCGTCTTACAGATGAGAACACGGGTGGGGGTGAGGATGTGATGATTAAAGTGGGAGGGTCTACATCACCATTAGCATGAACCCACCTCACGCCGCCTCAGTCCAGCGATCCCAAAACCACGATAACACATACCTCCTCAGATACGTCAAGTCCTCCAGCTGGAGGAACCGGTTCCAGAATTGGAAGGCCTGGCCAGAGATGCGGGCGAACACGAATCCACCCATGCCAATGGGACTCTGCATTGAAAGCCCCTCTAGAAGGGCTCAAAGCCCACCTGGGCCAGGCAAGAATGACCTTCAGGATTCTGCCTGGGGTTAACACATGGCCCACAGACATCCAGAGAGCAGCCAGGTGAGAGGTGCCCCGTCCTGCGGGGGAGGTGGGGTAGAGGGGAGATGTCCATTTCTGAGTCATCAGGGTTCTCCATCCAATTCCAGGGCAAGCAAGGCGGTCTCTGGCTTCCCAGGTGGGAACGAGACCAGACCCCAAGTCTCCTTAAACAGCATCAGCCCATCTTCCCAGGGAACGGAATTCCTACCCACATCGCTCCCCCCAGCAGAAGGCCCTTCTGGAGTAGGAGGGCCAAGCATTGAAAAGTTCCCACCCTGGCCCCCCGGTGACGAGGAAGCTGCTCTGGAAGAAAGCAGAGCCAGGGTCTCAGCTTGAGCTGCACATGGCAGTCACCTGGGGGGTTTAAACATGGATGCCCAGGCTTCATCCCCCCGAGGTTTGGGCTGAACTGCTTGGCAGTACAGCCTGGGCACTGGGCGCTTTGAAAAGCCCCCCAGGTGATTCAGAAGTGCAGCCAGGAGAGACCCCTGGGCTGGAGGCTCCCTGCTTCCTCCACCTGCCTCCCTAGAAACCCCAAGTTACAGGGACCCACAAAAGCCTCCAGTGCAGCCTAACCCCTTCTTTCCACAGATGCTTTGCAGGCGCAGGTGAGGGTAAACGCAGAGGCCCTTTCCAGCACCAGCCCTGCCCTCATCTATGGCTCCTTCCTCCAGGCCTGGGCTCCGCCCCAGCCTCCTGGGGGCAGCTCTCACTTCCCCTCTGAACTTCTGTTTCCAGACACGGGATGGGCATGGGAGTATGGAGGCGAGGGAGGCATCGGGTCAGGAAGGGCAGGTGGACTGGCCTCAGGGACAGGTGGGCTTTGCAGCAGACGGGAGAATCCCAGGCAGACAGGACGGCCCATGCTAGGACAGGGACGTGGCCAAATGCAGGAGTGGCAAGAACGGCGTGTGGTTTCGTCTGGCTGGAGCTGAGGGCGTGAGAGAAGAGGCTGGTGGGGGATCAGAGCTGCAGAAGCAAGATTAAAAGGCCCCCGAGTGTGCGTTTGGCAGGCGTGCAAAGGGCTGCTTTTGGCCACGCTCCTGTTTTATCTGTCTGTACACCTCCCAGCAGCAAGCACACGGCTGGGTTCAGAGGAGGAGCTCAATAAATTCTCATTGACAGGGACACTCAAACGTCACCTCCCAGGCTGTGGCCTCAGCCGGGGGAGAAAGGCCAGCGTGCAGAAGTGAAGCCAGCAGCACGGCATCCCACACCGCACTCAGTGAGGCCACTGAGATCTGAGACTCCACGGGGGGAGGAATTAAAGCCAGCCGGCCAGGCTTCAGCACAGCTACCAAGCTGAAATGTCACCTGCAACATGGATCTCTGCAGGTTCAAAAACAGTTCTCCCAGCACACCAGGAAAGGGAGGGGAAACCCTGTGGTTTTCGAGGACCCTGCTGTTACCACAACAGAGACAATTCACATGCTACCCAGAGAGGGTTCCCATCCAACCCCGGCCCGATCGTGGGGTTTGATCCTTGGATTTCGAGTAACCCAGGCTGTGAATTCCAAGGCTTCAGATGGGGCCAGAAAAAACCGGCCCTGCTAGCCAACTCCACAAACCCCTGCGAGTTCCTGAGGGCAGGAAAAAGGTAGCAGCCAGGCCTCTAGCTTACCCGCACTCTTTCAGAAAAGTGGGAGGCACCAGCTCCTGCCCCTCAGCTCGGGGCTCTGAGCCCAAAGTCCCCCGGGTCTGCCTCCTTCAGACCAAGGGAGGACAGAGGGTACCTGCTCCAGGGGGCTCAAGGGGAATTTGGGACTCCAGGGACTGGGGGGGGGGATCTCTAGCTCAGAGGTGCAGGACCCTGGTCTGCCACAGAGTGGCGCTGTGCAGACTTGGCTCTTCCTTGGGCCGGCAATGCTGAGCCCACAGGCAGGCTTGGCTTCTGCTCTGAAACCACAAGGCACTCAGATCTGCAGCCCCTGAACTTCCCCCAGAGACAGGGAAGTGACTGCTGGAGGGGAGGGCTCACGGGGCCATCAGAGGAGGCTTCCTGCTGTGAGCGTGGTGTCAGCCCTACACCCGGCCCCAGGCCCCAGTTTGCCCCCAGTCTGTACGTTAGGATCAGGTGGGGAGCTCTGACAACCCCCAGACCCGGGTCAGGAACCCAGATGCTGTGGCTTAATTGGGCTTGGAAAGGCCTGGCCAGTAGCAGTTTTAAAACACCGAGTTTGGAGATCTACAAGTCCCTTTGAACTCTTGACACTCCAGGATCCTAAAAACCGTCCCAAAGAGCTCAGGGCCTGCGCCACAGTGGCCGGCTTGTTGCCTTTCTTGTTTTGAGCTCAGCCTCACTGTGCCTAGAACCAGGACTTCCTGACCTCCCTTCCCAAGGCGGGGCTGACCCCGGGTCACCAGAGGCCCCTGGCGGGCTCTCACCAGCTCTGGCACGGCACCGCCCCCAAGGCTCCAGGAAAGAAAACTCCAAGCGTCAAAACCGTGGTTGGCTCCAGCTTCCCCCGCTTCCCCTCCTGGTTTTGGTGGCTGCTGCCAGAGTGACAAAAGCCATCCTCGCACCCGGCCCGCAGGAGATCAGGAACGCTGCCCACACGGGGCTGGCTGTCTCAGAAAGTCTTAGGAAGCACCGAGGTCGCTGCTCTCGCAAGCCAGGGCCTCTTCCAGCGCTCCCGAGTCTACCTGGGCGGGGCGGCTCCCTGCACAGCCGGCGGCCGGGATGACACACCCCGCCGTCGGAGCCTGCGCCCTGGGCCCCTCACCTGTGGCGTGGCGGCTGAGTCAGGCACAGCCTGTGCCTCAGGTTCTGCCGTCCCTGCTGGTGGAGGCGGCCGTAAACACAGGGTGAGCAACACTGAAGTGCCCCAAGCTTAAGCAACAGCGAGGGAAGCCGGGGAAGGCTGCTCACCTGGGTGCCCCTTCCACCCCTGCCGGGGGACGGGGGCACAGAATCCCAGGGGAGAGGACGAGGCGGCCAACCAGGGGGCACATTTCAAAGCGCCCCACCAAGACCTTCTCTCTACCCCTTTGTCCCCCGCCTCCTAGAAATCGGCTTAGGCGGGGACGCTCCCACCCGGAGTGCGACTGGGCCTTTTGTTCAGGCGCCTTTTACAAAAGGAGCTCTCTTTCCATTTGGTGGTCCCGCTTTTTGTTTCCAAACCCCAACCTGTGTGGGCCCCTACCCCTCAGGCCCCAGATAAGGCACTGCAGCGGTTACCAGGGGTTTAGTGTGTTTTAAACGCACTTTGCAGACAAAAGATAGTTTGTAAGAGCCAAACCGACTCAACTCCGGCTGGCATCCACCGCCCAGCTGGGAACCCGGCAGGTGCTCCCACACCGCCAGCATGCTGCCCTCGGATCTCACACGGACACTGCAACCAGGCCCCCGGCCCACCACGTGGAAGGAGCACAGCCTCCACCCCCCCCATCCAGTGGGGGTGTCGCGGTATCCCTGCCCGCGATCTGGGAACCCCCTCCCTATGGCCTGCGCCTGGAGTCTCCACTGTACATTTCTAAGTGGCCCCCTGGTCCCCCACCCGGCGCTGGGGAGGGGAGGCGGGAAGCTGGGGGTGGGCGGGCGCAGGGAGGGTGAGCTCCACTCCCGCTCCGCCTCCATGAAGGGAATTTAATTAGCCTGCTGGAGAGGCGGGCGGGCGGCCGAGGAGGTGTCTCTGGTGCTGCAATATAATTGAATCGGCTCCACTCGGTCGGGCCACTCGCCGCCCATCAGCGCGGCCGCAGGGCCCGGGAGGGCTGGGGGCGGGGAAGCGCATCCAGGCGGAGCAGGAAGGGCCGGGGAGGGAAAAAGGCCAGCGCGGGTGGGGGGCGGCGGATGTGCAATCCCTCTCCCACCTCCGAGGCTGGGGCAGCCATCTTCTGCGGGGGGAGGGGAGGGGCAGGGAGCCGCTCCGCCGGGGGTGGGGGGAGAGGGAGGAGAGAAGCGGCCAAGCCCGTGGCGCGCCCTTTCCTCGGGAAGCAGGGAGTGAGGGTCACAGACCCGGGAGGCTGCGGTTCTGCCCTCCCGACCAACTCCCCCGCGATGAGGGGTTGGGGAGGGGGAGGGGAGCAAGACAAAAACCCCAACCGGCGCGGCCCCAGTAGCGAGCCCCCCGCTTCCTTGGCCGTCACCAGCACCTGCCGCGGGGGCGCACAGCTACCCCCATTCGCTCCCTCCCGCGTCGCCGCAAAGTTTTCATTCCAGCTCTCCAGCGCCCGCAGCTCTCAAGAAACTCCCCCCGCCACCCCCATCCCCCCACTTTATCTGACCTCTAGTCCGCACGCACTTACGCACGCCCCCCGCCCCCCACTGAGCACACTCCTGAGCCCGGAGCCCCCACCCGCAGCCAGGCCGCCCAGGCTGCGACCCGCGGGCGGAGGAAGGGGGTGGCCTTTGGTCGCCTGCCCGCCCTCCCGGCTCTTATCGCCGCTCACACTCCGGGGAAGTTGCCCGGGAGCCGTTGGCGGTCGCCCCCGCAGAACCCGCGAACTTGGAGGAGGAGAGTGCGGTGCGGGGAGGGTGGAGGACCCGCGTCCCCGGCCCAGTGCGGCGCGCTCACCTTTCATGCCAGGGCCCCGCAGCTCCGCCTCGGCTGACACATGCTGGAGCCACCGTCGCCCAGTGTTTGTCTAAACTGCTTATCTCACCCGGGGCTGCTCGGCGGCTGCAGCTCGGGCCCGCTGGGGAGGTGGAGCTTCCGGGGCCCCGGCCAAGAAACACCTGCTGCTGTCGCCGCCGAGGACACACCCAAACGCAACGCCGCCCACTCCCGGGCCACTGGCTCGCTCCCGGCTCCCTGACCTCAGCCAGCGGGAGGTGTCGGGTTTCAGCCGCAAACACACAGGCGCGCGCGCGCGCACCGACGGGCGCCCGGGTCCACCCGCCCAGGCACACGCCCCTCCCCGGCCCGGCGGGCCAGGTGAGGCGAGGACACCAGCGGGGCCGCGGAGGTGCCACCCCCACACTCCCGGGAGCCCCTGGCTGGACTGCTCCGGGGTCCCGGGGACCTTGGTGGCTAAGACCGGCCACTTGACTCTAAAAGTAGTGAGCAGCCACAGCACCCTCGCCACGTGAGAGGAGCCCTGTCTCCCAGCCGCGTCCCCGGAGCCTAGAACAGTGCCCGGCACAGAGCAGGCCCAATAATGGGCGGACGGGTAACTCCGTGTCCTGGAGGCCTTTTGGAGAACAACCTTCTTGGCGCTGGTGGCGCGTGGGGTGGGGGGAGGCGACACAAAATAGACTGTGTACCCAAGCCCCACCCCCCTATGCCTGACCTTATTACCCCAACTAGAAAAGGCTGAATACTAAGAACTTGGCCTCAAAATTCCATAAGGGACCCCATCCCCCAGTTTTAAGTAACTTTTGGGAAGGCCACAATGCGGGCCGCTGCGGGGGGTGTTCTTTAAAGAGCCCACGGCCCAGGGGCTGGAGAACCCACGGAGGCGCCGCTCCGCCAGGGGGATCATTAAGTAGCTGGGGTTGCGGTCAGAGGCGAGGTCGCCCGCCTCCAGAAACTGGCACGACCCATTGCGCTTCTGGCCCCAGCGCAGCGCCTCCCCATTCCTGGCACCCCCCCCCCACCCTACCTCACCCAGGCACTTGACTGGAATGACTCAGGGAGCGTCCTGAAATTCCTGGGCACCCACAGGCGGCGCGGAGAGGGACTGAGGGCCCCAGCCTTCCCACCCTCGGCTCCGCCCACCCCGCCCCCACCCAATCGTGGCGGGCGCGTCCCCAGGAAGCTCGGGGTTAAAGGGGCGGGCCTCGGGGGCAGGGGTCGCCAGGCTTCCCCCGCCGCCTTCTGGCGCCCTGGGCTGTAACCCCCCCGGGCGGCTCCGAGGCCCCGGGGTAACTCCCTCCTCGTCCTGTTCCAACACCCCTCTGATCTAGCGCGTCCCTACTTCTGAGTCCTGGGGCAAACGAGCACCCCCTGGGCGGCCGCCCCTGCGCTGCGGGTTTCGACTTTCAGCCCCCTCTTGCCAGCCCCAAACCTGCCCCGGGACATGCCCGCGCCAGGCTTGGCAGGCGCGCACGCTGCCGTCCCCGCGGGCCCGCCTCCCCCGCCTTCCTCCCTCCCCCTCCCCGCGCCAGCGCGGATTGCGACGGGAGCGAGCGCTGGGCGCCTGCCACCCCCCATCCATCTGTTCCCGATGACGCTGGCGGGCCTAGAGCATTCGGGGCCCGCGCCAGCGAGGAGCAGAACCAGCCTGTGTGCCCTCCGGGGGGCGGGGTCTGGCGGGCGCCCCCAGGCCCCGCGCTCCCCGTTCCACCTCTGACCGAGAGCACGCCTGGGCCCCGGGGTGGGGGCGCACGCAGGCCGGCCCCCCGCCTTGCACAAGGCTCCGGGCCGACCACAAACGAAAAGGGAAACGGACCGGCGAGGCCGGATCGGGCCGTTACTGGCTCCTACCTGCGGACGCTGGCCGGCCCTGGCACGGCGTGGGGGTGCTGCTTCCCCGCACGACCCGCCAGCTCCCCGGCGACGCCCCCCCTTGAGGCCTTGGCCGGACGCTGTAATTTAGGCACCACACGGTGGCTCGGCCGCACGGCCCCGGGTAATTTATACCCGCACTGGCCCGCGGATTCACCCGGCCCCAAGCGGCCAGGGCTGGGAGGGGGAGGGGCGCCTCCACTCCTGCTGAGAGTCACGGGCCGGGGAAGGGGAGGATAGGGAGGTGTTAGGAAGGAATGGACGACTGGCCCGGAGCCTTAAAAACAAAATGCACCTCCAGGACTGGCCCAGCCCCTTTCCCACCTGGATTACAGGCGGCTGGGGGAGGGGAACAGCATGCAAATGACCCTCTCGCACCTGGCCGGGAGCTGCCTCCGGCCTAGTTCTCCAGGTAGACACCTAGGCCCCACCTCCACGTCTCTCACCGGGACACGGTGCCACCGCCTACTACCTTCTTCCTTGGAGAGGCCCTTGGGCCAGGGGTGAAGGTGGGGTTAGCTTTCTCCATTGGAGCAGGACCACGACGGCCAACCACAAAAACATGTAGAGTGGCCACTGGGAGGTGCATCACTCGGCTACTTTTTAGAGCCGGCCAATCCCTCCTGCGTATACATCTAGCTCCCCTGGATTGCGAGATAGATGGGTGGTCTGCTCCCGTTTCACAGATTAGGAAGTTGAGGCTCTGAGTTGCTCAAGATCACGCACACAGGTGACATGCAAGCTACGCTCCAAACTGCTCACACCTGGAGTCTCCCGGTCCCAGCCCAGTAGGCCTAGGGGAGCAAGGCGCTGCCGGACACCCCGGCAGCCGCCGGGGGGCAGCAGCGAGCCGCTCTGTGAGTCCTGGCCGGGAAACGCTGGCGGCCACCAGGCGGTCTGGCACGGGGGAGATGGATGACACTCACTGTCAGTGCGCCCGGCCCCCGGAAATTAGTAATCCGGAGCACGGCCTCCGAGTTTAAGGGTGGGAATTGCTCTCCTGCAGCCGGCGCGCTCCTCGCTAACGAGGTTTGTCGCTTGACTCCTAATTTCCCAGCACTGGGGCTAAGGCTGGCCTCCCTCCATTTCCCTCCAGGCCTGCTCCTCCTCCTCTCTCTTCCTAAGCAGCGCCCTGCCCACAGCCCCGCGCCCCCGGATAGTGCGAGCCCTTCCTGGGCACAGCTCTCCTTCCGTGGACCTCCTCCCCATCCTCCACTCCCATTTGCCTGCAAGGAGCTAGGTAGGTGCCAGGGCCGGGCCTACGGGGGCATCTCCCAGAGCAGGAGTCCTTCCCTGGGGACGCTGCACGCGCTGCTCCTTATCACGGACTGTCCTTTGTGCCAAGGCAACAGGATGCTGGTGGCTGGTGCGCGTTTGCTCACACCCTGAGTCCCCTACCAAACTAAACTGTGCCTCCAAGAGCGGAAGGCAGGCTCCCAGCCCCTCACCTGGCTCAGGTACCTGCTTCAGTGACACCTAGGTGCAAACTCCAGCCCTACCTCCACAAGTCTTGGGACCTATCAGACCTGTGCACGAAAGATATTTAAATCTTAAAAGCTTTCCTAAGGGCATGGTAGCTCACGCCTGTAATCTCAGCACTTTGGGGAGCCAAGATAGGCATATTGCTTGAGATGAGGAGTTCAAGACCAGCCTGGACAACATGGCAAAACCCTGTCTCTATTTAAAAAAAAAATAGCTCTGCATGGTGGGGTGTGCCTGTAGTCCCATCTACTTGGGAAACTGAGGTAGGAGGATCACTTGAGCCCAGGAGGCAGAGGTTGCAGTAGCTGAGATTGTGCCACTGCACTCCAGCCTGGGCGACAGAGTGAGACCCTGTTTCAAAGAAAAAAAAAAAAGCTTTCCATTTCAGATGAACATGAGACACCTTAAATCTACTCCCTGAGCTCAGGAACTAAGAGGGGTGTCTGGAGGCGTGAGATCTAGAAGGATCCACCAGAAAGAAAGGGATGCCTTGAACCACAGAGGGTGGGTGGTTTTTCAATCCACAAACACACTAAACCCTGGGCTGTTTCACACTTGCTTTTCCAGAAACAAAACTGAAAATTCCAGTAAGCCTTCAGCAAGCGCCTCGGAGAGGTCAAGGTTAGCTGGATGTGATGGCACAAGCTTGTGGTCCCAGCTACTCGGGGGGCTGAGGCAGAAGGATCATTTGGGCCCAGGAGTCTGAGGCTGAGCTATGATTGTGCCACTGCACTCCAGCCTGAACCACAAAGCAAGACCCTGTCCTTTTCTGTTTTTTGTTTTTTAAACTCAGGGGTGGCAAGGGACAGACAGCAAAGGGCAGACACTGACAGAGGGGACACTTCAAGGCAGCAAGGAAATTTGGAAGGCAAGAGGGCAGGATGACAGCACAGACCACCACGACCACTGCCTAAGCATCAGCCTGGGCCATGTCAGGTGCTCAGGGGTGCGGGCACCACCCATGACTGTCACAACCCCACTAGGTCTTAGCACAGGGCCCAGCCCTGGTGGAGGATGGATCCTGGACACGTTCTTTCTGGTTCTGCTTCTTCTAGGGCTCAGCAAGACAGCACACAGCCTAACCCAAGGTCATTCTCCACCCTGGCCAGTTGCTCCTACCACGTAAGAACTGCATGTCACCTTCATTATGTTGCCTGGACACCTTGTTCAGCGCCTGGATCCGCAAATAAGTATCAGGGACCTGGATGTCCATGGGCCAGGAGGTAAAGATCACTTCTGCCATTCACCAAGCACCTAACAAGAGCCAGCGCTGCTCAGCGCATGTCACTGGAAGCCCTCCTGGCCTTGCAAGGCAGGCAGTGACCTCCATTACACAGCCCGAGTGGGGAGACCTGAGAAGGTTAATTGGCCTGCCTTGGGCACACACATTCCAGCACGAATCTCATCCAGACGTGGCTCTTACACCTGGCAGCATTTCTCGGTAACCACCTGCCATGGTCACTCTGATTATGAAGAAAGATACACCTGCAGGGGGACGACAGTTCTCAAGCGGTTTCAGGTCTACGTGCTTACCCCTGGGCAGCTGTCCAGTGCCTGAAAACCATTTTGGTTGGGGGCCGGGGGAGGGGGCCGTTCGCTGCCTAGAGCTGAGAACCCTGGGATTCACCCAGCTGCCCTGCACGCACAGCCCACCCTCCCCAAGGCTACCAGCCCTGCTGCAGGGGCAGGGGGTGGGGGGGCTAAGTCCAAAGAGGGCACTAAATCCACAGGGCACGAAGGGCTGAGGGGTAGAAGGCTGCCCAGCTACCCCATCTGCCCTCAGCCCTGCCCTAGGCATCGGTGAAGGTGCAAGCTCCCACCACTTAGATTCCACCCTCTTCTGTTTCCTGCCCTGCTATCACTGACCCAGAAATGCTCCCCATTCTTCAAAGCCCAGCTTACATCTTATCTCTTGCAAGAAGGCTTTTCCCATCCCTGCCTCTGGAATTCATCTCTCCAGGCTGCGTCCCCCTCTTAGATAGCGACCACACAGTGCAGCGGGTCTTAAATCATGGGTGGGGGGAGGAATGCAGATCCCCAGGCCCCTCCCCTTACTGAGCCAAGGTCTCCAAGCAGGGCCTGAGAAGCAGCATCCTCCACCAGCCACCCTGTAGGCCGGGCCACAGCGTGTCTGCTGGAGTCCCAGACTCCCTGCTCCAGAGCGGCAGTGGGGGCCTCAAGGGAAGAGGGGCCCCTGTCTCCTAGCAGGGACACAGTCCCCAACCCCTGGGCAGGATTTAAGATTTAACCCAAATCTGCTGAATGGATAAAGGCTGAAGGGAGAGAGGAAAAAGCAGGGCCCGCCTCTCCCTGCCTGCCCCTCTTGGGGAGGAACCAGATTCTCCAGGGATGCTGGGGGAGCCCCACCCCAGCAGTTCAGGTGGCCCTCAGTAGCCCAGGTCACCTCCAGGGGAACAGGAAAGGGTTAAGGCCCGGCTAACTCCCTTTGAGGAGTTTTCCTCTTAACCCCGGGCTGCCCCACACTTCCTGCCCTCTCAGCGCCTGGTTCCAATCCGCACCCTGCACACAGCTGCACTCCTTTACAATCAGTTAACAGCTGTTTTGCATAGATTTTCAATTCTAATTGCCTCGCTTTGTGAGCGCCGCCGAGCCCTGGTGAATGGGGACGCCGCCACCGCGGCTGGAAAGCAGGCGGGAGAGGGAGTAAAAGGAAGCCGTGTGCGTCGGGGCTGCTGGCTTTATTTTTCTAAATGGGAAAAGAATGCCCCTGCCACCAACCACCCCCGGCTCCTGCCTCTCCTACTGGACTGGGGAAACCTGAAATGGGTGACCTCACCTCTGGAGAGGTGCCCACCCTATGACCTGGACTCCCTGACCCCAACCCAGATACAGGTCCCAGAGGGCACCTTCCAGCTCCAGAGCTGGCCCAGGAGCCATGGCTCTCCTCCTCCCTCCTGCCCCCTCCTCTTCCCTCCTGCAGCTCCCCTCCCCCTCCCCCTGCAGCCCCCCTCCTCCCTCTTGTCCCCCCCCACCCCAGGCTCTCCGGTATTCAGATATGGGAAGCTAATTGGACAATAAAGTTGAACAGCAAGGAAACGCACTCTCTGGAGACAGCTGGCATCTATAAAAGAGAAATATTTGCATTTAAAACCTTTAAACTTTATATGGCGAGGCCAGGCCGAGGCAGGGGAAGGGGGCTGGGGAAGCAGTGCTCGGACCCTTGATGGGGACAGAGGATCCTGGGAGTTTTGGACCCTCTGCCACCAGTGAGCTCCCCCGACACATACCCCTTGCCCTGTTACTGTCTGGGAGGCAAGTTGGCCCCTGCTAGCCAGACAGCCCTGGCCAAGTGTAAGCGTCCCAAGTGTCTGAAATCCTGGGAAGAGCTTGCGTCCACTTGGGCTGCCACAAGCAAGCCATGGGGATCCCAGGGCATCCAGGCTGGGTCCCGCACCCCGGTGGTGGGCCTGGCTCAACTGCTCTCCACAACCTGTCCCTCTACCAGGTCACCCAGAAGCTCCAGGACCCAGTGACGGGCCGACTCAGTGGCAAAGTAGCTCCTTCCTGGCAAGGAGATGTTCTGCCAGGAGCCTCCTCCAGTGACCTGAAGCCCTCCGCCCCGTCCCCTGCACATCCAGACAGTGCGGCTGTGTGAGGGCACCTGACCAGGTCTGCATTCAGGGCCCTGCGGGCGGGCATCGCTACACTGCACGGATGAGGTTGTGGGGCTCGGAGAAGTCCGCCGTGCCTTCCCAGCACTCCTGCTGTCTGGGGTGGGGATGCCAGGTTTTCATTTCCTCGCATGCCTAGTTCCCATTTTTCATATTTGAGAGAAACCTGGCCAAATTTTCCTACTGTCAACATTGGTGATGTAAAGCCGGGAGAGCATGTGTTCCGGAGTGGTCTGATTTTAGCAGGCTTTTATAAAATTGCAGCGTGCTGAGAACCCCGTCTACCTGGCAGGCCTGCTGGAGTGGTTGTGCCACGGCAGACTTCAAGGGCAGGAGCTGAAACTTCTGTGGTGGAGGTGAGGAGGAGGGCAGGGGCTGGCGGCCAAGCCCGATGGGCACATGGGTAGCTTTCAACGATGTCAACGGAACACAAACCACAGCAGAAACAGGTCCAGTTCGCTGGCAGCAGTCAGAGGGGAGCAGGGTCTCCTCCTTGCAACTTTTCTTCCCATCAGGAAACTACCTCCAGTCCAAGTGAGGCAGTCTCAGCTCCTGGGCCGCCAATGAGCCCAGCCTGCTGTTTGAGGCTTCTGATCACCTACAAAGCGGTCTTCAGTTTTTCTGGCTCCCTCCCTATGGGCAGGGCAGCACCCTCTCTACCACTTACCTCTAAAAACACCCTGGGGCCAGACGTGTTAACCCCATTCAATGACCACCCAGACAGCAAACGTTAACATGTGGCTTTGGAGAGCACAGCCGGTGGCCACCCCCCGGAGGGTGCAGGGAGAGGATGGACGTGGGAGTCAAGCTGCCTGACTGGGCAAATGTCCACCCACTGCACACCCGTTTCCTTAGCTGCTGCCCTGCAAGGAAGGTGTCCCCTGCCCCCACTTTGGTGAGGACCAGACAAGACAATAGAGAGAGCCATGCCCAGTGCCTGGGACGCAGCTGGAGCTCAGAAGCGTTCCCTCAGATTTGCTGTGCGGAGGAAGTGGAAGGGCGGCAGCACATACAAATAAAGTTTTACGAGGAAGCACTTCTCGGCGCCAGACCAGACGGGCAGGGAGGTCGGTCACTTAGACCACTTCTGCCCTGGGACACTGGGCCTGGAGTGAGAGCAGCGGAACTCCTTTCTCCTCCCAACATTAGGAGAGGCCTTGGAATGTCACACACACTCCAAGAATCACACCAGCAACTTGTGTGAGCCCAGCCCCTGCCGGCCCCTGGCTGGTCACTAGGCAAGGGGAGCAGGACAGCGGGTGGGGCCTGGCCAGCCACCCAAGTCCCTGGCTTTTGTAAGTATGAAGATACTGACAGCAGGCTGGGCGCGGTGGCTCACGCCTATAATCCCAGCACTTTGGGAGGCCGAGGCAGGCGGATCATGAGGTCAAGAGATCGACACCATCCTGGCTAACACGGTGAAACCCGGTCTCTACTAAAAATACAAAAAATTAGCCGCGTGTGCTGGCGGACGCCTGTAGTCCCAGCTACTAGGAAGGCTGAGGCAGGAGAATGGCGTGAACCCAGGAGATGGAGCTTGCATTGACCCGAGATCATGCCACTGCACTCCGGCCTGGGCAACAGAGTGAGACTCCATCTCAAAAACAAATAAATATAAATAAATAAATAAATACACACACACACACACACACACACACACACACACACATAAAGAAAGATACTGATAGCACCCTGTCTGGCTTTCCCTCTCAGAGATGTAGCTTTTTTTTTTTTTTTTTTTTGACAGAATCTCACTCTGTTGCCCAGGCTGGAGTGCAGTAGTGCGATCATAGCTCACTGCAGCCTCGACCTCCTGGTCTCAAGGATCCTCCTGCCTCAGAAGGTGCATCTTTAAAAATTATCCAATCAGCCCAGATGACCGTCAACGGGGGAACAGATAAACAAAATGTGGTCTCTGTATACACGGGAATATTATTCAGCCATAGAAAGGAATGGGTCCTGATACACAGCAAGGCTTGAAACATACCTTCAGGTCCACTCAAAACCTTGTACAGATGTTCCTATCAGCACATAGCCAAAAAGTGAAAACCTACATGTCCATCAGATGATGGATAGATTAAGAAAACACGGTTTATCCATACAGTGAGTGGACTATGACTCAGCCATAAAAAGGACTGAGGTGCTAATCCACGCTACAACACAGATGAACCTTGAAGACACGAGGCTGAATGAAAGAAGCCGGACATACAAGGAGGATCCCATTTGTTTGAAATGCCCCAACAGGCAAATCCAGAGACAAAAACCAGATGAGTGGTTGCTTAGGGCTAGGGGAGGGGAAAAGGCAGTGGCTGCTAATGGATCTGAGTTTCCTTTTGGGGTGGTCCTTTTGGTCCCTCTCTCGCCCCTGCCTTTGCCACGTGATGTGCTGGCTCCCCCTTTGCCTTCCCCCAGGATTGTAAGTTTCCTGGGGCCTCCCCAGAAGCTGAGGAGATGTGAGCACCATGCTTCCTGCAAGGCCTGCAGAACCATGAACCAATTACACCGCTTTTCTTTATAATTAAAAAGAAAAAAAGAAAATGATTTGGACCAGGACAGAGACGAGGGCTGCGTATTCTGAATGCACTAAATGCCACTGAACTGTACCCTTTAAAATGGCTAATTGTATGTTACATGAATTTCACCTCAACTAAAAACAATCCGATCTGGGCCAGGCTCAGTGGCTCACACCTGGAATCTCAGCATTTTGGGAGGCCAATGAGGGAGGATCGCTGGAGCCCTGGAGTTCGAGACCAGCCCAGGCAATATAGTGAGACTCCATCTCTACAAAAAATAGAATAAAAAAAAAATTACCCGGGCATGGTGGTACCTGTCTGTGGTCCCGATTACTCAGGAGGCTGAGGTGGGAGGACTGGCTTCAGTCTGGGAGGTTGAGGCTGCAGTGAGCCACGATCGCACCACTGCACCACAGCCTGGGCGACAGAGTGAGACCCTGTCTCAAAACAAAACAAAACAAAATCCAATCTGAAGGCCTGTGCCTGTCCCTGGGAGAGGTCAGGTGCAGGGCAGGGCCTGCAGTTTCCAGAGAAGCCCCAAGCAGACGTGGCCTTAAGAGAAGCATCCCCTGGAAATTCCCTTCCGGGCTGTGTGGATGTCCCTTGGGCACTGGGGGCTGAGCAGCCACGAGCAAAGCCAGTCATGACCCAGCACATTTTGCTTCCAGGGAACTTTCTCCACTGGGTCTCCCACACCCTTCCACGGACACGGTGCCCTCTCTGTGGACTCAAGCTCTGAGATGGAGGGGTTCACAAGGTCCCCTCCCCCAGCTGAGCTCCCCCAAAGCTGCAGACCTATTTTTGTCCTCACCCACAATTCTCCCATGGAGGGGGAAAGGCGGGCTTGTCGCCCCATCAGCTCTGAGCAGCTGGAGGTCGAGACACCGAAATGCACACACCTGTCTCCAAACAGGGCTGCAAGGCAGCTCCTGCCACCTGGCCACTCATCTGGAAAGCGGCCAGCTGTGACCCTGGCAGGCCTGGAGGGGATGGGATGGCAGCCCAGGCAGGGGCACAGGGAAGCAAGGCCTGCTGAGGTCACCAGCTGGCTGTGGAGCCCCCCATTCCCAGACCCCTGACCTGAGGCCAGTGTGCGGGCCCCTGTGGGGGAGGGCAAGGGCAGTCCCTGTAACCGGGCACGTCTATGGCAGCAGTGAGTACACTTCCACCTGCTGAGCCTGGACACCAGTGGACCAGAAATCTGGGTGATTCACTCAAAAGCCTGGGAGGAACTGTCCTCCTTCCTAAAGATTAACTGGCTGTCCTCAGGCAGGGCGAGGGGCTGTCCTCTGGCTTCCCGGTCCGTCCACTGGCTCAGAAAACAGCCACACCCCAGACCCCCACCAAGGCCACCATCCAGAGCTGGGCTACATGCCCAGAGAGCACCCAGGAGGGCGGGTTCTGGAGCAGCAGGTCATCCTAGGCCCAGGACAGATGTGGGTCGGGCAGGGCTCCTGCAAGGTCAAGGGAGCGCGCTCACACCAGACCAGGAGCGGGTCTAGAACCCCAGGCTGGCCAGGGTCCAAGGGTCTCCATTAGCCCCCAAGAAGCCTCCCAGGGATCCTTAGAAACTTTTATTTCTGGGTCCTTGTTCCCCGATTTTCTACCATATGTTAAAAGCCTTCGAAGTTCTTTTCCGTATCAAATAGCACTGGCTGGGGACACGCAGGCCTGTGAACTGGTCCACAGGCTGCTCCCGCTCGGCCTCCTCCCTGCCTGGCCCCCGCCTCGGCCTCCAAGCACGCCCCCTGGGTGCTGTGTGCTGCTAACCTGGCCCTGGCAGCAGCCCTGGTTGCTCAGAATCAGCGTTTGTGCCTACTGTGTGCCTGGCCTTCTGCCTTCATCCTTGCCGTGAACCTATGAGAGGCCAAATTCCCTGGACGGTGGGGCTGGGATCTGAACCAGGGAGGAGATTATTCTAGAACTGCACTGTCTCTTCCCCCAGGCCCGTCTTCTCCCTCTCCCTCCATGCCGCCTCCCAATGCTCCTGACAAATGTCTTGATTAATAACCTACTGCCTGTCATTAAAATCACAACTGTCACTCGGACAATCAAGTCGCAGTTGCCTTTATCACTCGCAGGCTCAACAAGCGATGCACGCAGACAGAGGAGACCCTGGTGTCCAGGGCAGCCCCACCCTCGCCCACCGCAGGATGGACGGGCCCTGGGGACGCGGGGTCAAGGCCTGGGCCTCCGCTCCCTAGCTCAGGACGGCTGCAAGGATCCCTCTGCTCTGGCTCTTGTTGTGTTTATGTCTTTATAATTTGGTCTCACAAATTAAAATAATCAAAAAGGAAAGGTTAGAGGGACAGAGTTGTTTACACCCTGGTGTTGAGATTTTTAGCCAGCTGCCTGCCGGCCCCGCGCTGAAGGTGAGCGTGGAGGCGGTGGGTCCCCAGGTCATCCCCACCTTGATTCCTACCTGCTCTGCCTCTTCCCACAGAGCCTCTTCCCGCCTGGCCTTCCTCTGGCCTGTGTCTTCGAGCTCTGGTCCTGAAAGGCCTCCTCCCCACCAGCCTGGCCCCTGCAATCCCACGTTCCCTGGCTGCCGTGGGCCTGGCAGACACCCATGGCTGCCCCACCCCAGGTGCCCCCTCTCCTGGGGCTGCTCCCCTCCCACCCCTCAGACCGCACCTTTCTCGTCTTCCTGGTGGGCCCCTCTCCCTCAGCCTGCCTCTGGGGCTCCCACAGGCCTATTTCCCCTCCGAGACTCCCTCCTGGCCCTCCGGACTGCACTAAGGGCATCTGGAAGCGTCTCACAGTCTCTCTAGACTCGCCCAGCCCCACCGCCCTTCCCTGGGCCTGCTGTATTCTCCCCCAGCACAGCCCCATCTCCTCTATTCAAATCCTGACCTCTTCCTTCAAGCCCTGGCTTAAAATTCTGCCTCCTCCAGGGAGTCCTCCTGGATGGCAGCTCTAACCCCCACTGGTGAAAACCGACCTTCCCTCCTCCCACCCAAGGGTTGCTTTGGCATTCTCGCTTTCTTCCAGGCACTCACTGAGCTGAGCCATTGGAGAGGAAACTGAGCTAAATGAAATGAAGAAGCCCCTAGGAGGACACAAACCCTCATCAGCGCCAAACAGCCCTCCTGTCCCCAAAATAAACCCAGCCAAAAAAGGATGTGGGAACCTCCTGCAGGATATGCACCATGCCGTCTTGTCCTGGATTGCTGAGTGCCTTTCCCCAGTTGACAAGGATGGGTTTATTTCATCAACCCTCAGAGTCCCTACATCTGTGCTGCTACACCAGCCCCTCCCCTCTTCGTAGCTGGAGTGTTTTGCAAAGAGCCACCAGGAAAACCAATGCCGGGTTTCTTGGGGGGGGGGGGTGGTGTGTGTGTGTGTGTGTGTGTGTGGTTTTGTTTTTAACAAGGCTCCCAAATGATCTTAGAAGCACACAGACATACACACCACAGCCAGCCACCGCCTCTCAACACCAGCCTCTCACCCAGAGTTCACTCTCCTCTCCCATGAAAGACAGTGGTCCTCGAGACAGCCCTCAGCCTGGCCTTCCCCATCAGGCGCGGGTGACATCTTCCCAGCCCCTCCCCTTGGCCCACACAGAGGCATCGAGGAGGCCCAGCCCCCTCCCCCCAGCTCCACTCCCTGCACAGACCCCCTGCCTGGCCATTTGAGCACAGGGTGGTCACAGCCCAGCTCAGGAGTTCTACTCCTGGCTCAGCCAGCAAATTGCTTCGCGACCTTGGGAAAGTCCCCACACTGCTCTGACCCCATCTGTGAGTGTTGCCGTTAATAACCCAAGGTGGCACCTTAAAAGCAGGCTCAGCTCAAAGAAGCCACGTGGACGGGGCGGGCTTGGAAGAGGAAGGACCCCATGGCTCTCTAGCTGCACATGCGTAGAGAGTACCCACAGCCGCCCTCGGAGGCCACAGACACCCAGAGGGGTAGCCAGGCACGGCTTCAGGGGGCTCACACAGGAGGGACCTTGCCAGGTCCTGGTCACAGGAAGGACAGCTGCCGCCCTCCCATTTTAGAGAGGAAGAGTCTCAGAGCCTCGCCCACGACTGGGGTGACAGCCTCATCTGTCTTCCAGGTGACAAGTCTCTGTTGGCCAGGCTGGCAGTGGAACGATCATAGTTCACTGCAGCCTCTAACTCCTGGGCTCAAGCAATCCTCCTGCCTCAGCCTCTCAAGTAGCTGGGGAGACAGACGCACATCCCCGTGCCCAGCCAGGTTCAGAGATCTTAAGAGGGAGAGAAGGAGAAAGAGAAAGGAGAGGGTGGGGCCTGCGCATGTCTCTTCCATCTCTTTCAACTGCCTCAGCCCGTTTCTGGCAATTCTTCAGGTCCAGAGAAGGCCACAGAGGTGAGATGCAAAGGGCTTGTGATCACAGGTGGCCTGGGCAGCACACGGCCGGGAAGCCAGATCCCAAGACACACCGCACTTCTATTGACTCATGATCCCCAAACTTCACTTTGCACAAGAACCAGCTGGTCCCATGTTACCACCCCCACCTCCCTCACCCACATTCCAGATTGGGGGCAGGTCCAGGGTGGAGCCCAGGAATCAGTATTGTCCACAGGTAGCCCCTGTCCCGGCTCTGAGGGGGTGCTTGGGGCTCACCCCTGGAGAACCACCCCATGACACCAGCTCATCTCGTCATCTGACCTGTGGCGTGATCCTCTTTTAAAAATTAATTGTAATTTATTTCTTCTCCCCCGCCTCTCTCCGCAAGAATCTGAAGCAGCGTCACCAACCTCTGATATCGAGACATGTTTATTATTTTTATGGTTTCTCAGGAAGCGCCAGGTAACTCGAAGGGGAATTATATTCAGAGAGAATTGGGTCCCCAGTGTAAGTCAACATTATTCATTTAACAACTTCTATCGGCGCACGAAGATGTGAGCAGGCCTTACCCGAAGATGTGTCCTGCGGTTACTGGAAGATTTAATTCACAACATCCAAGAAAAATAATTGAGGGGGAGTAGGAGACAGAAGGGTATGGAGCAGGGCCTGGGGCTTGGCAGTTTCTTGTGCCAACCACTGCCCCGATGCTCCAATCACCGCCTGTGGGCTTTGTCATGGATCACAGACCACAGGTTCCTGCTCCAGCAAACAAGGGGCCATGTCCTCATCCAGAGGCTGCAGAACGGACGAGGGGGCCAGCACCACAAAGCCTGTCTGGACAGAGCTTTTGAAAGAGGTGACAGCCAAGGTCCAAGCAGCCAGCCAGCCCTCCCAGCTCTCAATGGTTGGGGGATGCGGCCCTTGCCCCATGCCTACTTGGGAGACCCACGTGGCCTGGAGCCCCTCTTGGCCTGCCTGCCCGGAGGGCATCTTCCCTTGCCTTTGCTGCAATGCTCCTCAGTGGCTGAGGGAGCCGGGGGTCCGGGCACTAGGGATTAGAGGTTCCTGCTCGGCTGTTTGCAGTGCTGGTGCCTTCTTAAGCACATTCATTGTAAAGTACACTGGCAATCTCTGAAAGATCAAAGTTGGTTTCTAATATGCATTGTTTGGAGACAGGATACCAAACACGGAGAGCCAGACACACGGCTCTGGGACGGGGCTAGGCATTCTCCTGAAAGCTGATGCCCGCAGACAGGGCTCACCGAGGCACAGGGACAGGCCCTCGTGGGCAGCCTGCCCGAACTGCCCTGCGCGGCTGGGTGGTGGCAAACCCAAGCACAGCATATGGGGTCCCAGAGAGCAGAAGCCAGCTGCAAAGAACCTTCTGGGCCCTCTTGTCCAGCCTCTCCTCCGCTGAGAGATGAGAAAGTGCAAAAAAAAAAAAAAACCCACCAAACCTCAGGCCCGGGAGAGAGAGCAGAACGCCCCTGCCCAACACTGTTTTCCGCCGATGGGAGACACCTTCTCCCTGAGACAGTCCAGGGCCAGGTTCCAAGGAACCGCATCTTCAGGGCACCAGTCAGTTTGGTATTTTATGTTCTATTTTCCACTCTCTTCTCTACCATTCCACAAGAAGCAGGGCACCCTTCTGAATACCCTGAGGGCCGATCTCTAGCGGTCAGAAAGGTTAAGCACCTGAACCCAAGTCACACAGCAGCAGAGAAGATCACAATTCAAATCAGACTCCCAGCTCATTCTCCTAGAGAGTGAATGCAAAAAGGTCTAACCCGAGACCAGTAACGGCTGAGGGTGGCCCATCTTTTAGTTATTGAAGAGTCCAGCCAGGCGCCGTGGCTCATACCTGTAATCCCAGCACTTTGGGAGCCCAAGGCAGGCAGAACACTTGAGCCCAAGAGTTTGAGACCAGTCTAGGCAACATGGCGCAATCCCGTCTCTACAAAAAATACAAAAATTAGCCAGGTGTGGCGGTGCATGCCTGTAGTCCCAGCTACTGGGGAGGCTGAGGTGGGAGGATTGCCTGAGGCCAGGAGGTTGAGGCTGCAGTGAACTGTGATCTCACCACTGCACTCCAGCCTGGTGAACAGAATGAGATCCTGTCCCCCAAAACAAATTAATTAAATGTAGTAAGAGAATCGGTGTGACTAAACTTGTAGAATACTGCTCTCTGATAGAACTTTCTTTTTTTTTTTTTTTTTGAGACAGAGTGTCACTGTATTGCCCAGGCCGGAGTGCAGTGGGATGATCTCAGCTCACTGCAACCTCCGTCTCCTGGGTTCACAGCAATTCTCCTGGCTGGGCACAGTGGCTGATGCCATTAATCCCAGCACTTTGGGAAGCCAAGGCAGGCAGATCACCTGAGGTCAGGAGTTCGAGACCAGCCTGGCCAACATGGCAAAACCCCTTCTCTACCGCAAATGCAAAAATTAGACAGGCGTGGTGGTGGGTGCCTGGAATCCCAGCTACTTGGGAGGCTGAGGCAGGGAGAATTGCTTGAACCTAGGAGGTGGAGGTTGCAGTGAGTCAAGATCACGCCAGTGCACTCCAGCCTGGGTGACAGAGCGAGACTCCATCTCAAAAAAACAAAACAAAACAAAAAACCCCTACGAAGTCATTCTTCTGCCTCAGCCTCCCAAGTAGCTGGGATTACAGGTGTGCACCACCACGCCCAGATAATTTTCGTATTTTTAGTAGAGACACGGTTTTGCCACATTGGTCAGGCTGGTCTCAAAGTCCTGGCTTCAAACGATTCGCCCACCTTGGCCTCCCAAAGTGCTGGGATTATGGGTGTGCGCTACCGTGCCTTGCTGAACTTTCCATGATGAAGAGAACATTGTCCATCTGAACTGTCCAATACTGGCACACATGGCCTCTAAGCACTTGAAATGTGGCCAGTGTGACCAAGGAACTGAATTCTAGATTTTATTTCATAATTTAAAATTTTTAAATTAAGTGTAAATAGATAGCAACTACTGTATTGGGCAGCATAATGTTAGAATACAGAAACAACTACATTTTCTGAGCCAGCGTTTATGAGATTTGGTCTGAGAGGTATATGTGGGCTGATGGAGAAAACAAGGTGGGTCCCCTGAAGGCAGAATCTTCCTGGGAGGCTTCCAGAACACATGAGCACACACACGACGAACACAGTGAGCCAGGCGCCCGGCTGCCGTCATGGGAGTCTCTCTGAAAGCTCGAGTCTGGAAACATCACAAAGTCTGAGAACACGGTTCCTCCCCGGGGAACTATTTTGAGGCTTCATTTCCCAAGTCAGTGATGGGGTCTGCAGCTAAGGTGGGCCAGGCCCCGTCCCCTCACATTAGGGGGACCATGATGCTGCTGTGAGAAGAGCAGATGCATCCGTCCTTCGAGCTGTGATGCGGTGGTGGGTGAGGCAGCCACATCTCTGCCAGAGGAAGGACCCCACCTTTAGACCAAATATAGGCACTATGGATATACAGTGGATGAGCGCGTGGTGGAGGGACAGAAAGGTTCAGGGACGGACAGAGGAACGGGTGGGTGGGTGGATAGATGTGTGGGTAGATGGAAGAGTGGGTGGGTGGGTGGGTGGAGGGACAGATGGGTTCAGGGGCAGATGGAGGAATGGGTGGGTGGGTGGATGGATGTGTGGGTAGATGGAAGAGTAGGTGGGTGGGTGGAGGAATGGACGGATAGGTGGATGGATGGATTGATGGTTGGGTGGATGAGTGAATGGATGGGTATAGGGATGGAGAAAGGAATAGGTGCATGAATGAATGGGTGCATGAGAGGGAGGGAAGGAAAGAAGGAAGGAAGGAAGGGAGAGAGGGAAGGAGGGAAAGAAATGGATGAAAGATAGATGGGTAGATGATAGATGGATGAATGTTAAAACACAGAAAAGATCTGGCATTACAAAGTCCCAACCACATGGAACGTGTCCTAGAGGCTTCGCAACAGGCATCAGTGGGTTTTCAGGAAAGGAATATACTATTGTTTCCCGATCAACAAGACCACGAGGACTCCGAGCCAGTCATCTGCCCTGAAGGGTTCTCAGCCAGGAGGCACAACCCTCTCCACCAGCCTAAGTCTCTAAGTCTCCTCAGAGGGGCCTTGAGCATTCAGGCTGCCTCTGTCAAACTGAAAAGAAGAAGCTGGGCCCCCAAAGAGAAAGGATGCTTCCTGAGTTTATCCAGAGGCAAATGCTAGACGACCCCAGGTAATAAAGACCCTCGGGGCAGGGTGTGAGGCCTGGGCAGGGCTTCAGAACGCAGTCTGGAGGGATGCAGGGGCCAGAGAGCAGGGCCATGTGCTGGTCTGTGCTCAACAGAGACAGGAACGTCCTGGCCTGTGCGGGCCCCAGAGAACCTGCCCTTCCTTGCCACCCCCTGGTTTCTTTCCAAGGCTCCTCATTCCTGGGCCCTTCCCACGGCCCTGGTACCTCTTCCTTCAGCACGTTCAGCACAGCCTTGTGGGCCTCCAGCGATGCCCAAGGTGAGCAGCGCTGGCACTCTCCCCACGAGCGGGCATGACCAGCAGTCACACACCCGCCAGCCACAGGCACTGCGCATGTGTTTCGTGCAGGTGTCACTCGACAGCCTTTATCCACATTCTGTCCTTTGATCCTCCTAACAAGCCCACAAGGCAGGGACAGTAATGACTCCTGTGTTAGAGGAAGAAACCTGCTCTGAGGGCCTGAGAAACTTGCTCACATCCCACAGCGGGCATCTGAGCCACGGAGGCCAAGTTCGAACCTGCACTCCGATGCAGGAAGAGGCTCCACGGGCGTTTGCTGAAAGAAAGAAAGAATGAATGAATGAATGAATGAATGAATGAATGAATGAATGTATGAATGTGTGCATGTGCGTGTGAGGGAGCGAGTGAAGGAAGGACAATTTGAAACCGTTCCTGGAGTCTAGGGGCTTAGAGCTCTCTGGAAGGACAGCATGAAAGGCAGGCCAGCAGCCCCAAGGAAGGCCCTGGCCAGGCGACCCATCCAGCCAGAGAGCCACAATTCCCCTGGAGACTCAGGGCTCACAGATGGGGCCTGGGGCATGGAAAATAAAGGAGCCTTCAGTGGAGAGCAGATGGAGAAGCTGACCGCAGCGGGGCAGGGAGGTCTGGCGGTTCCAACCCCTGCCCGCCTGTCCCCTCTGGTCCCCCACCCCCCAGGGATTGGACCCAGGCCCTCCACAGCAGGCCTCCTGCCCTCGCCCATCGGGGCCACCCGACAACTGCCAGGCAGGCCAGGCCTTGGGCAGCCCTGGCTGGTCCCCCTCCTCCCCTAGGCCCCTCTCCTCCCTCCCTTTCCTGCAAAGAAGTCAAATTTGCCACTCTGATGCATTAACCAAGCCGGGTAATGAATGGCGAGTGTGTGGTGCGCCCGCTCGGAGAGAGAGAAGCGCAGGCCAGGCGCGGACCCCAGCAACCGGGCAATTTTCCAGGCTCTGCTTCCGAGCCCCTCCATTCAGCCCCCTCCGGCCCCCCCAGAAGAGAGAAGCAGCATGCTCTGTCATCAGAACCGCATTGTTCTGGCCAGAAGAAAAAACGGGTCCAGCAGATGGCAGGTGTAACAAAAGCAGCTTGCTGTGGCCAAACCAATTATTTATCTAATTATGATTTACCACTTAACCACATGATCTTTCTGCAGAGTTGTGGGCAATTAAAACCAGGGTGACTGTGTGGATTATGCAAATGGGCTGGAGCCCAGCGAATAAAATTGGAGATTAGACATTCACACAGGCAGGCGCTAGCACAGGGCAGCCCCGGGGGGAGTGAGGGGCTGGGAGGGAGGGGAAGCTAAGGAGCCGGGCTGGGGAGGGCCAGGGGGTCAGGACGCGGAAGCAGGAAGGAGAAGGAAAAGGGAAGGGGAGGGGAGGACGGGACAAGGCAGTGGGAACTGCATCCTCCCTCAAGTCCCCAGGCTGCCCCTGAAGGATGACATCAGGCCCCTGGGAGAGGGAAATCAAGGCAGCTGACCTGACCAGCCTTGCAGAGAGCCAGCCTTGCCAGGTCCTAGAGGGGAGGCACCCCTGTGGCCTCCAGAGCTTGTGCTGGGCCCCGTGGAGCCAGGGCACTCTCTCCTGTGGAGGGGAGGGTTAAGGTGGGGTGTTCTGGGCCCGTCCCTCCAGCTGGCTGCCCCACAGTGAGAGCTGCCCCATGGGACCAGGTTTGGTCAGGTAGGTGGCAGCCACCACAATGACCCACTCCATAGACCAGGATGCCCATGGTTGCCCCCAGCTCTGTCACTGACCCAGCAGCTGTGTGACCACGGCCAGTTTGCTTGTGGTCTCTTGGCTCAGTTTCCAAACAAAAGGACTAGAGAGGATGATTCCTCCACTTCCCTGCAGCTTTAAAAGATGGGGTGACATTCTCCAATAGCCAAATGCAATCCAGGTCTCCCAGAGCTGGCTGAACAGAGGCGGGGGCGCCTGGAGAGAGAGGCAGCCATGAGGGTGTCCAGGCACCCCTGCCTAGAGCTGGTCTCCTCCACCCAGAGCGCCCCCACCCACACTGCTCCGAATGCTTAGGGGGACTCATCCAGTTAAGCCTTCCAAAAGGTCTGTAAGGGGTGCCGTCGTCATCCCTATTGACTGAGGCACAGACAGGTTCAGTAACCTGCCCAAGGTCACACAGCTTGTAAAGGGCAGAGCAGGAACCGTCACGCATTTGTGCCTTCAACTCAGGCTCCCCTGAAATGCCAAGCTCTGGGTGGAAGTTAAACATAAAAACCAATGTAATCAAGGCCCCCATCCTTGAGGGGTTGCATTCTGCTGGAGTGAAATTTCTGGATCTGCCATGTTTAAGCAGAGGAGGGGGTCACAGGTAGAAATGCTCCTCCCGCCCCACCCCTGCAAGTGCCTAGGCAAAACCCTCCCAGACATGTGTGAAGGCCCCTGTGACCTGGACACAGGGTCAGCGAAGAAAATCTGCACAGGCCGGGCGAGGTGGCTCACGTCTGTAATCCCACCAGTTTGGGAGGCCGAGGTGGGTGGATCACTTGAAGTCAGGAGTTTGAGACCAACTTGGGCAACATGGAGAAACCCTGACTCTACAAAAAACACAAAAATTAGCTGGGCACGGTGGCCCCAGCTACTTGGGAGGCTGAGACAGGAGGATCACTTGAACCCAGGAAGTGGAGGTTGCGGTGAGCCAAGATCACACCACTGCACTCCAGCCTGGGCAACAGAGACTCCATCTCAAAAACAAAAAAAAAAGAAGAAGAAGAAGAAGAAAGAATAAAGAAGAAGAAAAGAAAAGAAAAAAAGAAAAATCTGCACAGAAAAGCTCTTCCTTACGCAGTGCTCTTCCCACTAGCTCTGTACTGACCTGGGGGGTGCCCCTGGCCGCAGGTGCTACTTAGCCTTAAACATGAATTAAAATTAAATACAACAACAGCATCCAGTCCTCATTGCTCCAGTCATATTCTGAGCACTCCATAGCCACACGTGGCTGGAGGTTCCCGATTTGGGCATCATAGATCTAGAACATTCCATCAGTGTAGACTGTTCCAGCAGACAGCGCTACTCTGGAAAGTCGGCTCCAGGGACACAGGATTTTTGTCTTTTGTTGGTGATGAATTCCCAGCACCCAGAACGGTCCCTGGCTATCCATTTATGGAATGAATGAAGAAATGAAACGCCTCTTCTGCAAAAAACAACGGTTGATTTTAGGCGGAGTCCCAGTGAGGTCCGGACCCTGAGTGGCTGGTCTGCCTGCAGCCAGGAGCCCCCAGCCCCCGCAGCTCATGCCCATCTCAGGGCCAGAGGGGAGGCTGGTCTTGCCACAGGGGGCACTGCCGACAGCCAGGTGACCACCTCCAGGACCCCTCCCCAGCACCCCCGAGCCAGCAAGGCTGTGAGGAGCAAAAGCTTGGCTGTTTGCAAAGAACCAGTTGCCACCCAAGGCTCCACCCGCATTTGGGAGTCAGGGAAGAAAAGTTAGGGCCACCGGGCTCCCCAATTTCCCTTCTCTTGGCCCAAACTAACCAGCCTCGTCTCCCCACTTTCTGAGTTCGGGCCCTTAGTTCTAACGCGGGCTGGGGGTGACAGGGTAGCAACTGGAGAGGAAACTACAGTTAAACAATTCAACTCCTCGGTACCTCCAGGGGCCCTGGAAATAAATCAGGAGTGCCCGATAGAGGCCCCTACCCCTCAACCCCAGGGTCAGGCGCTGTTCTCTGGATCCGATGAAAGCTGTGGACCTTCTGCTAGGATTACAGGGAAGGCTCCCAATTTTGCCACCAATGTCAGGGGGTCTGTAAGTCCTGATGGCCTCTGCCCTAGCATCTCTTCCCACACGAACAAGAGTAAGGCGGAAAGGGCAGGGTGGCCCTTGGGACACAGGCGCCTCAAATGCCCTGTGCCCTGCTCCCCAGGAGGGCACAAAACTGGGCTGTCACTGGTTCAGCTCTGAGAGCACGTCTAGTCCCCCCCACCGCATGCCAGCAGCGAGCATGGCCCAAGCTTCATCCCAGGGTTTCTCGGCTAGCCCTGGGGAAAACAGGGTTCCCATTTTACAGGATGGAAAAGCGGGGTCGCAAGAGGCAGAGTGAGCTGTGGAGGGTGGCAGAGCCGAATGGTGGTGCAGCGTGGCCGGGAGGGAGCCCGACACCCACTTCTCCCACAAAGAGCCCGCCACACATGCTCTGCACACACTCCATCCTTCCTCCACAGACACACACTCACACACACATGCTCTCACACACGTTCACATATCACACATGCTCAATCACACAGGCTCACACTCATTCACATGCGGGCTCACGTGTTCACACATGCAATGTCACACAAGCTCACACAACCACACACACTCACACTCATTCACACACGGACCCACACATTCATGCACGCAATGTCACACATGCTCAATCACACACGCTCACACTCATTCACACGCGGGCCCACGCATTCACACATGCAATGTCACACATGCTCAATCACACATGCTCACACTCATTCACATGCAGGCCCACGCATTCACGCACGCAATGTCACACATGTTCACACAATCACACGTGCACATTCAGTGACATACACAATGTCACATTCACATTCACATGCTCACAATCACAGGGTCATGATCACACACGTTCAATCGCACACATGTTCACACAATCACATGCCTCACACACCTTCACAATCACATACATTCAAACACACGTTCAGTCACACATTCACACTCATGTCTCACACATTCACACAAGCCAATCTCACATTCACACATGCGTTCACACTCCACGTGCTCACTCTCACATTCACACACACAATGTCACACACGTTCACATTCATGCTTAATCACAGGTTCACACCACATTCACACAATCATACATTCACACACATCTCCATCACATGTTCACATTATCTCACACATGTTCACACACGTTCACACATATTCACACTCCCATTCACACGTTCATACGTTCACAATGTCACACACGTTCACACATGTTCAGTCATCCACATTCACACAATGTCACATTCACACGTTCACACACACATATACTCACAATGTCTCATGTTCACATTCCATACAGTCATACATTTGCACAAGTCACACATATGCGTTCACTGCCATTCACACATATTCGCATGCACACACACATGGGGTCACACATGCTCACGCACGATGCTTCATAAATGTTATTGGAGAGCTGATAAACAAATACCAGGGACACCCCACCTTCCGGAGATGCCAGGGAAACAACCCACCAGGTTCCTGCCATGACTCCTCTGGAGTTCTTCCAAAAGTGCCCAGGCTCCACCCGCTCCGTGTCAAGGCTCCCACCCAGCCCAGGCCCTGCCCAGCCAGCATCCAGGCTCTGCCCAGCATCCAGGGCTCTCAGGTCCACAGCCCTCTCCACCTGCGTGCGCAGCTGAGAAACAGGGCCCTACCCGACCTAGAAGCCCCCCAAGCCCTCCCCACCCCAGCAGGGGCTCAAATGGCATCCTGAGTCTCCCATGCCCCAGGCGGGAGATCTGGGGTACAGAGTGGTTGCCAACACTCCTTTCAGCTCCTGCTAGGACGTGGGTGGGGGTGGGACCTGAAAAGTCCCCAGCTGGGCAGAGAGGAGGGAGAGAGGCAGAGAGGGAGGGTGGGTGGGGAGAGGCGGGTACAAGGGGATCCCGGGAAGGGGAGGATTTGGGGGCCTGGAAGTCAGGACAGCCCATAGCCCTCCTGGCATGCAGGAGTGTACCCCACCCTCAGATGTCTGTGTGTGTGTGAGAGTATATGTGTGAACATGTGAGTGTGAACGCGTGTGAGTGTGAATGTGTGAGTGTGAACATGTGAAAGTCCCTGGGGGGACTCTCATTCCCCCAGAGCTGTGCTCATGGCTGCCCCTCAGGGCCGCAGGTACAGAGGCCGAGGGGTCGTTCGGGAGGCAGCGGGCCTCGGGTGCTTATCTGGGCTGTCCCCAGCCCTCCCAGCCTCCCCTGGGCCCCCTGACAAAGGCCGTCCTCCCTCCAGGAAAGTGCTCCTTGTTAATAACGGCCACGGCAGATTTCGCCGCCTGCCTGAGTTGATAGGAGATTTATGCAGCCCGCCAAGTTGGGAAATACAGAAATATTCCTGATAATACTTCTTGTCCCAGCAAAGGTCACAGACAGGGCCTATCAATCCCGAGAAATAAAGAAGCCCCCGGTTTTGCTTGTTCTCTGGCGAGGCAGGAGAAGAGCCCTTTCTTTAATCGCCTCATTTGGAGCACTGGCCGGGGTTGTATGTCATCCGAATTACAGATTCAGCATTAATTGACCAGATGTGGGGGGCTCTTTCAGGGCCCTTGAGGATCATAAAGCCGTTCCCACACTGGTAATTAGCAGCCTAGCAGGCCCAGGCTGGGACACGGGCCCCCCAAGGCCCGCAGCGGGGACGGGGGGGCCAGCCAGCCAGCGAGCATGTGCTGCCTCTCTCAAGGCCCAGGGACCCCCTCAAGAGCAGCCAGGCTGGTGGCCGATGCCACATAGGGGATACTGTGTTCTGGGAAGCTGGTGGCAGCCAGCAGTGGGTGCATTCCTTGGCTGACCCTGCCCTGTCCTCCTGGTGGGGAATCGAGCGAGATGCAAGAAGCCAGCTGGGGAAGGGGGGTCACTCCAGTGAAGTGAAGCTGGCAAGGACACCACTGCCCACCACCAAAGGGGTGGGTGCAGCAGTGAATTCCCTGGCTTCTGCAAAGAGGGGGACGAAGAGGCACTGCCTCCTCTGTAGAGAGGCGGGGGACAGGGACAGCCAGGTGACCAATTACGATGACAGAGGGCATCCACAGGGGTGACATTACATTTAACAACCGGCCCAGCAAAGCAGGGGCTGAAGCAAGGTGGTGCCTGCCTGTCCTGCAAAACCTTAACTCTTTCACTGCCCAGACATGGGAAGTGCAGGGGGAGGGGGCTCAAGGGTCCGGGAAGGCTTGGGGGTAGCGGCGAGGAAGAGCCTCTTTGCCAACCAGCACGAAAGTCCTGCAACATTCTATCCACCAACCCAGACTAAGTATCCCAGCCCTCTAGCACTGGCTCCCTGAGGAACAGCTGGGGCAGGAGAGGGTTCTCGGTGGCAGAACCTTCCTGGAGGTCATCGCAACTCATACTCCGGCCTCTGCTCAGTGACCAGTGATGGCGCAAAACCAACAGGGGGCCTGGGCTGAGCTGAGAAGCCCCCACCTCGCCCAGGATCATACCTGGGCTGAAGGTGTGAAGCCCCCGATACGTCCCCAGGAGCCCAGCAGGTATGCGGTGCCCCTCGCCCTCCCCCTCTGGAGCCTGACCACCCAGAGCCTCACATGCACACCGCCGCGATCAGTTCTGCTGTGATGTGTTTTATGAACATGCAGATGGCATGGCCAGGGCCAGGGGGAAGGTTTTACCTTGGGATAAGAAATTAACACTGGCAAATAGCAAATTTACTGCATGTATTTTCATTTTCCTAATACCAGCACCATCTGCTAGCAATTGGGGCTCCACATCGCCGTTTTCCCCTTTATTTCTCCCGTCCGCTCTTTCCTGTTTTCATCTTCCATGGCCGGGCCCTCCAGACACTGCTGGGGGTGGGGTTTCGTCCTCAGACCAGAGCACCCACACTGGGACCAGCACCCTGCACCCTCCCGCCGAGGCCCACCCTACTTCTGTCTCCTCCAGGCAACAAGAGACGGAGGTGCCCCCACCACACACACAATTCTGAGCCTTAGAGGGATGATGTGAGCCTGGCGAGGAACAGCCTTTAACCAACCCTCACTCTCAACCGTGATAGTGCAATCAAAACAGCTCCATCCAGCCCCCTGGCAGCTGTGGGCACTTATTCCTCGCGTGCTGCATGCTGGAATTATTTAAAATAAGAAAGTTAGCTACTGTGCCTTCTGCACTGAGCTCGCCTGGGCTGGGGGAGTAGGGAGGGGCTGCAGGGGGGCCTGGGGGCACGGAGGAGAGCCGATCAGGCTCCGGGGTTTCCTGCAGCCCAGGAGAAAGGGGCCCTCCATCCCGGGGCTCTCACACGGCTGCTCTCAGAGCTGGGAAGGGTGATACTTTCCACGTGGGAAGCCATGGGGCAGGGCAGTTGGGGGGCATGGGGGCCGGCGTCAGGCCTGTGAGCACGTTGTACGAGCAGCTGCGACTCTTGGCCATGCGGCCTGGCAGTGGGACAGCTGGTGTGGCCCGGCTCCCGGGAGGGACTGGATCCATCCTGGGAGCCCCTGGAAGAACAAACATACCAGGGCCAAGGGATGATGACGCTCATGAAACAGCCTTCAGGCTGAGCCCATGGGAAGGCCAGATCAGAGAGATGGGGCTGGAGAAGAGGGGCTGCCTCTAGATCCCAGCACTCGGGAACCTCACAGACAAAGGCATCCAGGCCAGGGCTCCGCTGTCTGAAGCAACACTTATGTCATGGGCTGAACTGTGTCCCCCAAATTCTTACGCTGAAGTCCTAACCCCCAGTGCCACAGACTGTGTCCTTATTTGGAAATTGCAGATGTAATTAATTAGTTCAGATGAAGTCACATCGGGGTAGGGTGGGCCTGAACCCAATGACTGGAGCCCTTCTAACAAGGGGAAATGCAGACACAGAGACAGATGCAGATAGCAGAAAGATGATGCAAAGAGACGCAGTGAATGGACGGCCAAGTCGGGGAGAGAGGCCTGCCTGGACCAGACCCTTCCCTCCCAGCCCTCAGAGGGAGCCAGCCTTGGGGTGAACCTGCACCTCCCACCAAGATGTAGGCTCTTCTATTACCCCCATTTACAAGTCAGGGAACTGAGGCACAGAAAGGTTGAGTAACTTGCCCAAAGTCACACAGCTAACAATTTTCAGAGGCAGGAAGTGACTCTAGGCAGGCTGGCTCCAAGTCCACACTCCTCACACGGGTCCCAGGTCGCACCCTGCAGCCAAAGGAAGTATATGTGGATCAGACACTTAAGACACTGGCTGGGAAGCTCTGAGTGGAATGATGCTCATGTCATCGCCATCCGCTCTACAACAAGGAAACTGAGGCCCAGAGAAGGGAGGGCACTTGCCCACGACCATGCGGGAAGAGTGCCAGAACCAGGATGGGCCCCTTGGGTCCGGCAGCAGACTGCAGTGATAGGAGGGGTCTAGACTTGGGCTGGGACAGGGCAGGAAAGTCTCCCTCCCTCCTCCCCACGTGGAGACCCAGCTGGGCAGAGACACCACAAAAGCAGCCATGTGCCAAAGCCAGCGTTTGGAGAAACTGTGGGTGACACAGAGAAGAGTCCTGCTGTCCTGGGCGTACTCCATGGGGTCTCATGGCACGGGCCTCCAAGCTCAGGGGTCACGTCTGGGCACCCTGAAAATGCCGTCTTGGCTGCCATACTGAAGAACTACCAAAAAGGGAAGAGAGAAGGAAAGCCCCCGGGCAGACTGGACCTTTTGGAACCCTGGCATGAGGGCAGGGCTTGGAGCCATTCTGGATGGGCCTCTGGTCCCTGGAACCCTTGGGGACCAATGGGTAGAAGTCTCTGGACCCCAAGACGCTGGTGACACACAACGGGGCAGGCAGGGCTGCGGCAGGGGTTCCCGGCGGGGCAGGCAGGGCTGCGGCAGGGGTTCCCAGCGGGGCAGGCAGGGCTGTGGCAGGGGCTCCCAGCGGGGCAGGCAGGGCTGCACAGGGGCAGGCAGGGCTGCGGCAGGGGCTCCCGGCGGGGCAGGCAGGGCTGCGCAGGGGCAGGCAGGGCTGTGGCAGGGGTTCCCGCGAGCCAGCACATTTTTATTGTCCCATCGTCTGTGGCCTCGCCGGAGACAACAGCAGGTGGAAAGCGGCAAACGGCTCAGCAGCTGATCACGCCTTTTTTTTCACCTTTTAGAAAATGTCCTCGCAACTTTTCTTTCCCATCAGTGAAAGCTCCCACCCCATACACTGGATCTGGCCTTGGAAGATGAGGTCTTTGGACTTCCCTGGCCATCTCTGGCGCATCCCATCACCGTGACAACCCGGGCCACGTGGCCCCACGGTTTGCCTCCTTGGAGGTTGTGGATGGGGCTGGAGGGGTAGGGGAAGGAGTGCAGGGGGCGAGGGTCTTGGCAGCCTCCACCTTGGCACGCGTTTCCATCCTGCAGAGCCGCCCCCACACCCTGCTCAACCGCGCTGCTCCCACCAACTTTTCCGGCCAGAGGGAAGCCAATGCACGAGATTAGAGGATAAAATTTGATTTGAAAGAATTTTATCGTTCAGCCCAATGATGGTTTTAAATATTAAAAAGGCATAAAACGGAGGGGGAACGGAAAAGCAGTACCAAGTACCAGCCTCGGATGGCTTTCGCCAAATAACGCTGCCATCTGAGAAAGAACGTGTGCGGGGAGAGGAAGGGGTGGGGGAAACTGCTCCACCTCCCCGATCCTACTGCTTCTCAGGCGTTTTCAAAGCAGCATCCCGGATCTCCCAAACCTTACGGAGACAGGTAATACATTCATTATTGATGGATCAGTACCCGGAGAGTGTAAATTACTGAAACAAACACGGCATAATTAGGGCATTAGAGGCAGCGTGGAGGGAAGGCGGGGTGTGCTACGCTTGGCTGTGGCTTTCATCTTTGCAGGTGTTCATCTTGATGGTAGCCAGCATCCCAGCCTGCCTACCATATGCACATCCCAGCTAGCCAGTTCTCAGCTGGGAGGCCCACTGGGAACTCCCTCCTGCCCAAAAAGAGGGGAGCCAGGGGCCCCGAACCAGCCTGGCATCTTGGGGAACACGCAGAGGGGGAGAAAGCAGGTCTCCACACAGACAGGGGCCCACGCACCGGCACGCAGGCACACAAAGACCCAAGGCCAGTCTGCGGGCTGTGCAGCTGGCGAGCCTGTGTCCCCGTCCCCATGCGTGCCCTCAGGATTTCATGACAAGAATGAAACTGATCAGGCAGCCTCCAGCTCCATAATTAGGGCCAATTGAAGGAGACAAAGAAATCTATGGAGATCACAGTGGGAAGTGGTAGTGATGAACGCTGGCTTTGAAACAGCGTTTTGTACTCACTGGACCATCACTGTCTTTACATAAAAGCTGCCTGCCTCCTTTCCCTCGCTCCCCTCCCTGGGAGCAGAGGCCGCCGGGGAGGCAGGCTCCAGACAGCCCCTCCACCAATTGCCTTTTCTGGGTCAGGCCTCATTTCTTGTGGCACGACAGGAGGAGGATGGGGGGCGGGTGAGGCCTCCTCTTTTGTTTTTTTGTGTTTTGGCAGTGGGAAAAGACAAAAGGCAGGCATGAAAAGCCCCCGCTCTCACATGCATCTGAGTATGGGGGGCTACAGGAAGGTGACTCACTCACTGGCACGCTGGGAGAGCACAGGGCCCGTGTGTGAGTTTGCGTGCGAATGTGTGAGCATGTGTGAGTTCTTGCGTGTGTGACTTCAGGCGTGCATGTGTATGTGTGTATGTGTGTGTTGGAATGGGGGGGTCCTGGAAGGGCCAAGAGCCTTGGAATCTGAGGAGTCTGCAGCCCATTCTTGATATTGCTTTACTTTCCAAAAAGTTATGACAACAAAACCATCCTGGGGCCCAGACCCAGAAGCCGTCAGCTATGGAGGACCCTGGAAGCAGGCAGAGAAAGGTGAGTTTGAGGGGACAAGGCCAGGGGCTGCTGGCAGAGCTGCAGGGCACAGGGCACACATGGCAAGGGCTGCCTGGGCAGACAGCTCACTCCCTGGGGATTCCAGGAGACCCCAACTGAGAATCGCTGCACGTCCTGCCTTGTTATCCTTGGAATCGGGGACACAGGGGTGGAATCAAAGACTGGGCCAGCATGTCCTGCTGTCCCCTAGAATTCCAGCGGGAGACCCCCAGACACCAACCCCGCAGGAAGGTGGCCCCTGGAGAGCTGGGGCCGCACCCTACGGGGAGAAATGAGTGGCTCCAGGAAGCCACCCTGGCTGGCATCCCCGAGACTGTGCCAGCTTGCTCAAGCACGCATGTGTGGCTTCCCTCCCCGTGCCCACAGTAATCCTCCGACTTTACAGCAAATTATTAAAACTCACTTATATTTAATCTGCCTTCTGGAATTAATTGAATTTTTACGCTCAGCAAATGCCACAGTTTGTGCTGCCTCCCGATCGCTGGCTCGGAACAGCTAAATGACAAGGCGGCCGACCAACCGCAGGCTGTGCAGACGGGCTCTCGGGGGTGAAAAGGCATTAAGAGGCGAGGGGTGTGTTGTGCAGGATGGCCCTGTCCCCACCCCGACGCCCTGAACCGTGGAGAAGAGAAGCTCAATTTATCAACACAGGGAGGACTGAGCTCCAGGCGCCTCAGGCGGCTGCATGAGGGGCACTGGGTGTCAGCTCTGGGGATGCCACCAGTGCTGACTGAGGACCACCAGAGGGAGGAGCCACCCAGGAAGCAAGCCAGGCAGGGCTCCTCCCCTTGCCAAGGAGGGTCCTCCCAGGGGATGTCGGGTCCAAGGAAGCTTCACCCTTTCCCCCAAGTGACCGGGCTCTGGCCAGTCCCCCAAAAGACCCCAAGAACTCCATTTCCTGCACTCAGCATTCCCAGGAACCCAGCACACGGGGGCTTCCCCATCCCCCCTGAACCACGGCCAGCTTCTGTAGTGGAGTTCCACCCGAAGGCGAAGGCACGGAGGATCCAAGGTCACACTGAATACTGGCACGCTCCCTTCTCGCCGAGACACATTAATCCAGGGGGTGCAGACACCTCGGGGGAGGAGGGGCAATGTTTTCAGAGCCCCGTTCGGGTGCGAAGTGAATCCTCTTACATTTGCCAGGTTTGGAGTTTTCAGTGAGATGACACCAGGGTGCCTGTGGAAGTGGCTGTGTCTCCTCTTGCCTCCTTCCCCACCCAGTTCCACCCCAGGAGCCCAGGGATGGAGGCCTAGGAGACGGATCCCACAAAAGCCAGCACCCACTCCACCCCAGGTAGCTGGTGGTATCTGCCTCTTCAGTCTGACTGCTCATCCACTTGGGGTGGGGAGCTTTGAAAAATGCAGACTCCCAGGCCCCACCCCAGATCCTCTGGCTAGGATTTGCTGGGTGGTAGAAAGCTGGGGAAACGTGTATTTTCTAAAACCCCAGGAGATTTGGATGCAGCCAGCGGGGGCCAGGAACCTCAGCATGGGAAGCTACAGCCCTGGGTATAGACTCCATCCGCTCGTGCCTGATGCGGCCCTCCTCTCAAGGAAGGGCGAGCTCACTGAAGGGGACAGGTCATAGGTCAGCCCAATTCACCCTGAGCACAGAAATGCACACTGCATTTAGGATGGTCGGATTGCTGGACCAAGCCTGTCTCTCTGTCCCCTGCACACATATGCAGATGTGCGCACACAGACGCATGACGAGCTTCTACGGGAGAGGAGAGCGGTAGGACCAGGCTCTCCAGGGTCCTGCCTTGGGGTCTCTCCCCACAACTGTGGCATAAACCTCTCTCCAGAAACAGAGAGCCTAATAACCCCTCTCAGCTCCCCAAAATCCGAATCCTAAAAGGCTCTCCCCAGGGTTCATTTGGCTTCAGCAGAGACCCTTCCCACCCAAGCCAGAGCCCGGCATTCTCAGTTGCCAGGGACACTGTGCAGTATGGCCCCCAGCAACCTGGAGACATCAAGGTTCCACCTCCCTGCTTCCAAGCTGCCAACCTGCCCCATTTCCTGGGCAGTGGGTAAGAGGCAAGGGGGATGGGGGCAGAAACAGATCCTCCCCCTCTCTTGGGGCTTCCTTCACCAGGCCCCTCCCAACGGAAGCTCCCTTCTGAAGGAGGCTGGAGAGCTGCTGCGGGGAGAGGAGCCCATGTGGGGCCCCCACAACACACACAGGTTGATCACCTCGCCAAATCCTTAGTAAAACCATCCCTGTTCAAAGGCAAAATCAGCCAACCACCAGTGTTCCTCTGACCTAATGCCCAGCAGGACAAGAGCTCAATGCCTGGATGTCACCTCCAGGGCCTCAGCAACTATGCACTTCTGCTCAGGCTGCCAAACAAAACACCCTAGACTTGTGGCTTAAACACAGAAATTTATTTTCTCATAGTTCTTAAGGCTAGAAGGCCAAGATCAAGGTGCCGGCAGGATTGATTTCTATGGAGGGCTCCCTTCTTGTGCTTCTTGAGTTCATGTGGTGGAGACAGCGCGCTCCCCGAGGTCTCCTGTGAGGACACTAATCCTAGCAGAGCAGGGGCCCACCCTGAGGACCTCATCTAACCATAACTATTTCCTTAGAGGCTCCATCTCCAAATACAGCCGCCCTGAGGGTCGGGGCTTCCACATCTGAATTTGGGGGAGCACAAATATTCAGCCTGTGACGGGGACCCCAACAGATGTCAGCCACCACACCCAGGCCTTGTGACCCAACAGGAGGCTGCAGTGTCCCTGCGCATCGCTGGGGCATGTCTAAACCGGTCCCTCTGGATGACAGCAGGGGTCTGAGAGGCTCAATGGCAGGAAGGAGCCCAGTTCAGTGGGGAGGCAGAGAGCGCACAGCCTCCCTCCTTGGCAGGGGTTCGGATGCTGCCCAGCTTTCAGGGCTCACGGGCTGCTGCCCAAGGCCTCCCACTTCTCCAGGAAGGGCCCTCCCTTGCTCTCTCCTCTCTGAACTCACCCCTTCTCCCTCTCCCCACACGCTTTTCCACTGTGAGACTGGAACATCATCAGGACAACCCAAAACCTCCTCGTCCCCTGCAAGACTCAGCAAACATCCACAGAGTGAATGTTCCAAGCAACATAGTCCAGGAGCCACGTTCCAGCCACGGGGCCTCTGCACCTGCTGTTCTCTTCACGTGGCCTGCCCTTCCCCAGAAAGAGGGAAGAGGCCCTCTCTCGTTGTCCCATCGAAACTCCACCCTTCTCTCACCACTCCCAGCTGTATCCCTTCTCTGCAGCCCTAACATGCATTCCACTTTATTTGCCTTGTCTACTGTCTGCCTCCCTAACTACTGAGTCGGTTCCAGAGGTTCCAGGATTTTTGTCTTTTTAGTTTAGCTCTGGTTCTCCAGGGCCTTAGTGACTAGTGTGCAGTGCCTAGCAGCCGGTAGATGCTCCATAAATGCTTGCTGATTGACTGGGATGAACTCCCGTCCATGGAGCTATTTCAAGCCAAACCTAAATGATCTTTCAGGGCTAGTTCTAACCTAAGACTTGGTAGTTCCATGACTCTCTTCCTGGCCCAGACCAAAAAGGAACTTTCAGCAGGAACCCCAGACTGGCATCTGAGATGGGGCTCCTTGGAGGACTCTGACTAGGAAGAGAGACGGGAGGCCGCACCGAAAACACAAGCCCTTCGTGGGTCTCCCAAGTTCAGGTCTGGGGAATCCCGCAGGCCCCTCAGGAGCGACCCCGCTGGTCCTGGATCTCCAGGACGCGTCCCTCTGACCTGCCTGCCCGGCCTGTGAGTCCCCACCAGCAACCACTGCAGACACAGCGCCAGGGCCAGGCCGGATTACCATACATTAAGACATAATTACTCTGCGGAAATTTACAATACAAAGCGCCCTCCCCAAGTTGGCTTCAGAAGGATTCCAAGGATACAAAGCCCTGCTGTGTCTGCCACCGACCCAAGCTGGCCCCAGCCAGAATTTCAAAAGAAGTGGGTGGGTTAGTTTTTGGAAAAGCCCCATTCTACCCTCCAGGCAGAAGCGTTGCCCCAAGGGTAGGGACCTCTGATACCCCCAAGCCCCACCCAGAGGGGAAGGTCCCCTCCATCCCCACCAGCCTTACTCCTAAACTACGGGTTCCCCCAAGTCCAGAAGCTCCAAGCTGACACCACCAAGGTCACCCCACTTCTCTCAAGTTCTCTCTTTTTAGACTATTTAGGCCTAAGGGCAGAAAGAACCTCAAATCCCAAAATACTAGCTTTTGACCTGCAGTGAGGTGTGGCAGCCCACTGACACTGATTGAGCATCTGCTGTATGCCTGGTACTGTGTCAGCATTAGGATGCCACAGAGAACAAAACAAACCAGATCGCTCTGCTGGGGGGGAGCTTACAGTCCAGTTGAGGAGGCGCAGTAAGATGCTAAAAAAAAAAAAAAAAAAAAAAAAAAAAAAAAAAAAAAACACGTCAGGTGTGCAGGGTGGGTGAGTGACCTGGGTGCACGGTGGCCAGAGAGCCTCAGAGGTGGCAGCCGAGCAAAGGCCTGAATGAACAAGACCAGCCTGTGCAAAGGCCCTGAGGTGGAACCATGAGTGGTGAGGGGGAGCGGGGTCAGAGCACAGGAGCGCTGCAGAGAATGCGGGCTTTTATTCTAAAGAGGGTTTCCAGCAGGGAAGCTGCCTGATTCAGGGGACACTTGGCCTGCTGTTCTGTTAGAATCCTACATCTACCACCTCCTGACCCTGGGATGCTGGGCAAGTCGGTTAGGCCTTTAAACTTCTGTTCCTCCCTGCAAAATAAAAACAGTAACCACAGCTAACACGGACTTGTTGCACAGAACAAGACAGAGAAAGTCGGGAAAGGGAGGGCCACGCGTGTGAGGGGCGGGGGAGAAGCTCTCTGAGCCTTAGCTGCCCCATCTGTGAAATGGGAACCAGCCCCTGCCAACAGAAAGACTAAAGGCCCAGTGACTTGTGCCTCTGTTGTTTGGGGAGCCCAGGCACTTGGAGCCTGGAGTTCGGGACAGGCTGCCACCGTTATCCATGGCATTCAGGTGAAAACACTGATGAAGGGGTTATTTATCCCTCCGGCCATAAAACTGTGCTGTGTCCCCAGCTGCACAGCAAGCAGCTGTCCTGGTGCCGCCCTCCCAGGTGTCAGCGCACAATATCTGGGGTGGCTCAGGCGGTCCTGGGGAGAGGCCCTGCCAATCACCTCCAGCCTGCTGGGTGCCAGCCAGAGCGGAGAGCTGGGAGGGGCCGGCACTCAACAGAAGAACTGCAGGCCTTTCAGCAGCCTCCCTGCAGGAGAACAAAGGCCAAAGCCTCCCAACACCAGGTGGCTGACAGCAAAGAAAGAGGCTCAGAGAGGGGAAGGAACTTGCCTAGAGCCACACAGCACGTGGCAGCAAGCCAGACTCTGCAAAGGCACAGCCGTCGGGCATCAGAACCTGCACTGCTGACTGGCTTGGAAGGCTCAGCTCAACGGGGAAATGCAAAGTGCTGGAGCCCCTAGAGGACTGGGATGGAAAAGCGGAAACCTGGAACCCAGGGCTTTATCTGCCCTGCTGGGGTGGGGGACCTGGGCTTCTTCCTACAACTCCTGGGCAAGGGTAGAAAGAAACATCAGTTCCTGAGTCAAGGGTAGAGCCAGGCCACCCCTTCCTAGGATGAGTGATCAGGACCTGCCAGGTGACCCTTGACCTCTGTGCCACACTCACACCCTGGGCAGGTGATTGTGCCTCTCTGGGGCTCAGCCCCTGCTCTGTGAAAGGGGGATAATCTCAGCAATGCCTCCTGGGCTAGTGCGAGGAGAAATGAGCCCATGCAGGTACTGCATACAGTAGGCGCTCAATAAGCTTCAGCTCTGGCCAGCCCAGGATGGAACACTCTTTGGAGGTCCTCCAGCTGCTGGGTGGGGTGAGGGGGTCCTTGTCACAGCAGACCTGCCCTGGCTGGCCCTGAAGCACTTCCTCCACCACCCTTGCAGGGACAGCAAACAAAAACCAAAGTGCCCCGAATGCACACCCCACTTCCCCGAGAGGACCGCGTCCTCCCTCCTCGAGGCAATCACCACTGGGCAGGCCAGGCACCTCCACTTTCTGGGACCCCAACTTCAAGGACATCAGCCACCACCTACCATGAAGAGAACTTCAGAGAAGACCTGCATCTGCCCCTGGCCGGGTGCCTGGGGACGGTCTGCTCACCTCCAGGACCTCAGCATCCTGACTGTGATAATCAAGACAGAGTCACCTAAAGCCGTCACGCAGGGCCTGCAGTCAGGGAAGGGCCTGCCTGCTCTTGTAAACCAGGCAGTGTTGCAAAACTGGGGTGGGAGAAGCTGTGAGAGCCCAGTGATGACCCAGGGTCCCTGTGTCTAATCCACAGGCTTTGCAGTGGCAAAGCATGACAGAAGCACCATGATCCCCAAGGACACACCAGGGCATCAGTTCCCAAGCAAGCCTGGAACCCAGATTTGCAAACCCAGGACGTAACTGCTTTTAGTCCCTCCTGGACCACTTGGGAAGGAAAAGCATTTCTAAAACTCTACGTTGAGAATAGGTGACCCTTCAAAAAATGCCCCATTGCACCCATAACATACCCCTACTCTTGGCAAGGCTTAGTTAGAAAGAAAGGGTCTGAGGACAACTTCCCCCTGGGAGAGCAGACAGTCAATTGGGGACTTGCTAGAGGAAGACAAGCTGCCCAGATGTCAGGTGATCCGAGCTCCAGCACCTACCCCAGGCCTCCAGCAGAGACCAATAAGGGCGTCTAGGCTCCAAAAGCGGTGGAAGGGGCAGCGTTTGGCTTCTCTTTGCTTTTAAAAACTAGCCCACCTCTATGCTCATTTCAAAGTCCTTCCTTAAGAGATAAACTATTTCTTCTTAGAGTCTGTAAAACCCATTTATTTTCAAATCCCAGTTACATCGGAGACCACGTCCCTTTAAATGTGCCTTTCCCTCTGGAATCCAAGAGACTCCAAAGCATTTGGTAATACTGTGTATTAAGGACGCGCCATAAAAATAAATTGCATTGTAAAAGTGGCCTCTTAACAGACAACCTTAGCTGCAGGGTTAAATGTCTAATTCCATACTATTACCCACAGAGAGATCAGATAAATCAAAGGGCACCCGTATTCCTGGCCTTGCTCCTGTGGGCCTCTGGCCTGGCACAGAATGTGTTAAGCAGGGCCCAGGATAAGAAACCTCTTCCAGGTAATACTCCCCCATCACTGTTGTAATACCAGGAGCATCTTCAGAACCAAATGCTCCCAAAGACAGCTGTCAGACACATTAAAAAACAGGAAGGAAAAAAAAAAAAAAAAAAAAAACGAGGCAGCATACCAAATGCCAAAATATAATGAAAATTCAACAGCTAAAACAAATATAACCATAAAAAGACTGGAATCCTAGAAAAGCGATCTCTACAATTAAGCAGTTTTCTGCTATATAGTGATAATCACCTAATTATACTATTAATGACAGTTCAACCTGCTTTGAAATAAAAGGACATTCTTCCATAACAGGATGCCAGCTGTTAGTTACAGATGTCAAACATCTTCAAAGCATTATTATTAAGGGGGAGGAAAAAAACCCTATAAAATGAACACATCCATATCCCCCACCCCGCCATGCAAAAGAAATCGCAATTAGCCATGTGCTTTTGCAGTGCCCGAGTGAAAAAATAAAGATAAAATGTGAAAGTCCAAGGAGGAGATCAGAAAAGAGGGGAGACGATAGAGAAGCCGGTCCCCCTTCCTCAGGCCCATCCACGGGGCACACAGCACCAGAGCGATGCAAGGAGGGTCTGTGTATATTTTAACGGCATCCTTAATTCCTTCCAATGAAATAATCTCCGGAACCAGGATGTTTATTCCAGAGAGCAGATCTCCCGGCGATTCCGCCAGAACTCCCCGGGTAAACACAAATCCTTGAGTGCCTCGTTTGGAAGCTGCTCGCCACAGCCAAAGCTGGGAGCACCGCAGGTCGCAGAGGTGGCTGCAACCTGCCTGCCCCGGCCCTGCGGACATATGCTCGGCCTCATTCCCTGCCAGTATTTCTTCAAACTGTGCGTGCCTTTGACATTCTGTAGCGCCAAGGTGTGATAAATATCCAACTTTGTCTTCTGACAATAGGCAGCCACATTTAATTAACTGGAGCATAAAAAGCCGGGGGCGGGGGAGAGGGGGCGTGGGGAGCCCGCTCCCCAGAGAGGGGATTAACCTTTGAAGCAAGCCGCTGGCAGGGCAGGGGCGCTGCCCGGCCTTGTCGGGAGGGTGCGAAGACAAGCTGGTTGAATCTAAAGAGGGGGCGCTCGGGGTTAAATCCCCTACCTGCCTGGAGCGCAGATCCCAATATAACCAGGGCAGGCTCCAGCAGGGAGCCCCCAGGGGTCCGTGATCGATGCCTGCTGCCTCCCACCCTGGCTGTAGCTGGGTGAGGAGGACGCCCGGGGGGGGGCCTGAAGTACAGGAGGAGACCAGCCAAATCTCAGCAGAGCCACCAGCGGACAGGCTGTCACGGCGCTTTCCGGGGGAAAAAAAAGTCTGACGCATTCCACACCAGTGCCTTCTTGGGCTCTTGGCATCACTGCCCAGGTGTCCTCTGAAGGTTGGGCGGAGAGGCCCAGAAAGGAAGGACCTGGCTTTGGGTATCTTCTATGAGGTCACTCCCTGTAGCTTTCTGACCCCGGGGCCTCGTCGGAGGCGGAAGGGACAACTTCGCAGAGTTCAGCTACCGCTGACGCGCAGGGAGTAAGCCTCGGGTTTTAATGGGGTAGCAGGCAGGCGGACTGCAGAACTCCCGAAGGGCCCAGCCGGGTGTCAGGAAGAGCCCTCCTAGTTTGGCCTCTAACTGGCTGTGTGACCCCAGGCAGGTCACTTGTCCTCTCTGGGCAGCAGACGAATAATGAACACTGGGATTTTCCCAGGCTGGCTTCTCACTGCGGAGTGGAGAAAAAGCATTCTGGGGGCCTGCTATGGAGGGTCATTTATCCAGTTTACAACTTCCACCGCCGGCCCTCAATGGCTTCCTTTCTCTCCCACAAGAGTGCTGGGCCAAGCCAGCTCTGCACCAGTTGGACGCCCTCCAAGAAAAACTCAGGCTCCGGGGGCTGCCTGTCAGGACCAGACGGGAGGCCTGGCGCCCCCGCCCGCCATGTGTGGGGAGCGGGCCTCTCCCAAGCCAGTCCCTGCGGGGGCTGAGCTCATGGGATGTCCCGCTTCTTCTCTGGCCAAAGAGACGGCACCATGTTTGCCCGAGTTCTCCTGAAATTCCCACCCAAGGAGGGTGGCAGCTGTCACCTGCCCTTCCCAGCTTTGGTCTCTTTCTATGGAATTCAGCTTTGGAGAACATTTTCTTGAGTTCCCAGGAAGTTCCCCAGAAACACATGAAGGACACTCACTCACAATAACTCTAATCTGAGGCAACTGGTGGCCGGAGGAGAAGAAACGCTTCCCTGGCCCAGATTGGTACAAGCCAGCGCACCTGCTGGCTCCCACTCTAGATGTGCCTACTGTGATGGCCAGGTGTTGCTATTAATAGCAGCAACGAAAGACATCATTCAGCTCCTTCGAGTTTCCAAATAAAATATTACTTGACACAGAAAACCAGCAGGTCCCCAGGACACAGCTCCACTTCACAGCTGGGAAAACTGAGGCTCAGGAAGAGAGTCTGGCAGTTCCTCAAAAGGTTAAACAGACTTACCAGATGGTGCAGCAGTTCTGCTACGGATACATGCCCAAGAGAAATGAAAACATACAGCCACACAAAAACGTGCACGCCAATGTTCACAATAGCATTATTTGTAATAACCAAAGAGTAGAAACAAGCTGAACGTCATCAACAGATGCACAGAGAAACAGAACGTGGTCTATCCAGGCCAGGACAGACGACTTGGCTATAAAAAGGAATGAAGTATTAGCCCAGCACAGTGCAGCACACCTGTAGTCCCTGCTACTCAGAAAGCAAACATGTCTTGAGCCTAGGACTTTGAGGCCAGCCTGGACAACATGGCAAGACCTCATCTCTTAAAAAAAGAAAGTAATGGGCCGGGCGTGGCGGCTCACGCCTGTAATCCCAGCACTTTGAGGCCAAGGTGGGTGGATCACCTGAGGTCAGGAGTTTAAGACCAGCCTGGCCAATATGGCAAAACCCCGTCTCTACTAAAAATACAAAAATTAGCCGGGTGTGGTGGTGTGCACCCATAATCCCAGCTACTCGGGAGGCTGAGACAGGAAAATCTCCTGAACCCAGGAGGCGGAGGTTGCAGTAAGCAGGTATCGCACCACTGTAGTCTGGGCAACACAGTGAGATGGAGTCTCACAAACAAGAAATAAACAAAAAAGGAATGAAGTACCGATATATGTTAACAACATATATGGATAAGCCTTGAAAACACGATGCTAATTGAAAAAAGCCAGACACAAAAGGTCATATATTGCGAGTTCATCCACATGAAATGTCCCTAACGGAATCTGTAGAGACAGACAGCAGACCCGTGGTTGCCAGTGCCCGGGGGAGGGAGACTGGAGAGTGACCGCCAATGGGTGTGAGGTTCTTCTGGAAGTTAAAAAAATGTTCTGGAACTAGATAGTGATGAGGGTTGCACAACTTTGTATTAAAAACCACTAAATTGTACACTTTTTTTTTTTTCCAAGACAGGGTCTTAATCTGTTGCCTAGGCTAGAGTGCTGTGACATCATCGTGGATCACTGCAGCCTCCACCTCCCCACGTTCAGGTGATCCTCCCACCTCAGCCTCCTGAGTAGCTGGGACCACAAGCACACGACACCATGCCTGGCTAACTTTTGTAATTTTTTTTTTTTTTTTGTAGCGATGGGGGGGTCTCGCTATGTTGCCCATGCTGATCTCGAACTCCTGGGCTCAAGCCACCCACCCACCTAGCCTCCCAAAGTGCTGGGATGCCAGGCGTGCACCACCATGCCAGGCTGAATTGTACACTTTCAAGGGTGACTCTCATTGTAGTGAATTACATCTCAATAATGAGAACAAAAACAACTGAGTCCGCTGAAGGTGCAAGGACAGTACAAGCAGTTGTGGCTGGGGACGATGCCACGTGCAGGCAGGACCTGGCGCTGGGGTGGGGCTCCTGCCTCTCCATCCCATTCAGCGGCTTTGTGTCCTGATCCTGGGATTGGGGGCAACTGGAAGGCTGAACAACAAAGGGGTCGGCACTGTCTCTGGAATCAGAATGTCAGGGTTCAAACCCTGGCTCCCCCTTTACTAGCTGTGTGAAGCTGTATGCCTCAGTTTCCCCGAGGGCTGATGATGGCACCACCTGCCTGACAGGGGTAGTGAGAGCTGAATGAAGCAAGTTCTACTGGGATTTCAGATGCCCCCATGAGCAGAGTCCCCCACCCCCAGCAGCAGCATTCTCTCCTAACCAAAACCTCCTCTGTCCAGTCCCACGTCTCCCGGGCTGCCGGCCCTCTGCATGTGATTCCTCCCTTGCAATGCCCTGACTTGACCGTCACAAGTTCTCCGAAGTAGGCCTCCCTTTAGGTCACAGACAAGGCCCCACACCTCTTCCAGAAAGCCCATGACGACCCCTTGGCCCCCCTTTCCCAGATGAGGTCCTGGAGCAGCAGGGGCCCCTAGGGTTGGGGAAGCCCTTGGAAACTGAGGGAGGAGAACTGGGTTCTGGAGCAGGCCCTGCTGGGTTCTGAGCAGCCCATCCCAGGCACATCATTTCCCCTGCTCTGGAAAAGAAGGCAAGGCACCTTGTGCTCACACACGGCCTGGGGGGGGGGTGTGTGTGTGTTGGGGGTGTGTATTGTGTGTTGTGTGCACGTGTGTGTGTCTGTGGTTGTGTGTGGCATGTAGTGTGTGTGGTTGTGTGTGTGTGTTGTGTGGTATGTGGTGTGGGTATGGTATGTGCTGTGTGTGTGTGTGTGTTTGTGTGTGGTTGTGTGTTGTGTGTGGAGGGGTATGTGGTGTGTGTGGTGTGTGGTGTGTGTGGGGGTATGTGGTATGTTTGTGTGTGTGGTATGTGGTGTGTTGTGTGGTGTGTGTGTTGTGTGTGTGGTATGTGGGGTGTGTGTGGTATGTGGGGTGTGTGTGGTATGTGGGGTGTGTGTGGTATGTGTTGTATGTGGTATGTGGTGTGTGGGGGGTTTGTGTGGTATGTGGTATGTGTTGTGCGTGTGTGTAGTGTGTGTTGTGTGTGGTGTGTGTGTGTGGTATGTGGTGTGTGGGGGTGTGGTTGTGTGTGTGATGTGTGGTGTGTGTGTGTGGTGTATGTTGTGTATGGTATGTGGGGGTGTGTGTGATGTGTGTGGTGTGTGGTTATCTGTGTGTAGTGTGTGTGGTATGTGGGGTGTGTGTGTGTGATGTGTGTGGTATGTGGTGTGTGTGGGGGTGTGTATGGTATGTGATATATTGTACATGTGTGTGGTGTGTTGTGTGTGGTATGTGATATATTGTGCATGTGTATGATGTGTTGTGTGTGGTATGTGGTGTGTGTGTGGTATGTTGCGCATGTGTGTGGTGTGTGTGTGGTATGTGGGGTGTATGTGGTGTGTGGCGGTGTGTGTGTGTCGTGTGTGTGTGCTATGTGTTGTATGTGTGCATCACTAGACACTAAGACTGATGTCCTCTAGGGTCCACCTGGTCCCCACATCCAATGCCACTTGACAATGGAAACCACTCCTTCCTTCATGAAACTGCCACTTGGCGGTTTCTGCCCCCACGCCCAACTCACTTCCCCATTTCATGGACAACCACCGTCTCTCAGATTCCAAACATGTCCCTTGCTGCCAGCTCCTCCCTGGGTCTGGCCACCCACAGGGACCCTCTGCAGCCTGAGCTCCGCCATGGCCTCAGCTCCCACGCCTCTGCCTCCCTTGCTGGGGCCTCTTGCAGCCTCTGACCTGTTTCTCCTCCTCAGTCCTTCCTGTGTTTAATGGCAAAAGGTCAGTCGGTCAGGTCCCTCCTCCAGGTCCCTGTGGCCCCAAACAAAACAAAGACCTCCCCGCTGGGCTCTCGATCTCAAGAGCCTCCCCAAGAAGACCCGGGGACACTCCCAGGCCCATGCCAGTATCACTCCGAGGACTGCAGGCCCAGCCTTCCAGCTTCTGGGCTGAGGATTGGCAAGGTCCAGTGGAACTTTCTGGAACGACGGAAATGCTCTCTATCTGCACCGTCCAACTGAGCAGCCTCCAGCTGCACGTGGCTGTTGGGGGCTCAAGGCAGAGCTGCTGTGACTGGGGCACTGAAGTTTTCATTTTCTTTAATTTTGATCAGTTTAGTTTTCAGGTCTGATAGCCATGGATCTGTGCTAGTGGCCACCACATTAGGTGGTGCAGGTCCAGTTCCCTGACTACCCAATGTGAGGCCTCTGGGCCAGCAGCACTGACGCCGCCCAGGCCTTGGAAGGGTGCACATGACTCCAGGGCTCAAGGGAGGGAAGTTCCCCTGTGTCTTGTTAGAAAGGCAGAGCCTAGGGCCCCTCCCGGACCCGCGGAATCCGAACCTCCCCTTTAGCAAGATCCGGGTCACTGGAGTACACAGTACAGTTTGTGGCACGCTGAGATAAAAACCACTCTCCTCTTCACACCTCCCCCACCTTCCCTTTTCAAAAGCAACCAACGCTTCAGAATCTGCTTCAAGCACAACCTCCTGCAGGAAGTCCTCCCAGATCACTCCAGCCAAAAGGAAACTTTCCATCCTCCAAGCGCCTGGACTTATCTGTATCCTTCCAACCCCCAGAAACTTGGAGTCAGTGGCTTGCGGCTGAGCTCCTGCCTCCTCCGGTGTCCGGCAGGGCCTTGAAGAGAAACCTGTGACAGACTTTCCATCCTCCCCCTCAGCCCCTCCAGGGCCTGGCACCAACAGGTGCTCAGGAACCGCCCTGGCAGTTGCACTTGTGAGAAGCCAACGTCTCTTTCCAAACCAGGGCAAGGAGAACAAAGTTGGTTGCGGGCTATTTGCGTTCCTATTCCTCCCACGTGGCTCACCCCACCGGTCTGACCCGCTGGCCACCTCTCTCCGAGAGCCCTAGCACCTGGGAGGTGACAGGGCCCTGAGTCAAAGGCATCAAAATCAGATGAAAAGCCAGGCAGGTGGAGTTATGGGTTTCAATAGCCAAATAAAACCGCACATGCTTTTCATGACTCTCTCTGCAGGCTGGGATCAAGTGTCACGACTCTGTCACACAGCAGGTGTCAGTTCTCGAAGTGCCTGCCAGCAGGCCACTTGTGGGAACCCCCAAAGCCCCAGAGAATCTCTGGCAGAGGCGGGTCAAGGACCAGGTCTTTCCTCTCCCCACTGCACTCCGTCTCCTAAGCGCAGACCTGGCAGCCTCTCACATGCTGGGAGGCTCTGAAGACTTCCCCCAACGCCAAGATCCTCGAACATGGACACTGACCAAGTGCCAGGCCCATCCAGAACTCCGCCGCCTTGGAAGGGGCCCTCAGAACCAGCCTGTGTGCCCAGGACTCTGGCAGGCAACCTTTCATTCCATCTGGCCACTCAGCCAGCCCGAGGGCTGCTTCTCCCAAAAGCTCACTGCAAGAAGTGGTCAGTTCAGCCTGGGAACTCAGGACCGCAGTTCGTATCTTGGCTCTAACCCCGGAAGCCACCAGAAACCTCACTTTTCTCTGTCCTCCTCCGAGAAAGGCGGGGATTGAAACCCCCACCTCCACCCCCTAGGGCTCAGGCAGGAAGTGGCCTCATCTCCACAGAGGTGGGCGGTCTCCAGGGCTTGTATTACAAACGCGTCTGTCCAGGCCGAAGGCAGGTGCAAGGTCCCCCGGAGAGACCGGCAAAGCCCACACAGGCCTGATGCAGCGCAGAGGCTTTCCCCAAGGCACGCCACGGCTGCAGCGTAAACTCTTCAGTTCCTGAGAAGCAGGGAAAACACATGTAACACGAGACTGCAGTCATCCGCACGTACCCCTGTGTGCTGGCACTGAGCTGGGGAGGCCCAGGAGTTCCTGCGCTGGAGCTTCTATCCCAGCAGGAAATACGGCGATGATGACGATCACACAGACGATAATACCAAGAGTAAGTCCGCCCTTCCTGACAGCCTGGATACCACACTAAGCTCTTTAAATGTACAAACCCTTTTAATTCTCGCAGCAGCCTCAGGAAAATGATCCTCCACGTTTACCACCCGAGTAAACTGAGGCCCAGAGAGTTTCAGTCACTTGCCCACGGTCTCACACACAAGGAGTCAAGGCAGAGCAAGAATTCACATCCAACCAATTGGCCCCTGGGCCCAGGGGCTCAGCTACTAAATCAAGAGCTACAATGGTAGGTCATGGTTGTTTCCTATCTACAGAGCAGGGAGCAGCCACTCCTAACAGGAGTGAGCACTGACCGTTCCCAGAACCCTGGGCTCGGCGCTCTACACAGCAGAACAGCCTGGGCAGAGGTGTGGAGAACAGGTAGAGAAGCTCAGGCTAGAGCGTTAGGCAGCGTTGGCCCTGTCGAGGAGGAAAGGATCCCAGCAGAACCGTCCTGGAAAAAATGCGAACTTACTATTTCAAGTAGGCTCGAATTTGGGAGGAGGCTCTGTTGCACGCCACCCAGAAAGTGACCTTAATGACACTAACCGTGATCACACTCCAGAACCAAAGATTATCTGTTAAAGGAACCCTCATTTCCAGGGGTCCCCATCCTCTCCTAGGAGGCTCTAAGAGGGGAGCAGAGGCAGAGAAGCGGGAACTTCGGCTCCTTCTGCACAGACATCACCCTCATCAGCAGCTCCACAGTGGGAACAGACCGCTACGAACCCAAGGTGATCCAGGGGATCTAGAACTCTCTGACTTCTGCTCCCGTCTTGAGCTGGCCCCAGCCCAGCCCTGGTCTAGCTTCAACTTTGCTAATGAGCCATGGGTTACCAGCCCCACCTCCGGACTAAGGAACTAAGGGAGTGAACGGGGAAGGGTTTCCCAAGAGCCTCCACCCTGGGTAATAAGCCTGTATCTGGGTCACGAGGCTGGCTGCCTGCTCTAGCCACTGATCAACCCTGTGTTGAAGTCAACGATGAATATTCATGAGCCTATCCAGTTCCACACTTTCATTTCTGGCCCAAATTAATAATTTACCATGGAGTTTCATAAAAATCAGACATAGCTCATTAGTAGCTCCCCAAAAGGCACTCCCATCTTCCCACTGATCCAGTGAGGGGCTCATCTTGCCTCTGTTGACAAGAAACAACACCTTTATTTTCAGAGACAACCCTCACTGTTATTTTCAGAGGACCAGTGAACCTGAAATTGGGGGCTGCCATGACTGCAGAGGCCCACACTGGAGGCCTACCAGCCTCCCCACCAGGGCACCAAGGCCTCTGCCCACAAAGCTCCACGTCACAGGTCTTCAGGAAACTTCAGAAGCAGACCCTGGAAGAAATGCAATCTCTTTCCTTCCTCAAGGTAAGGCTACCACTATCTGGAAACACAGACTTCATAGAGGCCGTGGGTGGTGGAGCATGTGTAGCTGATGACATTTTCCAAGAGGCAACATCAATCACGTCTCTGAAACCTCATGCCCTTCTAGAAGGGTACCATTCCCCCATTAAGGAGGGGAGGCTAGGCCAGGCACAGTGGCTCATGTCTGTAATCCTACCACTATTGGGAGGCTGGGGCAGGAGGATCACTCAAGCCCAGTAATTCAAGATCAACCGGGGCAACATAAGAAGACTCTGTCTCTACAAAAAATTTAAAAATCAGCCAGGTGTGGTGGTGCATACGTGTGATCCCAGCTACTTGGGAGGCTGAGGCAGGAGGATCACTCGAGCCCACGAGGTAGAGGCCGCAGTGAGCTGCGATCGCACCACTGCACTCCAGTCCAAATAACAGAGTGAGACCCTGTCTCAAACAAACAAACAAAAAGAGATGAAGCCTAACTTCCCTCCAGCTGAATCTAGGCGGGCTTGTCCCTCACTTGCAACTAATAGAATGTGGTGTGGCACAGCCTTCCTTCTGAGCCTAGGCCCTAAAAGGCTGTGCAACATCCCCGTTGTGAGCTGGGACCCTGCCTTTGGAGCTCTGAGGTCACCATGTTGTGAGGAAGCTCATGCCACACTGAGGGGCCACGAGGAGGCATCCCAACATGAGAGCCCCGGCTGCAGTATGGCCAACAGCCAGCACCAACTGCCAGGCCTGAGTGAGAGGTGCCTTTAGACGACTTGGGACTCTGCACAGCAAATCACCTTGCCTCCCAGTCTTCCTAGCTGAGGTCCCAGGTGTAGCTGGGCAGAGCCAGGTTCAACCCCACCACACCCTTTCTGAATTTCCAACCCACAGCAGCTGGGAGAATAAAACGATGTTTTATGACCACACACTTGCTCATGAAGTCTTCCTTGTCCGGGTCCCCTGCAGACCCACCCACTAGCCCTCCCACCCCTGCCCCCACCCCGCAATGGCAACGGTTGGTCTGACCTGACCACCCACAGGCCGGCACCCCGCGGTGAGTGCTGTCATAAAGATGGGTTGAAATCTGCCTGTGAGTGAAACTTTCCAGGAGGGAAATTGGGCGGCGGGAGTAACACCTTGTCCCTGGGCCCTTAAGATCTAAGATAAAGGCAGTGACACTTCCGACAGTGACACAGGTTCTTGGAGTGGGTGAGAGGCCCTACGTGACCACCCCCCACCGCCCATGCAGTGGCAGGCCCTGCCTCACCTCGCCGGCCCTTCCGCTGCGGCCCCTCCGCAGCGAGTTCAATTAAGTCCCCACCATTCTCTCCTTCTCCCTTCTTTTATGTTCCCTGCCGGCCCCCCCTTTCTCTTGTCAGATAACCACGGGAAACCAGCAAACGGTTGACACAGTTACCAAGACGACAGAAGTTAGGACCGGCAAGGAGGTCTGAAAGCTAATCCTAAATGAATTACAGGACAAGAATGACAGAGGTGGGGAGGGTTGGGGCCAGTTCAAAGGCCCCAGAGTCTGAGACAAGGTGCTGTCGGCCTCGGGGCACTGGCTGTGGGCCTGTCACTCGCTAAGGGTGACACTGAAGTCTTCTGGGGTTGGGGAGGTAGAAGAAGAAATCTATTACAATGAAATTCTCCACTGAAGCTGGGCTGGCCAATAGCGGCCTCCATCCACTGACTCCTGGGGCCCAGGATTCACCCAATTCGGCTTTTCTTACATGGGACACGGTGGAGAGAGGGCCAGGACGACCTCACCAGGCCGATTCCGTTTCTTCTTTACTTATTCAGAACTTGCTGCCTTGTGACCATGGTGCTGTGCATGGCCCAGGCTGGCGGACAGCCATTTCGGGAGTCTGGGCTTCTCAAAGGCCCTCCCTGCCCAGCCCACTGCCTCCCCCAGGAGTGACTTGGCCAGGTCTCCCAGGTAGGGTCCTCCTCTTCCAGGTCACTGGAAGATCTAAGACATGGCTAAGATCTTAGATCTTAGATCTTAGATTTGGCTCCCGCCAAATCTAAGACATGGACGGCATGGAGCTGGGAGCATGACAGCTGGGAGCTATCAACCCAAACGGTAATTGCAGCTCAGGGTCCTACAGCGCTTAGTCCCTCCCTTCTGCCAGTTAACTCATCGAACGCTCTCAGCAGCCCCAGGAGGCAGGCTCTGCTACTGGCCCCATTTAGCAGATGAGAAAACAGAGATCCAGAGAGGGTAAGGAACCTGCCCAGAGTCACACAGCCAGTAAGGCGCAGAGGCAGGATGGAACCCAGCACTTAGGTAGCGCTGCAGCCTCAGAAAAGCCTGCTGCCCTTGAACCCGCAGGGCCCGCCAGAAGACTGGCAAGGACACCCGGGGAACCCTCGCCGTCGGGACCCAGCTCCTCCTGGAGCATGGCCGAGACCCAGGGTCCCTCCTGCTGCTTCTCACACCTTCTCTCAGGCTTTGGCCTGGTTCAAGCACTGCTCACCCCACAGCCTGCTCTCAAATCTCCTGCTGGTCTCCAGGGTCAGGTGGAGGGGTCAGGCCTGTTCTCTCGCTCCAGTGAGCACTGGAGTCCCCAGGAGGGCTCATGAACACACACACTCCACAGGAAACAGCCTTGGCGCTCCCTGCCCCGGCTCTCTCGCCATTCCCCTTCTCCCCAGAGCTTCCCTCCAGGGACCCTTCACCATGGGCCCCTTGCCGGTGTGGGCACTGCACGGGCATGCCACTCTTGGGGCTTCTCGGTGGCATCTCCCTGTGCCTGGCTTGCGCTCTACAGGTGTTAAACAAGCACGGGGAGTTGGTTATTTATTTATTTATTTATTTGAGACGGAGTCTCACTCACTGTGTCACCCAGGCTGGAGTGCAGTGGTGCCATCTCGGCTCACTGCAACCTCTGCTCCTCCTGAGTAGCTGGGATTACAGGCACACGCCATCATGCCCGGCTAATTTTTTTGTATTTTTAGTAGAGACGGGGTTTCATCATGTTGGTCAGGCTGGTCTCGAACTCCTGACCTCATGATCTGCCTGCCTCAGCCTCCCAAAGTGCTGGGATAACAAGCATAAGCCACCGCGCCCGGCCAAGTTGGTTGCTTTTAAGAACCCAGGTTCCGGCCGGGCGCGGTGGCTCAAGCCTGTAATCCCAGCACTTTGGGAGGCCGAGACGGGCGGATCACGAGGTCAGGAGATCGAGACCATCCTGGCTAACACGGTGAAACCCCGTCTCTACTAAAAAATACAAAAAACTAGCCGGGCGAGGTGGCGGGCGCCTGTAGTCCCAGCTACTCGGGAGGCTGAGGCAGGAGAATGGCGTAAACCCGGGAGGCGGAGCTTGCAGTGAGCTGAGATCCGGCCACTGCACTCCAGCCTGGGCGACAGAGCGAGACTCCGTCTCAAAAAAAAGAAAAAAAAAAGAACCCAGGTTCCCACTCACTGACAACAGAATTGAGTTCATGTGTCACTGGCTTGATGACATTCAAGACCCTCCAAGATGTGGCTCCAACCCACTCCCTGGCTTCATTCCCACACTCTACCACCCCCTGGCCACCCTCTCCCCACCCCTGAACTCTGGGCTCTGCTTCCCACCAGAAGCTGTGAAGGGCCCCGTCCGCCATACTCCCACACCCCTGGCTCTCTGAGGACAAGGACTGGGCCTCATGCATCTATCTCTCCGGCCTGCAGGGCCTGGGAGGAGCAGGCAACGGACTTGACAGGCACAGCTATCCCTTCCGCACAGGCTCCGTCTGCCTGCACACACTCCTACTATTTCTCAGTTTCTGGACAGAGCCCTGCTGCCAGACACACTCAGGACCCCATGGTGCCTCTGAAGGATGTACAGGCTTCAGAGCCCCACCCCTAGAGGGTGCTGCTGAGCAGTGGGGCAGGAGTGGTAGCCTTCCCTGCCAAGTCCCCACTGGTGAGGAATGTGGGTTTCCCCAGAGTAGAAAGGACAGCTCAAATGTCACCTCCGCTCTGTGGCCTTCTTGGATACAGCCTTCACCCCCATCTCAAACCAAACTGTTTTCCTCTGCACGCCCAGAAAATTCTACACATACCTCTCAGCACCGGTACTTGTCACCCTGATTACTCAATCCATGCCCCCCACACACCACCACCACCACCACGTGGGCAGGGATGGCCCCATACCCAGCTCCCGGCACACCCGACATGAACCTAACGTGTTGAGTCTTGTAAGAACAGTTTCCCTATTTCCGTTCATCTCTCCCCACTGTGTTTGCCTCCTTCCTCCCAGCCTCACTCACCTTGGAGCTCCATACTTCCAAAGCCTGCTTTCAGTGCCACCTCCTCCAGGAAGCCTTCCTGGATTCCCTCTGCCAGGATGCTTCTAGGAGTTTCCAGAGCAATCCATCTTTGCTCAGCTCTCTGTCTGTTCCCAAAGTGACTTACAGATAAAACACAGACCTCCTTTGCTGCTCCTGCCCAGTGGACAGACGCAGCACAGTGTCCGGCACCCACTGGTGCGGGCCCTGCCCAGCTCATGGGGGGCCTGATGGGAGGTGCTCAGGAAGGGAAGGCTTGGTCTGTGTCCTCAGAGGACAGGACTAGGTCACAGGCACGTGTTCTATGTGAAAAGCAACAACATCCTAGCTCGCCACAGTGGCACAGCCCAGTCCAATCCAGGGGCACAATCTGCCCGTGCCCAGCCTGAGGTGACCATGAGACCCCCAAATCCAGAGAAGGGAGGGACAGCCCGTCTGACCTCTGAGGTCCCTCCCAAGTCCAATGTTCCATGACTTCCTGACCCCACAGGCCATTAAGCAAGCAGCCAAATGCCCACTGGGCAGCGGTCCAGGCCTGGTCAGAGGGCGCTTCCTGTCTCACTGAGGGAGGGAGCGGAGGATGGAACTGCCTGGATCCTTCAGGGCCTGGGCTTCCGGCAGGGCTGGGCTCCAGGACGGGGTGGGATCACGCTCTGGAGATGAGACCTGGACCTGGCTTTACCCAAACCCCGCGAGTGCCCTACTCCTGCAATCCCCCAGCCCCAGCACCCCCTCCAGGCTTCCAGTAAAGCTGTAATTGGGGCTGAAGGCAATGACCAGCCCCAACCCCAGCTGCGGAGGGCCTGGCATGAGTGGGAAAGAGCCGGAAAAATACATTTTCCCCTAAAGACTTGTAAGAAATTCTCACTGATTTTTTTCCCTTTTACCCCAAGCTTTCACAGCACTAAATATGCCACACTTAGTAATTTTACAAGCAAACCAAACTATACATCACACGGTTTTATGTTCCTAATTTAACAAAAGGACTTTAAATCTATATGGAGCTCTTAAAAAAAAAAAAAAAAAAGGAGGATACCGCATGGATGTTTATTCCCTCGCCCCTGAACTCCCTTCTCCCCTTCGAATACAAGGCACCCCATAGCTTCAAAATTTCTGCTGAGCCTGCAGCTAGACCACCAAAGGGGGACAAGCCCAGACACGGAAAAGGATCTGCTTGGCTGAGGAGGTCCCCTAAGAGGGGATCTCACCGTCCTTCCTGAAAGGCCACGTTAGGGGCCACAGACATGATTTTCCCACAAAGAGTAAGACAGGACGCACCCGAGTCGATGGAGAGGCTGCCTCTACCACCCCAGTCTCCTCCAAAATCTAAGGAAGAGAATTGGAAGTCAACAGGCCCTGTGAAGTCTCCCGACTGCTGCGTTCTCATCTACACAATGCCAGGGTAGACCAGGTGACTCCATCACACTTGACGTTGGTGAGAGGGAACCCCCGTGGGACCGCTCCCCCCACACATGTCCATGTCCAGCGGGAAGATGGGCAAGCGACACGGAGCACCAGGCTCGAAGCAGGAGGCCACGTCCAGACACGTCCTCCCCTTGCCAGCTCTGTCCAGGAGCTGTGTGGCTCGGACCACCTGCCGCTCCGGCCCTGCACTTTCCCCTGCGTAGAAGGACACACATTCTTGCCCCGGAATCCAGGTAATATAATGACCATTTGCTCCCAGAGTACAAAGAAACCTCTTCTGTCTCCAGAGTCAAGGAGATAAGAAGAGAGTTTCCAGCGGGACTATATCAGATTCCCACCCATGGCGTAACAACAACACATTTAAGCAAGAAAAAAACCTTAATGAGAACCAAATTGGGCAGGGGGGGGTGGGAACCAGAACAGGCCCCTCGGAGAAGGGCTGGGCTGCAGCTGGGACAAAAGGGCCCCCGGCTTTCCCAGCCGACAGATGGAACTGTGGCGGCCTCCCCATTTCTCAGGGGTATCGGAAGATTAATTAGTGACTGCCTGGAAAGTGCTAGATGGAAGCCGAAATGCCTGTCCCCGCTGAGTTTCTGAGCTGTAAATAAGCAGCTTTCTCAATCACAACTGAAATAGCCATGTTTCCTTTTATCTGAGTCAGATCCCATTAGGCCTAACCTGCCCCCAGAGCGGGTCTTGGGTGGTTCCTGAACCACAGCTACGGTTTGCTAACGTCCCATGACAAGCCTGAGGCTACGCACAACCTCAGTCCCTGTGGGTGCCCCGTCCCCGCCTTGGCTCCGAGCACCCTGGGAGTTGGGTTCCAGCCTGACCTCACCTCCAGACACCAACCCCAACCCAGGTGGGCCTGAGCAGAGACCAGCACCCTGCCTCACACCTTGACTTTGTGGAAGCAGTTTAGATGGGTGCGAAACAGAACCCAGAGGCCTCCACATGCCGAGCTTCACTCTGGGTACCCCAGCTCTCGGCTGGAGAAGCCTCAGTCTCCTGCAAGCCCCTCCCAGGATGGTCAGAGAGGGGCCTAGGACAGGCGGGATGAGATATTTATGACTCGCTCTGGCCTCAGGGGGCAACTAGGGGCAGGGAAGTATTCCAGAGGGACCCTGAGTCCTAGAGCAACCACCAGCAGGCTTCATGGCTACGGGCCAAGCCCCAGCTCTCGCTGGGCCTCAGTTTCCTCCCTGGAGGGCCGAGGGCAGCCTTTCTGGCAGTGGACAGTGATCCTGAGGGAAGGCCAGGGTCACCCAGAGTTCAGTGTGGGGCTGGGGTGGGGTCAGCTGATGGCTGAGGAGTCAGTCCTCCCTCCAGAAACGACAGGAACCAGATAAGGGGCTGGGAGGGCGCCGCTGCCAATACCAGCGGCCAGCTCCCACTCAACACAGTCAACAAATATTTATGAAGCAGGGACTCTGGAGCCAGACTGCCCAGGATCAGCGCCTGGCTCCACCATTTACTGCACATGTGACCTCGACCTGTCTGTACCTCAGTTTCCCTGGCTGTCAAGTGGGAAAAGAGTAGCCTGACCTCCCAGAGTTGTTTTGAGGAAGCACCGTGTCTGGCATGGAATGGGAATAGTAGACAAAGCAGCCACTGCCTCTTCCTCATTAATAAATTTTTTTTTTTTTGAGACAGGGTCTCATTCTGTCGCCCAGGCTGCAGTGCAGTGGTGGAATCACAGCTCACTGCAGCCTCAACCTCCTGTGCCCAGGTGATCCTCTCACCTCAGCCTCCTGGGTAGCTGGGTCTACAGGCATGCACCACCACGACTGACTAGTTTTTTTTGCATTTTGTGTAGAGAGGGGTTCTTCTTTTTTGAGACGGAGTCTCGCTCTGTCGCCCAGGCTGGAGTGCAGTGGCCGGATCTCGGCTCACTGCAAGCTCTGCCTCCAGGGTTTACGCCATTCTCCTGCCTCAGCCTCCCAACTAGCTGGGACTACAGGTGCTCGCCACCTTGCCCGGCTAGGTTTTTTTGTATTTTTTAGTAGAGACGGGGTTTCACCGTGTTAGCCGATGACTTTGTGATCTGCCCGTCTCAGCCTCCCAAAGTGCTGGGATTACAGGCTTGAGCCACCACGCCCGGCCGAGAGGGGTTCTTACCATGCTGCCCAGGCTGGTCTCCAGCTCCTGGGGTCAAGTGATCCACCCACCTTGGCCTCCCAAAGTGCTGGGATTACAGGTGTGAGACACCTCGCCCAGTCCTCATTATTATTATTTTTAGATTGTTATTATTGGCCTGGCACTGAGTCTGGTAAAAAGGAGACACTCAGTCTGCGCCAGCATGGGGCTAGCAGCCTGGCGGAGTTCAGGAAAGGGGGGATCTAGGCATATGTACATACAGAGGAAGATTTGAGAAGGGACCCCTGTTTGAATTTCCCAGTTGCCCCATTTGTAGGAAGGTAGAGGCCACACCTTGTACCCTCCCACCCACCAGCCCCATCTCCTTTCACACACGCTCCTGCACCTTGCTGTCCCTACAAACAGCATCCCCTCACAGCTACCATTTCCCCCTGGCCAGTGAAGAAGCACCAAGAGGCAGACGCTACAACCATGGCAGCAAGAGGCCTGGTCCAAAGACAAGAGTTCAGGTCCCCACTAAGAAGCTCTATGACTTGGCCAGGCGCAGTGGCTCATGCCTGTAATCCCAGCACTTTGGGAGCCAAGGCAGGTGGATCACGAGGTCAAGAGATCGAGACCATCCTGGCCAACATGGTGAAACCCCATCTCTACTAAAAATACAGTAATTAGGTGGGCGTGGTGGCGCACTCCCGTAGTCCCAGCTACTTGGGAGGCTGAGGCAGGACAATCGCTTGAACCCAGGAGGCAGAGGTTGCAGTGAGTAGAGACCGTGCCACTGCACTCCAGCCTGGCAACAGAGAGACTCTGTCTCATTTAAAAAAAAAAAAAAAAAAAGCAGCAGCAGCAGCTCTGTGACTTGCTGCAAATAATTCTACCTCAATAACAATAATGACCGTGACAAAATAATAATTATTATTATTACAGTTATCGCTCGACAAGCGCTAACTTCATCCCGGGCACCATCTTCAGTGGACCTGCTCATTCTGTTTCTTGCAAGAGGGTGGGCAAACTTTCTCTGTCCAGGACCAGATAGTAACTAAAGATTTTAGGCGTGGCCAGCCCAGATGGTCTCTGCTCACAACTCAACTTGGCCATTACAATGTGAAAGCTGCCAGAGGAACAGGCGTGGCTGTGTGCCAATCAAACTTGACTTACAATGGGCTGGGCAATGGATTGCTGACCCTTGCCTTACACGGATCCTGAGGGAGATACAATTATGGATCCCATCTTACAAATGGGAAAACAGACTCAATTGAGACTATCAGTCACCCGCCCAAGGACACAGCTTGGAAGAGGCAGAGCCTGACTTCAAACCTACTGCCCAGCCTCAGTTCTCTCACCTGTCAAACAGGAGAAGCCGGTGCCTGATGCCAGCCTGACTGTGAACTGCCCCTGGGGCAATGGCTGGACAGGCGGGTTCCAGGCCCTTGCTCCCTGCAGTATCTGGGATCTGGCATCAGGCATAGAAACCAAGTCCAAGAGGCTTCAGAGCACCCCAGTGTCAGGCCTCTGTGGGGCAGGGTCTGCCTCTCATCAGAACCACAGGCCCGAAGCAAGCCAGGCTGGCTGCTGCACCTCGGCCCCCTTATTCCCAGTTCAGTGTGGCAGACAGAAGCCAGCTTCATGTCCCAGCTCTGCCACTTCCAAGCTGGGCAATTGCTCAGCCCCTGGGCCTCACTTTGCTCATCTGATAAGTGGGTGGATGGCAGCACCTATCTCAGAGAGAGGAAGTGAGAGCTACGGAGAGCCCACAAAGCATTTGTAACAGGGTCTGAGAGCACTCAAGAGGACCAGGCCAGGGCCGGGCATGTAAAGTCTGTAATCCCAGCATGTTGGGAGCCCAAGGTGGGTGGATCACCTGAGGTCAGGAGTTGGAGACAGCCTGGCCAACATGGCGAAACCCCATCTCTACTAAAAATACAAAAATTAGCTCAGCGTGGTGGCGGGTGTCTGTAATCCCAGCTACTCGGGAGGCTGAGGCAGGAGAATCTCTTGAACCTGGGAGGAAGAGGTTGCA